>NC_087463.1:27191546-27867796 GCF_036321535.1 Camelus dromedarius
TCCTGGGGACTAACCAGCCATTGCACGGTATTATTTCCTACTTTTCTGTGTCTATATTTAACGTGAGGGATCTCAGACCTCGGGCATATGGTGGGATTTGGTTTTTAATCCAGTCTGACAATCTGACTTCTTACTGGGATATTTAGTCCGCTTACATTTAGACTTTTGGGTGTAACGATCATCTTATCTGTTTCCTATTTCTTTCATCTGTTGTTCATTTTAAAACTCCTTCCGTGCCTTCTTCTGGAGTAATACAGTATTTTTTATTATTCCATTTCCTCCCTCTCTAACTTGCAAGTTACTAATTCTTCCCCTGTTCCTCTAGTGACCGCTCTAGGGAGGTTCTGTGCTGTTAACAGGGCTTTGGTTGTGCACCCCCCCCACCGAAGCATCGGCCAAGGGCCTGGCGTTAACACGCCAGCTTTTGAGGTGAGGAGCTGTGTTACAGGCTCGGTTGTGGGGAGCGGTTATCTAGCTGGCTCGTGTTAACACTGTCCGCTGTTAAGAGTGGTTATCGCTGGTGTAACAATGCCACTTGCCGATGTGTTTGAGCCCCTGGTGTAACGGTGTCAGCTTCTGCTGGGGGTCCAGGGAAGGGGCAGGATGAGTGCCGTCGTTTAGCAATTAGGAGGTCACCTACTTTTGAGAGCAGTGTTCACGGAGTGGCCTGAATCCATGCCACATAAATAGCACCTAAGTAGCAAACTGGCAACCAGAAAGTAGGAGCAACTACTTAAGAGTTTTTTTTAATGCGTTAAGTTTTTCCATAGAAAAAAGATGAGTCTAGAATCTAGAATTTCATGGTGAACGTACTGTTGTCTGACGGGGAAGCCAGCAGTCTGCGGCCATTCCAAAATAGGGGGATTGCCAGGTGTTGGGGTGGCGGGTGCTCTGTGTTCTGCAGAACATCTGGGCGCTTTTTGAACTACAGTTCTCAAGGGAGACGACTGCACGGGGCAAGCAGTGTCTCCTTCGTGTTCCCACGGAACGTTACCAAAACGACCACCTACGGGGGGCGGGCGGAGGGAAGACGATGAACCATACTGGACTCTCAGCATTTTGGACCTTGGACTATAAAACCTAATCATTTAGTATACATAGTTTAGAAATCTGATCACATTACTGGCCCGGAGGGAAACCTCAAATTTAAAAAATGGAAAGAGTTCAGACCAAATTCCCAAGCTATAAATTAACAACAAACGTAACTAACAATTTAATAGCAAAGTTCAAGGCGCTGAAGACTTGACTGTCGGACCACTCCTGGAAGCAATTTATGGGAAAAATGAAATCTTGAGAAATAATAAAACACAGGGATGTAGAAAGTAAACGAGAAACCTAACATATCCGCGTGTAGAAGACTGAGCGAGGAAGCAATCACGAGAAACGGCAGAAACTCAAAGCAGGGGCGGAGGAAGGAGCGCAGGGACCGGCCCCGGGGGGAAGGACGCAGCGGCAGGTGAGGGACGCGCCGAGGGGACGGCGGGTCCCAGGACGCGGGCGGCCGTCGCAGGCCCGGCGGGAAGGAAGCCCCCGCGGAAACGCGCCCACCGGCGCGGCGCTCGGAGGGACGACATAGACCCCAGAGCAAGCGCGCGGGGGCCGAGGGCGGGGCTCTGCGGGCAGTTCCGGGGCTGGAGCGGCGGGGAAGACGCCCTCGGCGCCCGCCCCCGGCCCTCAGAGAGGCCCTCCCCGGCGGGGCCGGAGCCCCGGGCGTCCAGGAGAGCCGGCGGCGCATGCGCGCACGCTCCCGCCCTGCGCCGGACCTCGGGGCCTCGGCCCGCGCCCCGGCTGCGCGGTGACGCATGGGCCGCCCACTGGCGGGAGCGGGACCTCGGAACGCAACCGCCTCCCGCTCGCGCCCTCGCCACGGGTGACGTCATCGGTACCCGACGAGCGGGGCGGGGCCTCGGAAGCCTCCGCCTCCTGCGCCGCACCTACGTCGACAACAGTGTCGTCATCGGGCTCCGTCGCGTGGTGACGCCATCGGGCCCCGACGCACGGTGGGAGGGCAGGGCGCGCGGGCGGCGCCTCAGCCGGGTTGGAGCTGAGGGGAAAGGACGGGGAGAGGCTGCGAACCGAGGGGGAGCGGGGAGGGGCGGGAAGGTGGCGGCTGGAACATGGCGGACCAGATCCCTCTGTACCCGGTGCGCAGCGCGGCGGCGGCGGCGGCCGCAGCCAACCGCAAACGCGCGGCCTACTACAGCGCGGCAGGGCCCGGGTCGGGGGCCGAGCGCCCCAGCAGGTAACGCCCGGGCCGCTGCCCCCTCCCCGGCGCCCCTCCCTCGCCTGCCGGTGGGTCTGCCCGGGGCCGCCCCCGGAGGGCCGCCGGTGCGCAGGGCCCCGGAGGGCGTCCTCGCTCCCGGAGGGCCCGGGCCGCCCGGCTGAGCGGAGGGAAGGAGCAGCCTGCTCTCGGGGCGCTGCTTGGTCAGGCGGTACTGGTGCCGCCGGTCCGACGGCGCTGGGCACGGAGCTGTCGGTCTTCGAAATTTACCGCGTGTCCGCGGAAGTTGTGAAGACCGCAGATACAGCGTCCCCTTAGCCTTAGAAGTACGAACCCGCTTGGGAGTCACTGTCACAAACGTGAATAGCAAGTGAAGACATTTCAGTTTGTTTACTGAGTACAGTTTTTACTTAAACGTGTTTACAAAGTACTTTTGTTGACAAGAATTTTTGCTTTTAAGACTGGGAGAGAGATTCAGAAATGTTAAATTGTTTGATGTGACCCCAGTTAAGTGGTAGAGTTAAAAAGTTAAGACCTTTGATTTAAAATGAAGGCCTCATACCCTACTTTGTTTCAGCTCGTATTTAACTTGTCACCCTAAGGGAAGAATGCTACCTTTATAAATGGTAGAGAAGTTAGAAAAAGAAACTTAGAAAAAGGGGAAATATTGCCTTTTATAGTTATTAAAATTTAATCCTGAGGAATTGTGGAAACAGCCTTCACACAGAGGGGAAACATACAGCTTTCAATATCCAGTGCTTCAGGGTTCAAGTTTTAGGATAATTTTTGGTTTGGCCTGAGAGGCTGTGACATAGTCAGAAGCGGACGTATTACAATGTGATAGACCTGGGTTCACTCTTGGTTTATTTACATACTAGCTGTTTGAGCTTAGATAATTAAACTATGAGTCCTGGTTTCCTCCGCTGTAAAATGGGGGGTAGTATTTTTTCTTACAGGATTGTTGAGGATTGTGGGAAGTTAGCAAGGTGCCCATTTTTAGTGTGTGGCCCAAAGTGGATTCTTCAGAAGTACCATTTCTCCTTTCTTTCCTAACCTTACCTATAAGTAATTGCATTAATAATACTCTAAGTTGTTGATTTTAGGAGGTATTATTTGGAACTATTTCACAGTAGGTTTCCATCCAAGTTCGCGTCTGTCAGTTTCTGCTTCATTTATTTTTAGGCTCAGTCACTTGGTGTGTATACATGTAGGATCCCTCTGTCTTCAGGGTAGATTGTTTCGTTTGTTGTTATGCAGTGTTTCTCTTTGGCTCTGGTAATTTTCCTTGCTGGACTTTAGTGCAGCCTCTCCTGCTTTTTGTGGATTAATGTTTGCGTGGTGATACTGTTCACTCTATGTATGTTGTTGAATTTGAAGAGTGTTTCTTTGTTGGATCGCATGTTTCCATCATGCAGTCTGTCAATCTCTTGTCTTTTGATTGATTTATTTAGACAAGCACATTTAAGGTAATTATTGTACATTAGTTTGTGTGTCACTTAACTAATCTGATTCTTCAGATTCTCATTCCTCTTTCTCTTCTTGCCTTCCTTTTACTAGAATACTTTTTTGATATCTACAGTGTTTTTTAGTGTAGGTCTTTATATAGTTTTTGTTGTGTTTTCTTTGTGTATTGCAATACATATATGTGACTAATCACCATAGTGTATTGGTATCAGTATTTTACGATGTGAAGTGGAAATCTACTCCACTTAGGTTCCTTTACTTACCTTCTCCCCTCTGTAATTTAAACACCATGTCCTGAGTATCATATGGTGTTAAACTTTTTGTTTGTCATCAAATATGATTTGTAAAATTCATGATGATAGGATAGTGTATGGTATGTACACATATTTTTGTTCTTTTTGTTTGTTCTTCCTTCCTTCCTGATGTTCCAGGAGTCTCTCTTTTAGTTTCCTTTTCATTTGAAGACCTTCTGATAGCCAGTCTTCAGATTTCATCATAGAATGTTTTTATTTCCCCTTTATCCCTGAAGGATAGTTTTATTGGGTATAGAATTCCTGGGTGACGCTTCTTTTCTTAGTACTTGAAAATTCTTCTACCACTTCCTTCCAGCCTTCATGGTTTCTGATTAGGAGTCCACTGTTACTTGGCTTGGTTTTCCCCTATAGGTAATATATCATTTCTAGCTGGCTGCTTTTACATTTTTTCTTTGTCTTTAGTTTTTGGAAGTTTAATTATGATATATCTTGGTATGATTTCTTTCAGTTTATCTTGCTTGGTATTCGCTAAGCTTTTTGAATCTGTTGTGTTTTGTTTCACCACATATAGGGAGTTTTTAAACCATTATTTCTTTTTTTTCCATTTAAAATTATTTATTTTTAGAGGGGGAAAGTAATTAGGTTTACTTATTTATTTATTTTTAGAGGAGGCACTGGGGATTGAACCCAGGAGCTCCTGCATGCTAAGCTTGTGCTCTACCACTTGAGCTGTCCCCTCCCCCCAGCCATTATTTTTTTCAAGTACTCTAATTTCCACCTCTTTCTCCTCTTGTATCGGGACTACAGTGATACAAATGTTGGATCTTTTGTTAGGATTCAGTAATTCCCTTAGGCTCTTTTCCTCCCCTCTTCGCAGTCTCTTTTCTCTGTGTAGTTCAGATTGTGTAAATTCTTTTGATTTGTTCTCAAGTTCCTAATTCTGTCCTATCATTTTCACTCTACTGTTGATCTCATCCAGCGAGGTTTTATTTCTGCAATTGCAATCTTGAGTTTTATAATTTGTTTGTTTCAAGAGAATTTGAAATGATTGTTGAAGCATTTTTACATTTGCTGTTTGAAATGCCTGTCATATAATTCCACTGAGTTAATCTTAGTTTTAGTGTTAGTTTGTTGTCTTTTCTGATTCACCTTTTGAATGTTTTGATTCTTTGTATGATGGATGGTTTTGATTGGATATTTTGTCTATTATATTAGGAGACTGTGGGTCCTATTGATACCTTTGGTTTCAGCAGGTGATTACCCTATTTAGGTTTAGCACATGAGTCCTGGCATACCTTTGTGGGCTGCGGTTCCAATGACAGTTTAATTTTCAGGGCCTCTCCTGTGATTTTTGGTCTGCTTGGTTTATGTCGTGCTTCTGGAGCTCTTAATCCCTACTTACGTGCTGAAGAGCAGAAGGGATTTCCCCAGGCTCTGTGTCTCTTGGGGAGACATGGAAGTGTCATTCCATGTGCATGAGGAGGCTTTGTTGACTGGGCAGTGGTTGTGGCTGTACCCCCTCCATGTGTGCCCCCTGCTTCCCTGGCATGTCTTGGTTGGAGAGGGGACTCAGCACCCCTGTGGCCAAGAGGCTTTCTGTGGTCACATCCTTTTTGCTGCTGGCCCTGGCTGCTCTGGCATCTTGGGGTAGAGGAGGGGTGTTTCAGGCTGTGGTAGACACTGTTTCTTAAGCTGACTCCTTCTGCAGTGAGGTCGCACTTATTGGTGCTACCTGACTGCCCTCCTGCACATGAGATGAGGGGTTGTCTCAGGCTCACTGGTACATGGAGGCTTCTTGAGGCCTTTAACCTCTCGTGGTGGCGGGGACCCTAACTGGTGCTGCCTGGAGCCCTAGTGCCCCCTAGTGGGATAGGGGAGTCTCAGGCGCATGGGGACAGGCACTTCTTCCTGTGGCCGCTTGTCAGGTGGTGGACTCTGTTCTGTCCAAGGGAGTGATGGCCTTCCTGGGCTGTCTTTTCTTGCTCGATTGGGAGTTAGGTGATGCCAGGATCCTTTCTTCCCAAAGGATTATTAGAAGTGTGTTTGGCAGATTTACTGCTGTCTCCGTGTTACTGATACCGAGCATGATTGTTTTGTGGACAGAGAGAACATTTGTGTGATTTCAGTTTTTTCCAATTTGGTGCAGCTTGTTTTGTGGCTGAGGATATATGTTCTCTGTTAGTAAGAAGTCCCAGGGCTCTTGGAAAGAAAGAGTATTGTGCAGCTGTTGGGTGCGGTGTTCTGAAGTGCGAGGAGACCTGCCAGTTGACGGTGTTGAGTCCTCTGTCCTTGCTGGGTTGCTGCCTAGTAGTTGCATCAGCTTTGAGAGTGCTTAGTTGAAGTCTCTTATCTGTAATCATGGGTTTGTCTATTTCTCCTTTTAGTTTCAACAATTTTTGCTTCACATATTTTGCACATCTGTTGTTTGGTGTGTTCACGTTTGGGATTGCTTTGTGCTCCTGATGGACTGACAGTTTTATCGTTATGTAATTTCCCTGTCTGTCTCTAGTAGTTTTTTGCTCGGAAGTTTCCTTTAATTGGGATTAATATGGCCACTCCTGCTTTCTTTTGATGAATGTTTCCCTGGCATATAATTTTCCATCCCTTTACTTTCAACCTACTCATATTTAGAGTGAGTTTCTTTTAGTCGGTGTATGGTTGGTTTATTTTTTATCTACTTTGCCAGTCTCTTTCTTAGGATTGATTTATTTAGAACATTTATATTCAGTGTAGTGATTGATACATTAGGGCTTATGTCTGCCATTTTACTTTTTGTTTTCTGGTTTTTTTTTTTTTTTTCTGGTTTCTTTTCCCTGCCTTCTTGTGGGTTACTTGAACAGTTTTTAGAATTCCGTATTGATCTACCTATGGTGTTTTACAGTGATATCTTTGTATAAATATTATTTAGCAATAGTTCCATGTATTATATTGTACATACATAATTCATCACAGTATAGTTGTGTTGATAATTTTATCAGTTTGACTAAAGTATAGAATTCTTACCTCTTTCCATCCCATTATATTTTCCCTATGGGTAGTGTAATTGTAGGCATAGCACATTTTATTGTGTATCACATTATTGTGTTTTTTACAACTTGAAGATTTGTGGCAATCCTGCATTGTCAGATGATGTTTAGCATTTTTTAGCAATAAAATATTTCTCAAGGCATGTACATTTTTTCAGACATAATGCTGTTGCACACCTAATAGACTACAGTGTAGTGTAAACATAACTTTTATGTGCATCAGGACACCAAAAATTTGTGTGACTCTCTTTTTGCCATATTTGCTTTACTGTGGTGGTCTGGGGTCAAACCCACAATATCTCTGAGGTATGCCTGTGTCTTGTAAAATTATATGTAAATTTTACATATGTAAAAGTACTTAAATGTTCCCCATGTACACAGAATCGCACATCAGAAAGTGCCATAATTTTTGCTTTATCTCTCAAACATAGTCTAGAAAACTTGAGGAGGAGGAAGGCCTGTTATATCGACCTATACTTCTGCTATTTCTGTTGTTCTCTTCCCTGATGTTCAGAAATTCTTTTATTATTTCTGTTCTGTGTTAGAATTCCTTAGCTGTTTTTTGAGGGTAGGTCTAATGGAAACCAATCTCTTAGTTTTCCTTCATCCTTCATTCCTGAAGGATAATTTCACCAGATACACAATTTGGGGCTGATAGTTCTTTTCTTTTAGCACTTGGAAAATATGTGACTTCTGTTTGGCCTCCATGATTTCTGATAAGAAATCTGTCATTTGAATGATTTTGCCTTTGTCAGTAAGTTATCATTTCTCACTTCTTTCAAGGGTTGTCTTTAGTTTTCAGTAGTTTGATTATTATGGTCTTAGCAGAGATTTCTTTGAGTTTATACTGTTTCACTTGGTTTCTTGAATCTTTTATCAAATTACAAGTTTTCAGCTATTACATGTTTGGATGCTCTAGTGACCCCTTGTGAGCTCTATTCCTTATCTCATGTGGTTATGACTTCTCTTCATTTGTTTTAAGTCTGTGTTTTCTGTAATGATTGGGTTATTTTTGTTCTGTCTTCAGGTTCGTTGATTTTTCCTCTGTCTCCTCCATTCTGCTGCTCAGCCTGTCCATTCCATTTTAAATCTCTGCTGTTACACTTTCTAGTTTCAACATTTTCATTTGACTCTAATTCAGATTAGCTATTTCTTTGCTGAGTCAATTTTTTTGGTATGATTCAAGCATGTTTATAATTGCTTATTGAAACATTTTTATGATGAATGTTTTGAAACTCTTACCAGATAATTTCAGCATCTGTGTCATTTTGATATTAGCATCTCTAGATTCTCTTTTCTCATTTAAGTTGAGATGTTTCTGGGTTTTGGTGTAGCGAATGATTTTTTGATAGTATCCTGGACGTTTTGGTGTTATTCTGTGGGGCTCTGGACCTTAGTTAAGTCTTGCATTTTATCAGTCTCTTTTAAAAAGAGACTCATGCTGAGAACAGAATAAAATATTAATATGTTTCTTGGTAGAGGCAACACAGTATTTTTTAGTGTTGGTTTTCTCATTCTGAGTGTCTCTACACAATTTTCCCTGAGTCTTAAAAATTTTACAATTATGATGATCCTAAAAGTATTTTATGAGTTTTAAAGATAAAACTTTTCCTTTGCTGTGATGGTTTGCGATTGGAAAGCTTTTTTAAAGTACAGAATGATTCTTAAGAGCATTTTTCAGAGTGATTCCTTGGAATCAGAAACATATTCTTAAGATTTGTAGACTTTCCTTTGAAAGGATTCTGTAGTGTCACTCGAGTCTACAGGGTTCTTCACACCTCCCCGAACAGGAAGGGCCACTTACTTCTCTGCGGCTGTCTGCATTGGTGTGCAGGTGGGGCTGGTGACTGGGAGCAGCGCGTTGGGGCACCTGGAGTCTGTGTCCTGGCTGCCTGGCCCGCTCGTCTCTAAATTTCCGGGCGGTGCTCTCATGGTGTTCAGTATTGTACCACTAACTCTCACTCAGGCATTTGTCTCAGTTTATGTGTAGCGTTAGTGTAATTTCTTATGTTGAGAAGTTGATATTCAGGTTTCTTATAAAACATAAGAGGAGTCAGTAGCTTGGAGCTTACTGTGTTCCCGGTCCACAGTGGCGGCACCGCTCAGCCTGAGGGACTGACTGATCTTTGTCCTTATTGCTTGCTTTTGCCACTAAGGTGAAGACACGCTTCTCAGGCACTGTTCCTTTAATTTTTTTTTTAAACTATTCCATTGTTTATCTCCTCTACTGCTGTAGGAGGGAAGGGGTTACGATTTCTCAGTAGTTCAGACAGGTCTCCTGCTTATTAATGACTCATCAGTGACACAGTTGAACTTGGAAGCTGTATTTGATGAAGGAAATACACAATTTCTTTATAGCATTTTGTTGCTTTGTTTTTCTATTTTATTAACATACAAGCAAAGAGGGAGCATTTATTTTTCCTAAAGAAGGTTTAAGCATTTTCGCCCTTTAGTATCATCAAAATAGAAACGATAAGGCTGTTAGGTGCTTAACTTAAAAACGTGAGTTTAAGATAGTTACTGTATTGACTACTTTCACTTAGATACGTGTGAATTACGCACCTTCCAGTACTTCAGCGTCTTGTTGAAAGTTCCTCATTTGTTTTAAACCTTCGGCAGCAGCTGAGGTGGTTGTGTGCAGTTCTTAGCTCCGCAGTCCTCTTGGGTTCAGTATCATCCATTCTGTCGTCTTTGTTCACATTGTTTTTACTCATTTTAAAAATATGTTTCCAGAATTATACTTAATTGCTGGAAACGTTGATTTTTCTTGAGTGACAAACCAATTAAATGTGTATGACACCAGGCAACAAAGACACTTAAGATTCCCTGCTTACCCTGTCTGAAAAAATCCATTATTCATCATCTCATTGTTTTTAAATACTGAGATAAATTTTTCAGTACAATAGGAAAATTGCCTTGGAAGTGGAGTGAGTTGCTTGCCGGTTCAAAGGCTCCGTTCATGAAGGCGAGGTTACCAAGCTCGGTGCCGCCTGTGTTCATCGTCTCTCAGACTCACTGTCCTGCTTTTCCAGCACTAAACTCCGTATGATTGTGACTTGTGCTAAAATGCAACACAGTTGCTGAAAACTTAATGGAAAAGACTAAAAATCTCATTTTGTTGTACAGTATTGTAATATTTTTAAGTAGTGTTTTGAATTTTAATTGCATTTTGTATAAATAGTCATTTCTAGTTGACTGTTTTAAAAGACAGAAGTAAGAAAAAGGAAGTTTTGAGAGGAAAAACATTAATTCTGTTTTAGATCATGTAAATTTTTGCCTGAACCATCTAAAATGATTAGTCCCTTGGCTGTAGGGTGTTGTATGGTGGTATCGACAGTGGTTGGAGTGGTTTGTAGAGGATTAAATGGAGAGCTTAAAACGGGTGTGCTTTTGCTTAGTGGAGGAAGGTGTTCCAGAGAGGGGCAAACACAGTGACTGCTGCTTCTCTTAACATTTGCTTTCAGCTAGAGTTCTTCACTTTCTTACTTTTGGTGACTATACAGTATTCCATCATATGCTAAGCAACACTCATCATTGCTATTGAGGGTTTTCCATGCTTTTTGGGTGACCAGCGCAGCACTGTGATGGTCATCCACAGAGCTGTATCTTGTATACAGGTAAGTAGGACCTGTGGTTAAAGTTTAATTACATTACAAAAAAAAAGAGCTTTTGATGAATCATCCCAAATTGTTCTCCAAAAAAGTTGCCACATTCTTACCAGCAATTAACAGTGCCTGGTTATTGGAGACTGTTGACCATGCCAAATGTTAAATTTTTTTTTCAGTTGTTTTAATTTGCATGCTTTGAAAACAAAAATTGTCCCCAGGTTTACAGCCTTCCATTGACATCCCCTTCCACTTAGCATTCAAGTCATACTCTTTGTCTTGGTCGGGCTTTCTCTGCCCCTGGAGCCCTCCAGGCTCGGCAGCCCTGACTGGGCCTTCCTAGACCTTCATTCAGGTGTCGGCTTCTTGAGACTCGGCTTCCTTGGTGGTCAAAGGAAGCCCCCACCTGCCACTTCTCCTCTTCTGCTTCCTTTATCGTCTTCCGAGCACGTCTCCTTTTGAAAATAGCCTGTTCACTTCTTGTTTTTGTCCTGTAGGTACTTAAGCTGCACGTGAGTAGGGGCTTGTGTTCCTCTTTGCTGCTGTCCCTGCAGGGCTTGGGACAGTGCTGGCACACAGTAGGCACTCAGATGTTTATTGAAATCCTAACATGGTTGAACATAATTTTGTTAAGTATAGCTGTATTTCTTCCTTAGTGAATTGTCTTTGTTCATCTATCATTTGAGGTGTTTGCTTCTTTATGGATTTTTATTGATTTGTGAGAACGCTTATGAAGAATCGTTTTTCTGTCATGTGCTGCAAATATTTCCTCCAGTTTCTCATTTGCTTTGAAATTTTCTTCTTTGATGATGCAGAATACAGGCCTCCGGAGGGCCAGGCCATAGTAAGGACTCAGTAGACTTCAGCCATCCGTTTTCCAGGGCTTCTCAGTCTAAGAAGCCTTCAGGGTTCTTTTTCTTTCTGGTTTGTTGTCTGCTTGACAGACCTGTTCCCAGAAGCACGGCTCTCTTGAGTGAACTTGCCCTACGTGTAAGGATCTGGCTTCTCCAGGGTACCTGTATCTAGTGCAGCGTGTTGACTGAGGAGGGGCCTCCGTGGTGAGTACCAGTAAAGCCTGGCACGGCGGGGATGTGGGTCGAGATGAGAGAGTATCCATGTCCGGGGTGACTTGGCTGCTGGGGAGCAGGGTATCATCAACAATACTTGGAGAATTTTTTTCTTTTAAAAGCATTATGGTAAAATATACATAAGAGTTACCATCTTAGCCATTTTTTTTAAATTTCTTTTTCATGGGGGGCCGGGTAATTTCAAGTTTATTTGTTTTTTTATTTTTTTACACAGAGGTACTGGGACTTGAACCCAGCACCTGTGAGTGCCATGCACTTCAGCACCGAGCTGTACCCTCCCCCCTCCATCTCGGCCATTTTTAAGTGTACAATACAAGGGCATTATGTACACTAACATTGTTGTGCAACCGTCACCACCAGTCACCCACACAACTCACCACCTTTCCAAACTGAAACTCTGTGTCCATTAAACACTAACTCCCACCCTCCCCATTCCCTGGTAACCTCTGTCTGCCTTCTGTCTATGAATTTGACTGCTCCAGGGACCTCATCCAAGTGGAATCATTCAAAATTTGTCTTCTATGCCTGGCTTATTTCACTGAGCATAATGTCTTCGAGGCTTGTGTCAGAATTTCCTTCGTTTTTAAAGCCGAGTAATATCCCATCATATGTATGTTTCACCTTTGTGGACATTTGAGCTTCTTTTCTTGTAGTAACATTTTCTGTTAATTGTCTAGGAATTAAGTGAATGCGTGTGAATAGAGTAGATTAGTGCCTGACCGTCTGAGCTTTCGGTGACTGTCCAATGCTGGGTCCGTCTCCTCAGCAGCAACCCTTCAGCACTGAATTATTGATAAGCAGGGAGTGGGAGGGAGAGGGTGGTGGCTCACACGTTAACTCCGTTTGCTTTGTTCAGTCTTCTGCTTTCAGCACAGCCTCCCTTCCCCAGAGGATGAGCTTCCAAGGTCTTGGCGGGGAGCGGTGTGTTTTTTTCGTAGCTTTCAGTCCATTCCTGTTTCAGCACCCCTTCAGAGCCCTCACAGGTGCCTGGAGCTGCCGGTCCCCAGCCCTCCCGGGCCCTGAGGCTCCGTCCCTGGTCCCTCATTCCCTCACTGCCGGCTCCAGACCCCGTTTTCCTGGCTCTGCCTGCTTCCCAGCAGGTGGACAGCAGTCCTGCTGGGCTAGGGTGGGGCGTCCCCAGGAAGAGGGGGCTGGAGAGGGGGCTGGCGACACATTCCCTTCCCTGCAGACTGTGGGCTGGCGAGGCAGGGTGACACATTCCTTTCCCTGCAAACTGTGGTACCAAACCCAGGTCCGGCTGCTCCCCGCTTGAAGATCAGTGCCCGCAGGGCAGTTGTTGGTAGGAAGGGAAGTTGCCTTTGTTCAGAAAGCTGGCGGTCTGGGGAGAAGGTGGACTCGTGTCCTCCAAAGCCAGCTCCCGGGATTCTGCTTGGCCATGAAGGTCTTACAGGAAAAGGGAAGTAATCTCAGCTCATCACTGAGGCAGAGGCCCAGGCTCGCTGCCATCTCCCCTGTGCGTGGGCTCGTCAGCTCCTCGTCGTCTGTCTCTAGATGCTGTCTTGTTCATACAGTTTGCTCCGAGGCTACTGAAGGGGAGGCTAGGGAAGAGACGCGGTCATCCGTTAGTTACTTCTTCTCCACGTCTACCTCTGCTCTATGGAAAGAACCAGCAGGTTAGGCGAGGTATCATGTGATCAAAAGACCTGACAAGTGTGCCTGGACGGGAGATGATAGGGCTTGGGGCGCCGGTTTAAGGTTGGTTACAGCATAGCCGTGCTGAAGTGACAAGAAAAGGGACTTCTCAGGGCGGTTTCCCGCAAAGAGCTGCTTGCAGATTCACACCCCCACCCCCGCCATCAGCTATCAGTCCATTTCTGTGGGGTGAGGTGATGAGGGTCCGTCTTCCTGCTTCGTGCTGAGAAAGGGGATCGAGGTCTTAGGGTGAAAGCAGCTCTCTGCTGACAGTTTGGGTTGCCCGCTTCCATATACGGACAGAGCCAGCTCCAGGTGCTTTGACGTCCATAAAGATAAAGATCTGAGCAGTAGTGCAAACCCTGTTCTCTTGAGCCAGTTCCTGGGCTTGTGCTGGCCAGTCAGTCCCGCCCAAGATGGAGCAGCCGACGTCATGGCTGCAGTCTGGTTGTCATGCAGGTAGCTTTTCCCTCTGCTGGCAGTTACAGTGTCTGGAAAACGACTCAGGAGTGTGTGTCGACACTGAGCCTGACTCTGTTGTCCTAGTCATTAGCTGCTTGCGCCTGCTCTTTTGTGACTCTGGGGCCTGGGAGACTTCAGCTTTTCTACAGACAAGAGGCAGAGGACGTAGAAGGCCTTTGTGCTGGGGGGTGTCCCCTCAGGGCTCTGCTTCGTTCTAGCTTCTCCAGCGCCTGTCCTAAACGAAAGCCTTCATGTAGACTGAAGACCGCTTGGCCGGCCTCAGCATTCTGTTCTTACCTTTATCCAGGTACCAACTGGAAGATGAGTCTGCCCATTTGGATGAAATGCCATTAATGATGTCTGAAGAAGGCTTTGAGAATGACGAAAGTGATTACCACACGTTACCGCGAGCCAGGGTCACACAGCGAAAAAGAGGACTGGAGTGGTTTGTCTGCGGAGGATGGAAGTTCCTCTGCACCAGGTTTGTTATCTGTTGCTGCCTAATTTCCTACGTTGTGAGGTTATTAGTTACTTATAAGCTTCACTTCTAAACACATTTATTTCTACTCAAACTAAGGAAGCTACTCTCTAAATAACATGAAGAATATTTGTATCATTAGTTAAAACCAAACAGCGCTCATCTGAAAGAGACAGGAAACTAAATTCAGTTTTTTGTGAGATGCTTTAATGTTTAAAAGATGGGGAAGGTTAGTGATATTGTAATTAATGCATGGTAGAA
Organism: Camelus dromedarius; assembly: GCF_036321535.1. Taxonomy (NCBI): domain Eukaryota; kingdom Metazoa; phylum Chordata; class Mammalia; order Artiodactyla; family Camelidae; genus Camelus; species Camelus dromedarius. Next base: position 27,206,059 of record NC_087463.1, read on the forward strand.
TTAATTCTGGTCACTGTGTTGACATTGATAAACTGTGTTCTTTTCTTTTCCACCTGTAATTATATAGTGGTCACTTGGTATCTGGGGGGTTGGTTCTGGGACCCCTGCAGGTACCAAATGTGGATGCTCAAGCCCGTGTGTAAAATGGCCTTGTATTTGCACGTTGCCTGCACACATCCTCCTGTTTACTTTAGATCGTCTCTAGATTACTTACAATATCTAATACAGTGTAAATGCTGTGTAAATAGTTGCCGGTATGTGGCAAATTCAATTTTGCTTTTTTGGAACTTTCTGGAATTTTTTTCTGAATATTTTTGACCCATGGTTAGTTGAATCTGCAGATGCAGAACCAGATATGGAGAGCTGGCTCCTCTCTTCCAGAAAGGTAGATGTGGACCTATAAAATGCAGTGTAATAACACTGCAGCTGTGAGTGCTGTTTGACTTTGATTCTTCAAGTGGAATAACATTCTACTGTTAATTTAACCAGAAAGCCACGAAGATAAGAATCTCTCATCCTTTATGCACGTTCACTGGTGGTTGAGATAGATTAATGCTGTGTGTTCACGTTTGGCTTTGGAGCCTGGGACACTTTGCCACTGGCGTCCTGCCAGCCCGGGGACAGGCAGGCGACACTACAGCTGACCAGTGCTGTCACGAGCGGCCTGTGTCCAGCAAGTTACAGCTTCTACAGTCTTCCTGCGTTCAGGGTTTATAGTCAGTTCCTTCATTTGCAGAAGTATGTTCTTACAACTGATTTGAATTCTGGGTCAGCTTGTGGGGTGGTATTCAGATGCGGACTCCCAGGGACTCCGAGGAACCCCTCAGTGGTTGGAGGCATAGAGTCTCAAGGCAGGTCTACGTGGGTTCACCAGCCCCTTTCAGCTTGCGGTCAGAGTTGCCTCTGCTTCGTCTTTCGTATCTGGTGTAAGCTTTCACATGAAGAGGGGATTTCATGGCTAAACAATGTTTTAGAAATTGCTGACTTGTGATACTAATAGTGTGTCAGTGGCTTTAAAAGTTTTTTTCTAGGTTAAATAGCCAATATTCCTGAAGTGTTCCTTGTGGGTACACACATAATTCTGGAGGTAATTTCTTTAACAGGTATTGGATTACACAGATTTTCTTTGTTTTTGGTTTTCTTGTTTCAGTTGTGATGCTTTGTGCTTTTCAAGGGATTTATCTGTTTTCAAGTTTATATTTAAATCTCCATGGTCTCGCTAGTGTGTGAGGCTCTGCAGGGGCGGCGTCTTCCAAACCCCTGATGCTGACGATGTGTCCCTCTCCCTTTTTTCAGTTATCTTGATAGGAGATTATTATCTTATTATTACCAGTTTTATTCTTTTCAGAGAGCCAAACTTCTGGTGTTTTCTTCTCTTTTGAAATTTTAAACTTTTACCTTGAAATAAGTTCAAACTTGAAATAAATTCACTTTTATTTTGAAATAAATTCAACCTTACAGAAAAGTGTAGAATGGTGCAGAGAATTCCTGTCTGTCCCTCCTACAGATTCACCAATTTTTAATGTTTTTGATTTATTTTATCATTCTGTTTATATCTCACTGTGATTTTCTGAGTCATTTCAGACTAGGTTGCTTTACATCTTAATACTTCCTTGTGTATTTCTTAGGAAGAAGTTGTTTTCTTACATAACCATCGTACAGTTACCAAACTCAGGAAATTTAACATCGTTACATTCTTTACACCTACTTTAAGTCCATATTCAGTCTTGTCCCTTGTCCCAGTAATGCCCATGGTAGCACATATTTTCTCTGCTACTGGATGTGGCCTTGAGGTGACACCCCTGTTAGTCTCCTTTAATCTGGAGTTGTTCTTAGTGTTTGTCATTGACATTTTTGAGGGCTACAGAGGGAGTATTCATGGACTGTTTCAGATTTTGGTTTGTCTGATCTTTTCTCACTGTTAGATTCAGGTTAACATCCTGTAAACATGCTGTGAACAATCATGTACAAGTTTGTGTGTGTGGACATGCATTTTCACTTCCCTGGGATAAATAAATGCCAAGGAGTACGATTGCTGGATTAGATGTTAGATGTATGTTTGTTTCTTAGCAAACTGCTGCCCATGGTGGCTGTGCCATTTTACATTCCCACCGGCTGCTTGTGAGAAACCCAGCATCTCTTCATCTTTGCCATCATTTGTTGTTGTCACTGTTGTTTTTTTTAGCTGTTACGATATGTGTGTAGTGATGGCTCATTGCGGTCTTCTGCATTTTCCAAATGACTAGTGAGGTTGTACATCGTGTTTGCCATTTGTGTATCTTCGTAAATGTCACTTCTTGTCTATTCCAGTTTCTAATTAGATCGTTTTTTTTTTTTTTATGTTGAATTTTGAGAGTTCCTTTTTCTTTTTTTGTTTGTGTATATTGTGCTTTTGGTGGCATGTCTAAACTTTTCACTAAGCACTGTGTCTTGGCAGTTTTTTCCTAAAAGTTTTATAGTTCTGCATTTTGTTGTTGTTAATTTTCTTATAAGGTAGGAGGTTTAGTTTGGGGTTCATTTCTGGCTCCAGCACTGCTGGTTGGAGAGACCCTCTTCCTTGCTGATTCTGTTAGCGCCTGTGGCAGCAGGCAGTCGGCTGCGCACGAGTGGGGCTCTCTGGGCCCTCTCCAGGGTCGCTGCTGCACTTGGTTGTCTGTGCGTCTGCCCTGCTAGTGCCGCTCCGTCTGCAGCACGTCCCTTTGTTAAGTCTGAAAATTGGGAAGACTGATCCCTCCTATTTTATTTTTCTCTTTCACGATTTTCTTAGCTTCAGTTCCACTGCCTTTCTGTAGAAGTTTTGGAGTAATCTTGGCCATACTTACAAAAACCTTTCTGGGATTTTGGTAGGAATTGTGTTTAACTTGTATATGCTAATTGCGAGGGATTGACATCTTTACTGCTTTGAATCTTTTAGATCATGAACATGCTATGTCTCACCATTTCTTTAGATACTTTGATCTTTTTTAATCAGCATTTTGTAGTTTTCAGCACGTAAGTCCTGTATCTATTGAATTTGCTCCTAAGTATTTTTTTCTTTCTTTTTTTTTTCCGGTGATTATAATTGGTATGGTATTTTAAATTTTGGTTCCCACGTGTTCATTGCTAGTGTATGGATCTATAGTTGATTTTCGTATATTTTTTATCCTACAACCTTGCCGAACTCACTTGTTAGTGCTAAGAGTGTTTTTGTAGATTTCTTGGCGTTCCCTGTATAGATAGCCATGTCATTTCCAAATAGGGATAGTTCTGTTTCTTCCTTTACAATCCGTTTGTCTTTTCTTTTCTTTTTCTTTTTTTTGCCTTAGGGGAATGGTTGGAGTACACACCACTACACTACTTAGGGGAGGTGGTGGTGAGAGTGCACACCCTCCTTGCCTGGTTCCCAGTCTAGGGAGAGAGCTTTCAGTATTTCACCAGTAAGTGTGATGTGAACTGTAGGTTCTTTTTTTTAACTGATTGCTTCATTAAAACTATTCAGTTTTCTTTTTAAAAATCTACCTGTAGTGGATCTAATACAAACAGTTCTGTCAGATCCACCTGGAGAGTAAGCTTGAGAGCCGTTATTGTTGTGACAGTGGAGGCCACTGGGAAGGATGGCGTCCCTAAAAATGTCAGTGGATGTGTGGTTTGGGTCTGTGGAGAGTGAAGGGAGGGGCGTCTGGGGAAAGGGCAGTTTGGAAAGGAAGACTAGTGATCCGGCTTCTCAGGTGGCAGAAGAAACAGGGAGGAAGGGTGAGGTAGTGAAGACGACTTTCATCCTTAACCGGGAACATGGGTTCCTGTAAGTGAGGAGGTGTCCAGGGTGCAGATGAGGGCTGAAAAAATTAGAGAATTGGTCATGCTTAGGTGGAGATCATCCATAATCAACAAAGGGAAGAATCAATAATCATGCATTTGTATTGAGCCTGGCATAATGTTATTACTGTTTGTCCATCAGGGAAAGACCTGAGCAGTTACAAAAGCGGCTGTGGGGGGGTGGGGGTGGTCGCTGCGGTGGGATGGTGGCCGGTGTGTGGCTGAGGACGCAGGTGCAGCAGAGGAGCTCGGGTGGTGCCGCGGTTACGGTGTGATGGCTGTGGTATGCAGGTCAGAGGTGCGTGTTCCTGAGTAGGGGTGGAGGGGGGGTGCTCTTTGAGATGAACTGTCTCAACACTGTTACAGCCAAGGACTGCAGAGCCCCTCTCGTGGTAGTGGAGGGCCTGCGCCTGAGTCGGGCTTGACAAGCCAGGGCCCTCGCTCTTTGCTCCCTGGGCTGGGAGTGATGCTAGGACAGGAGGTGTGCCCCGACGGGATGGGGCCTGGCTCCCGGCTGTGTGAACGCCTGTGCTCACCATCCTGAAGGGAACCACCTGCAGGTCACTGGGACGAGAAGGCCCAGGATCTGTATCTGACGGGTGAAGAGAATTCCTGGATAACAGAAAGTCGCTGAGAACCCTGAGGAGGTGACTACTGCTGGGCACGGAGCGGTGAGGACGTGGACGGTCTCATGTCAGTGTGTGGGCTTCCCGGGGGCCTAGTGTGCTTGGAAGTGGCACTTCCCTGTAACAGTCAGATACTGCCGAGGAGCGTGGACGTTGAATGCTGAGTACTTCTTTGAATTAATTACTTTTGGTCTTTTACAGGATTTTGTTTCTACCAAATGCAACATAGCCAAATTTCGGATTTTGTTTGTAATATTCCTTTTCTTAAGGAAAATATCAAGAACATATTTGAAAATGTAGATGTTGGCAGCAAAAGCTCCCATGTTTTGGGAACATTAAAACCACTCAGTAATATACTAGACACATGCATGAAGTCTTCGGCTCAGTGAGCTGTGACCCTTTGGAGCAGCTCACTGGCCTGTCGTGATGGGCTTCTCCCCATTGGCGTGGCGCTCGCCAGTGGACGTCTCCTTTTCCGCGGCTCAAGGTGCTGCCACGCTCCTCTCTTGTGCACTGGGCACCTGCTCTGCCAAGAAACTCTCATGGAAATTAAAAACTTCCCCTTACAGAACAAACAGTACATTTAGCAACTTAGATTGGTCTTCTTTTCTTTATTTCTTATAAATTTCCAGTTTTGAATATTTGCCAACCTATTTTCTGGATACCAGCTATTATAAAATTGTGTTACTAAGATTGTTAGATGATGGATCGAAGAGTAGAAGAGATATAAAATTGGTTTAATTGCAGGAGGAGAATGTTAGTGAATGTTGTGGTAAAGGTAGATAGCAAATAATATTAATGAGTTGTAAATATTTCAGTGTGTTTCTATTTATAGATTCTGTGAAAAGTAAGGCTTATTTTAAAATTATTCTTAATTTCAGGGGTTGAGTAGGCTATAATTTCTTCACGGCTGAAGAACTGCTTTCTCGTTTTTATCATATGGCAAAAATTCCAACTCTGATACGTTGAAAATACTTTCCTGTCACCTGTCTTCTAAAACTGTAGATGTCCTTCATGTGACTTACTGTGACGTGTACTGATAGGGAGTTCTCTCAGGGGGCGGAGCGGTTATGCCTTTCTTGCGAGATTTACATTTCACTCGCTGTCAGAAATCACTCTGTCCTTTCCCAAGTGGAGCCCCCGAATGGCATTTCCATGTGAAGGGCGGGGAGTATCAGGTGCTGGGATTACCCCGGTTCTGAAGGGCCTCTGCACTTGCAGTTACCCGCTGCACACTTGGCGTGCAGAAGCGTGGGCAAACGCTCGTCTTATGAGGGGACATCAGTGCTGTGTTGTTCTTGGCTTGGTGACCAAAGGTGCCTGTTGGATATGATCATTTTTGTTTTTGGAAGGGTGCTGTCTAGATTTTGGGAGTTATTGTGGCAACTTAAAATTTTAGAAGACGGGATCTTGGCATGTAAAGATGCTTTATTTAATTTTAGAGTGCTACTTTGATTATGGATGCATTCGTGAAAAGCTACCAATCCTAAAATGTTTTAAGAGAAAAGTGTATTTTATGCACTATTGGATTTAGTTTCAGTTTGACTTGACATTGTAAGGTGGTTTATATACTGATTCTGAATAATCAGTGCTGTGGAAAATGTTCAGTGTGCATAGAAACGTCCTTAGGTAAAGCTCCGGGTTCCTCTCCTCCAGGGCCTTCTCTGGTTCTCCCTCTCACTCACTGGTGTTTACCAGCATGTTTTACTCGTATTACTTTGCCCTCAACAATCGCCTATACTTTGGTTCTCCTCCTTAGCTCTGCAGTTCAGTCAGGCTTACACGTACGGCTTTTTTGGTTACAAGTATCTTCTTTATTTTGGGGTTTTTGTCCTTTGCTCTTAGCCCTAAAGTCACTTGCCTTCTCTTTCTGGTAGTTAGTTTCTGTCTGCATAATCCAGTGGCAGTTCTGGTGGAGCCCCAGGCTTTTAAAACTTCAAGCCTCTGTATTCATTTAGTTTTGCGAAGTAGTGTGTGATTTGATGGTGGCTCCCTAACTACTATGTGGTTCTGTCTTTACATGAGGAAATAGTAAGAAGACTTTGATTTGTTTGTAGTTATTAGTAGCAAAGTGTTGCAAATAATTCAGTTACACCTTGGAAGCCTGGCGTTGTTGCGGGGAGAGCACCAGAGGGAGGCGGGGCTCGGGCTCGGGCTCTGGTCTCAGCTCTGCTGAGTTGTTTCACTTGGGGAATCACTCAGCTCTCTGGCCTCTGATCTTCTCTCACGTGAGACGTGGGAGCTTGGCATCTGTGGCGTGGGGTTGCAGGTGTCCAAGACCGGGAGTGCCTGGTGTGGCAGGGTGGAGATGGGCCCTTCAGAGCTGCTGCTGAGAGCGCTGGGGGAAGGGCCCTCGTGGACGCTGGGCTGTTTGGGGCTGTGACTCTGGTAGAGGCAGACGTTGAGCAGTATGGTTTTGCATCCGCGGGTTAAGGTGGGTTGGGCTGGAGGGAAGCATCCTTGTAAGGGGGTTCAGGTCCTACTGTAAAAGTGTAAAAGCAACAGGAAAGTGAGAAATAGTACTCTGAAGCTTATTATCTTGTATTTGAAGACTCAATTTTGTTTCATTTGAGCAGAAACAAGGTCAGATATTACCAACATTTACCGAGGTCAACTTGACCAGCCCCCTTCCCCCACACCAAAGCCTAGTAAGGGTGGGAATACTTATTTTGACAGTCTTAAATCATTTGATAGTACTGTGGTTCACAACTGTTGGAAATTTATAAGTATACTTTATGTGTGGAGATGCTGTTCGTTTTGATTTATTTTTTTAACAGTGAGGGCAAGCGGTGATGAGAAATTTCTGTTCTTACAGAGTTGGGTCTTATCTGCTCTGGTCGAAGCAGGAGGCAGAGTTTGGGGAAGTTGCAGAGCTGACCTGCGCCGCATTCATGTGGCTTTCCTCAGCCCCACGTGGGTTGGATAGGGCCGCAAGGGAGCAATGCTTGAGGCTCCTTCAGGCGACAAGGCGTATGCCCACTGGGAGGACTGGGAGCTTCCAGAGGGCAGACCCCCTCCTTCCAGACTGAGGATCTTTTGAGCACAGCCAAGAGTTAGGTGGATATTCAGTAGGGTGATGCAGACTTCAGTTTAAACACATGCATCCCTCGTACAGGATGCTACTGGGAGTGACTTATAAAGTAACAGGTCTGAGTGTAAGGTGATTTCTAAAGAATCATGTCAGAATGACTGGAGTAAAGAGAAGACATGCAGTGATACTACGATGTAAGTCCTGATATGTCAACTCATTTTGTAATCATACGTTCTAAGACTGTCCTTGTCATGCAGAACTTCATGTTAACTTTTGAGCTTACTTGTCACAAAGTTAGGATTGTCTGCCTTATCCTTCTGGTTTGCTGTTCTAGCCTTGACTACGTCTAGAAGGTAATGTTTAACAACTTCTCTTCCCTTGATAAACCATTCTGAGCCTCTGCATTTTAGAAATTTTAATTAAACTGAATTATTAATACTGAAGTTTAAATTCATGATTACTTTAAGCTTAATAGAGGTAAATTTAATGTCTTTTCATCATTTTCTGAAGTATTTTGAGGCAAGTTATCCTCCTAGAAACTTTATCCTCTCTGCTCAAAAGTAGTGGTTTGTAAGTCCAGGAAGGGGAAGAGTTTGTGCTCCTGGAACCTGGCACTATTGGAACAAGGGTAGATTTATAATTAAAATGTTTATTGCATAGATGAAGATAGCTGTATGAAAATGCAATCAAGCTTTTATTACCATTAGAATATTCCATTAAACATTAGGATCCTTTCTAAATATTGAATGGAGCTTAAGTCTTCATTTTATATTAACGCTACTAGAAAAGTCATCTTTTAAGGAAGGAAAAAAGTGACTACCTGAGAGAAGAGAGGGTCGCATCCTAATTAATTGACATCTGAGAGCCTTTGTCATCAGATCACTGAGTGTGTATTGAGAATTGCCAATAACATATATGTGGCGATTCTTCCCTCAGAATGTAAAGCTTTGACTGCTGCAGAATGCTAAAGGTTAGGTTTTGCCAAGCAGAGGGTCTCACCAGGGAAGGTAATTTCCTTGAGGTTCTAGAAGTCACTGTACGCTCACTCAAGCCTTCCAGTGTTTCTATGTCAAACTTAGGTTAGTACAGCCGACCTGTTTTAAGAAAACTCCTGGAGATGAGCAGTAGATGTGCTGTTGGAGTCTGGTAAACGCAGAAACGATCACTGTGGGCTCTAGATATGCAGAATTGATTAAAACCTTTTAAAAAAGCACAATGTGTATTTTTTGTTTCATGCAGTTGCTGTGATTGGCTGATAAATATTTGTCAAAGAAAGAGAGAACTGAAAGCTCGCACAGTGTGGCTTGGATATCCGGAAAAGTGTGAAGAAAAACATCCCAGAAATTCTATAAAAAATCAAAAATACAATGTATTTACCTTTATACCTGGGGTAAGACCACCAAGTTCTTAAAAACGAGTTACCGATCAGAGATTGCTGATTCCTCTGCTTTCGTTTTCCTCTTGCTCATTCTGTCGTAGCCAAACCAGGTCCTTTTGCTTCTGAACCATGGTGTTTCGTGTAATTGTTAAATATACATTTTAATAGCCACATCATAGAATTCAGCTTAAGAAAATTTACAGTTAGATTATTGCCTTCAATTCCAGGTAAACATCACATTTATATTGTAGAAATAACCAAGTAAAACTAAATCAAATGAACAGAAAATAAGTCATAAATGTTGTTTGCCTGGGAATCTGTTTGGAGGGAAAAGTGGAATGCGTATGATGGTTGAAGCCTGTCCAGCCTTTCACCGTGAAAGTGGCTTTACACAAGTGTGAGTCAGCAGCAGTGCCTACAGGCAGTCACAGACGTCTCTTCTCCTCAGCATCGTACGTTCCAGCCCTTGCTGTGCTGTTACAGCAGAAGTTGTCTTTGATTAGGTATTATGCTGAATTTAAATTCTCAAGTTTAAGTATTTTGATTTTTTTTGTTCCAATGATATTTCTGGCTTAAATGATAAAACAGATTATGTGTGTTTAGAGTAGTTGAATAATTTTTGCTTGTTGTGCATCATTGCCCATTTTAGTAGATATATTTATTTTTCTGAAGGCAAAAGAAAGCTGGTACTGATTGTATTTCCATATCTAAGTTTTTGACACGTCCTAGGGATTAGCTGTTCTGCTGTTTTGCAGAAAGATCACTTGATTACGTGAAATGGGGGCTGCTTTGTCTTTGCTGTGTTTATTTTAATAATTATGCTGACTTTATGTTGGGCATTGATTACCCCTCACCGCCTGCCCCACACATCCAGTATCGGCAGATGCTTGGTATCTAGCCTGCGCCTTTATTAGAACACACAACGTGGCTCCATAACTGAAAGACTGACCTTCTGTCAGGACAGGCAGGTGTAAACTGTCCATCAGACGGGTGAACATTCTTACCTTTATTGAGTGAAGCTACTGTTTTCTCGTTAGGTTTAAATTATTAAATACTCACAGATTGGCTATGTGCTGTACATTTTCCTAAAGGCCACAGAGTTCACTCAGCAGACGGCAGTCTTGATTGCGGTGGTCTAAAAGTGGGCAGTGCAGCTGAGTTTTGATCCGAGTTAGTTCACACAGCCTGCCAGGATGGCTGTCCTGAAGAGACCTGTTGGTGTGTCTGTACAACTGTTACCGTAGGAATGACTTTTTTCTTAGATTGTCTCTTAAATTAGTCTTTTCATCTAAAACGTAGTATTTTAGAAACATTTGGTAATTGCACAGTAGGAATCTATGCCATTTTTAGCACGAATGGCAATTTCTGAATTGCTAATAGATATAATTTATGCTAACTGAGATTTTAAAGAAATCACTGAGGAAAAAGAGAACCTTCTTTCCTGCTGAGATTAATTTATGAAATGATTCAAAACAGTTTTAGACAGCAATTGAATGTGATTATGAATATAAATGTATTATCAATGTAACTGATTTTTCAGTCGCACACATGACTTTGTGATGATGCAGATAACTTCATTATATACAAACTACAGTTCCAGACCCTCTAAGTCAACAATAAGTACTTAACCCATTGCTCTGCTCTTGTTAAAGTTTCCATGCTTCCAAGTTGCATTAAAAATGGCATCCCAGGAGATTTTGATTTGCAATTTGCAAGTTTGTAAATTTATTGTAATTACAGTATGCTATTTGAGTTATTCTCATCTATAAACATGAGTTTTGTTCCATTTTGATTTTCAACTTAAATCTAATTTGAGGCATTTGTGAATAGAAGTCTATTAATATACTAGATCTTGGGTTTTCTTTCTTAATGATAATTCTATTTGAATTAAGAAACAAAACCAAAAAGTTACTGGATTTGCATTTCTAGAAGATTTTATTGAATGACTATTTTTATTTATGTTATATTTGAAAATACTGAAGATCCATTACCAAGAGATTCTAAAGAATATGCAGGTAACTGTCTTCCTGAAAATTGGTCTGTAATTTACACATTTTTATATTTTATCATCTCTTATACTTTGAGGGAAGTAAATACAGGAGGTTAAAGTAGTTTGTGAATTTTTGCCTGTATGTGATTTGCTTGTTTAGGCAGTCTTCTGTAAAGCTGCCTGGATGTCCATTGTCAAAAACATGGCTTTCATACTTGATTGTTTACCATTTCATAAATATAAGGTTAGGACCACTTGTTTAGATATTTCTGATTTGGTATGAAGAGATACATTTGTATATGTATGTTTACTGACTTACTAACATTGGGAAGGTTTTCCTGTCTCATTTGTTGACGTTCATATAAAGATCTACAGAAGGTGAGTGTGGAAAGCTGGAAAATTGTATTCAAGAAAGGAAAAAACTTTCAGATGTAGTTGAAAGTTCTAAATGTCTTTTTTTTTTTAGTTTATTTTAAATATAATTTGGGGATAATCTTACCTCTTTTTTTTTTGTAATTTAGCTATTAGAAAGCCACCATCAAAGTTAATAAATTTGTTGTGACTCAGGGCATAGTCTCACTGTTCGATGGAAAAGTAGTTAGATATTATGCTGATTTTAATTATTTAATTAAGGTTTTAAAGATTTTCCTGGAAGAGATTATGTTAATTTTTTCTTTTTCTTTTTAGGTTTTACATGAACAATTCAAGTTTTTCTTGAATCTCTATTTTCTGGTAGTATCCTGCTCACAGTTTGTACCAGCATTGAAAATAGGCTATCTCTACACCTACTGGGCTCCTCTGGTAAAAGAAAAGATTTTTGAAATTAAGTTAAATTGTTAAATATTTAAGATACAGTTTTAAGAGTTGAGATAGTTAAAAGATAAATTGATCAGATTTTTAAAATGTGATGTTGTCACTGTGTGTCACTGAGCTTTTGTCAGGAGGTTTTCCGGAGTCCTCTGCAGGCGTGTGAGGGCAGCCGCTGCTCTAGGTGCGCCGGGGAAGTTCCAGAGCACTTCTGCTGGCGGCGGGCCAGGGGTTCCTGTTTTGCCTTAGGGTGGCAGGCCTGGGTCCCCAGCCCAGCTCCCTGCTGTGCTGATTGTTGGGAATTGATGGTGTGAGTCCGCAGGGTCTGCTCAGTGACTCTCTGACATGCTGACTAATGGCAGGCTTTGCTGGTGACAGTTCTAAAGTATCTCACTGACATTCTGACAGTTTCTGGTGGACAGCTTGATGTGTAACATTTTTTTGAAGAGCAGATAATGTTGGTCATTGAATATTTCCATTTCAAACATGCTTTCTTGAAGGTTTTATGCTATTTACTGATAGTTTTCATTAATTTTGTGTTTATAGAGGTAAAGTGTATGTCTCCTTCCTTCCTTTCACCTGAAAAAAGGTGCTGCTTCCTTTGATTTGCTCCCTTCTGGGCAGATTACCAGCATCATCTGGGCAAGGAAACGTAGTGAGTGAAATTACTGCCATAGCAAGAGAGCAGTGCAGCACCCAGGTTTCCCACCAGGCTCTGCCCTCAGAGCTGGGCGCCGGAGCCGCGTGCTCTTGAGCTGACCTGTTGTGGTTTGTGCAGCTCTGCGTCCACAGGGGCTGTCCTCACAGACACCGCAGGGAGGACTAGGAGACTAGGTAGAAGTCAAGTTTACAGGACAGGTTGAGCCAGCCTCTCCCTCTCCTGTTCCTGTTCACACAGACTGCAGGGTAGCGTGGATCTGAGCAATGAAAGCGACTTCGTGTAATATAAATACAAACCTACTGCATAAACGAGTACCTTTTCCCCTTACGAGCCAGATTGAAAGAGACGTTGGTGATGATGTAAAGCTGCGATGATCATCCATTGTTGTGTAAACATGACTCCATGGAGCCTTGGTGGAGGATAGTGTGGTGATACATATATATATATATATATATAAATACCATAAAATGGATTCAGCATTTTTATTTGAGGAATTTATCTCAAATAATGGCCGGTCACAAAGTCTAAACAATGTGTTTACTAATGTCTGTTACTACTTTTGATGACAAGAATTATTTGAAAAGTCAAGTCAGGCAGTGAATTAACCATGCTGTATATGTCATGCATATGTTGGAATACTGTGTCACTGTGTCACTCTGAAAATGGTGTTTAGGAAAGGTATTTAATAACACTGAAGGTATATATATTAAAATAAACAGGAAAGAATGGGTTAAAATTTGTATAGAATGAAACACTCCATTCTTTGGTCACCAGCATTGAGTCCGTCTGTGTCCAGCAGTGCTGCGAGTGAGTAAGTGGTGAGTAGGACAAAGCCCCGTCCTGACGGAGCTTTTCTTTGGGGAGCAAGGCAGTGTAAATGGTGCTGCGGTGACAGGAAGCCTGCTACGAGCTGTGAAGAGAAAACGGGAAGCAGGACGGAGGGTCGAGAATGACGGGGATATTGTAGCAGCGTGGTCGGGGAGTCCCCGCGGTGGGGGCATCTGGATGAAGGAGAGGGAGTGGGCCGGGTCTGGGACAGCTGCTGCAGGCAGAGGGGCTGGGGCTGCAGGTGCCAGGCGTGCTGCTGGAGCGTGTGGGCGTGGGGCGGTGCTTGGAGAGAGGCCGGGAGGGCGGCGGCTCTCAGCTGTCACCCTGAGTGGGTTCGGGGCGTGTGTAGTGCATGCCGCAGGAGAGAGAACATTGAAACTTGAACCAGTTTCGAAGTTGACGTAAAAGCCACGTAGCCACGGAGAGGGAATGTCGGGGACTTTTCTTTCTTTTCTCTTCCTTTCTTGTCACTGGTGGTAACCTCTGTTCTGAATTGGAGATTAAACTGCTACTGCGTCTCTGAACAATTTTGCTGCTTACGTTTGCATCATTAAAACAAGGCGCAGCGTTTTGCGCTCTGTGACATTTTACGTGACGGCTGTCCTGCTACTATTTACACGCCCTTCTGCAGCCTTTTTGGCTTTACGCTGGTTTAGGACGTTGTTCCAGGTGGACATGCATGTAACTGTTGTTCCGTTTGTCACTTCTCTGAAGTACTCCGCTGTATGAAGTTATTGCAGTGGACTCGCCTGTCCTCCTGGGAAAGGAGACTTTGAGGTGGTTTCTGACTGTCCTGGTCGCAGACTGCTGCGCTGTCAGTCTGCCTGCGAGGCCACCCTGCCGTGCACGTGCCCAAGGCCCTGTTGCTGCGTGTGCCCTCCTTTAAAGAGTGCTGCTTATTTCTTCCGTTTTCTAATAAAAGCAGCCTAGCATTACCGAAGTTTTAGAACATAGCAACAACTTGCTAGTGCTGAAAACACAGCTTATTGGTGCTTTTCATGTGTTATATCTGGCCCCCCTTTTCTATCCCCAACTGTACGCAGTTAAATATTATTTCTACCTTGGATTAAATTCATTCTAACTTAAAGAATGAGTATCTGAGAACACAAAGTCTTCTTAAAAATCTAAAGTAAAACACGGTCATTTGTATTTTGCTTTTGTCTTTTGCCTGTACTAACTCTGATTTAGGTATCTTTTAACCAAAGACAATGCTGTCTTTAGATGGATTCTTTGTGAAGAACTCCACACTGTCTGGTGACAGAGCTGATCCGTCGGCCAGGCCTGGGCTGAGTGCACATGCCCACGTCGCCCTCTCCATGTCCTCTGTGCTCTGAGGGGTGCTCGCTTCCAGCTCTGGCTTGGATTTTAAGTCCTTTCACTTGAATTGTTAGCCGCAGGCTTTTTGTAGTACGTTATCATTTGTCTGACATGTGAAAATAAACTTTCTTGTGTCTAGATGAGTACCTCAGTAAGAACCTCAGTGTTCCCGTAAGGGATCCTGCTGCTCTGCTGTGATTGTGTTAGTGCTCCGAAGAGAAGTGGGAAGCCCAAGGTCTTCCATGTGAGGCGTGCTTACTGTGGCCTTCTGACGTCCCGGCCCGCTTCCCTCCTGCTCTGACATCGCGCCCGCAGACCTCAAAATCAGTCTGCTTTTTTAAACGGTTTCCTTTTGTTCCTTGGTTTGGTGGAGGCCACAATTGAAGCCTTCGCTCATATAATAAATAGTGAAGATTTGTTAGTGTCTGTGCTTGTGTTCTTTGTAAACATTTTAACCTTCGATTTAGCAAAAAAATCTCAAAAAGTTGCTGCGCACATTAGGCCCACCTTCAGATCCACCAAGCAGACTTAGGGTATATTGGTTCTTTGATCCAGGCTCACCTCAGAAACCTTTTAAATTTCTGAGAATTTAGATACTATCTACAGAATGTCTTTTTGAAATTAATCTAGGCCAAGGTAAAGAACCTTCAACCTAAGGCGTGTGTATTTTTAACCAGAGGGAGTGTTGGTGGCTTCTCCCTCTGTGCCCGCCGTGCCCGGGCCTGTGACAGTGCGTGTCCTGTACACACGCTTACGGTTTCGACCTCTGTTCTCTGCATGCTCTCTAAGGTTCTGTAATTTTTCTCAGAAAAGGAATCAGTTAGCATTTCCAGATTTCTCCTGGCTAAAACCTGCCGGTAAAACGTAAAATCTTATGTCCGATGTCCATTAATTTAAACAAAAAAACAGGTTACTTCAAACTTCATCCCTCTGCTCTCTGTCTAGAATTGGGATGTTTCTGGAAACAGTGATAGCTTAATTAATAATCTTTCTTTTTCATTTACTCCTGGCAGTGTTATTCACTGGCTTCAGTCCTAAACTAATTTCTGTTATGTTTTCCTGTATCATGGAAGAGTAAATGAAAATAAAGTGATCTCATTACATTGTTGTATCCGAGTGAAGATTACCTTTCATATTATTCAGGTTTTGGAGCAGCTTTTCAAGGCAAAGCTAGAGTAATCAGAGAACCAAACCAGATTTAATGCTTCATCAGAATTAATAAGGTGGAATAGATATATCCTTACAAAAAATTTTTAGATGCAGAAAACACGGATTTTTAATCTCTACATCTTCCACGTGAAATATATTCCTGGTTCTGTGTTAATACAGAATTGAAAACCAAATAGGCTGGGTAGGTGAGAAATCAGTCTAATGAAGACTTGATTTTAAGACTCCTTCTCTGTTCGCGCTTTCTGTGAACGTCTCTGTGCACCGGGGGTGTGGGGAAAGCACAAACAGCAGACTCCCACCTCCCAGAGACGGCCCCTGTGCCCCTGTGCCGTGAGCCGTGTGACCTGGCAGGGTTCCCTTTTCTCTTTGTGTTTGGGTTTCCTTATCTGTAAATCAGAGCTAAGGGGACACATCTTATAAGGCTTTTGTGACATTTAAGATACAGCTCATTTAACATGGGTAGGAGTGTCTGGCGTCTTACAATCCCTCAAAGGTAAACTAGAGTATTTTTTTCTCTTTACTAAATTCTGTATTGTTTGGGCACTTACTCCACATGGCTCCTGGGTTATCTGGGGAGAGAGAAGCAAGAATTCCCTGCCCTCTGACACAAGACTTCAGCGCAGGCTCGGGGTAGGCCACGCTGGACGGTCTCGTCATCCAGTCTGAGGCTTGTGCTCCAGCTCACACCCCAACCGGCTGGTGCTGAAGTCGTGGGAAGGCCCAGAGGCTCCTGCAGGAAGCCTTGTGTACCCAGATCTCCCATGAACCACCAGCCTGTAAGACCTCAGAAGGTCTGCATTTGAAAGTAGAGGCCCTTTGTTGTAGATGCCCATGGCTAAGAGGGAGATGGTGGCATCGACTCACCTCTGCTTGGATCTGCTTTATGTTCCTGGCCAGCCATGGGGCCTTTCCTCGAGACTGGTGTGCTGGAGAGGGGCGTGGTGGGGCGGGGCTGACCCCTCGTGCTGCTGCTGGTCCTGCTGTCTGTTACATGTCCAGACAACCCTTAGACTTGAACGTGGCCTGGAGCAGCTCGTACTTGTCAGCAGTCCTTGCCTGTAACCAGGGCTCTTTCCTCTTAGGGGCTTGTCGCTCCTGTGTTCAACGCTGGGACCGGCCCCTCTTGGGCAGGTCTGCTCTGCTCTGAGTGCGTTGGAAGGGGGAGCTTACTTTCACTCCCTGAGGTCTTAGAAGCGTTAGGGGCTGGCACAGTTTTGTGGTTCATAAGTTACTAAATTCAGCGTTGACTTTTGCTGACTTTAAGCCGCAGGAGAGTGAAAGCATCGTTAAGCGGGTGGTGAGGCTGAGGTCTGTCTGCTCTTAAGGCTGTGCATCAGTGAGAGGAGCATAAATGGGGGCTGTTGGAAGTTCCAGACTGGGAGTGGCTGGGGCTCATCCCTGGGCCACATGTTTGTCACATTCAAATTGTAGAGGATACTCCGGTGACTGTGGTTGGATGACTTGAAGGGGAGCGAGGCTGGAGGCGCGAGGCAGGCGCAGGAGTGATGGTGGAGGTGCAGATGGAGGAAACGTGCCTGAGACGTGTTTGGGCAGCACAGTCAGCACTGGTGATGAGTGACGGAGCGATGAAGGTCAGGGAGGAGTTGGGACACCCGTCACAGGTGGTGGCTGCGCCGCACAGGTCAAGGGAGACGGCTGATGGGTGTGTGGACGGAGGCCAGAGCCCCATCGGACTTCAGGAGAGACTGCATTCAGTAGACATCAGGAACACCCTCCAACGACCCACTTTATCTAGCCTGTTGGTTATACAGGAAAAACCCAAACCCTAGAATAACAGATTATTGTATTTTCAATGGAAGTTCATCCAGTGTTGTATCATTTACGAAGCCGACTGGAGCACGTTTGTCAGTGATGTGAAGCCTACTGAAGGGGTCTCTGTAATCATAGGGAGATTGATGTGAAGAACATTATTGTATTATGTGTCAGAAGATACACTTGTAGCCTTTTAAGAAGGTGGGCTTTAGCCATGTGCTAGTGGTGTAACAGATTTCGCAATGGATTATAAGCGTACCAAAGTTTATTTCAGTAGCATCAGACAAACCTATTCAGGTTTTACTTAAACAGTGAGTGAAAAAGAGCACCGCATCTGTGCCCTCCGGGGCAGCGGCGGCGTGGTGCACGGTGCACGTGGTGGATGAACCGCGTGCAAGTGTCACACCGGGGTGCTGTCTTGTGTCCCTAAGTGCTTTCATTCTGTCGGAAAGAGTTAAGTGCAGATAGCACACGATTTTTCTGGTAGTTTTATTAATTTGATGTTAGAACACCTGAGTGCTCTAAATGTAATTCATGGGTTTATTGAAAATAATTTCTTGGGGGTTTACTAAGTATTTTCTGATGTTTAGCTTGAAGTACATTTTAAGATGTGAATTTTTAAAATTTTCTCGGGTTTAGTAAAAATTGTAAATCTTTTACTGTGCATTGCTATGTTCCTTTTGTAGTATTTGTTACTTTTTATCTTTTTTCTCATTTATTTTATATTTTAGAACTAATATAAATTGAAGAAAAAAATAAAACTAAATAGTAAAATTTTCCCTTACTTCCTCAAATATGGTGTTTTTCCTTGTTTCATAGGGGTTTGTCTTGGCTGTTACTATCACAAGGGAAGCAATTGATGAATTTCGGCGTTTTCAGCGAGACAAGGAAGTGAATTCACAGCTATACAGCAAGCTTACAATAAGAGGTTAGCAAGACACTTTTAATCCAGTTTATCATCGTTTAATGTAGTCATCATTTCAGAGTAAAACTAAATGCAAGAAAACGTCTTAATTTTGAAAATAATTTTAAGTGACTGTTATCTAATTTCCTTATAACGTTATAATGCATACAACTTCAGGATAGATTTTTATTCATTCTCTAGATGCTTGGACGTATGTGTGTATGAATATAAACATGTACACACACACTTAAACACACCCACGCACACACACACATACACTAATAATTATAGATTGTGCTCTGTTACAGTTTGTGTATAATGCATGTGTGCTCAGACACACGTGAAGCCCAGCTGGTGTGTGCACATTTTCTGTGAAGCATAATAGCCCTTCTTCTAGTCTCTGTGCATTGTGTTTTGGACACAGTCATCAAGGTCGGACATCTGGTGCCATGGCCTTAAACTACACTTTAGGAAAAGGTCTTTGAGCCCCTAAAACAAATGTTGTGATTCAAAGTGATGAATGACGTATGCCAGTTTCCCCGCAACCTTTCAGGGCTTTAACCCTTGCTTAGTTCATGCTTTTGAGAGTTGTTTATTTGGTTTTCAGTCCATTGTAGAAAAGGAGCAGTATAGTAGGAAGAGAGTAGGTGAAGCTGTTGCAGTCAATCGGTGACAGTAGAGAGTGACAGTGGAACCTTGACAATGAGGGAGGTGTTGACAGACTAAATGGATACTCATAATAACTCGGAGCCTGTTTGAAAATGGAGAATTGTAGAGTGGATTTTGTATTTTGTTTGTGCATGGACGTTTGTACAATGAATTATTTATTTGAAACAATCTTGTTGAAAAAATTTTTTTACAATTTATTGGAATATTTTTCACATAACATAAAATTTATCCATTTAAAGTATACAGTTTCGTTGGTCTTGTTAGAGCCATGGAGTTGTGAAACTGTCACCATCTAATTTCAGAACATTTGTAACTGTGTAGAGAGAGGCTCTGAATCTGTGTAGCAGTTGCTTCCCGCTCTTGCCCCTTCCCCACCCCACTGCAGCCCCCGGCCACCACTGATGTGCTGTGTCTCTGTGGAGTCGCCTCCTCTAGACAGTCGTGTGGGCAGTCACGCAGTGTGTGCACTGTTGCCACTGGCTTCCTGCGCTCGGCATCCTGTTTGCAAGGTCACTCACGGTGGAGCTTGTACCGCACGTGGCTTCTGTAGTTGCCAGATAATGTGACACACCGCGTGGATGAACAGTTAGGGTGTTCCTACTGTTAGGCTATAGTAAATAATGCTGTTACGAACATTTGTGTACAAGTTCTGTGTGAATATTGTTTTCATTTCTTTTGTATATGTATCTAAGCATGAAGCTACTGGATTTTATGGTAATTCCGTGTTTTTAAGGAATTGCCAAAGTATTTTCATAATTGGCTACACCGTTTTACGTTCTCACCAGCAACATGTGAGAGTTGTAGTCTCTCCACATCTTAACAACACTTGTTCTTGTCTGACTTTTTGATTGCAGCCGTCCTAGTGGGTGCGGAGCAGTATCTCACTTCCCTGATGACTAATGATGCTGAACATCTTTTTGGGTGCTTGTTGGCAGTTTGTATATCTTCTTTGGAGAAACGTTTATTCAGATTCTTTGCCTACTTCTTAACTGGGTTAGTTGTTTTAATTACTGATTTGTAGGAGTTCTTTATATATTGTAGCTTTGAGTCCCTTGTTAGATCATGATCTGGAAATATATTGTCTCATTCTGTGGGCTGTATTTTCTCTTTCTTGATGGTGTCATCTGATGCAGAAAAGGTTTTAGTTTTCATGAAGTTCAACTTTTCTATTTTTTCTTTTGTTGCTTATGTTTTGGGGTTGTAGCTAAGAAACAGTCTGCCAGCCCAAGGTTACAGAAATCTACTTCTGTATTTTCTTCTGAGAGTTTTATAGTTTTAGCCCTTACATTCAGATCTGTGGTCCACTTTCATTTCATATTTTGTGTATGGTGTGTGGTGTGGCTTCACAGTCTTCTGCTGTGAATGCCAGGTTGTCCCAGTATCATTTGTTGAAAACATTAGTCTTTTTCAATTGAGTTGAAAAATTAACTATTCACAAGCTTCGATGCTTAAGACAGTGGCGCAGTAGAGGAAAGATATGTTGCAGAAAATAGGTGAGCTTTAGTTTTGGGGAGAAGAATCCCGAGAATGACCTGGTCAGCTAGGTGTCATTTTGGTTTGTCTTTTTTAGAATATGCTTTAGACCCTGGCATGTATTTTAAGTTGTTTTGTATTGTGGCACTTGGGCTGAGCAGAGACTTGTTTCTGTGTACTGACTTTTCATTCAGAAATAAATGGTGTGGCGGCGTCAGCAAACGTGACGGAGTAGGCAGCTCCACAGATGGAGCAGAAACTGGCGAAACTAGCTCAGTCAGAGCTCCACAGCTTCGACGTGACTGTTGCCTCCAGGAAGAGGTGACCTAAAAGTAGTAGGAAAGTGTTTGGTGCTCTCACTTGCCCTTGCCCGCCTCCCCATCGTGGCACCGTCTTGAACACAGCAGCAGCCTCGCTCTGGGTTTGGGCCCCTGGACCCTGGCTCTGAAGGACATGGAGCAGAGCTCACTTGCAGAGAACTGCGTTTGTCTGTCCAGCCTGTCTGGGGCTGCTTGAAGGACTGACCCAGTTTACTCGTCTGTCTTTCACCTAACTTGGAGCTCAGGGCAGAAAAGCTAAGATGCTGCAGGCATTTCTTCTTCTGTGAGGCTGAGGAGTAGCCGCAGTAGCCAGGGAAGGTTACAGCTGGGACACACACACTGTAGTGTCAAATCCAGGCAGGAAACACGAGTGAGAGAAAAAGGTGCTCCTGTTAACTGGGGAATTTTGAAAGCCACATTCAAGGCCAGAGCTGGGTGCCCACTCAGAAAAGACCTGCGAAGGCCCTCTGACCAATCTCTAGGCTCAGTGCCAGCAGAAGTGAAGGCTGAGGCAGAGTTGTAGACATCCTGACCAAGTGTCAGAATCCCAGCCCAGAGCCTCCGTCTGCAAAGGCTGGGAGATGATCTCCCTTCCCTTCGTCCCCTTCCCTCTCTCCCCCCCTTCCCCCTCCCCCCTTCTCCCCTCCCCCCTCCCTCCCTCCCTTCACGCCCTCCCTTTCTCCTCACCTGCAAGGAAATCTCTTTCAAACACTGGCTGAACACAGGCTAGCATCAGAAAGCCTTGAGAGACCATACAGGACAAAGAGTACACATGCTTCACAAAAATAGTTTAGAAAAGTTGCTAAATGTACGTGGCTGCAGCATACACCAATCAACAAAACAAGCCCCGAAGAGGGGAGACGCCTCGTTTCCTGAGTTACCGGGTGATCATTCTCAGAATGCGCATGTACTCAGTGCTTTAGCAGATAGGACACGTTCAGAGGTCTTCGTTGCTCTGTTTGTGTTTTAGTCAGCCGCCAGACCTCAGCTGGACTACGTCATGTCACTCACCGTTCGCACATTTCCCAAGTGTAGGCCCGAAGTTAACACGAAGCTTCATCCAGCTGGTGGCGGTTGTTTTCCTGCTTCCCCGTGTGTCTTGGCTACCTTTACTAGTTCTGGCCGTGCGTTGTTTAACATGCCTTCAGGTATTCAAACACAGGACAGAGAGGAGAGTGTCCGTGCCTCGAGCCTTATGTTAATTACGTGTGTGTGTGAACGTGGGAGAGAACATTTGTGTATTTACATGTTTCTTGTGGACCTGTGCGGAGCGCAGGAAGAGACGACCTTCTTTACTCCTGTGTATTTTAGCATCTTTGATTCATGTCATCCACACTGTGTTGTCCTGCACTTGCTAATGTTCTTACTGTTTTTTTACATTAAAAAGATTTTTATGAAATGTCTCAATGAAATTTTGTCATCTTTCATTGAAATTTACTCCATTTGTGAGTCATAATTATTCCTTGAAAATCGAGAGATTTTAAAATCCCTCTTGAGTGCCTTTTACATCTTGTCTGTGCATTTTGTCATTTACACTAACCTCCCTCTCGCCTGGTCTGAGCAGCATGTTAAAGTCATCCATCCCAGTATTCGTTGAGGAACATCCAGCATACATTACTGCATTTTTGCTCTGCAGTGGTGTTTGCCAGGCACAGACGCTTCGGAGTTATTGTCTCATGGGCTGAGTTCTCTGAGGCTGTGGGGGGGGGGGGGTGGGTATGTCTCCTCAGTCTGGACGTGTGTATGCGGGAGCAGATACGTACCCTCATTAAGCACATAGTCAACATTTTCTTAGGTCACCCTGGGAAGACGTGTATGAATTCATTTCTCCATGATATTAAACTTTTAACATTTTTTAATACATTGTTTGGATTTTAGGGCCTGGAACCTGTGTGACCTAACTTTAAAAATTGGTGGCTAGCACCGGTACCTTGTCCCACAGCTGGGCGCTGCATGTACGTCTGTGTCTGGTAGTGCCCTCCACGTCCCTCCATGGTCGGCGTTAATTGCTCCGCTGGTTGCCCTTAGTGACTGGACGCCCCGCCCCGCGCTCTTGCGCTGTCTCTGAGGCCCATGGCAGGCGCTCAGCTTGCCGCGTGAGTGAGTGAGTGAGTGAGTGAGTGAGTGAGGAGTGAGTGCACGTGGAGCCTCTGGACCAGGTGGGAAGAGTGTCAGCCTGACGGGTGCTGCCCGGGGGGGGGGGGGGGGGCTCTGGCCCTCGGCTCCAGTGGCCGCCCCTCCCCGGCTCCTAGAGTCCTGCCCCCCTGGGATGGAGCGGGTTTAACTTGCCAGTGAGGTGGAAAATGCTCTCACTGTGTTTGCTTGCTTCTCACCTGTAACACTTCACTGTTCGTTTCTTAACTTTTATGAAAATTTATTCACCCTTTGTTCCTATGGTCATCTTTACCAATTATTTCTGTGCTCAGATAAATTTATCACATGTGGCAAATATTTTTATCTTGTTTGATTAATTTTTTTGAGATGTAGATAAATTTGTAATTTTTATGTAGGCGGATCTAATGATCTTTTCGTTTATGGTTTTATTTTCATTTTAGAGAGCCCATTCAGTCCCAGTGCAGGTGGATGTTTTAACCTCCTCATGGCGTTTCTAGTTTTACTCCTTTTGCAATTTTCCATGTAAACTATGTTTTATGTGGAGAAGGGATCTACTTTTTTTCCCTCAAATGCTCAGTTACTTTAAAACCAGTTACTGAAGTTACTCAATTTCTTCCCTCAGATCGTTGAGAAATATGTTGGATTTGTGTGGGCCCTGTCCTCTGCGTTCTGTTCTGCTCCACTGATTCATCCAAATTTCCCTGCCAGTTCCTCACCAGTTTTAAACGGTGTCTCTGTGTGGTACACTCTGCTGTCGTGGGAAACCTCTCCTTTCCTCCCTTCTTCCCTCCTGATACCAGTTGTTTGTATTTTTCATTTTTCTCTTGTGTTCTCTTGACACACTATAAATATGCGGTCACTGGGAGCTTTCCCTTCCACTCCTGCGTTCGGCCCGCACAGCTGTCTTGCATCTCCATCTGCTGGTCTCCCGTCTTCCCGAGCGTTAGATCAGCTTCCCTGCAGGAGCATTTGAGAAGGAAGCCGCTGTCACGTGGGTTATTGCAGAACTAGGGGACACAGGAGACTGGGGGCAGTTTTGAACTGTGTTTGGCTCCTACCTCTCTCAATTCTAACATAACTGTATACACTCAAGCAGGACGTTTGGATTTTTATACATTTGTAAGCACATGAGAGTAAGACTGCCTTTTTTGTACTTCTGATGTTAGTGATTCAGAGTCTTAGAATTTGATTACGAACCATTTAAATTAACAGTATTTTGTATCTTAACTGTTGGTAGATATTTAAGAAGTCTGTGTGACTACAGAAAAGACAGATTAGAAATTACTTTTATGCAAATAAGAAAGGATTTAATGAAGACTTTGAAGGGTATCCTTTCCCTAATAATACCATATAATTTCCATTTGTATCTGTTAGTTGATAACATATTTAATATTTGAGATACTTATTAAAAGCTTTGAACCATTGTAATTTTCAGCAAAATCCTTATCTGGTGAATGCAGTGAATTACTGTTGATACTTATTCCAGTGCTTAGTGCTGCGTAAAGCTTTAGGCGAAAGGTGCGTGCGCTGGTGGGCTGTGAAGTCCGCAGGGGCAGCCTCCTCGGGCAGCTACTGACCTCTGTTGGTAATGACACCGATGGTGCCGACTGCGTTGGCCCGTGAGGTCGTTCAGAGGGGACTGGTTGGCTAATGTGATTTATCTAGTGAACAACATTCAGTGTTTTACCTTTACATATTTCTTATCACAATGTAATATTTCATTATTGCAGTATTTTTTCTAAAGCTGTCCAACTCTTTTTTACTGATAGAAAAGGAAAAATATTGATGGTGTTTAATTTGAGCGTCTTAATTTTTTTGTTATTGCTGGAGAATGTTTTAAAAAAAAACACTGGTCATTGGCAGTAGATGTTTGAGAGTGAAACCGGTTACTTTGGGCAGGGTACTCTATGGTCCTTCCCCTCTAGGCTGTGGTACTTCTTTTATTTCCTAGTCCCTTTGTTGGTGTGGTTTATGCCATGTTGCCTTATGGAATCTTATTAGGATATAAGTTCCATGAGGGTAGACCTCAGCCTGTCCTGTCCCACTTTGTCCCCAGCAGGTATCTGGGAGGGTGTCCATGTCCCTCGAGAAAATCCTGGCGACCTCAGCTTCACCCTCAGAGGTCAGGGGTAGCCTATGCCCTCCCACCCTCAGCCAGGGTCACAGTGAAGCCCTGAGCCCTCTGGCCTCCCAGCCTGAGTGCAGTCCAGCCCTGCATATCCCGGGACTGGCCTCGGGGACCTTGGTCTTTGTTCATGTCACGGACTCTGTCACTCTTCACCTTCGGCATTTTAATTACCACGAGTTACGGTACATCTTCATTCTTACCCCTGCCCTTTTCCCACTGTGCCTCTGGAATTCAGGTCCCTTTGTCATCTGAACCTTTCTATCAGTAGACCCCTCTGAGTGCTCCTTCTTGCTTTCATTAAAACGTGGCTCTTCTCTGAGGTCCTGCCTCCTCTGCAGCCCTCTTTTTTTTTTTCTTTAATTGAAGTGCAGTCGTTACATGTGTTGATTTCTGGTGCACAGCGTAATGTCCCAGTAATGCATATACATACATATATTTGTTTCATATTCTTTTTCATTAAAGGTCATTACAAGATATTGAATATAGTTCCCTGTTCTATACAGAAGAAATTTGTGTTTTGTCGATTTTTATATATAGTGGTTAACATTTGTGAATCTCAAACTCCCAAATTTATCTTTTTCCCACCCCCTTCCCCCTGGTAACTGTAAGATTGTTTATTATGTGAGTCTGTTTCTGTTTTGTAGATGAGTTCATTCGTGTCCTCTTTTTTCTTTCTTTCTTTTTTTTTTTTTTAGATTCCACATGAGTGGATATATGGTCTTTCTCTTTCTGGCTTGCTTCACCTGGAATGACGATCTCCAGCTCCATCCAGGTTGCTGCAAATGGCCTTATTTTATTCTTTTTTGTGGCTGAGCAGTACTCCATGTCTGAATACCCACAGCTGCTTCATCCAGCCGTCGGTCGGTCGGTGGGTGTGCAGGTTGCTCCCCTGTCTTGGCTGCTGTAAGCGGTGCCCCTGCAGCCCTCTTAAATGGTCATTGTTTTTCTCCTGTGGCCTTAGGGCCACTTGACCTGGAATTAGAGTCCCTTCCTCTCTTTTTAGCTTATTCCCTTTTGTACATGACTCCAGCTGTTTTTCAGCCGCGAGTTCATTGATGTCAAATCTTCCTGCTGTTCTTGCCCCTTTGATGTTCTGGTTGATGACGTCCAGTT
This sequence comes from Camelus dromedarius, assembly GCF_036321535.1. Classification (NCBI taxonomy): domain Eukaryota; kingdom Metazoa; phylum Chordata; class Mammalia; order Artiodactyla; family Camelidae; genus Camelus; species Camelus dromedarius. The sequence goes on from NC_087463.1 coordinate 27,232,157, forward strand.
TATCAGTTTTTTCCTTAATTTTTTGCTTTTGATCTCCTATCTGAGACCTCTTTGCCTAACTCAAGCTCACAGAGATTTTGTTAACTTTCTCCGATGTTTCTTCTTCTAGTTCCTTGGTTTTAGGATTTACATTTTTTGGTACATCTCTCTTTTGAGTAAAGTTTTTGTATTGGTACAAGGTGTCAGTGTTGTTCCTAGCACCATTTTTTGAAAAAAGTGATCCTTTTCCCACCACATTGCCTTACACTTTTGTCAACAATCAGTTGTCTGTCCTGAGTGGGTTTATTTCTGGACTCTCTTCACTCTGTTGGTCTGTTTGCTCTCTTCTTGCTAATACCGGCTCTTGTGATTACTGTTGCTTTGCAATAATTCTTGAAGTCAGGTAGTATTTGCCCTCCAACTTTGTTTTCCATGTTCAGAGTTGTTTTGGCCGGTCTAGAGCCTTTGTGTTTCCATGACTTTTAGAATCAGTTTGTCAATTTCTGTTCTAAAAAGCCTCCTGGGATTTTGATTGGAATTGCATTGAATCTATAGATAAATTTGGGGGAGAATTGACATCTTAATAACATTAATTCTTCTGATCCATGAATGAAATACATCTCTTCCTTTATTTAGGTGTTTCAAAATTTCTCTCAGCAGTATTTTTTTTTAGAGTATATGTTTCTCTTAAAATACAATATACTATAATACTTACTACTATAATGTAATACAAAACTTGTTTCCTAACTACCCACTTGGCTTCAAAGTCTGTTGTAAACAGTCTCCTCCCTCCAAACTCACTTAAAGTGTCAGGAGAGTGGGGGAGAGTGCGATGCCCACTCAGGCATGAAGATGAGCCGGACGGGACGGCCTCTGGTGAAGCAGGCGGGCGTCTGCCCGGGAAGCAGTACCTGTTGATCTGGTGTCGGCCCTCTGGAGTGTGCCTTACCTGTGCTCAGAGTCTTTCCTTTAAAAGTTGCTTAATTATCTCCCACTCTTACCCTGTCCCTTTGTGTGTGTTTTGTTGGGAAATAAGTAATTAATACATTTTATCCTTATTTGATAATATCTATGTCTAGTTAGATGTGGCTTATGCGGTTATGTTCTCTTTAATCCATTGTGATGTTTGACCCATTTTAACTGATTAGGAATAGAATGATTATAAACTCCTTCTGTTCTTTTAAAATGTGTTATGTTTGGATGCATTTGTGAAGAACAGACTAAATGTCTTAAAAGGGTACAGGTTCTGAAGTTGGGTAGACAGTCAGATGCTTGAGTATTTATAGCACGTCAAGTACATTGTGTGTAGAAAACACAGGTGACGGAGGCTTTGTGAGGTCCCATTTGCTGTGTGAGTGAGGCGGGCTAGGGAGAGGGGTTGCAGTCGAAAGGAGGAGCCAGGCAGAGAGCCTATGAGAAGGAGCTGGCTGTCGGCGAGGGCCGGACCCAGGTGCAGCAGGAGCAGAGGGCGGGGCGCTGGGCCGGGCCGGAAGCTGCGCAGAGCGCGCGCACGTGCTGCGAGCTTGGTTGTCTTCTGAGTAGTTGGCGGGTAAGGGAGGGTTTGGGGTGAGGTGAACCCCTTCGCGTTTCCAGCCCGCTCACTTGGAGTTGGTGTTAAATTAGGGCGGAGACGCAGCAGAGCCTTGGTCGCACCCTCTCTCTGCAGGTGAGAGTGGCGACTGGCTGGCGGCAGGGCGCACGGCTGGGACACTTGGGAGCAGGATTGGTAGCTCTGAGTGATTTCTGACCTTTGGTAAAACGCGGGCCGTGGAGCAACTTAGAGGAACGCTTTCCTCCCGTGAGAAGGTCGCGCATCCGCCCTCAGGCTTCCAACGCGGCGGCAGGGGGTGCGTGTCGGCAGGGGGTGCGTGTCGTCGGGGGAAGACTTAGCGGAAGGCTTAACGCAGTGGCTCAGCGAGGGGAGGGGACGGCTGTTACCTTACTCGGTAACGTTCACTAGTAACTGATCAAAAAGAAAAAGGCCTGCAAGGTGTGGTGTCCTGAGTGTGCCCTTGACAGTAAATGGAATGGGATGTTTTGAAAGAAAACTCATTAGGCTTAAATACTGGCATACAAATGCAGGTATCTTTATTACTGTTTTTAGAACTTGCTTCTGTCAGGGGTAGCTCTAAAACCATTCAAATTACAATGCCCACGCAATAAACACTGTGTTGTTGATGGTTCTGTATTTGTCAACTGCAAGTCTAACTCTGCTGTGCTGCTGTTTCCTTGAGTTGACTTTACTTCTTCTTTTTTTTAAGGTAAAGTGCAAGTTAAGAGTTCAGACATACAAGTTGGAGACCTCATCATAGTGGAAAAGGTTGATGCATTTTTAATATATTTTAGACATGTATATGCTAGTTATTAACATTTAGCCTGATTGCAAGTAACTTATGAATCTGAACGAAATTGTTTGAGACATTTATTTTAAATCTTAACATCTTTGTGTGAGATTTGATATACATGAAGAAAAATGTAGATTTTTATATATAGTCTGTTTTGCTAAAGTACATTTCAATGTGTGTAGGTAAAGTCATATTTTATCTAAAATAAGACATGTGTTAACTGTTTAATGTTGCATTATTGGAATTACATCTTTTGACTATAAAGAATTGTGTTAGTTAGAACATGTTTATAATAGAATATGTTCATTTTCTAGAGCTTCTTTTTACAGATAGATACACTATACATGATTATTGGATATTAATTCTTATGGCTTAAACAATTAAATAAGGCTAAGGTAAATGGAAGTGAAAGAGGGTTAGAAAGAGCAAGTTGAGGTTAGTGTAGGAAAGAGCCATTAGAAACGCCCACAACGGCCGGAGGTGGCAGTGGTCAAGCCTGGAGTGTGACTGGGCTGTCTGCACTCAAGGAGGAGACACGGGCTTCCTAAGTAACAGTGGTTCAATGCAGAGGCCTTTTTTTTTTTTTTTTTTTTTTTTTTTTTAGGGCTTTAGAACAACATTTAAAAAAATTTTTTTTTAAATGACAGGTTTTAGTAAGACCTCTTCCAAAGTAGTTTGAGCCCTTGGTACCAGCTGACATCCACAGGGGAGCCACGTGGGAGCTTACCCAGTCTGAGCGCCTGTGGAGATGTTAAAACAGTAAAACAGTCTTCTTCCTCAAGACTAAAGTAGTCTTCATGTTGTTACATTAGTCTGTACACAGAGAATGTTTCTGGGCGTGTTTGTTTGATTTTACAGAATGGGATACATTTAAACATTGATGTGCAACTTCTTTGCATAGTGTTAGTTATATGGGTACTGTAAGTTACTGACTTTTGATCCATTGTTAGATTTTGGATGGTTCCGCTTTTCTGCTATTGAAAAATGCTATAATGAACATCCTTCTACCTATATCTTTGCAGGTTTCTACAGCATAAATGCTGACGAGAAAGATGGCTAAGCCATGTAAACGCTGATGTGATTTTTAAAAAACACCGGCATTTGTTATCTCCCAGTTGCTCTGGTCAGGAATCTGAGGGCAGCCTTGCTGCGTCTCCCGGTTCCAGGTCCCTCTCAGGGCTACAGTATAGGTGTGTCAAGGTGTCAGCCCAGTGGCCGTCACTTCCAGGCTCCACTGTGGTGGAGCTGATGCCAGTCTCGCTCTTGGAGTTGTTGGCAGGACTTGGTTCCTCTTTGCATTCAGGGCCTGCATTCCAGGAGCTTTTGGCTTGAGCTGCCCTCATTGCTGGCCACACCAGCCTCTCCACCTGCAGCTTGCTGCTGGCGTGCCAGCAGGAGGGGAGAGAGTGCAGTGCCAGCAGATGGACGCACAGTCTTGAAGTGACACCCACCACCTTCTGTTTTCCTCTTGACTTTTGAGAGGATGTGTAGTGTTTGAAGGATTTGAAGGTTAAGATATGGAAATTTCTCTTTGTGAATCAGTTGAGTACTGTTGGCCTTCGCATTCTTTCATCTCTTATTTCCTTCTTTACTTCCCTATTTACTCTTTTTTTCTTGCCTTTGCTGTTGAGTTTGGTGTGGCAGCGCACCTTGTTTTCCTGCTGACACAGGGTCCCTTCTTGGCCATCTTGCTAGTCATGCAGGTAGATGTGAGAAAGAAGTTTGCACGTGTCTGGGTGTTCCTCTTCAGCGCCTCTCTGCCCTCACAGGTGTGCTCTCTGTCAATAGGAAAGGTTGGCGGGTGACCCAGGCCTCGTAGACGTCCAGATGAAGGTCTCCATTTGATGTGGTAGTTGCACATCTTTGTGTGTGTGTGTGTGTGTGTGTGTGATCTCAGTGTCCAGCGGGTGGCACGTTGTAGACGACTCCCTACTGTTAGATTAGTACCACAGACGAGCACGTGTGTGGTGTCCTGCCCTATGAACTTTATGGGTTTGGTCGCAGAGCTGAGGTTAGACTACGTACCTTTATACATACAGGGTGAAGAAAGAAATGCCAAAGACTGGTTGTCTCCTGGCTTAATAAGGAAACCTGAGCAGTATCTGAATGTTTAGACACACATGTCCCAATCTCAGCAGAATTTTTTTTTATAAGACAAAATAAGTTTTTTCCTAAAACTTAATTTGGCAAGGCACAGGCCCTAAGATGGCAAAAACAATCTTGACAAGAGGAGTGAAGTGAGAAGAATCAGTCTTCTACTGTTAAGGCGCACTTCCCAGCTGTGTTAATTAACACAGGCAGAAGAAGGAGGGAAACTGAGACCAGTGAAACATTACAGAGAACCCAGAGCTGGACCCACCCAGACATGCCCAGGTGATCGTTGACAAAGTGCAGAAGCAATTAAAGTGGAGGAAGGATGCCTTTCAACAAATAAGGCTGGAACTATTGGACGTCCATGAGTGAAAAATGAACCATAATGTAAATGTAACACTTCATATAGATATTAAATCAAAATGGACCAGGGATTTAAATGTGAACTGTGAAACTTTTAGAAAAAAAAAATAGAAAATATTCCGGATCTAAGGTAGGAAAACAGTTCTTAGACCCGACACCAGAAGCACAGTGTATAAAGGCATAAGTTGCATCTCATTAAAGTTAAACACTTGATCTTTGTCGAAGAACACGTGAATATGATGGAAAACAAACTACAGACTAGGAGAAAATATTTGTAAGCCATATATCCACAAAAATTTATATCTAGAATATGTAAAAACTCTTAATACTCAACAGTGAGATAAAATCAAAATAGAAAATGGGTTAAAGTTATAAAGAAACCTTTAGCCAAAGAAGACATACAGATAGAAAATAAGCATATGAAAAGCTATTCAACATCATTAGTTACCTGGAAATGCAAATTAAAACACAATGAAATACACTATGCATAGAGCAGAATGGCTGCAATGAAAAATGACCGCAGATGCTAGCAGTGAGTGAAGCCAGTGGATCGCTCACACAATTCCTGTGGGAATATGAAATGTTATAGTTATTCTGGAAAATGATTTATTAGCCTCTTAAAAAACTGGATGTACAACTGTCATATGACCCAGTTGAACTTTTGGGCCTTTATCACAGATGAATAATTAAGTTGGCACAAAAGCCCGCACATGAATGTTTATGCTTACATTATTCACGGTAGGCAAAAAATCAGAAACAGTCCAGATATCCTGAATGGATGATGGTCAGGGAAACTGTTGTACATCATACCGTGATATATCATGTTAAGAAAGCACAGATCAGAAGGATCCAATAATTGTTTTGAAGTTTGTAGTTTGTTCATTAACGCCTCATAGGAAATAAAACAGGATAAGAGAATAAAAGGTAATCATCTAAAAATGAAATTAGACAGATTCTGTTTACTAGTATCAAATAAGATCATTGCTAGCAATAAACTTAACAGAAGAAATAGGAAACTTGTACTTTGAAAACTACAAAGCATTGTTGAAACAGTAAAGAAGGCCTAAATAAATAGGAAGACGTCCCATGTTCATGGGTTAGAAGTACTCATACTGTTTAAATGACAGTCCTCCCAAATCGATCTACAGATTCATTGCTTCCTCTCAGCATCCCAGCTAACTTTGCAGAAACTGACAAGCTGATTCTAAAATTCATGTCTAAATACAAGACATTAATAGTAGCTAAAGCAATTTTTAAAAGTTTAAAAATATGACCAAAATTGGAGTAGTCACACTTCTCCGTTTCAGAGCTTTATACAATTACAGTAATCAGAACAGTATGGAACTGGCATGAATTTTAATTGACTTTAATTTTAATTTAGCTTTTAGTTTAGAGTCCAGAACCAAAGCCTTAAATGTATGGTTAATTGATTTGCAACAAGGATGCCTAGACAATTCAGCGGGACGGGGCTTTGTTCGGGTGGGAGCTTGTCTCTGGCCCAGCACTAGTTGTGAGGGTCTTCCACTCGGCTGTGTGCAGCTGTGACTCATTCACTTGGTTGCGACACAGCACACCTGTTGCCCGCTCTGCTGTTGGCAGTGTTGGGGTCGCCCTAATTCTTGCCCTTTAGGAGGGATTCTTCTCTGTGGTGCCTGACCATGCCTTCCGGCTCACGCGGGCACCCGCTGCTGCTGTATATACATGCTGAGCAGGGGACGTGTTGGGTTTGGAGGTGTGTGTGTTTTACTTTGTACTTACTGCCAATAATTTTGCAAAGTGACATATCAAATTATACTCAGATCCACAGTAGGAGTTCCCCATCCTCCAGGTTTGCCAGCACTTGGCATTGCCAGCCTTTTAGAATGACCATTTCTAGTATTTATATGGTAGTTGTGGTTTTCATGTGCATTTCTGTGAAGACTGACAAAGTTGGACACCTTTTCATATGATTTTGGATGTCTTTCTCATTGGAAATAGCCTGTGAGAATCTCTTGCTGTTTTTCTTCTGAGTTATCCTTTTCTTATCAATTTGCCAGCCGTCAGGGACCCTGGGTGGGAGTCCTTTACTAGTTCTATGTTAGAAATATCTTTTCCTTTCTGGTGTGCTTTGTGGAACAGAGATTCTTAATTTTAGTGAAGTCTGCCTTAATAATCTTTTCACTTACAGGAAGTTTCTCTTTTTTTTTGAAATTTTTGGTGGTGGTGGGAAGGAATCTTGTTTAAGAAATCTCTTCTGCCAAAAAGTAGTGGAAATATTATTCTGTGTTATCTCTTAGGTCTTATTGTTTTGACTTGACATTTAGAAGTATAATTCCTTTGGAATAGATTTTTGTGTTTCAGTTGAAGAGGTCAGACATCGTCTCCTCTTATTCCCCCATGGATGTCTAATTTTCTCAGCACTGTTTATTGACAAGACCACCATTTATTTCCTCATTGGTCTGCAGTGCCAAGATTCACATGAATCTATCGTCCACACATGTGTGGGGCGACTTCTGGATTCTCTCCTTTTACACTGATAGATTCTCTGTCTTGGTGGATATGATCGTGTCTTAATTACTCCAGTTTAGTTAGTGTCTAGTTCTGTTATATTGTAGCCTTACTCCTCCATGTTGTTTGTCACTCTTATCTTAGTCATTCTTGGCCTTTGCAGTTTCCTGTAAATTTTAGCAATATCTCGTCAGTTCCCACCAAAAACATGTTAAGGTTTTGGTTGGGTTTGTGTTGAGTGTGTAGGCCAGCGTATGGACACTTGGCACCTTTGCAGAACTGTATATTCTAATTTCAGAATCTGGTATCTTCTGTTTACTTGGGTCTTACGTAATTTCTTTTAGTAATGTTTTACAGTTTTCTTTTGAGAGGACTTGCCCATCTTTTATCAGTTTTATTCTAATGCAGTTTTTTTCCTATTCTCGAAATGGGCGTATTTAAGAAAACGTTTACTTTCTTGCTGTTTGTTACTGTTACATGTGTCTGTTTTCTGTGTCATTAATTTTGTTCTCATATTTGCTTACATCCTTTTACTATCTTTGGGATTCATTGGCAGTTTTTTTTTTTCTGCTTTCAAGTGGGTATTTAGTTCTGTGTGTTTTTAGCCTCCGTTTTCTGTTTATACATTTCATTGTGTGTATTTCCTCTTAAGATTTCCTGACTTTGTGTTCCACACATTTTGATATGTTTTTTATTACCATCCTGTTAAAAAATTTTTTCTAATTTCTGTTCTGATTTCTCCCTTAATCTGAGGGCTCTTCAGATCTTAGTAATCACCTTCTTTATGTTACAAATAAGTGGCTCTTTTCTACAACGTATCTTTTTTCAGCTTTAACGACATTTGTTTATGTTGCTTGCTGACTGACAAGTAATTCATTTCTTTTTATTATGTGGAGATAAATCTTTACTTAGGTCTCAAAAAATATAAACCATGAAATTATGTGAGGTGTTCTTATTATAATTACACATTTTTTCTTCAGTTTGATACAGCTTTCCCAACTAATTAATTAATGCTGCTTACTAGTAATACTAATCATTGTTAGTAATAACGATTAAATAAATATGTGAATAGTTATCTTTGAGTTTGTCTCCTTTTCTACTTTTTAAAAGAATATCCTCAAATTTGTGAGGGTTTTGTTTGTTTGCGCAGTTGTATCTTTATTCATACGTTCAACATTGATTAAGTGTTTGTTTTTGATACGCTTTGTCTTGTGTTAAGAGTTGGAAGAATGCTATCCTCACTTTCCAGCGTCATTTAGTCTAGTAAGGAGCATATAATTTTTTCATAAGATAATAACTAGTATATTGTATGTATGAGTTAAGGTACAACAGAGGCTACAAAAGTGGCAATATTTAACATGTTTCATAAATGGAACAGTTTTCAAGTGATCGATAAGTACTGTTTACGTGGTTCATTAATGGGAAAAAATCTTTGAGGCTTAACTAAAATATGAAGTAAAATTTTCAGTTTTGTTATACAAATTATGAATGTTAATTGTTTCAGCATAAACTTGAATTATAACATTTTAGTTGTTTTTAGTAGCTATTCCTCCTTTGGAAGGGAATTGTGTTAATTTATAAACTTGCATGTAGATAATTAATATTTTATATTACTCTGCAGAATCAAAGAGTTCCATCAGACATGGTGTTTCTTAGGACTTCAGAAAAAGCAGGTATTTTATTTTTATTTACATTGCTGATAATTGCTGTTTTGGCAGTTTTATTTTCATTTTGAAAGGTAAAATTTAAATTTATTCTTATAAGAATTTTTCTTTGGATGATAATATATTGAATTCATTAATGTCTAAATCGCATTTAACTGTTGATATTTAAAGCAATGATTTTACTGTATAATATGCTTGTTTAAAAAGTTTATACCTAATAACTAAGTGACCCCTGTACATGTGCTACGTTTACTTCACTGTGTGCTGTTTAACGGGAGGTTTGTTTTCCCTCCGGGTCAGAGGCTGGAGAGCTACTCTTCCAGTCCATTTCCCTTTCCTGCCCAGTTAGATGGGGCCACGCCCTGAGGTATGGCTGACAGAGGATGGCTGAAGGTCATGTGTAACCACTCGAGCCCTGGCTGTAACTTCTTTTGCAGCCGTCTGCTCTTTTCTTCACTGCACTAGCCAAGTGTCCGCCACCAGTAACCTTGGAAGCCGCCTGTTGAAGATGGCAGAGCTCCCCTCAGCCTCGGTTCCTGAATGACTGGAACAGAGCCCCCTCCTCTTCCGTTACCAGATGGCCTCTCTATGTTAGAGAAATACTGTCTGCTAAGTACCAAAGTTGTAGGGTGTCTGTTAGAACAGCTGGTGTTCCCTTAACACCAGCAGAGCCGTGGCAGCAGTTAAGGACTCTGCCTTCCCCCTCGCTTGCTTGTGCGGAGCTCAAGAGCGGCCAGGCGTGAGCGATTCGGCCTCTCAGGTTTTCATGGGCATGTGTGCACTGGCAGGTGGCCTTCCAGACTCTCAGGAATATGTTAGCACTTTTGAAAATCCCCGTTAGTCATCTGATTTTTCAGCTTTTCTTTCAAATTTTTTCGTCGGCTTATTGTTTACTCCAGCTTTATCACCACTGGAGGTAGCTGTGATAGTAAACAATTGCCACTGATTGTTTTTGGCAAACATTCCTGGGGAAGCACTTTTCACAGTGAACAATCTAGGGGTGGGGTCAAGTCCAGACAAGCCCTACCTGGTCAGGTGATCACAGCTCCCTAGGCAGGGGGTTTGGGGAGTCCTGGCCCCGGTTTGCTTCCCTCAGGGGCTGTGAGACCGTAGGTTTACTTAGCTGCTATGGAGCTTGGCTTGGGGGTGGGTGTTGAAAATGGGACAAGTCAAAACACCATACAGCTCACTCTTTGCTAGGTTTAGCTGTGTTTCTTGCATAAATGCACCTGGGGTTGCTGCAAGTCTTTGATTAGTTTCCAGAGTTCTGAAAAAGTTGCTTTTGACAATTTTTGCTAATATTCTCATTACAGTTATGGAGCAATGGGTTTTCAGAGACTTTTACACTGCCAACCCCATTGACATTCCTACTTATTTTATGATTTGTTTGTCTTTGTTTCTAAAGGTATTCAGCATAATGAATAACAAAAATATCTGCGTTTGGGAGATGCTTTTATATTAATTGCCCTTATAGTGATTGTGGTAGAAATATATGTAAGATTATTATCCTAAATGTGGAAATGGCTTTAGGTAATTAACTTAAAAGAAGTAGATTATACAGATCTATTACTGTATAGGAGATAAAATATGAACAAAATCTATCACTTAAAAACTGGAAGAGGGTCAGAAATGTCCGTTTTTCAGAGGCAGGATCTGAGGGCTGGAGAACATAAGTGCCGTGCTGAGGTTCTGGAAGTTCTTCGGCTGCTGTGCCATTGTTACTGGTGTTGTTAAGAGAGCAGAACACGGTAGAGTATCAGAGCATCAGGAAGATGAGAACGCTTCATTGTGCTAGCTTCAGGTGGATGGTATTACATCCAAATTGATTATGCTCTAAAATGTTTTCTTTTTCTCTGGTTTTGTTTTGTTTCCTACGTTGTGGGCACAGTTTCTCTCTAGTTTAATGATATTTTATATTTTGGAGGTCATGGATCTTTTTGAGACTCTTAAGAATTATCACTTCGTTCCTCAGAAAAAATGTGCATAATACACATGTGTCTTGAATTTTTGATTATTTTACATATTCCTGGAAGGTTATTAATGGATCTGAGTTTAGGACCTTACTGTGGTCTGTTTTAAACTATGGTTTTATTATAGTCCTCAGTTTTATTATTTTTCTATCAAATTTAAATGGTTAAAACAATTACTAACTACTCACGTGGAAATGTTAAAATGTCAGATTACTGTTCTATGGAATTTTTCTTCTCTTTATACAATGGACCACACAGCGTCCCAGCTGTGTAAAGTTTGTGTCACACGACTGCTTTCAGTCAAGGGTTCTCAGTGTTAGACATTCAGTTAGTGTGACTTTATGTGATGATGTAAGGTTTTTACTTAGCCTCGTTTTTAAAGGTACATATCCTCAGAATTGTTTGTGTATCTGCTAACACTGTTAATATTATTTTTTTATTTTTCAGTTTCTGTTCAGAAAAACCCTGATAATACATTGTCTGTTACAATGAGAATCTTTGAACTCTGGAAGGTGCAAAAGTCTGAAATCTGTGCCGTGTTTGGGTTTGGACAATGGCCACTGGGTGTTTGTCAGTACAGCTCTGGGAGTCTCTTTGCAGCATCGTATTGACTGTGTATTAATACAGGGTGTTCTGTTGGGCCGTCAGCTGATTGTTTAGAATGTAAATGAAGCTCTTGATGGATCTGGTGACTGATGGCTTAAATTCCAATTAATCAGTGGCTTCATCAGTTTCTTAATTCAGATCAAATATCTCCTGAATGCACACAGTTCTTTTAGTGGTATTAAGAGAAATTAATGCTTTAGAACTAATTTTCATCAATCTCTTATAAATGCCAATATCTTTTTCACTTGTCTCCTAAGTGATGACATTATAGTTTAAGTGTTTGGGACATATTACAATAGCTCAGCTGTCACTTGTTAGTGGGCGAGCGGTAGGTAAATGACACTGTACTCACCCACATTCTCTCTGTGGTGCTATTCATCTTGCCAGCAGCTTAAAAATTTCATGCAGAGTCATTAAGTCATATAAATGATTTAGAAATTAAGTTTAACGGCAAACGATCTGGTATTTCATATGCAAAGTCGATGTCTGTTTCTCTACTGTCGGGCGTGAACTGTAGCCTGTCTCTTGCAGAGCTGTGGGGTCTGTGAGCTGTCGGGGCAGTCCGCTAGCATTCCAGGGGGACTTAGTATGCTCTGTGACACGCTCACGGGCGCTGTCTCACGGTGCCCTGACAGTTACTGCATCCCCACTCGATGCCGTCTCCCGGGTGGCATGCACACTAGCTGATCTTCCTTTGATTGTCATTAAACCTGTCCTTTGCTGTCAACTCATGTCAATTATACCAAATAAAATCAAGTATTCATAAGAAGTCAGTAATAGGATATAAGCAGACCGATTTAGTCATACATTTTTACTGAGCCTTTAGACGGCATCAGTTGTAGCTCGTGCTTGCTGTTAAAAAATCATTAGGTATAGTTCGTGCAAGAGAAGTCCAGTTGGCCGTCTCTGACTTTGCTGCAGTTCGTTCTCTCTCTAAATCATGTCAATTACTGCGAGCCTACTAATGTCAACTGTGCTTGAAGATAAATAATATGTCACTTCCCCCTAATTTAAAAAGTAGCGCATATTTAGCATGAGGCGTATCCTTTTACTTTAAAGAAAGGCAAGCGTGTGGTCTCCAGTGTTTAATAAGTTGGCAGACATCTAGTTAAGTCATTGATTTCACTTTTAGAAACACCAGTGTTTGAAATGTAAGAGACTCTAGAGAGTCTCAGCTTTTCTTATTTTGTATGTTAGAAGCAAACCCGGACCAGAGCCGTTGGCGTTGACGTCCCGCAGTGTGTGTCTAACGGAGTCTGGGATCCAGTCCTTAAGTTGTTTTTGTACTTTACAAAGCACACACTCAAAGACATGGATAAACACGCACATGTTTAGGAGGAAAGCCATCAATCTTGTGAGAAAGGGTTTAACTATAAAATAATTGGCACTGCGAGTTTTCTTGCACTCCTTTTCATTGGAAACCAGCCTGTTATTTTCCTTATCATAAATCTTTGGGCAGACGATACGTAACGAGTGATGTTTATGTAATTAGGTGTACTTTTTAGAGTGCGTGAAATCAGACGAAGGTCTCATAGGTGTGTCTTCAGCTGATACAATACATGATGGAAGAATCTTCTCATAGCTCTTGATCTCACGGTATCTCACCAAAGTGACTTCACCGCTGCGAAGCTCCTAGATCTGTGATGGCAACTCTAATGCCTGTGGTGTAGGCAATTGAAAGAATGAAACGTGAAGGGTCAGTGGGGTACATTCCAGGTGCTGAACTGCTGTGATGGGTGAAAGTGCACGGGCCGCACCGGGCGCATGCGGTTTACGCCGGGGAAGAGCGAGGCAGTGCTCACCGGTGCGCAGGAGCGTGTGTCCCCTGGGGAGTTCAAGGCCCGGGAGGCCGGTGTGGATGTGGGTTTGCAAGGACCTGTTTAGTTTTAGAACTTTGTTCCAAAGGTGTACTGGACTAAGCTGTGTAAAATGTACATCCCGCCTTAACTAGATCCCCAAATTTGAGGAATAATTAGCTAAATAATTAATAAGTTCTTGGTGTATACCATGCCCTGGCAGACTTGAGTAGATTCTCCTCTAAGATTTACAACGTGACTCCAAGTAAGTCTTATCTTTCCCATTGTGCACATGAAAAACCTAGCAAGGCGGAGTAACTAGACAGGGAGCAGCAGAGGGTGAGTCACGGAGCTGGTTCTCAGCCCGAGGCCGGCTCTTCCCTCCGTGTCAGCCAGCTGTGACTTTACACACAGGCGCCTGGAGCGGCCTCGCCCTCCGAGCTCCTGCTCTCTGGGCAGCGCTTCTCTGCGGTGGCCTGTCTCACGCACTGCAGGTTGCGGAGCCGCGTCCTTGGCCTCGACTCACTAGATATCAGTGCCCCTCCCCGCGCCCCACACCAGTCCTGCTGTGAAAACCAGCGAAGTCTCCAGAAGTTTCCTGGGGGGCAAAATCAGCCCTGGTTGAAAACCACTAGAGGACTTTTTTCACTGAAGAAAATCCCTGAAATAAATCCTAAGTATTCAGATGCATATCTTTTGAGAGTCATTCTTTTAATATTTTCCAGAGATCTTCCTTGGTAAAAAGAGATTGCTTCTGTGGAATTTGAGCCATGCATGACCCCAGCTCCCTGTGCAGGAAGCTTCTTCTCCAAGCCAGTGCAACCGGGCGGCTGGGGGCTCCGTCTCCCGGGCTCCGTCTCCCGCGGCGCCCAGGCTACGGCAGGGCCTCTCCCTGGAGGGTGCCCCCCAGGCTTGTTTTCCCCAGGCTGCGTGGGCTTGCCCAGTTCCCTGGGCCTCCCTCTACTGCCCAGCTGGCCCTCAGAGGCGAGAGCTCTGCCCCAGTCTTGACAGGCCAGGAACACTGGGGCCCCAGCTAGTGTCCCCCCACACCCAACCCCCTGCTACCAGCTGGCTTGTAGGGCAGAAGTAGCATGCCTGGAGGGGCTGCCACAACCCCTCGCCCCACCTCAGTGCCCACTTAGAGGAAGGTGTCACCCTCTGTAAAGCTGGCTTCTGTGTCGCAGCCACCTCCAGTGCCTTGGCCTGGAGCTTAAAATTTTTAATTAACCATTTTACAATTATATAACCACATTATTTCAGCTGGTTTGGGGATAAGGAGTCTTGAACAGATTCTATCCGATATAAAAAGACTTGACTGATACCATTTCTGTAGGAAGATGTTTTCTGAATCCTGAACAGGTCAGAAACTGCTGCAGTGTGACGTTTAGGCTCTTTCTTTCCCAGATGACTGCAGCCCTTGGCAGCTGTGACTCTGTAGGGCTGTTCACCTCTTCTTCCCTCTGACGTGTTACTGAGTAATCTTACAATGTTTGTAAAACCCGTTTCACACAGGACACTTAAAGTTGTATTTTCAGTACTAAAACACAGCTATTTGAAAATAGTGTAAAAACGTTTTATTTAATGTTTCTGTTTACCCGTGGTGATCACTACTGAAAGCTGACCTGGCAGATAAAGGGAATGGGCCGGGAGATGACTGATGGGTGAAATCAGCTGCTGAAGTGGGGAGAGAATGCAGGCAGCCAGTAGCTGTCATGGTGTGAGCTCTGTTAAATGGCCGTGTGTGCGGTCTGCGTTCACCAGAGCTACCCTGTGCTGAACCGCTCCGATCAATAGCGTAATTCTGCATGGAAGTGGTGGGTCGGAGCCAGCCTGACAGACAGGGCGGGGGCTGGGAAACCTGAATATGAGAAAGGTACATTGATAGGAGGCCCCGTTTTTGCAGGTGTTCAAGTGTAAATTTAAGTGTAACTCATACAAATAAGTGTACGTCTTCTGTGGTGCAGTTCCAGTTACTTGCAGTTCCTTTCCTGCTGAGATCAAATGTTTGTGGAATACTTTGGGTTTACATTTTCTATGTTAATCTGAATGTGTTTCTTAAAAAATTCTTTAATTTTAATCTTTATGTTTTTAGAGCAATTTTAGGTTCACAAAAAATGAGGAGGTGCAGAGATTTCCAACACACCCACTCACACGTGTATAGCTTCCTCATTATCAGATCCCCCACCAGAGCTGTACACTTGTCACAACTGATGGATCTGCACTGACACCTGATGATCACCCAGAGTCCGTGGTTTACACTGGGGCTCACTCTTGGTGAAGTGCATCCTGTGTGTTTGGGCAAATGTGCGAGGACGTCTGTCGATCATAGAATGTCATGCAGAGTATCTTCACTGTCCCGAGGTCCTCTGTGCTCTGCCCGTTTGCCTCCACCCCCTCCTCCATCCCGAGCGACCACTGATCTTTTTATTGCCTTTCCAGAATGCCGTGTAGCTGGAATCACACAGCACACAGCCTTTGCAGACTGGTTTCTTTCACTTAGCAGTAGACTAACTGCCTCCATTCTTTTCACATCTTGAGAGCTCTTCTTGTTTTCGTGCTGAGTGATTCTCCGTTGTCTGGATGCACCACAGTTGGTCCACTCACCTGCTGAAGGACATCTTGGTCCCTTCCAAGTTTTGGCAATTACAAATAAAGCAGGGGTAAGATCTGCCTGCAGGATTTTGTGTGGACATAAGTTCCCAGCTCTTTTGGGTAAATGCCAAGGAGTGCGATCGCTGGACCACATGGTGGGAATGTGTTTGCTGTTATGAGACCCCCAAGCTGTCTTCCAAAGTGGCTGCAGCATTCGGCATTCCCCCGAGCAGGGATGGGCGTTCCTGCGGCTCCACGTCCTCACCAGCAGTTGGTGTTGTCAGTGCTCTGGATTTGGGGTGTTCTAGTAAGTGTGCGGTGGTGTCTCCGTGATTCACCTTTGTGGAGCCACTTCTCATGTGCTCCTTTGCCATTGGTGTGTCTTCTTTGTTCTGATTTGGCTCATTTTTAATTGGGCTGTTTTCTCATTGCTGTGTTTTAAGAGGACTTTTTGTATTTTGGATAGCATCCTTTGTCCGATGTGTCATACATATGCTTTTGTGGCTTCCTGTGACTGCCTTATTTTACCATTAAATTTTTGAGAAGTCAAGTCACTTGAATTCATTCTGTGTTTTATATGCTTTCTTTTATTTTTAAGGGATCCTTTTTTAAAGTTTGAGGTAATTTGGCTTTTTAATTATGTGAATTGTGTGTGATTTCAGGGTGAACGGTGTGAAGCAGGGTGCACTCAGAAGGGTGCTGCTTCTGTCCAGTGCCTTCTCTGTTCCCATCCGCCCTCTGTGGGTGGTGTCTCTGCACACACGTGCACGCGTGCACACACACTCACACTCCCCCTCCTTGTTCTTCAGTCGCTGGTGTCTCTGTTCCCACGACAGTATGTATCCTGGAGAGACTTCTCAGTGGAAATGCAGGTCTTTCTCATTTCTTTTTCTTTTTTCTTCTGCTTTCTTTTTCTGTTTTTCCTTTTCCTTTCTTTCTGTTCCTCCCCACTGCCTCGTGCTCCCTTGCGCTCAGCTGGCTCTCTCACTGTATTCCCACCACTTTGGTTGTGATCAGTAATACTGCCCGGTTGTCGTGTGTGGTGTGTTCTGTGGTGTGCTGCTCTGTTGTAGGATAGGTCATGAGAATACAGCATGGGCAAAGGGTGAATGGGTTTGTGACTAAATACTTCATGCTGTAAATGTGTTAGCGTTGTGAGTGTGACTGGCTGTCAGCAGGGCTTTAGCTTTTCAGCTGGGCTTTTGTTACTGAATACGTACACTAAAGTGGTGCATCATGTATTTTATTAGCAAAGTTATATCGCACTTTCTTGGGCATTTTTGAATATTTAATTATTGTTTTATTAACAGAACATGAATTAAAGGTAGAAACGATCAACGTAGTCTTTCTAAAATAAAACACTTAATTAACATTAAGCCTTCGTAGTCAGGAGCGCCAAATAGGAAATAAGTGATGAAACAGTTAATGGCCTGTATTGTTTCAGCAAACTCATGTTGTTCGTTGCATAAATAAAGACTTTTAAGGATTTCTGTTCACGGGAATCTCTAGGTCTATCATTTCTATACCCCACTGTGCCGTGAATTGCGACTTCAGAGTGCTGTAACTCAGAAATTCTTCTTCTCTTGTTCCAAGGCTCGTGCTTTATCCGCACTGATCAGCTCGACGGTGAGACGGACTGGAAGCTGAAAGTGGCTGTGAGCTGCACGCAGAGGCTCCCGGCCCTGGGGGTGAGCGCTGTCGTCGTTATTCCCTCGTTTCTTACAGTGACTGTTCTGTGCAGTGAGTCTGGTTCGATTTATACCAGCTACCTTGATGCCTTGATAATTTTTAAAAAATAATTTCTTCGTTACTAATGAAGGATCATTGACAGTTATGCCCACGTAATTTCCACGGTGTCTCAGCATGTCACCTGTTTGAGGTGTAGTTTTGAATGTTCCTGTTGGCTTGACTCTTAGGTTTCCTTTATTTTCTCCTTGTTTGTGTGTTTAAACTCCCACTCATCTGGGTGACCTCTGAAACTGGGAGCTCGTGGTAGCGGTTTGATGAGTCTGCCGTTGGTAACGGACCTACTCCCAGGAGGCAGTTCAGACCCTGCTTTGGTGGACGGCAGAACTCAGATGGCTTAGCTGAGCCTGGGAGGCCAGGCTGTCCACCTCAGCTTTCCCTCTGAAGGTGGAGTGTCCTCGCTGGTCGGGAGGAAGCGAAGTGTTCCTGTGTCTGTCAACAGAGAGAAGGAGAAAGACGCCTCCGGGCTTCCTACCTGGCCCTTGCTGCCTGGGGAGCCGGCAGGAGGTGGGATGAGCGGGAACAGGTCTTGCGGATTTCAGTGTTTTCGGGATCTCTAAAACAGGTCTCTCACTAGTGCTAAGGATCTCCTAGTGGTATAATTTTTTTTGATTAAATTTCTTTTTACTTTAGCAAAACCGCAGTTGTGGTCATTTAGTATTTTGTGTTATTTGTACTATTGATGTGCACGAGAGAAGCTTCATCATACGTGATTTGCTGATACTCATTGGAGAGTAAAGAAAGATGGAGATTGTCTTAAGAATGACCTTTGACCCGAGCAGCTGTGGGAGTTGAGCTAGACTTGGCCGCTTCACTTGGGTTGGTCGGGTTCGGAGAGGACTGGCTGCTCGTCGTGCGCACAGTGAGCTGCTGTGCCAGCAGGAGCCTCCCTCGTGCTTGTAGGTACTGGACTTTTCGGAAACTAAGTATGTTTGACGTGTGTAAGACTTGGCAATACTTTTGACTCTAGGTTTTTTCAGTTGCCTATCCTTTAGGTAGCCCCCAGGTTGAAATTCATTCCTTTATGTGTGTCATGTATCTTTTCCAAAACATTCTGGTCACTAATGAGAGTGTGCGCAGTCTTTCTTTGTCTGTTTATTCATCGTCACATTGTAATGTGGTTCACCAGGTGTGTCTGCTGGAGTCACTGTCGTCTTCTGCTCCTCCTCTTTTTTTTTGCAACCCTTTAAAGATTAGAGAAAAGAAGATCACTTCTTCCTCCAGGGACCGCACAGAACAGGGTGCAGGTTGCTGGATTCGATTCCCAGGTCCTGTTTCTAACCCTGAGCTGGAGAATCTTTCTTCTCAGCTGATCAGCCAGCCCCCACGCCCCTCTGTCATGGGTGGGGACCAGCAGGCAGCTCCTAGTTTTTGTTTTTTAAAATATATCAACATTAAGAGAAGGCATGTAAATAGCAAGTTTTCTTCCTTAATGTCAATTCTTGAAAGTAGAATTGGGGAGTAAAAGAATATTCACGATTTCAGGTTTCTGATATTTAAAAATTATCATAGAAGAGTTGTGCCTAAACATCTTATAGCCATTAATGTATGATTATTAGGTAAGTATGTTTCAAAACACTTGAAACAGGTATTGAAGAGAGAAATCTCAGCTTGATAGAGAAAATTTGGGACAGTTTATTTTTTAATTGTATTCCTTTCGTTCCTAGTACTGTTGAAAGCTTCCACCAGATCTCGGTGAGGGGTGTACCTCCTACTTGGTGGTCTGCCCCTCTCCTGGGTCCGTTTCTGTGTTGGTGTTTGCCCATTTAAAGCTACATCGGTGCTCAGGTATGTGCATAGTGACAAACTGATAAAAGCAGGTATGTATCTGCAGATGTGCACCCCTCTTAGGCACAGACACTTCCATGTCTCCGGTTCTGCCTCCGTACGTCTTGTGGTCTCTGTCAGTCCCCAGGGCAGAGTGGTTTTTGAAAACTGTCCAAGACGCTCTTCAGGATCAAAGTTTCTCAGTCAGAGCCAGGTAGCACAGCAGTCAGATGCTCTGTTCTCAGTGCTCTGGGAGCTGTAAATTCTCAGTGTTCTGTGATGGTTTATTTACAGTCTGCAGGGTATTTGTATAGTTGGTATGTTCTGAGTTAATGCAGCTTTTTGTTGGTGGTGGTGAACGGGGGAAGGCATTTTCTGCTGGACTGGTGTTGAAGGGAGTAGAGGAGCTGAAGTTGGCGTTGGCTATTTTCCACTGACCAGCGGGCCGGGACGACGGGCCGCTAGTAAATCGCTAGGCTGCCGGTCGGGGGTGTGGGGGAAGTGGGTGTGCAGAAGCCGCCAAGCTGCTGTCCAGTGACTGGACCGTTCGCGCCAGTGGCGTGCGGGCGCGCCAGTGCTTGGTAAGTGCGCAGCGGGCGCTCGTCTTAGTCTGTGCTTCTGAGGCGGCTGACGGCGCTGGATCCTGTGTTACGTGCTTGTTTTCCATCTGTGTGTCCTTCCAGGTGAAATGCCTGTTCGTGTCTTCTTAGTGTCGCTAATGTGATTTCTTAGAATGTTCTCACTACATGATCACGTCACATGCGGAGAAGACAGTCTGCCTCTTTGATTCCAGTCTGTGTACGCAGCCTTCTCTTTCTTTCACTTGTGGTATGACGCCGGCTGAGATCGCTAACGCAGTGTTGGATGGAAGTGCTGAAGCCTTTCTTGTCTTTGTTTTCAATCTTGGGGAACACTCAGCCGTTTAAAATTCTGTGTGATGACAGCTGTAGGTTTTTCATAGATGTGTGGGGAGGGGCCTGCAGAGGGTGGGTAGAACTGTCCCCGCCTAGATCGTGGTGATGTCATAGGCATGACTTGTATTAAAATGCAGACGATAGTACAATTTAAACATGCGTGATTTATTGCATATAAATTATGTCTTAAGGAATAATTTGTCATATTAGGTATTGATTTTTTTTCATAGAGAGGAAAGCCCTAATTTCTTATGGGTTTAAGCAAGGCAGTTTGTTTTTTTCATTTAAAAGCTCACACTGCCCGTAACTGTCGCTCATCTGGACTTTCTGTCTCTCGTGCAGTGGATTTGGGGAATACTGGGTGTCATTCGCTGCTTGTCGCTTCATCAGTGGAGCACTGTGCCCACCGTGACACCAAGAGTAAATAAGTAAACCTGCAGTCCTAGAGCTTTTCTCAAAGAGTCGAGGATGCCACCAAGCACAACCTCCCCAGCTCTGCTGGGTTCCAGGGCACCTCACGTGAGCGGAGACCTGGGCTCCAGGCAGCCACGCGGCGGGTGCCGAGCTGCAGGTCGATGGCACAGGTCGGGCTTCCTGCTGCTGCACAGGCAGCTGGAAGGCGCGCACTTCCAGCACTGGAGACGTTCGGGACGCGCGTTTCTGGCTTTTGTGATCAGGCAGATTTGTTAACAGCAAGGAGGTCACAGTAGTTCTCAATAAATCATGACTTGCTGATTTATTTCAAAAGATCCATATAGCAGTAAACAATACCATTTACATTTAATTAGTTTTATTGAACGAGAGGCAGTTTTATTTGTAATGAGCCACATGTTATGATTAAGGATGTATTTTAATGACCTTTAAGTAATGCGAACAAATGTTGCCCTTGACCTAATAGCAGAGGATTTCCTACATTATTGAAAACTTGGGAATGATTTTTAAATTATCATGAAAAGCTTCGAATGACATTCTCATTATTGTGCCGTTATTCAGCCGTTTGATGTCTAATGTGCTGGATGAGATGCCTCCCTCTGAATGTGCATGTGCGCGTGGAGGTGTGGGGGCTGCTCAGACGGCCCTTTACGTCCACGCATTGAAGGGCGATCTGTTGTACAAGAACTTCGCTGTTTGAAAGTTCCTGTGACTGTGTGGTGCGTGGCTGATGAGTGAGCCTCAGCGTTTCCTTACCCCAGGGGTTGGCTGGCTGCTTATTAAACATGCTAGTCTTTCCATCAGCCTGAAATTATTATACGTTGTATTTCCTCTTGTGTAAACTAGCTTGACTTAATTAACTTGAAAATAAATTGTTGTCAGCGTGTCATCTGAGCTGTAGTAGCAGACTTGCTGTGGTGAGCCGGTGTGTTCACCCTTAGTCCGGTGCAGCGTCTGCTCTTCAGAACCTTGGAGACAAATCTGCGTGCATCTTCCAGGCCCACCTGGAGGTGTGTGAATGAGCGTTCCCGAGTTTACTGAGCTCTCCGGGAATTTTCAAGGCATGAAAATGAGCGTGAGTCATCTGTCTGCCTGGCTGGCACGTCCCAGCTGGAGGGTCCCCGCTGGCAGGTGCTGTCTTCGACTTCAGGTGCTTGGTGGCAGTCGCTGGGGAGACGGCGGCCTGCCTCATGCCCTGGAGTCACGGGGCCCTGCCATGCCTTGAACTTGAAAGATGCGGCGGTGTTTTCCACGGAGGGTCGTTCCTAGAGTGACTCTTGGAGGCTCTCTCACGAGCCCCTGCTCCCTGTGATTTGGGAGCGTCTCACTCCATGTGTTAAGTCCCTTTCTGCTCTGAGCTCTCGAGTGGTTTCTGACTCCTTGCGGACACCTCCCAATCAGGAGAGAAGCTCTGCTCCCTCACCTAACAGTGCAGAGGTGGGCGGTCCATGCCGAGGGGGCAGCTCTGTCCTTGTCCCCAAGTGACCTTCAACGCTGCCGAACCCTTGCCAGCATGGGGGCCACGGCCCTGTCCTACTCCCCCCTAAAGTGAGCCGCGTGGGGAGGGGTGGCTGTGCGGAGGGCAGAGGGTGGTGTTCCTTAGGGGCCGCGTGCCCCTCTCCAGCCGGGCAGTTCTGTTTTTAAGAGGTGGTGGAGGGGAGCCTGTCACGCCGCTTCTGCACTGGGTTTCCCTCCGAGTACCTCTGACCGTCCTGCACTTCGCAGCGGGTGGCGGGCTCGAAGGCTCTTCAGTCGGTCCTCCTGAGGACTTTATGGCCGTCAGCGCTGTGCTGTTTAGAGCTGTTGCTGTAGGAGTCAGTTCTTTCCCATTTGCTCTTCAAGGGACTTGAAGCAGCTTGAAGACTTGCGTGTTCCCTACCAGGATTTAAAGCAGGGAGTAAGTGAAATGTACACTCAGAACAGCAGACGTGTCTTCCAGGAGTGAGGGAGGCCGTGTCATGGTTAGCCTGTGGCCTGTTTCCTGTTGAGACTGTTTTCGGTAAGTGCTGGAGCTGGACATACTGCCCAGCAGTCCGGGCCCCCGGGTGGAGGGGCGCTGACGAGGGGGCCTCTGGGGGCCGCCCGGGAGCCCGCAGCCACCCTGCCTTCCCCCGGCAGGACCCATGAAACAGCAGCGCAGCTCTGTCTATTGTAAGAATTCGTCTTCCACGTGAATATGGGTCTTGTGTTCTTGTTTCTTCATGTGTCTGGAAGTGTGGACTGTATCTTCAACATCACTGATAATTGTAGAGACTCTGGATTTTATGATGTTCTTCTGAAGAGCATTGGTTTCTGTTTGGTTTTGTTTTCACTGTAGTTAACCTGGCTGAAGTCAGATGCCCGGCCCCGTCTCCCCTGCAGTGGGGAGCGGTGCAGGTCTTGTTCGTTTCTTCCAGCTCAGCTTGACTGCGTGACCGCTGCCTGTGCGCGGGATGTCTGGGGCTCAGAAAGAGAGGGGACACAGAGCCTCGGGCCCCTCCGGAGGCTCTCCTTGCTGGGTCCCCGTCTCCCCGCTTACTCTTTGGCTGCTGTGGTCGCCCCAGTCTCTGGCCTCTGTTTTCCACGTCTGGAAGTCTGCTTTTCTGAGTTAGCAGCCTTGAGACAGAACCAAAACAAAATGAATAACTAAAACAAAACGTATGAAAATGGCAAACTCTCTGTATCAGGGTCCTCAGGACCACACCCACTTTTGATGGGCCTCAAGGGGGCTCCTAGGACTCGGCATGCAGTCCTGCTCTCAGCCTCGACTTTCTCCAGTGGAAGGGTGCAGAGCGCAGTCAGCAGAGAGAGCAGGTGCGTGGGGTGAAGTCTCAGGAAACCAGACCGAGCGGCCAGACTTTACTCCTGAGGGACTCACACAGGACACGTTGAATTCCCCCAGCAACGAGCAGGAACACGTGCGGAGTGGTGTCCCCCAGGGCGCATCTGGGGCTGCCCCACGCTTCCAGCTCTGACGGTGGAGGCTGGGAGCGAGTACAGTGAACCCTTCCCTTGAGCAGTGAAGGGCTGGGGCACGTGTAACTTAGGCTTGGCCCTCCTTTGTACGCGTGGTGTTTACTTCTGGAAAAAATCCCTGTAGAAATGGATCAGCACTCAGCCTGCGTTGTTCCAGGGTCAGCCGTATTTAGAAGTATGCAGCGGGATCTGAGTAACCGTCACAACTCCACATATGTTTTATGAAGCCATTGAGTAAGTCCCTAGATTTGGTGGGTATGTTTTTATTTCGGCAGCTACTGCCTTTGCTGTAAACTAGCGGTCTGCGCTCCTTAAGGCCAGGAGGACGGTGCCTTCCTCCCACGCACCCGAGCCGTGTCCCCATAACCTGTGTTTGTACCCTTGCACGGGAGGACTCGACTGTTCACACATCACGGCTGCTTTCATAGAATTAATTTTGAAGCAGGAAAGACATGCTTTCGGTTACTTCATTAATTGGCAGCATGTAACAGTTTAAACAGGTCTCCAGAGATGAGTTCTTAAGTGCCTTATTTTAATTATGAGAGTATGTTTGCTGGTCCAGCTAGTTGAGTTTTTAAAACTATATATAATTTTATTAAAACAATAGAAGTTATGTTAAATGAAAAATGTATTTATAATCATGGGGCAGCCCAAGTGCTGTGTATTTTATAAGCATCTCCCAGTTGCTTTTGACACAGCCTGTTACGGGGTGGCGGTTGTCCACTGGAATCAAAAGTCCCTGCACCTCTGTTGAGCTTAAAAATTGTCATAGTGTTGGGCACAAACTATAAGAAACTCAACTATTACTTTTGATAAGTAATATATGAAAAATACTAGTTGGTAACTGGGACATTTCCAAGGGATGTTGTTTGGTTATGATGTGACTAATTTGGGTATTTTGTGTTCCAGGACCTGTTTTCTATCAACGCTTACGTTTATGCTCAGAAGCCGCAACTGGATATTCATAGTTTTGAAGGCACGTTCACCAGGGTGAGTCTCATCTTTTGTTAACATAACCATATGCCTTGTGTGTGTTAAGTTAAAAGTAATAAATCTTTATTTTGAAAGAGTAATTAAATCAAGAATCCGCTTCAACAAGTTTTGAACTAAAAAGTGAAAACCTAGAGAATGTGTCAAGTTCTTAAATTTTCCAACATCAGGTATCTCTCTGGGCTCCGTTCAGTACAGTTTTCCTGTTTTTTAGCACTTTTGCTCTTGTTACACTCTTATGGGTGGTGAGATGACGTAATTCGGCGGTCTTGGTCTTGGTCTTGGTGATACTTGGTGCACTCGCGCGTCCACGTCATGTCCTGGTCTGTGTCGCCTGGTCGGGTGGACGTGCGTGTGTGCGTGTCTGTTTCCTTGTAACACAAGTCCGTTTCCTTCTGCGTTCTTCTCACTGTTAGGGTGTTTGGCTGCAGCTTGAAGTCCCCCCACCCTGAGTATTTCATAGGATTTGGAGCACTCAGTAACTTTCGATTTTCACAGCCTATGCTGATAGTGTAAGTGACTTACAATACTTAAGGGGGTTTAATACATGGTATAGTTTATTTCTAATTGCTGCATTTATTTTAAAAAGATTTCCGGTGATCCAGTCAGCTTTGTCTCCCTCCTGGTCTCATACAAGGCTTGGTGAGCAGCTGTCACCACTTGGGAGAACTTCACCAAGGGGCACGCTGTGTGCCAGGTGACGTGTGGGCTGCGGGCTGTGGGCCACGGGCTGTGGGCACGGGCACTGCTCTGTAAGCGTTCCCTCGGGGGCTGCAGTGATGGTATATGCGCAGGACGGCCGCGGGAGCCTGCGGGAGGGCGGGGTCCTGGCGGTAAGTGCCTTGTAATGGGCTCTGGAAAACTCAGATCTTTTTGTGCTTTTGCAAAAGTATTTTTGAAAAAAAAAAAGGGCATATGAGAGAAAAAGTCTTACAAAAGAGGGAGCACCTTTAGTACAGTAAATTCAGAGTTACTAACCGCTGTTAGTACTTTGGAATTCTATTTGCTTCTTCCTTTCTGTTCCCCAGATTTATATTGCCTGTTATTTGCTTAAAGTTTTGGAAATGTTTGCTGGACAGGGTGTCAGAGGGTGAGAGCAAACGAGAAATGGGGCTGGAAACACCCAGACTGTAGAGCACAGTGACATGGAGGGTGTGTGGCTGCACGTGTGTGTGACTGTGTGGCTGTCTGACTGGGTGTGAGACCAGGTGTGTGTGACTGTGTGTGGCTGGCCGGCTGTGTGACGGTTGTGTGAGCGAGTGTGCAGGGGTGGGGAGGGAGGACGGGACGGACGGCTGGACTTGATCCTGGAGGTCTTTTCAAAAGAAGGAAGAAGCCATTTACAGATTTTCAGCCTAGGAGAGAAATGATAATACTGGTGTTTGTGAAAGATTCCCCTGGATCCCTGGTCCCCATGGGATAGTGGCAGCCACCTGAATTTACGTCCTCACGGCCTCCCCAGAGTGCACAGGCCAGCTGCGGTGGCAGCCGGGGTCACCTGTGGCTCGTGCGGGCAGCACGGGTGAGAAGGGAGATACTGCAGACTTCCGTTCAGTGCGGGCGGAGACGTCTCCAGATGGGCAGTCTGCTCTAGAGACGGGACAGCAGAGGAGAAAGGGGTTCGTGGGGGTCCTGACTTCATCAGGGCTTCTTAGTTCATTTCAGACACATTCGCCTTGTATGAATTATTGCAAGTTCTTAATAATTCTTTGCCTTCATTTGATATTCCTAACACTGTTTTGATTCACTCATTTTACATCAATCTTGAGTTCTAGATTATTTCAGATGGAAAATCTTTGTTTTCTGTACCTTTTTCAAAAAGGAGGAAAGAAAAAACCATGCTAAATAACTAGTTTTGTAACTGGAAAATAGAATTTACTTTAATTACCAAAATATCAACTGAACATTTAAAAAAGTGATACTTGCTTATATTCCTTTTTTGTACTGTGATATGCAGAGGAGAAAACAAATGTTTCTTTTGATTTAGCCTATGTAATTAAGTAAGAATCAGAGCAAATTAATTCAGATGTCCTGTGGCAGTAAATGTACTGTTTATTTTATTGTCCATGCAGAATTGAATGCACAAGCACATTGTGATTAATATCTGCTCCTACTTACCTTAAAACAATGTCACGGCTACCTAAATTGTTGACTGTATGACATTTTGTGTTATATGATTCACATTATTATTCTTGGTATCATTAATTTTGCTTATTCTTCAAGACAGAGCTATTCTCTCTAAAGCTTGGAGTTCATAACTATAGCCACTTCTGAAATACTGGCAGTATTCGTGGTCATTTAACATCATATTCCCATTTAATCTTTTTATGATGCATTTTGTACTGTAATGTCTTCTGTAAACCATAGCACACTTATCATTGTTCATGTCTTTTCCAGTCAAAATACTCCCCTTTATAAAACGTATCCCTGTTGTTTGTTAACTAGGGTACACTACTGAGAAAGCAGCTTGAAATGGTAACATTTTGCATTCTCCCTCCTCGAAGCAAATTTTATCTTTTCAAACTATATAACATTAAGGAGAAAGAAATGCAGAGAGAAAGGTATTTAGAGGTAATTTTCCATCTTCCCAGTCTTTATTCTGTACTATATGAGATTGGTAAAGAACTTTTACAATAATTTTCTCAATATTAAAAAAACGTTTAGTGTTTAAAGTCCATTATTATTATCACAGAATGAAAAGGGAGCTGCATAGATCCTGTGTATTCTTCAACAAGTCATTGTGCTAGAATTACAGAACGCAGTCATGTGGTGAAATAGTTCTATTAGAAGTAGTGGCAGAACCAGCTTAGATTTCTGAAACTAAACTACAGAATCTCTCACTTGTAGTTCAGAAAGCCGTAAAAAAATTCATGTTCTTTAATGCCATTATTCCTCCTGGAGTTCGACACAATGGGGAAACAATAAACTAAAAGACATGCATGTGTTAATTTTTAAATTTCCATATTAAGGGAACTGTAGGGAGGGTTTAAAACTAGGAAAATCACCTCGTATGATTCCGCTTATATGTAGAATCTAAAATATGATGCAAATGAACTTACTTATGGATCAGAAAAACGCTCTAGACATGTGATCACCAAAGGGGAAAGGGAGTGGGGGAGGGGTAGATTAGGAGTTTGGGATTAGCAGATACAAACTACTGTCCATAAAGCAGGTAAACAACAAGGACCTACTGTGTAGAGCAGGGAGCTATATTCAGTATCCTGTAATAAACCATAGTGAAAAGAACATGGAAAAGAATATATATGTATGTGTATATATATGTGGATGTATATATATAATGTATGTATATATACAACTAAATCACTTTGCTGTACACCAGAAACTAACATGACATTGTGAGTCAACTGTACTTTAGTACAAAGTTAAGAAAAAAAATAAACTAGTGGAATGATGCTGGTTTGCTCTCTTGTGGTCAGGGGATCACTGGCGCTGCAGGCAGGGCGGCCCAAAGGAGCTCCTGAAGGAAAGGGCACCCGGAGCACTAGCAGGCCACTGCCTCCGTGCTTGGGCCCGCGCAGGGCCGTTAGACGCGGAGGAGCGGGCCCCTCTCTGCTGTTCTCACGTGTGTTCTCTTCCTGGACAGAGGCAGTGCCTGTGCTGTGCCAGGTGCTCAGGTCAGGGTCAGTGCCATGGTCAGACAGCCCACAGTCTGCAGGGACAGCTGAAGACAGGAAGGGCTGTGATGCAGTGAGAGTAATTCAGAATTCATATTAGGGAAGGATTTTATTTGTTTTGTGCCTTAAACGACAAACCCAGCAGTTTGGCGGGACTTATCCCAGTTACGCACTCAGTTTGCTGGGTCGCGGCTTAAACTCCTGCATTGATGTACAGTTACAGCATGTGCCGTCTGGACTCTATTTAGGAGCTAAGCATGAGGGTGTTTCAGCCTTCTCTCTCCAGCAGTGCTTATCCAAGGTAGGTTCTAAGACCACCTCTGTGATGAGTCAGAAATTGATCATTTCATTTCAGTCGTAAATTGAAGTACAAAATAGTTAATGCAGAGAGATCACCAACTTCTCTCTTCTAAAAGTCGATGCTTTGTCCTGTAAAACCATTAAAGGCAAAGGGAATACTCAGTTTTCCTGGATTATCTGGTTCTGAGTCGGGCAGTTCTGTGCCTTGCCCTTGAGCAGCTACTTTGGCTGTGAGCACAGGGAGCCCAAGGCGAGGGCTGGAGTGAGCTGGCGTACCGCAACGACCGGCGGTGGTGCGGGGGCCGCGGAGCAAGAGCTTGATTGATGCCGCCTGCGTTTGGAAATTTGAAAATACGTACGATTAAAATGGTTAAAGGTACTGCGAATTGTACAGCCTCTCATCCTAAATGTGAACAGTGGTATAGTCTCTTGGCTTTTCATCTTCAAATTGTTTCCCATCTACATACATATTTACATTGGGATAATATAAGCCTTATTTTTCCCACTTACATTATATATTTCCTCAGTGTTTTGTATATTAATGCAGCTATATAATTATCATTAGATTTTTTTAAGCTAAAACTACTGAATGCAGCAAAGTAAAACATATTTTACTTGACAAACTGTAATTGGAAGAAGTAACTCCTAAGGGAATTTAAAGTGAAGACAAGTGTGCGTCTGTCTCCATGGGCAGAGATGGGCCACGTGCTGGTGTCAGCGTGGGGAGCAGACAGAACCTTTATTCAAGGGCCACCCGTGCGGCTCCTGCGTTTCAGACCCGGTTTACGTGCTGTCATTTACAAGACTTGCTGGTGTGTCCTTTTCTTGGGCACCGTTGCACTGCTACCTGCCTGTACATCCGTCATTTCTGCGTGCATCTTCACTCCCACACTGAGCCAGGAACTGCTTAGCTGAAAGGCTGTCTTAATTCTTCTCAGAGCTACAGCTTCTAACACAGGGCTTGGTGTGTATTTAGATACCAAATGCATGTTTGAATTAATTGGGTGAATTCTCCTATTTACAGATGGTACAGTGAAGGCACAGTTAAAAGAAACACCAGTCTTGAAATCCATTGTTTTTTAAGAAATTGCACCCCATGGTGACCAGAAAGGAAACAGCTATAGAATATACATAGAAGGAAGTGAGGAGGGAATTTATTTATGGTGATTTATCTTCATTGAAATCTTTGTTTCTCCACGTGGCTCTGAGGACGATCCAGTAGCCTTTTATCTCGACCTGCGGGACCCCCTGAGCACTTCCTGCAGGGACGCTCCCGTGGTCCCCAGCTCTCAACTTGAGTTCATCTGGGAACGTCCTGATTTCTCCCTTACCTTTGAAGGACGGTTTTTCTGGGTTCAGGGTTCTCGGTTGATCAGTTCTTTTCCTTTTAGCACTTGGCTGTGCTGGTGCACTGTCTTCTGGCCTCAGAGTCTCTGATGAGAATCTGCTGACGGTTTTATTGAGGATCCTTGTACGTGATGATTTGTTTCTTTCTTGCTGCTTTCAAGATTCTTTCTTTGTTCTTGACTTTGAAAGTGTAATTGTAATGTGTCTCGGTGTGGGTCTCTCAGTTCATTTTACTTGGATGTGATTGAGCTTCTTGGATGTTTACATTCATGTCTTTCATTAACTTTGGGGACTTTTCAGCCATTATTTTTTCTAATATTCTCTCTGCCCCCTTTCTTTTCTTTCTTCTGAGATTTTCACAATGCATATATTGGTTTGGCTTGTGCTGTCCTGTGGATCCCTTAGGTCCTTTCAGTTTTCTTTCTTTCTCTTTCTTCCTTCCTTCCTTCCTTTCTTTTCCTTTCTTCCTATTTCTCAGACTTAGTAACTTCCATAGTAACGTCCTGCTTTCAAGTTCAGTAACTTCTGCCTGCTCAAAACTGCCTTGAATCCCTTTTGTGAATTTTGCATTTCAGTCATTGTGCTCTTCAGCTCTTAAATTCCTTTTGGTTTCTGTTCAGGTTTTCTGTCTCTTCATTCACATTTCCATTCTGTTCATGCATCATTTTATTTACTTGCAACACATCTTTATGTCTTTGAACATCTTTAACATTTTTCTTTTAAAGTCTGTCAGTTTCATCAGGTGTTTTTCGGGGGTAGTTTCTGTTGGTTTATATTTTTCCTTTGAAGGATTGTACTTTCTGTTTTTAGTGCCTTATTTTTTTGTTGAACACAGTACTTTTGAATATAATAATGTGGTGGCTCTAGAAGTTAAAACTAGGATTTGATGGGTTTTTGTCATTGTTTTTCTTTATTGTTTTTTGGCTGTTGTAAGCTCTGTCTGTGTTGAGGATCAGCCTGAGGTGTAAACTTAATGTCTTATATCTTTTCTGAGCCATTCCTTGGGCATGTGTGGTCATTTTCTATTTTTTCACATATATGCAGTTATTTTTGAGTGTCACAGTCTTTAATGTCTGGTCATGACAGGGGAAAAGGGGGGAAGAGGGTATAGAAAGGCACTTCCGCTTGTTGGGGAGGGGTCGGAACAGTGGGGGGAGGTGTAGCAGCAGTGGGCGCCTGCCCCTTTGGCTGCACCTCTGTGGTCAGAAGCCACAATCAGCATCAGAGCACAGAGTCCTGATATTTGGAGGACAGGGTCCTTTCTGCCCCCCTGGTTCCTGCAGGCTGCTCCAGACCCACATGCACAGCCTCCTGCTGTGCGGCTGGGGTGGGTGTGTAGGTGTCCCTGTGCTGAGACCCGACATGGACCAAAGTCGACTGTTCTTCCCCTGGAACTTGCAAGCCTGCAGGCGACCCCAGAGTTAGTTACAGCACAGATTCTGTCCGGGTGAGGAGCCGTCCGGGGGGCTGCCTGCTCTGCCGTCGCCCCAGAGTCCTCTGTCCACACCCCTGTCTTTGCCCCGTGTCGCCTTTTCGCTGCTCGTCAGTTGGATCCAGCTTGTGGACTTGTTTTTTACACTGTAGATATCTGAGGTATGAGTAACTAAAAAGTTGCTAATCTGTGTTTTTTTTCCCATTTCTCTCCCTAAACAGGAAGATAGTGACCCCCCGATTCATGAGAGTCTCAGCATAGAAAATACCCTGTGGGCAGGCACGGTCGTCGCCTCGGGTAAGAAATAAGCTCGATTCCTGGCATGAATTCTCACATGTAGGTGATGCTTTGTGTTTTCAGTGACTCCAGACAAGCGTTTCTCCAGATGCTTTGCTTTACATAGTGTTGTCATGCATGTAGTAGTGGTCTGTGTGCTGAGCACATGCGTCGTCTGGGCAGTGGGCTTGGACGGTATGTGAAGGTGGCATTCGTGCCCTTCGTGTCAGCTTTGGTGCCGACTGGGGCTTGCCCTGCTTTCAGGAGCGCAGTGAATGTGAGCCTCACAGCTTTCCCTGGGACACACTAGGAAGGGGGGAAAGGAAATGCTTGTTCTGGACAAGACAGATGTGTGACCCTGCAGATGTCAGTGCTGAGCAGTGCTTGGCGCCTTCTGTCTCCTGGGCGTGGTGGGGTGGGGTGTGCAGTGCGCGGCCTCGTTGTCGCACAGCCCCGCTGATCACTGAGGTTGCTCTTGCGCCACGGATCCTGACTTAGGCCTCACTCAGTCCCACACGTTAAGTCAGTGCGACAGCAGAGTTTTTGTAGTCACTAGAGTTAATTCTGCAGTGGTTGATTTCAGTGAATACTGTAGATACAGTATTCTTCCTTCTCTTAATTGTATTGCGAAATTTGTAATTGTAATTGTAATTGCAAAAATTGGGGAGAGCAGTTCCGCAGAGGAGCAGCTGCAGACAGAGCCCCAGTGTGACAGCTGATGCCCGAAGGCGAGTGGCTCCGGGCTGGGCCTCTGCCGCCTGCAGGTCGCTGTAGGGTGTTTTCCTGTTCTTTTCTCTGACGCTTGATAGACCGCAAAATGATCATTTCTTCTTGACGTGTACAGTTAGAAGACCATGCTTTCAGGAGACATGAATAAAAGAAACTTACTAAATTCAAAATTAAATATTGTTTTTACAGTATTTCTCGTGTGTGTGAATTGCACGTGTGCTGAGGTGTCAGCGCAGGCTCTTAGGCCTGATCGTGCTGACTCCGCACAGGGCAAGGGCGTCTCAGACTTGTGCAGAGGAGCCGGCCCACCTGGTACCTCTTGGCTTGAGATTAGAGGAGGAGTTTGGTCAGTCAAGTGTGTAGATCTCGTCATGTGACTTCAGGGTTAGAGTTACCACTTCAACAGACAGTAGTAAACAATGTCGCGATTTCTGTCCTCACTGAAAAGGATGTTAGCACATTGTCTCATGTTGTAAGTAGGTAAATTAGTATCGCTTAAGAAGTCAGTCGTAAGTTGAGATTACATTTTCTTGAACTATCCAAGTTAAATGTGCTGTTGGATAATTTTATATAAAGTTAAATGATGTAATAATACTTTCCGTCACAATCATTAGTTAGAAAGTGTTACCTCTGTGCTTACCCTTCAAGTATCTGTGTAAGGCCCACTTTTGTGTTTTGCAGGTACTGTAATAGGTGTTGTCATTTACACTGGAAAAGAGACCCGAAGTGTAATGAACACATCCAATCCAAAAAGCAAGGTAGGCTGGACTGAGCATCGGCTGCTTTAATGGACTTGCTCTGCCTTTCGGTGAGAAAGTGGGTGTGGTTCTGAGGGCTCGTTCACATCAGCTTCTGTGTAACAGAGTGTCAGAAATGCTGCTGGTTTAGGCTGTGAATTCTCTGTGTAACAGCATGCTGGTACTGAAGGATTTCCAAAAGTATTTTTTCTTGGTTAATCAGAGCTTTATATGTCTCTTAAATTTTTATTGTTGTATATGTAATTTGTCCACAATTCAGCAGTCAATTATGGGTCCTTTAATTTCTCTTCAATCTATTTATTTTACAATTTGCACTCTTTATTTTTACGTTGATGGTTCATTTTTAAAGTAAGGGAATCTATATTAATGTTTTGTGGTATTTAATTTGATAGTATTATATTGTTAAACTAGTTTTATTGAAGTTATTTCTGTTTCAGAAGCATATTGGAAACCAGATTTTGGTTTAAAAACTGCTTGATTATGCTCCTGTTATGGTCCTAGATTGTTATTTATGCAGTCAACGTGTGTGCAAGTTAAATCAGACAAAAAGTTAGCTTGAATTCTCAGTAGTTATTTTTTGAATAGCACATTTTGTATGATCGCGTCATGATGCATGCTGATGTCCACTGAATGAGACGCTCTTTCTGACTGAGCACGCACTCGGCTTTATTTGAAACACAGTCTGAGTGTATCTGAGCGAGCAGAACATCCTCTCACGGAGGCCCACCTTGCTTTGTGCATAATCAATGGGGAAAGTTGTCTTCTGCAGGAGATTTTATACCAAAGCAACAGAAATGAAATAATTCTTTGAAAAGATGCTGTTTAGGACAAGATGTATTCCATTTTGGGGGCTAAATACTATTTAAAAAAATAGTCAACCTTCAGAAACTAGGAAAGCATCCCTGACCCGTGACGGCCCGGGCCGTCTGCAGGGCCGCCGATAGCACTGCCCGTGCTCGCTGTCCGGAGAGCGTTCTGGCTCGCCTTCCACGGGTGCGCGAGCTGTCCCAGTGGGCCTGATGGAAATTCACACCTCTGCGTTCTTTGTGCCGTGAGCAGCAGCCCTCAGCGGAGCCGGGGCCGCCTGGAGCTCGAGCCGGCAGCCCGCGGTGCCAGGGATGGGGCCCCTCGACGTGGGCCTGCTTCCCTCTCAGGCGGGCTCCAGCTCGATATGGAGGCCTACGTGTCCATCAGGGGGCACCTAAGGAGAGAAATAAAACCTCTAAGTTTGTGCATATCATTAAATCTTTCTAAGTGTTAAATGCCAGCTGTATAAGAACAAAATCCAGGAGAAGGTTACAGGCATGCTACAGTGGGCAGAAAGCTGCAGATGCAGCTTATCCGGGGGACGTCTGGCACCTGTTGGTTGGAAGGTGTGTGACAGCTCAGCCCTCAGCGGCAGGGAAGACAAGTGATGGCTCACCGTCTGTGGGACAGCAGTGTCTGTCTGCTGTAGCTTACCAAACTGGCGGGCTGCTGGACCGAAGAACCAACAGTAAATATATAAGATGTTTGGAATCATTTGCCCGAGTTTCACTGGATGTCTTCAGGGAGGCAGCACTGTTCCTAACACCCCATTCTGAGGGCCATCCTGTGCCTAGAATGTCTATGGGGACCAAGATTAAACACTAAAATATTGTTAGATGGAGGAACATTCTGAGTAGAGAGACATCCTGAAGGCTGCTTTCCAGGTTAGAGGGCTTCCCCTCAGTCTCCCTGGGGACAGGTGAGGCAGCGTGGCGGGGTCAACTCAAATTTGAAAATTCTATTTTAAAACTTTGAACAAATCAAAAGTTTTTATTACTAAGCAGTTACTTTTATAATAATATTTGGTGGAAGTTTAAATTATAAGGAATGTAACTTGAGTAACGGACTGCTTTATAAAAAACCGAGCTTGAGATATATTTAATAAGATGATACTTGATTACATTTAAGAGTGAAAAAACATTCTTACAGGAGGTTAAGAAAAATCAGTTGTGACAGGTTACCATTTTCACGCCATTCATAATAATAAGTTGCTCAGAGCAAGAACGTCAGGATGAAATGATAACACAAATTGCTTCGCGCAGTTATTGTAACCCTTCGGGCGTATTGATTTGAGTTTCTAATAGAAACTTGCTTTCATCAGATGTCTTGCTGACAGACAGACAGGTGACACGTGCCATTATGTGCATTAGAGCTGCTGCTCTTGTCTGAGTTGCCGTAAAGGCATTTTCAGATAACAGAGCAAAGTAGAGCCAGCTGTGGTGCAGTTTGCACGTTGAAGCCTCAGAGCTCTCTTGGAGAATAGCTCTTATTTTGAAAGGGGGAGTTTATTAATATTTTAAAGGTTGTGTTGATTTATATTAAAATATTACAGTAAAAAGACTTATCCTCTCTTCTTGTGGTTGCATTCAGTCATAGCACCCCTTAATTATAATAGTTGCCTTCTTGAGTAGTAAAATGGTTTTGGATTTAAATGCTTGTTTATAGGTGTGATTGTGTATTTTATAGAAGAGCTACATTGTGTAGAAGATAGTATTACAGTCTACACAGGTAGGAAAGACCCTGGGGGTGCTGCTTTTGGATAACTGTTACTAATATTAACAAGTCATTGTGCTTCAAATCTCGTCAGGAAAAGATTAAGTCAGGAAATAAACTGACAATGAAGTAATGGAGTAGCATGTAGACCGGACCAGGCGTGGCCCTCGGGTGTGCCGCCGCACGCTTCTGTCTGGCAGCTGCTCAGTTGCAGGCGTGGCTCTGCGACAGCAGTGTGGAGATCAGTAAACTCGTAGCTTCAGGGAAGCAGTGAAGAGGTGAGGTGCTGAATGAAGAAGCAGGCCTAGAGATAACCTCTGGGACAGGATGTGCCACCAGGGTGTCAGCAGAGACTGAAACCGGAAACCCTGGACTCAGTCTCCAAATGCCTTTAAATATGAATTTGCTTATGAAGCAGGTGTTCCAGATAGGAAACACGGAGTATACGTTATGTAAGGTAAATACTCTGAATCCCTGGGGAGACTTAGTTTTACACACAGGTCTGAACGAGACGGGCTTGCTGATATTTGTGTGTTATGTAGCTGAATGGTAGTATGTCATCGTTTCTGAGCTGTACGCCTGAATTCCGTCATCAGATTCTTAACAGAGAAGCATGGTTTATTTAGGAAGCAGACCCGTATTTTTGTAATTGCCTTTGTTTTCTTTAACCCTTGCTTCCTTGTCCTGAGGCCATTAAGCCTGTTAGAAATTTGTGCGACTTGTGATGACTTTCTTTTCATGACGTCTCCATCTTAATTTCTATGAACTTGCAGAGCTAAGTATTTGTTTCTCCCGGATTGTCCTGAAGCATTTCTGGTGAAAGCCTTTGTGGGTGAGTTAAGCGTGGCCTGAAGTGTCCAGTGAGGTGAAAATGAGCAAGCACTGCAACTTGTGAGCGGTCCTGGCGGGCGGTGGACACGGGGGGGGGGGGGGGTGCTGACGTTGTGACGGAGGCGGAAGGGGGAGGTGATGAGACTTGCTGTTGTTCCAGGTTCTCGGAGTGAGTGTCACCGTTCCTGGGGCTGTGCTGGGTCTGTGGTGTAGACGGCCTGTGTCACTGTGCGAACTGGGTCCCTTCATGATCACGGTGAATCGGAAACAGGTTGTGTGCGTGGTGTGGGTTCCAAGAGACTTTGCTGGGGAAAATGTCAAGAAGTCAGCTGGAAGGGGAGGTCACTTGGTCTTACTGTGCCCTGGGAAAGCCTGTGAGGGCAGGGCTTTCGGGCCCCCACCGTGGTCCTCCTTCTTGGACAGAGAAGCCCGTCAGGGAAGGCACTGCTGCCCCTGGCAGGCCACATGGGGTGCCTGTCCTCGGGGCCGCCGCCCGGCGAGGACACCCGGCAGAGTGGGCGGCTGATCCAAGCACAGCCCTTCACCGGGGAGGGCAGCCGAGCCCCGTGCCCGCCGGCTCCTTGTGCGGGAGCCCCCAGCGCACGGCCAGCACCAGCGGCCCCAGTGCGGGGCGGGCCCAGGGCGCGGGGCTGGTCCGTCCTGGCCGCCGTTTCTCTGAGCCGCTGGCGGTGGGCCTGCCCGGGTTGAGGAATTACGTTCTTTTCTTGGGAGCAGCTCATGCTGTTTTCCCCGCAGGATTACTTTCTTCTGAGCAATAATTTACAAATACATACATTCCTCAGAAACAAACCTTGACCACATCTGGGTCCAACTTAATTGTCTTCGTGCATCTGAAATACGTTCTGGATACTAACGGCTTTTTTAAGATTTGATTTACTGACGTTAGAGCAGCAACTGTACCATACCTTCTTTTTTTATAACTGCATTAACTAAACGTGTATGATAAATTTAACATGAAATTGAACTGCTCTCTTCGTCTGTGTAATTAGTGCTGTCAGCTAATAATTACCTTTTGCAAAACTTTAAAATGTATCGTGTGAGTTTGTTTTCCCACTATAATAAGCTGTTAACTGCCTGAGATTTCTTTTTGAGGGGCAGTTATCCACATCAAATATTTCTGAAAAACTAGTTTTTAAACTGCTTAATACCATCAAAATCATTTTTTTTGAGGCCTTGAGTTCAGAAAAAAATTTTTGAACTATTATTTGAACATAATTAGAACACGAAACTTCTATGGGATAAATTACGATGGCGTAGTAAATGTTATTTACCTGTGGGATAAATTAATTACAAGGTAAATTGTAATTGGTGTCCCAAGGTATTTCTTTGTAATATTTTCAAGAGACAGTAGAAAAATGAGCCTAAAGCATATTAGTGAAGGTTAATTTGTTCCCTCCACCAGTGAACAGAGCCTTCAAATTAGAAAGCTTCAGTGAAATAAATTAGTTGAAGTTTAATATTTTTAAACTGTGGTGTCCTGGTGACACCTTGAGAAGAGCCCTGGGTCACGCAGACCGGGCGCTGCAGAGTCCGCCCAGCGTGCCCCTTCCAGGACGCAGTGGCTACTTCAGTCATCACCCAGAGCTGAGTCTAGGACAGCTTCTGCCTGTGACTGAAGAGGAGATGTGATGAGAAGGGCTCTGAGTCTGAGCGTTGATGTAACATTCCCATTGGTGAGTGGTGGTTTGTGCTTTCCACACGTCTGTGGCCAGGTGGCAGGCGTGCTGGTCCCCAGGAGCCTCGGGAGGGCTTGGGTGCTGAAGCCTGACTCCATGTGCACCTTCTGCCCTGGCCACCGCCGCCGCGGGTCTCCTGAGTCCGTGTGGCCTCGGGGCGGGGGATAAACACAGTCTGTAAAGAGATTATATTGGGGCGGGGGGGGGGTTCTGTCATAGAGACGTTTGTCTCCTGTCTCTTTCCCCTCACTTTCTACGTAGTAAACCCTTAATAAATAACTTAACTTGGAGTGTGACTTGCTCCGCTGGCATTAAGGATAGTTGTGTGTGTGTGTGTTTTTTTAATACTTAAAGTGACTTCAAAGTTAATGAGCAGGTTTAGGAAGCTAGGCCTAGAGCTCAAATTTGTGCCTTCTAGCTAGAAGTCATAGCTAGACTTCTGTTAACCCTGCTGTCAGTACTGACGCGAATATAAAGCACTTTTCTTCGCGGCGCGGCGCTGACAGCTGACGCCGTGCTGCAGACAGCCGCCTGACTGCTGCGCTGCCGCGGGACGGACGCAGAAGTAAGTGGGGAAAAGGCACGTGTAACGTTGCCACATCCAGTTCGTTAACCTGTGGAGATGAGCAGCTTGTGCGCCGTATCGTTCAGAGAAGGGTTTGTTTTGTTTGGGGTGAGTGTTTAGCCATTCAAGCAACAGGGTTCTTAAGTTAAAGTCAATAATTTGTTTTTTTTATTACAATTAGAAAAATTGTTTCACAGCCTTAAGATACAGACATGGTCTGAAACACACAAGATAAGAGAACAGAATTTTCATAATGGATCAATTTAAGACGTTTTTAATTCCAAACAATATAAAGAAAAATTGCCCCTTCCAAGGTTTAATTTCAGTCTGAGCTGCTGCGTTTGCCGGAACTTCAGACGAGCGTGATGACATTGCGGCGGCACTGCTTCGGGGGGAGGGCGCGCTTCCCCGCGGCGGCCGTTGGCGCGGTCACTGTGGAGCGCACCTGGACTCCAGAGGAGATGAGACCAAAGCATGGCCCCCAGCTGTTTGGTCAGCAGCCCTCGCCCGAGGCGCGCGCCTGAAGCGTGGGGGCTTTCTGGATAAGGAATCACAACAGTTCTGAAGGGAGCTCATGGTTGCTAATTAAATAAAACAAAAAATAAATAAATAGGCTCTCAGACATTTTAAAGCTCATGTCGCGTGTGCAGTCGCATTTAATACACATTTTGCATCGTTGTGAGGACATGTCACGTGCTAGACAGCAGCTCCTCGTCTGTCCTGCCCTAACTCCGAGCTGGCACCTTGAAGGAAGGAAGGAAGGACGTGGAAGAGCTCCCAGAGCTAGACTGGCGCCAGGACAGGCCGTCCGTGCATGCTCTGTAGGTGGATGCAGGTGGTTTAACTACTGCCCCCTTAAAATGCCTGCGAGTAGTTGAAGAATGAAAACGTTCAGCGTGTTGTCTTGTCAACGCAACACGGTTAGTTTTCAAGCTGAAGTGGAAGTTTCCGGCTGTCGTGCTGCCAGGGCGGTGGGGTCCTTCGCTTGCTGGCCCAGCCCACGTCTGGCTGTTGTCTGATTGCATTCCTGCTGGTTCTGGGGGTTGTGCTGGTCCGGCCGTGAGCTCCTGTTACTGATTCGTGTAAAGGGCCTCTTCCTGTTTATACTCTGTGAGACCAACTCAACCACGTGCATTATGGTTCCTGCTGATAAACTGAGCACAGCCCCTGGGGTCCTTTGGTGTGTCACCCTCTCCCGGGTTCCTGGATGCTGAGCTCCTCCACCCGCACAGCGAGCGCTTCCTGTGTGGTGCTTCGTGCCGAGCAGGAGACACAGGTTCATCCTTCCCTCAAGAAGTCAGCACCTGCTGATGTGGGAGACGCAGCAACAGATAAGAAAGTGACTTGACCTCGGTGGTCTTCGTGTTCCTAGGATGCTTGGGGAGCACTGAAAATTGACCCTAAGAACCTGGGCGTGTTGGGGAGGCATGCCCCCGGGGGGTTCAGACCTGAGAGGAGGGGATACACCCAGTGTCGTGGGCATGTGCGTGGTGGAAGGCATGACGGGGGCCGAGGGCGAGTACCTGTCGAGGGGTTGATCTCAGGCTCTTCCCTGACACTGATGGAACCGCGTCCTGGAGCCAGGGACATGACACGGGGCGGGAACACACGCTTAGATCGCTCTGACAGCTCTGCAGAGGGCTGACTTAAAAGACGAGACAGAAAACCTGCTAGGTGTGGCCACACCTGCTTCAGACCATTTCGCGTTGACGTCTCTGCAGCACGGGGTCCAGACACATAGCGGGAGACATCGTCGATGCTCAGAAACGTAGGCAGAGGTGCACGAGCCCCCGGGGTTTAAACGGCTCGTGGAGCTCGGGGTAGAGTGCCTGCTTTGCGTGTGCGGGGCCCTGGGTTCGGTCCCCAGCACCTCCATCAAATAAACAAGTGAATCTTTAAAAAAATTAAATATGAATATAAAGAAAAAGCACAGTGGTCCGGTGCTCAGCTTTCGAGTTCCTCACCGCAGGCGGACCCTGGGGTGTTGCCGGTTGGTTCCAGACACCACAGTAAAGCGAGCCCCGCAGATGCTTTGTTCACAGTGCACACAGAGCGATGTTTGCGCTCCCTGTGGTCGGTGTGCAGGCAGTGCACACACCTTCACTAAAATACTTCACTGCCAGGAGATGCTACCATTGTCTGAGCCTTTGTCGAGTCATGGGAGTGACATCAGAGATCACTGTAACAAGTAGAGCAATGATGAAGAAGCTTGCAATATTGTAAGAATTTCCAAAATGTGACAGACATGAAGTGAGCAAATGCTGTTGGAAAAAGGGCACCGACAGACTTGCTGGACACATGGTTGCCACGGACCTTGTTTGTAGAAATCACAGACTCTGTGAAGGGCGACAGGCGAGGTGTGCCTGCAGGTTTAAACAAACTCCACCGTCCTGCAGACACGGCTGTAGTTGGCAGGATCTGGTGCTTTGGGGACTCGGGAGGCCAGGTCTTCAGGGAATTGGAGCGGAGGTTAAGGCACGATTGTGGAGAAGACAGTGCACATGCTCCCACCGCAACGCCTCGTCCCGCCTGCCCCGGGAAAGCAGCACCCCGGAGTGGGGTGTGGAGCAGGGCCGTGCCCCCAGGAGGGAGGGTGCAGGCTGGAGAGAGGAAGGCAGGAGCTCGAAGTTACCTGCATGGCTTCTGACCACCGTGGTGCTGGCAGCTTGCTGGCAGCTGGCACGGGAGGTCACCAGGGCCTGCCCACTCCTGGGGGCCACTCAGCTGCCGTCTCCCATCCGGGAGCCTAGATGTTGGGGGTGGGGAAACAGCCTGGCAAAGACCTGAAAGCAACTTAACTTAAATCTGAAACACTAATTACTAACCTTAATGAGTTAACTGGGATGTGACCAGATTATATCCCGTCAGAGTAAATGTTAAGAAATTTGTTTTGGGAAAGTAAAAACCTTTGTACATCCAAGCCTACATCCTATAAAAATGACATCCGCTCCCTAAAACTTGCCGAATGCTGCTGTGTCGAGGTGCTTTTGACACTTGCCGGTAGAATTCTAGGTGCAGTGAGGTATGATCGGTATCTCCCGGTCAAGATGGAGACTCGAGGATTAGTTGGAGTCACAGGGGTGGATCCCACACCAGTGAAAACTGGGTGAGCTCGGGCCAAGGTGGGTTCTCTGTGCCTCCAAGAATGGGGGTCTGGTCAGAGGAGGACCGCAAGTAAGGCAGAGTTGGATGTGCAGCAGAGGAAAGCTTCAGGACAGGAAATAACCACAGGTGTCAAGTGCCGTGAACTGGTAAGATTTGGACTGCAAGATGGTGGTGGAGCTGGCAGGAGGACTTCGACAAGCGGGACTTCCAGGAAGTGCGACCAGCTGTGGCATGCCGAGGAGGGGCACGGTGGATGAGGTTCACGGGTGCTCTGAGGCACCGGACAGAGAACGTGGTCCTGTTTCAAGGCCAGGCCAGTAGCAAGGAAGAGGCAGAAGGTCCCGAAGATGAAGTGGCTGGAATGAATCCCAGAGGAAGCAGGGGGTGTCTTCAGCCAAGAGGAGGGGTGGCACCAACTCTGGGAGGGACGTCACGTCTCGTGAACCAGCGGACGCTGGTGGGTTCAGAGTAGCTGGGTGGGGGCACACTGGGCTCTGCCTGCAAGGACCCGCCAGGTGTCAAGGTGAAGATGCACGCGGGAGCCCCTCCTGGCTCTGGAGGGGGAGGCGGAGCCAGGAGCAGGTCCTCGCAGCAGAGGCCCGTTGTGGGCAGGTGAAAAGTCTGCCCCACCTGCCCCACCTGGGGGGGCTCTTCTCCCTCAGTCCCGCCTCGTCTGCCCGCTTCACCCAGCGGGGTGGGGAGGGGAGTCAGGGACGTTGTGAAGGTGACCTGGAAGAATCATGAGAGAGTGGAAGGCCCCGCAGGCCGGACCTCCACATCCAGGGCTCTGGGGGGCCTGCCCTCTGGCTGAAGGAGCCAGGAGACTGTGAGCAGTGGCACTTCGAAGGTGAGTCAGCAGGAGCACAAATGAGGGCACCGGCGCCGCGGCCACCTCCATCACCTGCGGCTACAGCTGACACCCCAGCTCCTGCCCGGGGTGGGGGGTGAAACCAGACCACGTCCAGCTGTAAACAGACATTTCAAGCCACACAGAAAGGTGGGGACACATCTAGAGAAGCAAAGCGGGCCTCAGACCCAGACCGGGTGTGGCACAGCTTTTGAAATGATCACGTGAGGGTGTAAAAGGACTGCCGACAGGCTCAGGGCGTCAGGAGGGAAAGCACACGCTGTGCGAGAAGAGGTGGGACAGTGTGACCGGGATGTGGGGCTTCTGAGGAAGCATCGGAAGGAAAGGCAGAACCAGCATCAGCGTGCGGGGAGCCTGTGCGAGCCCTGCGGTGGGCGGACGCGGCCCCGGAAGGAAGCGGAGAGCTCGTGGGTGCCCCAGCAGCAACTTCCCAAGCTGAGAAGCAGAAAGAAAGAGGAATGAAAAAGGGAGACGGAAACTGGGGCAGGGCATCCAGGAAGTGTGGCAGCCCCGGCAGGTGGGGCGCACCTGTGATGGGAGGACCAGCCGGAGAGGAGGGGGCAGAAGTACTCCAGCTGGAAGTGGCGGGGGCTTTCTGACTCGGGCGGACACCTGACCACAGACCTGGGCCGCTCGGAGACGCCACGCTGGGTAAACGTCGAAAAGTCTAAACGCAGCTGTAGATCGTTCCAACTGCAGCAAACCCGAAAGAAGCCGGAAAAACTAAAGCGCTGGCCTGAAAAAGGCACACAGTCCTTCCCGCATGTGGGGTTGGCTAGGACCCCTCAATGTGGCTGCACAAACCGGCGCAGGGGGAGGCCCTGGGGGTTCCGTCCAGTCACTGGATGGGGCAGGGGGTTCCTGATGACCCGAGGGGACTGAAGGGACTCGCTTGAGGCTTCCAGAATCCAGAAGGGAAAGG
This sequence comes from Camelus dromedarius, assembly GCF_036321535.1. Classification (NCBI taxonomy): domain Eukaryota; kingdom Metazoa; phylum Chordata; class Mammalia; order Artiodactyla; family Camelidae; genus Camelus; species Camelus dromedarius. The sequence continues at coordinate 27,275,839 of NC_087463.1, forward strand.
GACTCAACACATGCCAGCAGTTGAAGAAGCTGGACGCTGGACTCCCTCACCTCCGCCTTCTCCCCGGCCCAGCAAGAGGCAGGAGCAGAGAGGCGTGGGGCACAGGCAGGTGCTCCCTGGGCCGCTGGCGTGGGGGCCGCTGGCATGGGCGGCGGGCCGTCCCCTGGTGGCGTGGTCTGTCGTCAGCGGAAGAACTGAGCCCTGTGTGTGGGGCTCGTCAGCACTTTGGTGCTGCCATCGTGGGTGAACCTATTATATATTTAATGTTTTAAGCATTCGTAAGTTTAATCCACACAAATAAAATGGCATTATGTTTCTTGTAAAATAATGTTGCCATGTACACACAGAAGTCGGGCCGCAGGCCCAGCCTCCCGGGAGGGTCACACGCGGGGCGGAGGAGGGCCGGCCTCCCGCCGAGGCCGGAGGAGCTGTTGTGGGCAGGAAGGGTGGGCGCTGGGCGCACCGAGCCGGGCTCTCAGCGGTGCCACGGGGCCCTGCTGGTGGCCCACCTGACCCAGATGGCCGTGCTCTTCAGGAGAATGTGCCTCCTGCGCAGAGCCTCCCACTGGCCGAGCAGTCGAGACGATGAGTATGGTCGCGGCCCCACGCCGGCTTCAAGGCTGTGGTCAGCTCGCTGCAGGTGGCCCGATGGGCTGGGCCTTGGTGTCGGGGGCCACCAGACGGCCACACACGCACGTGAGGCCTCCCTCCCCTCCAGGGTGTGTTGTGGCTGCGACGGGAAGACGGAGCGCCCGCGTGGGCTCCGGTGTTTCAGGACATCACACGGTCGTGTGAGAATAATGCACCTGAGTTCTGGTGGTGACACTGCCGTTCTGAACACCATGTCGCCTGTTCTGAAAGAAAAGTGAAGAAGAGGTGCCTGACCTGCAGTGCATCATCACTGAAGAGGGTCTGACCACGAAGCCACTTCCAGCAGCTCCTCTTACCACTTGATTCTCTTCACACAACTGACACGATGATCGCTGAGGAGGAAGGTGCCATTTCCTTGAGAGGCTTATTTCCTGAGGGCAGTTCCGCATCAGGTAAACGTCACCTCTCTGAGAGACACTAGATGACGCCTGGGGTGAAGATTGTGTCGCTGAGAGTCTGGGGCCCAGGAGAGAGTCCTTTGGGGCCTGGTGTTGCTGCGCAGGGGAGGAGGCCTGCTCGCCCCCCCTGGCCCCTGGCCCTGGCGACTTTGAGACCAGCAGAGCACGGCCTCCTGTGCAGCCCAGAGCCTCGGGGCTCCCCGCTGTCCCCCTCTGCCCCGGGCTCAAGACCCAGGCCCAGCCAGTGAATAGGGACGGTCCCAGTAGAACCTACTTGTGGCCCCGGGAGAAAGCCCCTCAGGAGAGCCTCGGTAGAATGAGTGGGTAAGGTGAGGCGGGTTGTCCTTTGGTTGCTGCACCGGACAGACGACTCCCTCAGTGGAGTATTCACTTCTGTGGGAGTTGTTTTGGTTACACATTTAATCTTTTGATTCAGTTTGTTCTTTCCCCGAAGTATGGTAATGGATGCCAGTTGGGCAAGTTTTACCATTTACCATTGAAATGGAAATAGTCAAGAAGAACATTTTGATAAGCAAGATCTGACCAGTCTTCATCTCGTGGCCCTCAGGGAAGTCTGGGTGGTTGGTGGGACGTAGACCCAGAGGTCTGACCACGAGAAGGAAAGAAGCGTCTCTGGTTCACATCACAGCCCAGGAAGCCCCCAGCGGGCGCGTCCGCCAGGGAGGCCAGCCTGCAGGGACGGCCAGGCTGTGAGCCCCTTGCACGGGAGCTGGGAATCGTGGCTGACGGAGTGAAGCTCGGGTGACAGATGTCGCTCAAGAGCACTTCGTGCATTGTCAAGGCCATCGGGTTGGAAATAGCTAAGGTCATAAGAGGTCAGCAATGAGTTATAAACGAGGTAAACCAAGATGAAGCCATTTTATGTGCTGGTTATTAGTGTGGAATTAATCTTGTTAAAGTTAATGAGTTCTGCAGTTTTTGTTTGAAGCATCTTTTGCCTGCATTTTTCACGTAGAACACAGACAGGTGACTCCCATGCAGAAGTGGTGCATGTTGGGCGCCCCCCATCAAGATGCCAGAATTGTCCGAATTCCTCCTGTCTCCTGCCTCCTGCCTCCCGTCTCCGGGCGGCCCGCCCAGCGGCAGTGTCAGAACTCTTCACTTTTGAGCGCGAAGGCCTCTTTTCTCAGCTCACTGGCAGCCTGGGGCGCCTGAGCCACACGCCACTCCACCTTGACGCGTGTCCCGCATTCCTGTGGCCTTTGCTCCACGGGCAGCCGAGGTGCCCAGGGGGTCCTAGGGGTGCCGACCCTACCTCGGCGGCTGACGTGGCCTCAAAGTGAGAGCCTGTTGGGGATGTTTTGCCACAAGACGGCTCACCTGTTACTGGAATTTTAGTTCTTTTAGTTCGGGGCAACCTCATTGTTCGGTGGCTGCTTGTTTTTAACAGCTAATACGTGTAATTACGTTTAAGGTAAGTGCGCTCCGAGTGGTTTAACAGCATTTTGGGGTTGGAGTTGTGACCTCGCAGCTGTCCTCTGGTGGCCGCATAATTGATTTGGGTCTGAGGGCTCTCAGGTTTGATAGGCGCCTAACACAGGGTCTCCTTGGGGAAGGTTCGCTCGTTTCCAGTGACCCTGAGCGGCCATCTGGTGCGACTCTAAGTGCCCTGTCATCTGCTGCTAACTGCTGTCACCTGCCTTGCAGGCCTTGGCGGAGGTGGCGGGAGGGGCCGCACGTGGCCCTGGTGCTGGGGTCCCCCGGGCACGCGCACCTGTGCCCCCGGGAGAGCACGGTGGGGACGGGGCTTTCTAGGTAGGAGCGGTTTTAAGTCAATTTGCATTTTAATACACAGGTATGAAAGATGGTGACCGTCTTTGTAAGGTTATTAATTCGCTCAGTCCAAGTGTGTTGCCTGTTTTATGATTTGTTTCAACGGTTCTGGTGCCGAGTAGCCTGTTAGGCTGGGGAGATTGTTTCCACGACATTCCACGGAAGACTTCTTTCATCCCCTTTCTCAGGCGGGGCGCTGGCCTGCAGCACCGTGTCGCACTGATGTATTTCACTGGTAGTTTAAAGAGCAGGGAGAGTGCCCTGAAGTGAGGGCTGAGCTGTCCCCTGTGGCACGGGCACAGCTGACACCCGTGGGCTAGAAAGTCCCCTGTGGCACGGGCGCAGCTGACACCCGTGGACTAGAGAGATGTGTGTATCAAACAGTTTACAAAAGGAAGCCAGCTGTGTTTCCCTACATACTGTGGCTTCCTGGCATGCATCATTAACCCTCATTAGCTACTTCCTTTTACGAAGATTCTTGTAGTCTTGAACATTGCATGTTAGCATTTTCTGCCCCTCCAACTGGAAATCATTTGCTTTATTGTGGAGTGTCAAGTTGCTCTGGTTTCTGATGCGCTCTAATTGGTACTTTAGAGTGTGATCATCGTGCGATGCCACGCCATGCACTGCTTTATTTGGAAATTAATACAGACCTTTTCACTTCATCTGTCGATCTGGGCAACTTTTCACACAATTCCCAACTCTTGGGATTGCTTACAAGCCGTTAAGTATGAAATGGTTCATAAAATGTCTTTGAAGACATAAAGTAACACCAAAATTTTAGATGGTTAGAAATAGTGTTACAGTTTGCCAACATACCAGTAATCAACATCTTAAATAAACAGTTTTAATAATAAAAAGGGTGATTAAGATGAAAAGTTTATTTAACCGTATTATGCTTCTCGTTTAAAAATTTCAGCAAATCTGCTCAATTCCATCTCCCTTTCCAAAGTAAGCAAATCATGAAAACCATGGATTTTGAAAACTAAGTAACATTGATTCACAGTTAGGTGTTTGACCAGTGTGAGAACTTTTCTTTCATTTTTTTCCCTCTCTTTTGTCATAGAATCACAAAGAGGCGATGTGCATTTCATTGACAGAATTTCATGAGTTCAGTGAAACAGCGGTCAGAGTTCTGCTTCCAGTAAATACCGTAGACACATCTTGTCAACTCAGCTAAGGACTCTTGATTTAAAAACACTATTGAGTGGTTTTACGTAGTGATGGGTGCCAGATATCTGGAGATTGGGGTGGAGACCTTAAGTGGTCCATAAATTCCTGCATATTTACACAATAAACCAAGATGCGTTGAAGGAGGTAGTGACACCATCGCAGGTTGCGTGTGTCTCGGCCTCGTGGTTCAGTGGACACGGCGGCAGACGCCGCACACAGCCAGCACGCCAGACGTGCTGGGCTGAACTGCCCCACACAGCACCCAGGCACCGGGTCTCTCCTGCTGTCATCTTTCCCCCTGACATACTGTTACTTAGAAAGAACAACTTCATAATACTGTCTCTGGGACTCGAGTAGTCCTTAATGAAACTAGACTTCCTGGAATCTGTTATGTAAAAGCACCGTTGACTAACGTCTGGTAGCTTCCCTTGCACAAGCCGTTAAATGTGTCGTACCTGTTGGTCTGCCAAAGGAAGGATTTAAATGCTCCCATTCCAAAATTAATCACCAAACGAATCTCAGACTTTATTTCAGAAATTCATCTGTCTCATGACCTCTTAATGAAGAAAATCAGGACTAGAAATTAAAATTTCACTGTAAATTAATGTCCTTGTTTACTGTTAAAAATTTACCCACTCCCTTTCCCCAGATTTTATCAGGAAGTAACTAAGCAAGTGAAAGGGTGTTTTCCCCCATTCCGTGCAGTTTCTTTAAAAACCCAGCAGTGCTTCTGGCCACGTCCCAGGAGGGCTTCAGGGAGACGGGTGGGTCTGTGCCCCACAGCCACGGCTGCCAGGTGCTCGCTCTGCTCGGGAAAGGACGTTCTGCTCTGTGTCCCTCTGTGAAGCCCCAGCCTTTCCCATCATCTGTGGCCCAACAATTCCAAGCCACCGACAGGAATAATTCCTTCAGTTCCTCACTTTCTGGATGTTAGAAAGATATCAGATAATTTTTTTCAGCTCTCGGAAGAGTTCAGAGGGTTCCCTGAAGGGACGCTGTGGTGGGGCTTTTGGGGTGTGGAACATTCGATGCCCCTGGCTATGTGTTCAGTCCTTACCTTAGCGAGCATGAACAGAGCCCAGATTTTAATGATGTTATTATTAATGTGCTTAAAATACAAGGTTATTTTCTATTCAATAATATATTTTCTCAATTGTATTTAAGTAAATATTTGAGTATATTTTAAGGGTGTTTCTAAAAGGCACACACACACACACACACACACACACACACACACACACACACACACACGGTATTTAAGACAAGGGACTCGCCACATTCAGGAGATAATAAAGACACCCACATGCACGCGCCTCCCAGAAGAAAAGCGTGCTGAGTGGTGCAGTCCCTTCAGCGTGGACTGAGAGACAGACCGGAGAGTGAGAAGCAGTGATGCCCCACACCTCAGCAGGTTTGCAAGACGCCGCGGTCTTCCCTTTCTTACTGAGTCTGTTAAAATTTTAAGACTCCTAGTAAAAGCCTTTCTTTGAAAATATCAGAGCCGTTTAGAGTTATTGTTAGAAAAATCTGTTTTTCACGTTCCTAGGGGAAAAAGAATTCCAGAGGGTGTGGGGTCTCGTAAAGTCTTTGAAGCGGCATAAAACAGCCAGAATTCCTAGGCCTGCCAGTGACCACGCACATAATCTGCCCTTACTGGGTTTGTTCCAGACTTTTTCTTCTTTTAACACAATGAGAGCATCCCTAATCTCTAAACTCATGCGTACTGTGTTTTCAGATTGTAAGAATTAGAGAGTAGGTTAAGGCTATTTGTAAAATATCTGTTGAAATAAATATAAAATTACCAAAATCAACTGCTTATTCAATTAGGTTAAATTGAAATCAAACGCCTGACCTCAAGTTTCGCTTGTGTGACTGGTGTTGAATGTTGAGGTTTCTGGCGTCAGTGGATAGCTTTGGTTATTGAAGTAATTATTTTGAATTGGTGGGTGGTCTTGGCAAAACAGTTTAAAATTGATAGCTTCCTACATCGTTAAGGCAAAAATAAGGTAAAAATCCGCAAGATCTCAAAACCATGAACGTAAGCTGTTGTTACAGTTTTATTGACTTGGTTTGTGGGTCTGAATCTTTTTTTAAAAGGTGTCAGCCCTGTGCCACTGTGCTGACTGGACGCTGTGTCTGTACGCAGGGTTCCCTGTATGACAGGAGATACTTAGGAAATTTCCACCCATGTGTAATTCGGCATATTAAAAGTCTATGAATTCTGTCTTGGATTCTTCATGACAACAGAGATATTTAGGGTGACTTTTTTTGTTAAGAAAACTAAGATAACATATATTAAATATACTGAATTCGCTGAATTTAAGACTGAAGTTCTGTTCTCACCAAAAGCAGGCTTCTGGCCTTCAGGGGAAAAAAAAGCATCAAACTTGAGTGCCCTCTGCTGGCGAAGCCAGGGAGTGCAGCCCTTCCTCTCCATTCTCTCCCCTAGTCGGGGCGTGTCATGAATGAGCAGGGACAGCCTTGGGGGGAAGGGGACAGTTGGCCACGCTCAAGCTGTGTTCCCTGTGGTTCGTGGTGGCCGTGGTCCGTCCGGCTGAGTCTGCTCACAGCCCTGGTTTTCAGTAAACTGCACGGACTATTGTAAAATAAAACCAGGGGTACTGCACACTAGAAAAAGTATGGGTTTTTTAAAAATATTCAGTGCTGAATTTTAATGTAGTCTGTGTACAAAGAGTGCAAATTAAATTTCCAAATAGTTTCCAGACTTTTTCGCATATTTATGCCTACATATTTTTGTCTTAAATATGGCTTTGAGGTGTCACAAGTTGAGACTATTTGAAATAATTTACAGTAATTACTAAAACCCCAAAATTTAACTTACCATTTATTTTTGAGTCACTATATTGCTTGAACTTGGTGGCTTTTGATACTGTGGTTATCCTTTAATAAAGGTTCTGCTGTGACCAGCTGTCAGACGAACTGGCTGGACCAGGTGGCCAGGCGTGAGTGTGAACGTAAGCTGGCATGCGCAGAAACAGACCTGACATGCGTGTGTCTGTGCGCATGTCCATAGAGAGTGTGCTGTGTTCTTGCGTTTTTGACAGTTATTAGAAGTGCTCTGTGAGTGGACGTGTGTCACAGCAAATGCCAGAGCCAGTGCTGACGTTTCTCTGACGATCTGGAGGGTCACAGGTGCAGGAGGTAGCCTCGCTCAGCATGCACGAAGCCCCTTCAAGCTTAGCAGATAATAGTACTTGCTAAGCAGGTTTTAGGGATAACTTCACCCCACCAGCGTGTTTACTGTGGTCTTGCTGACGGGGTGACCACACAGCCTGTGTCGTCCTGGACTTGGGGCCGATTGGCACCAAGCTTATGTGACTCGGGGGCTCACATCGGGTCCCTCATCTCCAGGCTTCTCACGTCAGTGTGGGCAGTGGTTTCGCTTCCTTGCTAAGTACCTGAGCTTTGCACGAAGGCTTTTTTGTTTATATAAAAAATATAGCAACCCCATTTTCTTTTTAAATGTTAAATATTCAAGGAAAAAAATGTCTTCTGTAATAACTCTGGTAAGCAAGGAAAAAAATCTTAAATGCTGAATATAAAATAGGCAAAATTTGTCGATAAAAATGTAGAATATGAAATATTCTTTTAGAGTAGACTGTTGCAGGGTTCTTGTGTAAATATAGATTCTGACTTTTAAAAATTAAAGTGATATATTGCAACATTGAGGATTATCTTGCTGACACTTACTTAGGGAGCTTTTGAAGCACAGATTGTTGAGCCAACAGACTGGGTCGGTTGGAAGAAATGCTGCTTATTTCGCAGCTCACGGGGCCGCAAACGACAATGGCTCAGACATGTCCGGAGCGGGCGGCGCCTGCGCGCGGGCAGGCAGGACGAGGCATCCCCGCGCAGAAAGAGCCAAGTGGATAACCTGGAGAAGAAGGAAAAGGAGCTTAGAGTAGCTCTTTTTTAAAAAAACGAAACCTTTTAATTTAAAAACTCCAAACTGGAAAAAGTTATTGCTGTCACGATTGAGCAGACTTAGTGTCTGTGTTTCAGTTACTTGAAATACAGAAGTACAAGTGAACGTCTGAAAATTATTCTTTTCTTATTTCTTAAGATTCTTCTACAAGTGGAAAATACAGGGCTGATTTGTTTCAAAGACACTTACAAGGAATATGCTTTTTGTAGGAGTTTCAGTTGTGGTGCAGCTGTGGCCCCGTGTCGGTTCTGCAGTTGCAGTGCGCACTCGGGGTGAGGGGGCCGGGGGGCTGGTCCCAGAGCCGCGCAGCTGCCAAAGGAGGAGCAGCGCTGACAGTAAGGTTCTCACTTCCCCCGAGTGGGCCTTCCCGCGTGACGCCGCACTTCTGCCCGTGTGGAGCCATGTTGAGTGAATCTGCGGTTAGATGGGAGGCTTTTCTGTTTTTCAAATTGAGATGTATTTACAGGGAAAATACAGGACAAATTTAAACGATACTTAGCTTTCTGCAAGAGTTTAAATTGGCTTTTTGACAGGTTTCATCTTATTTTGCTGTTCTAAAATACCTTCGTGTAGCAAATAAGTGAATATGAGTTTGAGAAGAAAGGCTAAAGCACTTCAGTGTTCACGTGACTGAAGCCAGGGGTAACAGCACGTGCTGAGCAGTTGGGGATGCTTATTTCTGCCTTTTGTTTTCTCGGTTACCAAGTCTTTCTAACATGAGACTTTTATGTTGATTTCTCAGGGACTGAGGCGCAGGATGGGAGGTGGACTGAGGTGGGCTGGACCGTGCTCCGTTACTGCGATAAGGTGGAGTCTCACTCATTCACAGGTTCCTTAAAAAAAAAAAAAAAAAAAACCCGACTGATCTTTTTCTTGATTAAGCAGGAGAATACCGTATTTATCCTTCATTGTTGGTATCAACCATTATTTTACTGAGAACCATTAGCTGTTTAAAACCTGGTACATAAATTAAAAAGGCGCTAAGTGGGTTTGTGATGGTGCCATTAGTAGCGTTTTAGATTATCCGGGCAATTACTGTGCTCATTACCCAGGAGCAGCCCCTTTGCAGAGCCATTGTGGTGTCTTAGACGTTATGCACAGATTTCCCCTTGGAGATTAAAATTTCCAGTAGCGTATTTAATTTTGTTATCACAGTTGTTTCAAATAAAGCAAATATTATGACAAGTAGAAGAAAATTTGCTTTACTAGTACAGGAAATTACAATAAATGTTGAAAACTACTTGCTAGTGTGCTTAATTTACCTTTTCTTATACAGTCATAATTACTTCAAGTGATTAATAATATATTTTGAGGGTGAAACGCTTTTGAAGTCACAGTAAAAGGCATCTGGCCCATTCAGGTGTTTTAAGAAATGTTTTAAAGAAGCAAGAGATTCACATCAAAATTCAAGTTACTGCCTTCTTTATAGAATCTGTAACTTTATAAGTTAACCTGTTTTATGTTAAATAGTTTTTAAGAGTTCAGATTGCATTTTAGACAAGTTGAAGAAACTTTTAAGGGTGTTCTGGAGAGATGGGTATAAATAGTAATTGAAAGTGGACTTTAAAAAATAGTTGAAATGTCTCTTTTCTTCTCACTGCGTTTTGTTAGAATCGACCGGAAAAAAAAAAAAATTAGGCTCATAGTATGTGCTCTAGCATGGTAGCAGTTATGTTCCAGGAAGAATGGTCGAAGTTTAGAAAAGGCTCCTGAAAGAAAGCAGGGGACGGCTCTTCACTGAGAAGCTGTGTTTTCTCTGCTAAAGTTTTTATTGCGTCCTTCCGATTAGAGGGACTTGGAGAAGACAGCGTTCGGGCGTGTTCATCATCAGGCGGTTGACCGCGTGTCCTTGTCAACTGGAAACTGGAAAGGTGTTAACACTTTGAATTCGCTGCGGATCAGTGTGCAGTGGGCTGCTTTCAGTGTTTCCATCCTATGCGTGGCCTGTTTTCAAAGGAAACTTTGTACTCGTTCCTGACTGTTTTTGTCCCCGCTTTTACAGCCCTTCGCTGCTGATGCCGGGGAAAGCGTGAGGAAGTGGTTGTGCGTTTTTGCCAGACGGTGATTCTTTATTTTGTTACAAAAAAGGACCGACTCTGGAAGGCCGGATTAAATCATCCCTTTCACTTTTTAATGGGATTTGGATGAATAGAGTAAAATATGCACTTTGCATTCGTTGATAGCATCTTTACGTTGAGGTAATTGAGTCCTTTTTCCCTGACTGAATGAGTAATGACTTCATCCGACCCTCAGCGAGGCCGGAATCCTAGACTGCCTTTGTCACAGCAGAGGGATCTGGGCTTTGAAACATGCTCCACTTCCCTGGCTTAATTTTTCTTCATTTTAATCCAAAACCCTATTTTTCTCAATAATTCAAGCATAAACTATGTAGGAGTTGGAGGAGTGGAAATTGCGAGGGAATTGTCCCCCTCGTGCTGGTTTGTAAATGGAGTTGATAGATCAGGCGCCGTGGGCCCGGCTGCTGGCTGCGCGGCCGAAGCTTCCAGAGCTGTGGCTTCCAGGCCCCCTTGTGCCACTGACCAGGACCGGGACTGGATCGGATCGGCTCCACGCCACTGCCGGGCCGGCCCCGGACCCCATTTCGCACGCTGGGCTGCAGGGACCACGGGGCCACGTGCCCGCCCGGCCCAGGAGGGGCTCACCTGCGGCCACGGACACGGGGACAATCGTCCCCGATAGCGCATCGCCGGGACGTGCTCAGCCTCCGGGTCAGGAGGCCAAATAGCGAGTGATGCGGAGAGCGCGGTGCACAGGCCTGGGGCTTCCCTTCCCGGGGTTTGGGCCACCCGTGAGGGGGCAGGGCCTGGCGAGGGGGGCCTGTGGGGCGGGGCTGCAGAGCCGCCGCGCACGTGGTCCCCACGGGTCTTTGCAGCGGGGCCCAGTGGCCCCTGGCCTCCCACGCAGACCCTGCAGTGTCTGGCGTGGAAGCACAATGCCTGCTCTCGACAGACTCGGGTCGTGTTGCTCTGGCCCATGTTGTCGGTCCCGTGGTTTCTGCGCCCTCATTGAAGGCCGTGAGGTGCCAGCCGACAGCAGCAGATTGTCAGCTGTGAGCAGTGGCTTCATCCACAGGCCCAGTTAGAGCAGATTTCTATGTTATGGCGTATGTTACTGGTATAACATTCGTCTTATTTTTCCTACTAGGTTGTCTGTTTCTTGCATGTAAAAGCTCATAGCTTACTCATTTTTTATAACCTTCGAGTTTAGCAAAAAACATAGTAGACATTTAAACTTATTTCTTTAATGAATGAATTTTCTTCACAGCTGCACTTAATGGGTTTTCTGACAAAGTTTTGTGTTTTCTTTTTACCTACATATTCTAATGTTCTCATGAGAGTTTGTGGCAAATATGAATCAAAACCAGATGTAAACTAAATATGTGACATGTGGAAAAGGCTAGCTTTTTATTGGCCAAAGATAATGGTATTTCAAAAGGCACTACAAAATGAACTGTTATTAATGAGCTCAGTAATTCTAAAAGTTTTAAATTTGGGAATTATAGTACTTATTTTATCAAAATTATTATTTTATCAAAATTTTGGTAATCCTGTTTTCTTTTTAAATTACTCTCAAAATTTGTACCAGATTCAGGAGAAACTCAGATGGCAGGTGGATAACCTGGTGGGGCTCGGTCTTCCGTTAGCGTCGCATACAGTGTGAACAGGCAGTTCTGTGAGCCGCGTGCTGGGCCCTGGCCTGGGGGGACCAGGAGTGACAGCGAGCCCCACCAGTGCCCAGGGCCCCCGGGAGCCGCCGTGTCTGGGCTCCTCCGGGCACCTCTGTTATTCGCAGTTGGCACGTGAGGAAAGTGAGGCTTGAAGAGTGTGAGAACATTCCCTAGGGCCCCGCAGTTAGTGAGGGGCAGCGAGTCAGAGCCAGATGTTCAGCAGCAGCAACAGGGAGAGGATTAACAGCATCGTCGCCGGTTTCCTCTCCGCCGCTCCTGTGCTGCCTGTCGTCAGTCACTGCTCAACTGCTCCCGCCGCTGCTTTTCTCCTTAATGAAGAGAATTCTCTTCAGAGAGGCTCCTGGCAGAGTGACGACAGACACACTGTCCTGTCCCGAGTAAAATCTTAAGTGGTGCCCTGACGTGGCCCGGGCGGAGGAAGATGTGCGTGTGCTCAGAAGAGCCGTCCGGACCTCCAGGCCTTGTTGGCGTCTGCCCCCTCGCGTCCCCGTGTCCAGCGGGTGGTCGCAGCCTCTGCACGTAGGGGAAGGGCCTGCATTGTCTGTGGTCGGATACTCTGGACTCGTGTTTTCTCAGTGGACCCTTTCTGGAAACACTCTGGGACCGTGACTTGTTTTCAGAAATCCTGCCTGAATCTCTAAGAGGCTTTTCAGGAGAAATTGTAAATACAAGGAGAAGTTTGCGGGAGAAAGTGGAAAGCTCACACATGTTTGTGTTTCGCGGTAATGAAGGCTCATGCAGAAGGCTGAAGAACGCCACCCTATCGTGTGTTCAGACGCGCGGCCTTAGGGACCCTGTGGTTTGTCCTAATTCCGTGCTTCTCTTTCAGGCTGGCCTGTTGGACCTTGAACTCAACCAGCTGACCAAAGCGCTGTTTTTGGCTTTAGTTGCCCTCTCGGTTGTCATGGTGACCTTACAAGGGTTCGTGGGCCCCTGGTACCGCAATCTTCTCCGGTTTCTCCTCCTCTTTTCCTACATCATTCCCATAAGGTAGGTCTGAGTTTTGGGTTTTACTGAATGTGATTTTATGGAAATGTGTTTTTCTCCATGTGGAAGAAATGGCTTCCTTGAAGCTTCAGGGAGCCTTCTTTAGCCTGTATTAGAAAACAGTATTTGAGGGGGCAAAATTATTTTTGTTAGACTAACCTGGAAATCGGATGCTTTTCCTCATAGAAATGTGTTGGTAATGCAATCGTCAGCAGGTGGGGCGGTGGGCAGTGACTGAGCAGGCGCGAGGCCTGTCTGAGCATCGGAAGCCGAGCTCCAGGCCGAGGACACAGCGACGGCGAGCCCGCGCGCGGCGGGGCTGCGCGTGGTGGGGTGGGGGCCGCTGCGGGTCCCATCGGTGGTCTGGGGTCTCCACTAGCAGCAACTCCAGGAGCAACAGTAGAGTCCTAACACTCGTCCCTCACCCGCTCTGTGAAACAGGTGCACCGGGGGCAGGACGTGCCCCCCAGACTGCGCGTCTCAGCGGGGTGGGTGTCCAGGCCCTGCACCCCCGACAGCCGAGGGCGCTGCACATGTCCCGGGGGCGCCCAGTGTCAGCCCCGCCCCCTGCCCTGTCGAGCTCAGCCGCCCGGGTCCCCCTGCACGTCTTAGCCCTTCCACTCCCTCTCTGCTGTCCTTCCGCAGCTGCCATTAGATGTCACCTACTCCCATCTCTCAAGCAAACACATCTTTTCTTGGGAATTCCCGAGTTTGTTTTCTTTGCTTTCTCGCTAATCTTGTTTTTCTCCACTTCTGTTGCTTTTATGAGTTCTCAAATGTGCGGTGACATTTCACGACCGCTTCTGTTGTGTGATGCTAAAGGCCTGGTAAGAGTGCTGTTCCTTCTTTTTTCTAGGGCTCTTCTGTCTTTAACTGATAGAATTCATTGAACAGTATTTACATTTTATTACAGCTCTTCAATGTATTATTTATGTGGACTGTCTTTATTTCTTTAGTAAACTGACAATGCAGAGAGCCTTGACACTCTTTCCCCTTATCAAATTAACAGGAAATGTTAATTATGGTCATGAAAGTTAATGCATTGTAAGCATTTTTAAGCTAAAATAATTATTGTTTTTCATATTTTGGTTATATTTATTTATAGAAAAATTAGATAATACCGAATAACAAGAGAAGGAAAAAGCATTATCTGTAATCTCAGTAACTTTTGATAAATTCTGAGAAGCCTTTCAGATGTGGGGATACATACAGACTTAGAAGAATGAATGTGCATATTTATGTATACATAAATACACCAACATTCACACACATATCTTTTTTTTTTTTTAAATTCTGTATATCCTTTTAAAAAGTCTGGTTACAGACTGAGGAAGGTACAGACTTTCTACCAAGGCTGACCTGTTCTAGTTTTTCCGTCAGCATTTTTGAATTTAACATGTTCAGTCAAGCTTGGAGAGACTAGTAGTCAGAGTTATGGCTGCACCCCTGTTTAGCTCCAGAATATCTCATGCCTGCTTCACAATGCTGCTTTTCCTCGTTTTTCACAATCTGAGAATGCAATTATACAGATTTAGCAGAAGGTGAAAACCGTAAAATGTAAAAATTATAGAGGACACTTGACTTAGGGACTTATGGTTTACATCTGATTCAACCAAGTTTGCTTTCCTGTTGCAAGGTTTCCATTGAATTGTGACTAATGATACAGTTTAGTATTTACTAAATATGCTTCTGAATTTAATAAAGGATAGACTTTTAAATATTCTTTTGTTTTGCAAAGCAGTGCACAATTCTGAAAGGGAAGGTGCTTTTTCCACTACTGACCTCATACTCTTAAGAGGCTTGTCCAGTTAAGAAAGTAAAGCTGAAAGAAGTTCTCCACAGAATTAAAGATTTTGAGTCACTTGATATACTTTGCCTTTGAAGGAAAATGTTACAAGATTGAACTCTAAAACTAATGTATGTTCCTTACGTTACTTGTGTCACTCGTGGCAGAAAACAGACCATCAGAATTCTTGATGCTACACGTAAAGTCCTGTCAGCTCGGGGGCTAACAGCTGCTTGTCTCAGTTTCTACTTCTTTTGCTCGTATGCTTTAAAACGCTACATCACAGTCTGGTGGATAATCCCAAAAAAACTCTTGTCAGTGCAGGGGCAGGGAGATAGGAGGCAAATGTGGGCGACAGAAGCAAAATGGTGTCTGAAGAGGTGGTAACTGTGTTCCTTCCTAGAAACACGTGAGACCCTCTTGCTGCTACAGCGCTGTGTGTAAAGCACTGAAGTGAGGGCTTTGTGTGGCCTGGGAGGCAGGCAGCCACGGCAGTGAGTGCGGAGGAGGCGGGCCCGGGAGATGCCCCAAGTGCTCTGCTCAGAGCATCAGCACACAAAAAATGGAACATAGAAAATGTTAGATAAAGCAGGTACAAAATTTGCTTCAGAATTTAGAAATTCACTTTCTGAAGTTTTATTGAAGGAAAGTTCTTAGGAGCTTTTTATCAAGTTGTTTACAGGTCAGGTACCCTTTCTGTAGCGTTTTACAGGCTAGCGCTAACCTACCAGACATTTTTAGTAAGGCCTCATTTTCCAGGTAGAACGCTCGGGGAGAGGAGTGTATGCAGCCTTACTTAGACCCAGGATTGACATTCAGGTACTGATGGTTTGGGAAATTGGCAGCTGGTCCAGTATGCAAAACACGCTAGCATTAGAACATTCATTAGAACATTCGGCGTCTGGAAGCAGGCGCGGGAGAGAAGCCCGAGGGTGTGCCTTCAGCCTTTTGCTGAAGAGATTAGATGTGTGACTTACGGAGCCATTCAGCCCTCTCTGCAGAAGCCAGGAGTAGATGGGGTTATCCGAGAGAGCTGTGTGGAGGAGCCTCCTGTCACTCACAGGAGACCCACAGAGTTTCTGAGAATGTGGTATTAGTAGCAACACTGCTGGCTTGGACTGGAAGGAGCAGAGACAGGACAAGACTAGAGGAGCCTGTCCGACTCGCAGATGTCTCCAGGCAGGAAGGGAGCTGACAGAGCTCTGGCTGCAGACATGTGCTGCTTCGCAGGAGAAAGGAAGAACAGCTCTGAGGCAGAGCTGGCCTGGGCCATGCAGAGGGTCGCAGAGGAGCCCCTCAGCTCTGGAGCCCTTGTGGAGTCTGTCCTGCCGGGTGGTCAGCCGCTGTTCGTGTCTGGATGTGAGGTCGTTTCCAGTTGTGTTTTGCTGACAGCCTCGCGCTTAGGGACCCTCCTCTGCTCCAGGACTGTGGAGCTGTCCTCCTGTGTTGACTTCTGAAAGGTAATCCATCTTATCTTTGACCACCGGCAGTGTTTTTGTTGCTGTTTGTTGTTTTTTCAATGGTGTGAAGTATTTTCACCAGTTTTTCACCAACCGGTTGTCTCAGCGCCCTTCACAGGAAGGACTTTCCCCAGCAGTCTG
The DNA here is from genome assembly GCF_036321535.1 of Camelus dromedarius. NCBI lineage: Eukaryota > Metazoa > Chordata > Mammalia > Artiodactyla > Camelidae > Camelus > Camelus dromedarius. The sequence continues at coordinate 27,291,884 of NC_087463.1, forward strand.
GGCCCCTGTCAAGTGCTGAGTGTTCACATGTGTGCAGGTCTGCTTGGGGTCCCCTGTTCCGTTCCCTTGGTCTGTTTGTCTGTTCCTGACCTAGTAGCAAACTGCCTTCATTCCCACGCCTTCATCGTAAGTCAGTATTTGATGAAAACAAGTCTTTCGTCCTTGTCTGTGTTAAGAGTGCCTCTGCTTTCCTCGGTCGTTTGCATCTAATGTTGAATCTCCCAAACCATGAATTGGGCACATCTCTTAATTTTTTTAGGTCTTCTCTATTATGTCAGAATTTTTAAAAAATTCCATGAAAATCTTGCACAACTTTCTTTAGAGCTATTCTTAGGTACTTGGTAGTTTTAAAATGCTGTTGTAAATACTGTTTTTTGAAAGAACTGTTTCCTACATATTTGTTGCTGCTATGGAGAAATAAAATGGATTTCTGTAAAACGATTGAATCCCATCAATTTTCGTAAGCCTTTATTGATTCTAATTATTGGTCTGGAATCTATTGGATTTTCTCTGTAGGTAATCATGTAATCAATAGATAATGACAGCTTTGTTCCTTTCAATTTTTTGCACCATTTATTTCTTCTCCTTGTCACTGTGGCAACGATTTCTGGTATAATGTTAAGGAGAAGCAATGATAATGGGCCGTCTTCCTTTGTTCCCCGAGTGAGAGGCAGACTCACCATTTCACCCACAAGGGTGCTGTGCTTTTTATGGAGCCCTTTACTGTAATAAACAGTGGGAGTTTTTTCTATTCCTGTTTTGCTAAAAGCTGTTTTTAAATCATGAATGTATTATTTAAAATATTTCTACCAAATCTATTGAGATGATTTTTTTATCTTTAAATTTTTTTTAATGTATTAATAGGAGAAATTATATTGATTGCCTTTCCTAATGCCATACCTACTTTGTAGTCTTTGGGGAGAAAAGCAGAACTCGATCGTGGTGCACTGGTCTTCCATGTGTTCCTAGGTTCCACTTGCTTGTATTTCTTGTGAAATTCTTGCACTGGTTTACGTGAGAGAGACCGACTTGTCACTTTGCTTCGCGGGTCTGTCTTCTGGTGTCCGGTATCAAGATTGTGCTAGTCTCATGAAATACATCAACAGGTCTTCTCTCTTCTCTAACATGTTTGATTTACAGTTTTAGTTATTTATTCCTTGGACATTTGCACATCAAGGAGGCCACGTCAGGCTGAACCTTTTGTTGTGGAAGGATGTTTGACAGTGGATTTCTTTACGAATTTAAATATATTTCTTAAATAGTTAGTTTAAATAGGTAGAAAACTTGGTTTCAAAAACTGTACCTGGATATTCAGATTTATCCACTTAAACTTGCCACAATGTTTTCCTGTTCCCCCTTTTTCTATGTCGACTCTGTGGTCTTGCTCTTCTCATTCTAGGTGCCTTTTCTGCCCTCCCCTGTTCTTCTCCTGGTCGGTCCTCGCTGGCTCGGTGCTGTCTGTATTGACTCCGTGCGGGTGTTTTCCTGTTTTATTGATGTTGCTTTGTCTCTTTCCTCCTGCCTTCTGTGGTTTGTATTATCCTTTCTTCAGATACAGGCTTGACGCAGTAGTTCCCACCTTCTCCCCCTTTGTGAACATACGCAGTTGAGGCTGTAAGTGTCTCAGTAAGAACTACTTTGGCTGCTTCCTGGAAGTTTCCATATGTAGTATTTTTGTTCCTGACGACAGAATACTTTTTAATTTCCACTGTGGTTTCTGTTTTGACTCATGGTTATTGCAAGGTTATTTCTGAATTTACAAGCGTATTTGAGTTTTCTGATTAATGTCTTTGTTCCTGTTTGGCTTACTTGCATTGCTGTCAGAACACATACTTTTCCTTATTTCAGATCTGTGAGATTTGTTGAAACTAGTTACAGGGTCTGATATTTAGTTGATTTTTATAAACATTCGCTGTGTCCTTTAAAAAGAATGTGGAATCTGAGTTGTTGGTTAAAAAGAATGTTTCGTCTGCGCCCATTGGATCAAGACTGTTCATCCTGTTTTTTTCCCTATATCCCTGATTTTCCTTTCCTCTGCCTTTTCTAACAGTTACTGAGAGTCATGTTAAGAGCTCCCACTAGTATTGTGAATGGGTCTGTTTTTCCTTGGAATTCTGTTTCTGGTATTATGTGTTTTGTAGCTTTGGTATTGGTGACGTACAGAATCAAACTGTTACAGATTTCTGCTGAATTAGGCATTTTCTCATGATAAAGTGACTTTCTTTATTTCTGCTAACGCTTTTTGCATTAAATTCTACTTTGTTTTATGTTAATATGGTAATGCCAGCTGGCTGTAATTTGCTTGGCATGTCTTTTTCCATCTTTGTACTTTCAACGTCTCTGTGTATTTATATTTATATGTGTCTCTTTTAAGTAGCATAAAGTTTAATTTTTATTGACTCATAATTTTTGACTATTTAGTGCATATGCGATTATTGTAGCACGGTTACATTTTTAGTTTAAATCTATCGTTTTGTGCTTTTAATAAGATTTAACTGTTGTATAGTTTTCTCCTTTCTTACTGTTTCATCTATTACTTTTGATGATTCTACTCTTTTCTCTAGTAGTTTGTAAGCTTCACAAGCAGTTTCTGTTCTTTTTATGGTTATGTTAACAGCATTTTTAATTTCTCAGAGTCTAAACTTAATCATTTCCTTTGCTTGTCACCTGAGGATTGTTTAACTCGATTCAGCCCTTCTGGCCTAATGCCATTTTGTCACTGACTCTAGTTATTCTTCAACCCTAAGGTTTACTGTTTTACACATTTCCTCTTTTTGTTTAAATTGAAGTAGAGTCAGCTTACCACGTTGTGTCAGTTTCTGGCACACAGCACGGTGCTCCGGTCATACGTGAACACACATACATTCGTTTTCACGTTCTTTTTCACCGTGACTGCAAGATACTGAGTAGAGATCCCTGTGCTGTACGGTATGGACTTTTTATCTGTTAGGTTTCCTGTTTATTTTGGTTCACCCGTATTTTCCTTCTTCTTCTTGCCTTTCAGGCCTTCCATGTAGGATAATTTTCCTTCTGTCAGGTTTATTTTTCGCTGTTGGTCAGTGCTGGTCTTTGTTGGGAACGCTCTCGGTTTTTGTTTGGCTTTGCTTCTTGAGAAGTAGTTTCGCCACGTGCGGGTTCTCAGCTGTCACGCTCATTTCAGTCTCATGGCTTCCGTGTTCAGTAATCGCCATTCCCTCCCCTCCTCCCCTCCCCCTCCTCCTCCCCTCCTCCCCCTCCCCCCTTACTCTGCACTGTTGTGCTCTGCTCTCTGCTGTCGCGTCTGGACAGCGTTATTCGTGAACCTGTAGGGAGGTTTCTTTCGTTCATCCTAGGAAGCTCCCAGTGTGTCTCCTCCGATGCTGCCTTTGCCCTGTTCTGTTGCCTCTCTGCCAAGGCTCGTCGGATCCTCGTGTGCCCTTTGTTTCTCTCGTTCCTATGTTGTTTTTTTTCACCTTTTTGTCTCTGTGCTTCATTCTGATCATTCCTAGTGACCTGCCTTCCAAGTCACTAATTTCACCTTCTGCTGTGTCTGATTAGCCACCAAACTAGTCAAATGCTTAATTTTGGTTACTGGTATTTTTTAGTTCCAGAAATTTTATTTGATTCTCTATCACATTTGTGGTTTCATTTTTATGTTTGCCTAGTCCATGCAGATACTTCTCTGACTTTTCTTGTGTATCCAGCTGTTCACACTGTGTCTGTCGGACACCTGTCTCGGTCTTTTTCTCGTGTTTTTTGTTTCCGTCTCTTGATCATGGTGTGTTGTCTCACCACATGCTGTGTTTTGGTTTATTTGGGTTTTGTTTGTAACTGTATTTGAAAAACTAGTTATGGGAATCATTTGAGATAAAAGTGAAAGTATGTTTTTCCAAGACAAACACACTTGCTCCTGAACTGTGTACTTGGAGGTACCTCCTGCCCTGGAATGTCTTAATCCAAGTTCGAGTTACTCAGTCTCCCCTTCTGCACGTGGGTGCGTGGTTCCTGGTTCTCCAGAGTTTGAGGGCATCACCCTTCACAGCCCTGCCAGTCATGGGAAGGAGGACCTCTTGCTGGACCTCTGCCTTATTTCTTTTAAGAATTTTTTTTAAAAAATTATGCAGTATTTCTTACTGTTTTCAGTGGGAACGTTGGTTCAAATAAGATACCTCCCATTACCCAAGAGCACGGAAGTTTTTTGCAGATTTTATATAAAGGAAGTCAGACAACTGTGATTAAGTGGTTAACCTCCAGGGCAGTACTTCCAGGGGTAACATTTTGAGGCCCCAGCTGTGATAAATCTTATTCTTGAAAATGTATCAAGCTTTCTTTTAACAACCAAGTACAACTATATCATAGTTGTGGAACACTTGGGAAGTGCAAGCTTTTAAAAAATATCACTTGGATAAACAAACTATGGTATATCTATACAGTGAGTACTGTTTATCAATAAAAAGGAATAAACTGTTGACACACACAGTTAACTTGGGCATTTGTAGCGTTCTGGAAGCTACCAAAGGAGCATGATGGAGAACAGATCTCTGGTTGCCGGGGGAAGGGTGGGGGCAGGGACGACTGTCGGGGGTAACAGGAGGAGTGTCTGCGTGATGGGGCTGTCTGCATCCCGGTGGAGACTGGTGGGCGTGATGCTGGCGGGAGTTTGTCTGAGGGACACACAGCAGAGAGTGCAAGTGAAAACTGGCAAAACCTGGGTCAGTCTGTGTGGGAGTTCATTGTGTTGTAACATCCGGTCTGTGTTTGGAGAGTGCGCTGTGGTCCTGCAAGGTGTTACCCTAACCCTAACCCTTCACCATGGGTGCTCAGTTCAGCTCTCCTGAAACACCACATTATTTCAAATCCCCAGTCCACCCATACCCACTCAGAAGTGTAATGATGTGATTTGGAATTTTGCTTATACCAACTTTGGTACTTCCCATGCTTAATAGATTTCTGCTCCTGAGGACCCCAGACTGCACTTTGCTCGTCCTGTACGTGTTGCGGTGGATACAAATCGAAGGGCTCTTGGCACGTCTGAGTCTTTATCCGCTGTTTTCCCCTTACTTAACAGCCACACCTTTTGCTCTTCGAGCCTGGGGGCCAGCCTGCCTTCCCAGAGGGGTCCTAACATGCTGCCCACGCTGTGCTCTCCACTTTGGCTCTGCCTTGTCTGTAAAACCTTCTGTGACTGTTCACAGGCAGCAGATTATCTGCTCCACCAACGTAACCTTCAGTCACCCACTGTGATGCTAACACGCGGCGTTTTACAGGTGCTGCTACCAAGGCTCAGAATGATCGTCTGTTTTAGTCCAAGGTCATGGAGCTAGTAAATTTGGAAGCTAGGAATCCATGCAAGTCATCCGTCAGATCAAACCCGTGAAATTCTGTTACCCACGCTTCCTCCCATGGGGCTGACTGAAGAGCATTCAGGGAGTTGAACTGACAGGAGCCGATTATTCGGAAAAGGGGCCTGGGATAATTCCCAGTTTCTGGCCTGGGCTGATGGGTGGACCATGCCATTCACTGACGTCAGAGGACGCTCCTCCTCCTTGAGCGAGAATAAATTTGTTTTTTCTTTGTTTGGCACTGGGGGAGGAGGAGGTAGGAAAGCTAACCTCCATGGTGTGTATAGTCACTTAGAGGTGTCTGTGAAATGTAGAGTGAGGCACCTGCAGGCAACAGAGTATACCACCTGAAGCCCAGGAGAAAGGCTCAAACCAGTAGCAGAGGCTGGAATGCTGCCTTCACAGCGCGCAGCGGCCGGTGAATCCACCTCGTGAAGACATTTGGAACTGTCCTGTGCCACCCGTGGTGTGTCATAGAAAACTTACTCACAGAATGAAAAAATTGAGGGGGATGCAGGGAAAGTAGGAAATGTGCTTTTTCCTTTAAATGACAATTTACAGGAAAAGGTTTTGATTACTTTTGATAAAACGTGCCGTTTAAATTTAAATGCCTTTTCTTTTGCTTGGCTCTGGGTCTGAAGCTAAATCTCACTCGTGGGGGAACACGTGTGAATGATTTCAGGCAGCTTCATGCCGCGGGGAGCCTGGTGTGCGCTGGGGCCGGGTTCGCCTGCCCTGTTGAACGCTGCAGGTTGATCGGCACAGACCGAGTGCGGCCGCCCGCCGGGGGCGCTGCTGGCGCCGCGTTGCATGTTTCAAGAAGGTGCACCTCAGACTGATTCAGGATCCAAGTTACCTCCTCAGACATTTTTGAAGCTGCAAGATGAATTATTTGGGCAAGAAAGCACTGCTGTTCAGACAGCCTTACGTTCTAAAATTAACCTGTGTCTTCTTACCATAGTGTGGACCAGCTTCACACAGGTTCTTCTCGGTGACGCTCCTGAGCACGCTAGCTCGATCAGATCAGATAGTTTATTTCACTTTTCTTGTTTCATAGCAGCCAAGGCCGCAGCCGCCTCTGGTGCAGGGAGTGCCCGACAGCGCGGGCGGCTTCTCCGCTCGCTCGGGATGGGTCCAGGTAGTGTCACAGCTGTTTAGCGAGCAGTGTGACGCGCCTAAACTGTGTACGCGTTGGTTGCATGACAGTGTGTTAGCGTGACGCTCAGGGTCGTAGGCTTGCTATATTTTGTTGTTCACAGATCACGTCACCATAAAGTACTAGTCGAATAGAGGCCTAGGATTTAAAATCCCCTAAAATTGGAACATGACTAAAAAGCAAGTTCAGTACGGTGCTGGTGATGACTCTGTCAACCTAGTGTTTGAAGTTTGAGCTTCCAGAAAGTTTCAACAGTAAATAGCAAATTGTCGTCCTAACCTTTGTTGGAGACTTGCCTGCAGGCTCTCCTCCCGGGTCACCTGCCCGCATGGGGGCAGCCTCCCTCTTCCACCCCGACCACTTCAAAATAGCCCAGCGAGAAAAGCAGATTTTAAAGAATTATGCACGTGTACTTCAGACATTTTACATCCACTTGATTCACAGGGACGTACGCTCATCCGGCAGCCTCGGTGTCGGGCCCTGGCCTCTCCTAGCACGGTTTGAAGGCCCTGGTGTGTCTTGTATGAAGGCAGCCCGGGTGCCTTGGTTGTCGTGTCCACTTTGGATTTCCTTAAGGTTCAGAGAAAAAGATGTTCACAGGTCTGTTGAGTGAGAAGCTTCCAGAGGAGTTAAGTTCCTTCTCATCTTTTGTGCCTCACTCACACCTCATCAGCAATGGTTTTTGAAACAATTCATCACTACCCAGCCTTTCAGGAACATTCTATCTCACTTAAGTGGAGAAACGGTGTCTCGATTGTGGTTATTGATCACGTTTCCTCGGGTTACGTAACACGTGGTGTGTCCGCCTGGCACCGGCGGGTCTGGTGCCCGGGGGCGGGGGCCTCTGGAAGGACAGCGCTCTCCAAACAGGTACTCCGTGCCGGGCATCCTGTGGTTGTCCACGGGGCCGAGCATACCATCGCCCCAGCAGACAGGGTATGTGGGGTGATGGAGGGGCCCTGGCTGCGCCAGCTCAGGACTCCATGGCTCTGACCCTGAAACCCAAGCTCTTTGAGGCGGTCTGACCCACCTGCTCCCACCGTCACGTCCACACTGCCTTTCTGCCCCTCTAGCCAGGGCACCCGCCTGGCTCGGAAGCTGCATGCTTGGAGGACCTCCCGGCCAGTCCTGCCCCCAGAGCCTGTCTGGTCCTCCGCGGCAGGGCAGTGGTCTCCATGGGAAAGCATCCTGTCAGTTCTTGTAAAGCGGCGGATGGATATTAAGACCCATTTCAAATATTTATTCCCAGCAAGACACAGCCGATCTCCTTTGATGTGGCCTTCTCCCCTCCCGTCCCCTGGCCACAGTCCACCTTCCCCAGTACGACTGAGGTCACCCACAAGGCTGAAGGGCAGCCTGGTAACCCACCTGCTGTCCCCTGCGAACATGCTCTGGGCTGTAAAAAGGTCTGTTGACTTAAATGTCTACACATTGCTTTATTTTAGTCTAAAACTCGGTATGACCTACTTCACATAAAATTAAAGACACCGCATGTAAGTGAACAAGTCTGTACGGAAACAGTGAATGTGAAGTATTGGGCTCCCTAACGACCACGGTGGGTTTTGTCTGGCAGCTTGCGCGTGAACCTGGACATGGGCAAAGCCGCATACGGCTGGATGATCATGAGGGACGAGAGCATCCCCGGCACCGTCGTCCGGACCAGCACGATCCCGGAGGAGCTGGGGCGCCTGGTGTACCTGCTGACAGACAAGACAGGTACGCTGCCAGCTCCTCAGCAGGGGCAGCCCCAGCGCGTGCCCGTGTGTGTCTGGGGGGGTGTGCGCGTGTGTGTGCACGTGCGTGTGTGTGTGCAAGACAGTGCTGAAGTCACAGTTGGAATGTCCCAGGCTCTGCCCTTGACCCTGGCCTCCCACTCCTCTTCCTCTTCCAGCATTCCGGGATCATCAGAATTAGCAAAATGTTACATTCTTGGAGACTTAAAACATGTGTTTCTGCATTTTGAGTTTTCCACAGCCTTACGGTGGTTTTTCCGTTTAACTGCCTTTATTACACCTCTCTAGTGGATTCCTAAGGGCAAAAATGGCTTGTTCATCACAGAATGATGGTTGTGAGCAGTTAGAAGAAAACAACAATTAATAAGCCACGTGAACTTGGTATTTTAACAGTAACGTTCTCCGAGAGATTCTTCCTACAGATGACCTAACCACCGTGAGATTCCGTGCCCCAAGTTCTCTGTCTTTACTTCCTTTTTTTCATCAAAGAATTTTTGTCAGTTCTAACATACCAAATAAAAGACTAATTGAAACCAGTACTGTAGGAAAAGCCACATCTAAGGTTAAAACTCTTCTTGACTGACTGAGTCATGGTTTAAATTCCCAGTAACTCTTAGCAAACTAGAAATAAAATAATATTTGTGTAAATGGTAAATTCAATATTATTTTTAATAAACCATTAAAAATGTCCTCTTTTGGAAGAAGACACACCTGCAGCCACATTTTTGTTTAGTATTTGTCACTCCAGCCACCGCAGTGAGATGGGAAGTAGAAATGAGACACGCAGCCAGGAGAGCAAATATTTCACAGATAATGACCAACCAAGGAGATCGACTGCTGAAATCAAGAAATCTGCAGTGGCCGGTCACAGGTTAAAACAGCAAAGCAGTAGAAGCAGCTCCCTTATGTGCGGAGTAGACTGGAGGAGGGAGACCTGTCCACAGCACCAGGGCCCCGTGCAGCGTGTGGACGGACACGGCCTTGGGGAGCAGCGGGGTGTCTGTGAGGAAAGGGCCGGAATCAGGGGGCCCGTGCTGTGGTCCCTAGCGCACTGTGTTCCCAGGAATTTGTACATCTGCTCCAGTCCAGTCAGGACCCTGTCCAGCTGTGTTTGGCTTTGGTTGGGACTTGTCTTCCTGGGACGCTGAGGAGTTGCCCTGTAAGTAACGCTCGGACGTCAGGGGGAGTCAGAAATGACAGCCTCAGGGCTCAGGGTCAGGGGTAGACGAAGAAAACGCCTTCACAGCCTCCCTTCCCACCTCGCTGCGCTGATGGGGAAATTTACAGACTAAGTCTCCACCAATACTGGAGAACAGTACCGTTTGAGGGTGCAGAAATTGAGTTATTTCTGGAAAACAGCTGGAGAAGCCAGAGGACAGCCAACTCAAACTCGGAATGGCTCCTACAGAGATTCTAGAGAAATGCAGGGAAGTGTCTCCAGAACAGAGTCCTGAAGAAATCCTGAATTTAAAGCCAACAGGGTTGCCAGCTGAGGAGACCCGGCCTGGTCTCCCCTGACACGTGTAACCGAGACCAGGGGCCACACGTGAAGTCTAGAGGGACAGGAGAACTGTCCCCAAGAAACCAAATTCAGTGGTTGTCCCCCCTAGAAACCCTAGCGGAGCACCAGGAAAACTTTTAGAATTGTAAGAGTTTTATGATATATAAACTCAGTACCAGAATTAAACCACATTTCTGTACACCAGTCAGGACACTTAATTCTGCAGATGCCAATTACAACAGCAAAAAAAAGTTCCAAGTAATCAAACATAAATTTTAACACAGAATATGTCAGACCTGTCTGGCTGTATGCTGTTAAAGTTTGAAAGACCTTACAGGGAGCTCATTGAATGGAGAGGTTCGCTGTTTTCATGAGTAGGGCATCTTAATGTGATAAAGGATCATTCCTCCCCACATTACAAAGACCTGACATGTTTGCAAGCACAGGGTGCATCAGGAACTTTTGTTCAGAGCTGGTGGGCATGTTACCTGGCCCCCCTTGTAAAGCAGATTTTGGCTTTATCAGTCAGTGCCGCCTCCTCACGCCAGCATCTACCCCCTAAGGAAACATCTGCACCAGGAGACACATGAGACTTGTTCTGGCTACAAAGACGAACTGAGTGTATCACACAAAAAGCCCCCCCAGGGCAGTGGATAGACTGCGCTGTCCTTACGAGAGCACTGAGCAGCAGTGACCACCAAGTGCAGAGCTTTGCCTCCCCTGGGGTTGATGCCGAGGAAAGCCCCGAGCTCCACGGGTGTTGGGGGGGGCCTTCCTCTGCGGGGCAGGGGGCGCTGTGCTGCCCCCGGCCTCGGCGCCCACACCAGCCGCCTTCCTGCACCACCTTTCAGAGGCCTCCTGTGGTCGCAGGACGGTCGTGCTTGTCCAGGAGGAGCAGGTCTTGTCTGGATCATGAGTGCTTTTGTGGCCGTTTGACGTGTGCATGTAACGCTCCTGGAAGGAGACCGACTCTTATTTCATCTTCATTTATGAGCAGAAAGCACACGCCCGAGAGCAGTGTAAACCGGAGTCTCTGCGTCTCTGGCTGTTTGAAATCAGAAAGTAAAGGTTTTGTGACCTTCATCCATCCTCAGAAGACTGATTTTTTATTTTGCATTTTAAACAAAGCTGAGATTAGTACTCTGCTCTGGGCTCTTCCATTTTTCTTTGTTGAATTTTCATGACACTGGGGCGAGGAGAAGTGGATTTTGCCCGGAGTCATAAAGGCAAAACCTCCTTTTCCCCACGTTTACTCTGCTGCTTTTAAAAGGCAAAAACAGTGCTTCTTATGGTTTTTAGCTTAATAAAGTATCTTGGTTCCTGAGATTTAAAAAGAATCACAAAAAAAATGTGTAAAATATATTAAAGTATTTGCATCTTGATTTCTGAATGGCCGTTTTGTGCTGGGGTCACTGGGGAAATTCTCACCATCACTTTCTGATGTTGAAGCCGAGTGGAGTCATTTACACTATTTTTAAAATGTTCTGACCTGGAGTTTTTCAGGCCCTTTCTCAGTGATCCCACGGCGGGTGGGCGCCTGGGCGGGGGGGAGGGGGGCGGTGTGCGGACATCTCAGTGGCCGGGCGTTAGCCGGGCTGGCTAAGAGGGAGCTGTTGTGGGGCTCCGGCCGTTGCTGCACAGAGTGAGGCGGCCCCCATCCGACGGAAAACCCTTCGGTTCACAACGAGCTTTGTGACGAGTCGTGTCCATGGCGGCACGCTGGCGTTGGCCACAGCGGGACAGAGAACGAAGCAGCCCAGTGACTGCCTTACAGTTTCCTTGTGTGGATGAGGAAGCGATGTGGTATAATTAGGTGTGATTGGAGCGCACGCTTCCGGTAAGATCTGAAATTAATGATGTTGCTATAGTGACACATCTGCAGCCACCAGTGCGTGAAACATAAAGTAATTCACTCAACAAGAGCCGGCGTCTGTTAGCTGCCAGGGCGCGGAGCGTATTGACGCTGACCAGAAATACGAGACGTTCTGTGATGAACGAGCAAACGATGCTGAAACTGGAGGACAGATCATTTGTGCTTCATCTGCCGGAGAACTTTCATCTTCCCCCTGGTCGCGCTGACAAAGCCATTGTTTAAAGAACAATGCCTCAGAGAACTCATAAATTTTAAAACTTAACTCAGGTGCAGCCTATTAAAGCAATATATTAATTCCTTTGTTCAGAGTTTTTATCTTCACGTGGAACGAAGCCATTACTGAAACACCCACTGAAACAACAGGTTTTAGGACTCGTGTTAATTGTAGCATCCATTACCCATCATGCCATGTTGTTTAGACTCGAATCACACGGAAGCCTCGTGGGCTGGCATCATCGTGGGGGAAGCGTCGCTTCCATGGTTTCCAGGGCCCCAGAGCTGCCGCCTCTCGGGGGTTCGGAGTGTCCTGCAGCCTCTCCCCACAATGTCTCCAGTTACAAGAGCACAAGCCGTCCTGCTGGGGCAGTTGCTGCTGAGCCGTGTGCTCGGACGCGAGATGGACGTCGTGCTCCAGCTGGGACATCCACACACGCGATCTTCCGAGAAAGCCTCACACACAGCAGAGAAGACATGTGACTTCTCATTAAACGATGTCAGATATGTTTTATTTGGATATGACCTTTACAGTTTGGTAAATCAGTCTTAGTCACTTAGAAGTTTTGTTTCCATTCCTTCATCTTAAGGTCTAAGTAGCTGTGGGGTTTTTGTTGGTTGGTTGGTTGGTGGGGGGTGGTGATCAGGTTTATTTATTTATTTATTATTTTTTAAGGGTAGCCCTGGGGATGGAGCCCAGGACCTCACGCATGCTAGGCACGTGCTCCACCGCTGAGCTGTGCCCTCCCCATGGCCGCTGATCTGCATGGTCACCACTTTGCTTGACTAGAGTCTTCACAGGAGGTCTGTGCCGTCCAGGCAAGCTGCCTGCCCTGTGATGAAGGTCCTCTCCTGTGACGAGGTCACATTGGGGTCTGAAGCCAAATCACAGTCTCGGGAGATCTGATCAGAAAGCTTGCATCTGCTGCTCGGACGTCTGCTCCATGTGTCTGGGAGTCACCTCTGTCACCACCCTGAGAATGGTCCCTGGGGGAGTTTTTCCCTGGAAACTAATTTCCTCTTTGCCTGCTTGGCTCGTTGTAGTTCACAAAACCCTGCTTCATTAAAGAACTACAGCTTTTTCTTTTTTCCAGAAATCCAAAACAAGCCTTTTGTTGAAAGGCACCTGTGCGTGGAGCTGTCGTGGTGCCCAGTGGGGTGTGAGGCTCTGTGACGTGGCGGCCTACCAGCCCCCCTGCCGCAGCTGGCCCTGCCCTTCACAGTGTTTCCAATTTGGGACGTACCAACTTCTGCTGATTTAAGAAGACACATGTTGTAGAAACCATCAAATGACAAATCACAAGAATCATTTAAGATAAGACTTGAAAAAATTTTGCATTACTGACTCTTTTAATACCTGGTTTAACCTTACACTTCTCTGCTGTCCAAGAGGGCCCGGAAGGTCGGGGACTAGCACTGACTGTCCCCCTCAGCACTTTGCAGAGTCAGCTGCACAGTAAAAACATCACTGAAATTTTAGAAAATATTTTTATGATTCATCTTAATACGTTAAGTAGTTGTACGAGACGCATAAAGGAATGTTAGCATAAATATTCCAGTTTCTGTGACCCAACAGAATGTGAGCATACTTGTTTAAAGGGTAAAATGACAAATCTTTTCTTGTTTATTTGATGGGAAATGCTAGTCATTTCTTTAGATACGTCATTTTGAGCCACGTGAAACATGGTTTTTCAGCAACTTAGACATTTCAGCGATACAGCGGGTATCACGACAGCGTCTGGGTCAGTTGGCTGTCACTCAAGCACTCGGCACAGCCATGGTGCTGCCTCCACCACAGCCGGAGAGCGGACTCAGGCTCTCCCTCCCCCTGCCCAGCCTGAGTTGACCGCCAGGGATTTGCCTGTTCTGGATGCATCACAGAAACACAGCCGTACGTTGTGTGGCCTCTTCCGACCGGCTTCCTTCACTCAGCACAGCATTTCGAGGTTCATCCACGTGGTAGCCTGTGTCAGTGCCTGGGCTCTTCTTATTGCAGAATAACATTGCACTGCACGGATGTACCATATTTTATTTATCCATGCATCCGTTGGTGGACATTAGAGCTGTTTCTGCTCTTTGTCTACAATGAATTATTCAAGGTGCTAGCCAAAGCAATTGGGCAAGAAAAAGAAAAAGACATCCGTATTGTGAAGGAAAGTGGAGCTATCTGTGTGACATGGTCTCTGTGTAGAAACTCCTAAGGAATCCCCTAAAAGTCTGTTATAAGATAGACGACTTGTTGCTGGTGACATTATGTAATATAACCTCAAGTTTAAGTTAATTATTCTTTATTTAATGAAACTGGCATAACCAGAAAACCCTTTAAATGCATTTCTCATGTAGCTTTGATTATGTTAATCAAAGGAGCCATTTGTTCAGGGCGGTAGAGGGGCTGCATAGAGTTTTGTAAAAGGCAAAATTTGTGAAGCTAACGTGTGTCCCTGACGGGAGCTGCTCTTTGAGATTTAAGGAACTCTGATACATTTTGTACATTCTTTTGACAGGGCTTATCAAACAGCCTCTAAAATAATCACTGTAAATTGTAGACTCTCCTTTGACTTTGAAACGACCTCTGTGCCTGATGGGGGTTCTGTCAGATGAGCTGTTTTGCTGTGAACGTGAGTCCTCACAGGCGTGTGTGGAGTCGGAGAGGGGTGTGTAAACACTCCGTATTGTACTTTCTGCATCACGTGAGCCAAAGAAAACAAGAATTAGTATTTTCGAATGTTTTGTAGCCACGTGAAAAGTCCAGCTCGTGCTGTGATCGCTCATCTGTCTGTGTTCACACTTACAACTTCGTCAGTGTCAGTGGACAGTCCTTCTCTGTGCTTTGAAACAAGCGCAGAGACCCCAGGGAGGCCCCGGACCTGCAGGTCCGCGGGGCACTTGCCCCGTCGCCCTCCTGCTGTGAAACCTGGGAAGCAAGAACCTGTGTTGTGCGATTATTTCCAGGTGAGGGGATGCACGTGGAGCGTTCAGGTCTCCTTCAGAGCCAGGAGGTGAATGACTCTGAGTTTATGTGCCACTTTTAATGAAAATTCACCGAGTTTTTAAATGTGTGACGTCATATCTGCCTCCCCTTCTTTCTGTTCATGATGGCACTTCACCGCATTGGTTGTGTGTCTTTTTGATACACGTGAAGCTGAAACCAGGAAACCTCATAAAATTGACCTGCTGTGCTCCTCAGGGTGCCTTGATTCACCCCAGGAGAGAGGGCGTCCCAGCTCCCGCTCCCCTGGGGTCTGGCCGGGGGCGCCGGGGCCTGAGGACAGAGGAGTAGGGCCTCACCGGTTGGAAACCAGCTCAAGAGAAGGTGCCTTTCCTTTCTCACCTCCTCTGCCTGCGTACAAGCGGACGCCAGGCGTTAAACGCATTGTTTTGTTCAATGAGAAATACTTCATTTTTCAAAATAGGTTTATTTGGAAGGGTCAGATGCGCTGATTTGGGCTGGGTGGGTCCACGGTCTGGAGTGTGGACACGTGGTTCCCACCCGTCTCTCTCAGACCGGGCAGGACTTGCATCTGTACAAATAACAGACTGAACTGAAAGGCAGACTTTCCTCACAGACTAGAGCCCATCCCGTTCTCAAGAGTTACCAGAAAGGGAGCCTGACGTTCTGGGAGGAAAGTTCTGGTCTCACTAGTGGAATGAACGTGGAGGCGGTGCAGAGAACGCCTGCAGGAGCGCATGGCTGGGGCGGGAGGACGTCCAGCTGGACAGAGGCCCAGCGGGCTGCACCCTCACCCGCGGCCAGGCCGCCCATGCTGACCGCGTCCTGGTCACTTCTGTCACAGGAACCCTCACCCAGAACGAGATGGTGTTTAAGCGGCTGCACCTGGGCACCGTGTCGTACGGGCCAGACACGATGGACGAGATCCAGAACCACGTGGTGGATTCCTACTCGCAGGTGAGCAGGCTCCGGTCGGTCCTGTCCGTGATCCGTCCCCGCCCTGTCCTCCTGATGTTCTGAAGTCAGATTCGAACATGCTTTCACATTATTTCATCTGTAAACGCTTTGTCCATGTCTCCAATAGGTTTTTTTTCTTTTTAACAAAAGCTGAATCTTGTGTTTTCCACCGGAGCCTTGGAGGTGCCCCCAAGGGTACAGAACAGGACTCCTTTCTTTCCCGTAAGGGCGCAGCCTAGCAGCCCAGCACCTGGCGGACACTTTGCAGCAGGAGTTCTTGGCGAGGGCGTCTGGAGTCCTCCTCCCTCCAGGCTCTCCTGACGTCCTTCGTCCCAGGGCCCCGTGTGCACAGGTCCCCTTGAGATGAGCGGTGGGTTGGCGGCATGGGCGGTTTCCCGTTTATCTCAGGCCTTGTGGTTTCCGCGGCCCCGTCCCCAAGTGGAGCTCGTGTTCCACTCACCTGGATTTCCTCCTGCTTGTCACATAGCCTGGAACCACCAATTCTGTGCAAACCCCGCAACCCAAGGGAAAGAGTCTGAGTGACGGCGTGTGGGCTGCCATCCTGTTGAGTCTCTCCACCTCCCTGGGGACTTGTGGAGCTGCCACCCCCGTGATGATGTCAGGGTGTATCAGGTGGAAAGTGCAGGGTGCCCACGGGGGTGACAGCTCAGGCCCCTGGACGACCTGCGCACGGAGGCCGGTGCCCGCGGTCTCTGGTTTCCAGCCCGACTTTGCGCAGACTGGCCGGAATCACACTCACCCTCACGGTTCTTCCCCGACACATCTCCGGGGCCGGTCAGCCTCGTGCTCACCACCCCTTTGGTCTGTAACACGCGGCCGGGCGTGTACTCACTGCGCCTGTGAGATGCCGTCTAGTGAAAAAGTCTGATTGGTGTGTATGTTTGTTGCACTTGTGACTGGACACCCCCAGCCCACTGCCACGCACAGGCATTCAAAACCAAGCACTTTACTAGTTTGGACGTCATTCGTTTTAACACAGAGTGTTTTGTAACTTGGAATATTTATTAACGGAAGACGAGATTCAGAGGAGCAGGAGTAAGACTCCTTCTTGTCATCTGTGTCTGCGTTATGCAGTACCAAGTAACGTCCGGTGTTTAAAACCTTAACTTACGTTTTCCACAAATACGATTTCAATAGCTCCAAATAAGTTACTTTACTAGGAAAAAAAACTAAAGGCAGAAGAGATGAGCCATTGTTACAAATACAGGAAGTAATATTCCATCTAAGGAGAATTGTAATAATCTTCTTCACTAAAAGCGATGTGGTGGTTAGCTGGTTAGACGGCACTTTTCCTGTGAAACCGAGTTTATTCCTTCTGTTCTGTCTTGTTATTGAGGTGGCAGCAGTCTGCTAGTTCCGCCGGCGTTCACGGGTCTGTAGCACCCAATGCTTCCCCACTGGAAGCGTTTGGTGGCACAGGGCATGATCTCCAGTGGGTTGAAAGAACTCAGTGGGAGATGAAGTCACAGCCAGCGCTGAACGTAACCACGGAGGCTCTGCCTGGCGGTGCGGGCTGAGGCCGGTGTGGGGTCACGGGGACCAGCTGAGCAGAGAGTGACCCCCTCGTTAGCCAGCGCTGCATTCTGGCGGGCAGAGCAGGCGCAGTTTGGTGGCTGCACAGCCGCCCAGAAGCGCGACAGGCTTTCTGGGGACTGTTGTGCGTTTCCCTGAGTTCAGGGGGAGGTGTTCGCCAGGCCTCGGAGTTGGGGGCCCCCAACCCTCCCCCGCGGAGGAGGCGGCATGGAGTCAACCCCTTCGCGGGCGGAGGCCAGGCCGACGGGCCAGGCTGAGCGGAGGGCTGTTTCCCCAGGATGCAGCGGTTCCTGCGTCTGAAAAACAACCAGTGACTGCTACTGCGGGCTGCGTGAAGTCACGGTTTTAAGGGGACTTTCAGAAACATTTTCCCCCTGCTTTTATGCACATTTTATGCACATTATACCATTTTGTGCACGGCTCTTTTTAAAGGAAAATGAAAGCAGTTGTGAGCATTCCATTCCATTCTGTTAACCGTGCTTCTAGAAGCAATGAATAAACTGAAATTATTAAGGGCTTAGCAGATCAGTGCCACGCCTGAGGTGCATCTGGTAAAAGGAGGCGGTCAGACTTTGAATCCGAAACAAGTATTTTGGTGTACTTGACAACCAGGACGTATCAGAGCGCTTCGTAGGTATGAGGACAAAAGAGCGACTTGTCCCACTGCCCGCCCACTGGGAAGTGTCACCTGAGCCGCCTCTTTTAGCCCTCACTAGTTAGGAGTCACGTTTGTTAATAATTCCGACACCAGCTCTGCTGCTTGGTCTCTCTCTCTCTGACAGACGCATTCTCAAGCCGGTGGAAACACCACCAGCTCGACTCCACCGAGAAAAGCCCAGTCTTCGGCTCCCAAGGTTCGGAAGAGCGTGAGCAGCCGGGTACACGAGGCGGTGAAGGCCGTGGCCCTATGCCACAATGTTACCCCCGTGTATGAGTCCCGAGCGGGCGCGGCCACGGACGCCGAGTTCGCCGAGGTGGACCAGGACTTCAGTGACGAGAACCGCACCTACCAGGCCTCCAGCCCCGATGAGGTCAGTCGGGGCCCGGCCGGTGTCGTCCTCCAAGTGTGGATGCCTTGGGCTCGAGGCCCGGGGAGCAGATTTTCGTGGGGTGGGGAGGGGCTGCGCCGTAGTGTTGATGCTCTAGACGTAGCGCAGGAGGTCGTCCCGTTCTCCTGGCGTGACCTCCGGCCTGACCGACGCCTTTCGGACGTGTGTCCACGCATCTCAGAGCGTCTTAGGCACAGGAGGAACCACAAGAGAAATCAGGCAGCTTACTGATTCCATAAACTGATTTGTAACCAAGTCCGGTTTTAATAAAATCCATGGGCTACGTCACCCAGTACTTTCTTATCTCCAAATGAATCATCGGGTTTGCAGGTTGAATTTCCAGTTATTTTTGCAGAGTTTAGATACAGTGTATCTACTTTGAAAGGGAATTGGATGTAAATATTTCAAAAATCTGCAGACGACAGAAATGGTAAAATCCTACATGTGGTAAGTCAGTCATTTCCAACTCGACATCAGTCATCCTTTGCTTTTTAGGCTGATAAGAGTTACTATTAAGTTAATTTGTCCAGTTCCTGTACAGTCTTAGTGTACTTTATATAGTTTCCCTGTGTGCTCTTTGCTCTCAAAGTTCAGCAGACATTTCTGTAAAGTAATCCAACCAAGCACGCCCGGGGTGTACGCCGACAGACTTCTTCAAGTACTTGATAAAACTGGCTCCTGTAAGTAAATAACCCCTCAAGAAAGTACTGCTAATCGTAGTCTTAAAAATCTGGCCTCATGTTTTAAAGAGAAGAGCCTGTTGATCCCCATTAACAAGTTCATTTCCAAAGAGAACAGCCTCTGGGTAACAGCGCCGCCCCGGGAGGGCCGCGGTCGTGCCGAGAGCGGAGGCCCCGCGCACGGGCCAGTCCCCGCTTGTGCCCCGGGCCGAGCAGCGCACACTCGGCAGTGACACCCTCCTGTCACCACGAAGCCTGCCGCCTGCGTGCCAGCGGGTCCCGTTCCCAAGGTGCCCTCGCGCCCTCATCCGCGGGCCCAGGGTTCTTAATCTTGTCCACTCCACGAGTTTTGTTTCAGTTTTGTGTTTGTCATTTTCTACATCCATGCTCAGTTCTGGAAACGCTGATTATGCAGTCGGCCTGTGTGGGGCTGGACATCTCTCCATTCTCAAAATCTGAAAACCCAGTAAGTCGCACCCACAGCCGAGAACCCCTGCATCTTGTGAATCCCTCCTTTTGACGTCCTTTCTGGGTAAAAGACAAACGTTGCCGTGTGACAGAAGCAGGTGAGCTCTCGGCTGTGCACCACCCCCGGCCCAGGTGAAGCCCCGGGGCCCGGGTGCCGTGTCTGCCTCCCTGACACCAGAGCACCAGGAGACGCCCTGGGGACCTGCAGGCTCGGCTGCACGGAGCTCCTGCCACTGTTTGTTTTGAAGCCAGATTTATTTCTGAAACTTCAGTGATATAAGTTTTACCTTATTTTTTTTGATTAAAGTATAGTTGATTTACAACATTATATGAGCTACCGAGTACAGTGTAGTGATTCACGGTGTTTAAAGGTTATGCCCCGCTTGCGGTTATTATAAAATATGGGCTGCGTTCCCCGTGGCCTCCAGTACGTCCTTGAAGCTTATTTATTTTCACACAGTAGTTTGTACGCCTTATGCCCCATGTTGACCCTCCCCCATCCCACTCCCCACCAGTCACCTTTGGTTTGTTCTCTATATCTGTGAGTCTCTTTCTGTTTCATTATAGTCACTGGAGTATTTTTTAGATTCCACATAAGTGCCGTCATACACTATATGTCTCTGTCTGGCTTACTTGACTTAGCATAATGCCCTCCAGGTCCATCCATGTTGTTGCAAATTGCAAAATTCATCCTTTTTTATGGCTGAGTAGTATTCCATTGTACAATTACACCACATCTTCTTTATCCAGTCATCTGCTGATGGACACTTGAGTTGCTTCCACATTTTAGCAATTGTAAATAATGTTGCTGTGAACATTGGGGGGCCTGTATCTTTTCTGATTTTTTAGATACATACCCAGGAGTAGACTTGCTGGGCCATTTGGCAGTGCTAGCTTTCTGAGGAACCTCCATCCTGTTTTCCATAGTGGCTGCACCAGCTCACATCCCCGCCAACAGTGCACGGGGCTCTCTTTTCTCCACATTCTCACCAACACTTACTCTTCCTGTTCTTTTTGATAACCGCCATCTGATAGGTGTGAGGTCATACCTCGTGGTTTTGATTTGAATTTCTCTAGGATTGGTGTTGGTGAGGTTCTTTTCATGTGCCCGTAGGCCATTCTGCCTGTCCTTTTTGGAAAAATGTCTATGCAGGTCTTCTGCCCATTTTTTAATAGTGTTGTCGGGTTTCTTTGATGTTGGGTTGTACAAGCTATTTATGTCAATGGTTTCTTCTGCTGTGCAAAAGCTTTTAAGTTTAATTAGGTCCCAGTTTTTTTGCTTTTATGTCCTTTGCTTTAGGAGACAGATTCCAAAAAATACTGCTATAATTTATGTCAGAGAGAGTTCTACCTGTGTTTTCCGCTAGTTTCATGGTTTCTGGTGTTGTGTTTAGGTCTTTAATCCAGTTTGAGTTTATTTTTGCGTGTGGTGTTAGAGAATGATCTGATTTCAGTCTTTTACACAGAACTGTCCGGTTTTCCCAGCTCTTGACTTTTTACAAGAAATTGTCTGACTCTAACTGAAATAAACCAATTTAGAGATTACGATACGTTGTTAGTCATAGAAGAGCTTAAAGGTGGTGAAAAAACAGCCAGAAAGATGAAAGCTTGCTTTTATAAAACAAGGAAAGCTGAGAACAGCTCCCCACTCCTGTTGGGTCATCCATCCCAACAGAGACGTGTCTACGAACCTGCCACCTCCTCGCTCCCTGTGTCACTCCTGCCACGACCTTGGGGTACAGGTCACCAGGGACAGGATGCTCCTCAGAAGGGGACACACCACCCCCTTTTTCTTGCAAGAAAGGGTTGTTTTTCGTACCCTAACATTATAGAAAGTCTTTCTAGCTCCATGTGATTGCATGTTGGAAACATGTTGTTTCCCAGTCCTGAGGATGGGAAACAGACCACAGATATTTCCCAAGGAAAATTTTACTGAAAGTTTTAAATACTGCATTACATTATTTGCCTTATTACTTGCCAAAAATAAAAGCAAATTTTGTTGAAAGTACATGGGCTTTTTCAAAGTGATAACACTTTTGATCTGTTAAGAATTCACGACAGAGAGGGGGTTCATTGGTTAGAAGATTTCCAGAACTAAGTTGGAGGTGCTAATCTTGTATTTAAAATTTTTTAGTTTAAAGTTTCTTCCTGCTTTGAAAATTGGACAGTGATCAAAAGTGGCAGCCGTTGAATAACCTGTGAGAAGTCCCCAACCCTGAAAGCGAGGAGAGCAGACGTCACCGTAGCCACCTCTGGCACAGCGTTTGCAGGTCCCCGGAGGCTATGGGGACATCTGAACGCTCGCTACTTGGCTTACTGAACTTTGCTGCAGTCGACTGACAGATGATGGCATTGTCGCCCCGTCACTGAAGTACTGTTTTAGAAGCATTTTTGATTAAATAAGGTGCTCAGACCACTGCACCCTGGAGCTGCATTCAGGGAGCTGGCTGGTGCTGTCTGTTCGCCCCCCAACCCTGACCTGTCGCAGCGAATGCAGCTCAGAAGCAGCCCTGCTGCGCGGGAGGCGTAACCGGGGCCGTCGGTTCCGCCCAGCACCCCCTCGGTCGCGCCTGCCTGTCTGTGGCGCTGGGTCTCTCGGTCTGTGGAGGGAGCGTGCGAGGGGTTGTTGCTGTGCTGCTGCCATTCTCCACCTCCCCTTCCCCGAAGACGGAGAGGCTCTTCTGCCCGGCCTGTGCGTGCGCACCGTGAACTGTACCGATGGCGGAGTCGCGGGGAGCCAGGCGCCAAGGACCCGCGGTGCTGAGGACTTCTGGTTCTTCACATGCAGGGAGTGCTGGTCCGAGCGAGTCGGTGATTTCACATTCAGCGTGTGGCGCCTACTTAGGCCCTGATCACTGTTTCTTCTGATAAGTGATCGATCTTTCATTTTCTCCAGGAGAGCAGGAAGGCTTGCTCGCCTGTCGCTTTGTGTCTGCAGCCTCAGCAAAGCAAACTCCAGCTTGGCCACGTGCAGTGTTCCCGGGAGCTCCCGGGCAAGTGAAAACCCAGCCCTCGCGAGCCGTGTGTCCCGCCAGTGCAGGAAGCTGAGCCAGCCAGCATCCCCACCGGCACTGGCCCCGTGTCAGCTCAGGAGGCCGGGCCTTGGGCAGGGGAGCGAGGCCCAGGGCCACACAGCCTCCTCGACCGCTGGCCCCTTTGGTCCCGAGAGACTGATTGGCTGTGATGTGTGACAACTGCTGACACTTGTTAATTTGCTGTTTGTAGGTAACGCTTTTTCTCCTCTGGCCACATCGTCTCACATCCGTTAAGTTCTGCATTAATATTATTTCAGGGCGTACCTGTTGCCACGTGGGCCTTCGTGTGCCAGCAGCAGCTAAAACTTATGACGAATCATAAGCAGATTATTTAAAAGCAGAAGAACATCCCTTCCTTAACAGCATTGCTTTTGGATTTACCGAAGTAAGAAGTGCGCTCTAATGTATGCAGCATGCTGTAGCCTTAAACTCACCGTATCGTGTGTGTTTATTGAAGCAGGACTAATTGTGGTGTGTCGTCAACATGTTTGTGGGGAGTAGATCCCCGTCGGTGACGTGAGCCCTCCTCCGTGGCCCTTAGGAGAAGGGCAAAAAGCATCCACTCAGCCAGTGTGGGGATTGATTGGCAGTTTTCCAGGCGGTCAGACTGCATTTTATGTTCGTAATTCTATTAAATTATAGCAGTGATGGTAGTACCACAACTGAGAGTGAAGACGTGTCGGTGATGGATTGTGACTTATGAAGTGCGTGGTAGAAAACGTGTCCCTCAGCACAGCTGACAGTGCTGTGCGTACAGCTGCGGATACAACAGAGAAGTTTCCCCCAAGCGCTTCAAGAGTAATAGCACAGAAATTTCTGAACAGTGGAATTATATAGAAAAATTAATAATGGAATCTTGCCCCGCATTATATTTCCTGTCACTTGTTAGGACTCGTGGAAATATCTTCCCGTCCTGGGCACTTAGCCTGGAGAAGTGTGAGCGTGAACAGACTTCCTGTGACAGAGGTCAACCTCAGCTGCTACAGTGTGACCTGTGGGTGAGATGAGGCTCAGGCTCCCACTTAAATATATTTTTTACATTTACATTTTAATTATTTTGGCCTTTGTATTATTGTCAATAATCACATCGTTAGAAATTTCCAAAGCTAAGTGAGAGAAACAGTCATTCTTACATGGCCTGTGCCATCACTGAAAGCATCCAAAGGAAGCAAGAGAAGATGCCCCCCCGCCCGTGAGGTCCGCACCGGTGGGGAAAGCAGGCAGCAGTGTGTTAATTGCTCCCGAGATGAATTCTGAGCCAAAGACCTAGAAATGCCACCCACCCTCGGCAGCTTTCTTTCTGTGTGTGTCCTGTTAGAAGCACCATGCTTAGTGTCAACCTGACCCAGTGTGGAGGATGAGATCCTGAGAGGAGCCGTGGTTGGGGAGGTCAGAGGTCAGAAGAGGTCTCCATGTGAGCACTGGGCAGCTCCCACTCAGGCATCACCTACCGGGGGCAGTCACGAGACAGAAACTCCACCTTCACCAGCTGACATTGTAGGCACTGTCTTCGAAACCAAACCAAGGCTCTGTCTGGTAAGAATAAATGAAATAAACGAAGTTGGCATCCAACTACAAAGTTTAGAAGAAAAAGATAAAACCAAGCAAAGGAGGAGAAAGAAAAGATAAAGGAAAACATAAAAGTAATGATTGAGAAAACAGTAAATTCAAAAGCTGATCCTTTGAAAGGTAAATAAAATGAAAAAACTACTGGCAAAAATAGTAAATAATACAAAACAGTGTAAACTAAGTATGCACAGATAAAATTATGCATATTAATAGACAAATGAGCTTAAAGTTTTGTAAGAATATTAAATGCTAATATTGGACCAGTTTTATAGGTCAGTTATTTTGACCCACACGTAAGTCATAAGTCCTACACTATAAAAACTTTTCTGAAACAAGGAGAGAATTCCAGAGCCTTTTCAATCATTTTATGAATCTAACTTAATGCTAAATTCTACAATCTGACCAAAATAACACAAATATACCCACAATAAAAAAGAAATTTATGGATGAATCTTACGAACTAGAGATACAGAAATTCTAAAACATAATGCAAATAAATCAAACTTATGGTGTGTCGAAAGAACATGACCAAGTGGCATTTATTCTAGGTATACAAGAATGATTCATTATTGGAAAATACATTAGTATGGCTTTATGTCTGTAAGTTGGAGGTCACATGATAATCTCACTTCCATTAGAGGCTTTAAAAGCATTTAAGGTAAAAATTCAATACCCTTTCCTGACCTAAACAGAGTGCCCCCCCATCCAATAGTAGTGGATTTAAAATAGGAAGGTGCTTTCTCACCACGGTTCCTGACACCAGCCCTAAACCAGGGCTCGCTCACAGCAGGTGTGCTGCAGTCGGCCAGGCGACACGCGAGCAAGCCTGCCTGCCGTCACCTCTGCCACTTCACGTTGCCTGAAAGTTCCATCCAAGACATGTTTCAGGAAAAATCAACACAGCTGTTAAGAGGAAGTAACCACCTGCCCGTGATGAGGCTGCACCCCGAGCGCTCACAGACCCTCTGCAGAGCCACTGGGCCGCGCGGGACCTGAGCAGGCGGCCCTGGGGACAGCGAGAGTCGGCAGCTCCCTTCCACGGTGACGACAGCCTATTGCCCTGAGGACCACACGTACCCCGTTCGCAGAGCCTCAGCAGTAAAGACACTTGCCGTGCACTTACGGGGAAGCTTGTCGTGTGATCAGTAGCAGCAAACGCTGGTCTCTTCCTGCTGGGACTCGAGCGCTGTTCTGCCTCACCTGCATTTTAATTACGAGCAAAGCAAGACAGAAAATGCAATTATATCATAAAGTAAGGGCAAGGAAAGTTCTGTTTAGTTTTGTTTTTATGCCAGAACAGTTGTTCAGGTAATGGTCAACCCTGGCCACCCTGCAGAAATCCTGTGATGCCTGGATTTCTCTGAAACCTACTGAAGAATCTGTAGAATTAAAAATCCCCTTCCAATTGATTATATTATTCCTAAATAATGGGTCTGTTTTTAGAACAGTTCATTTGTATTACAGTTTTTTTCCTAAAAGTGTATGGTGTAGCATACGTTGTTTTCTAGGTTAAAGAACAGGTCCAGGGGGAGGGTACAGCCCAGTGGTAGAGCGCGTGCTTAGCACGCACAAGGTCCTGGGTTGGAATCCCAGTACTGCCATTAAATAAATAAATAAATAAACACTTAATTACCTCCCCCATGAACAGACAAAAAACACACACAGAAAGGAGCAGGCCCACATTCTCACACTAGACCCTCCTGTGAGCCACACTTTACCAGCACAGAGACCCCCGTGAGAGTGCCGGGCAGGAGCCCGCAGACCTGCTTCTGCAGACCTGGGTGTGCCCGCCCACGGAGAAGGGGGTGCGTGTTTCTGTGCAGCAGTGATTTCAGGTCTTCCCACCGGCCAGCTCTTTAACAGTCACCAGAACATCTCAGTGGTCTTATATCTCTTAAAGAAATTTGGTTTGTAGCTAGAACCCTTCCCACAGGAATCTCCAGGTCCAAGTGTCTCGAGTGGGAATTCTACCAAACATCTAGGAGGAGTAACACCAACTCTGTACAAACTCTTCCGAAGAATAAAAGGGGAAGAAGCACTTCTCAGCTCAGTTTGGGATGTTGATGCTAAACTGATGCCATAATCAGACCAAGGCATTACAAGAAAATTACAAACCAAAATCACTTATGGACACAGGCACAAAAGTCTGTTTAAAAATATAAGCAGATAAAACCCAACGAAGTCCGGGGTCTGATCCCAGGAGCGCAGGTGCAGCTTGGCAGTTGTGGGCCCCCTAGCATTGTAATTACGAGCAAAGCAGGCGGACTGAAGGGGAAACCCACGGGTCATTTCAGCAGCTTTGGGAGAGGGGGCGCCTGACCAACTCAACACTCATCCTTGATACAGTCTCTCAGTGAACTAGGAGTAAAAGAGAACATCTTCAGGAGCAGCTGTGAAAACCCCACACTTAACGTGCTGCTTAGAGGAGACGTGGTCGGGCTCCTAGTGTTTAGAACGAGGCGAGACGCGCCCTCTGGCCACACCTGCTCAGTCTCACCCAGAGTTCCTGGCCAGAGCTGTGCGCTGAGGAAAGAGAAGTAAAAGGCATACAGATCAGAAAGGAAGAAACAAAACTGTCTCTTTTTTTAACAGATGATATGATTGTCTCTGCAGAAAATCCCAAAGTCTCCATCAAAAAAACCCCACTAAAATTTACTAAGTAAATTTACCACGGCTGTGCGTTATGATAGCCGTATACAGAAATTACTTGTATTTATATACACTAGCAAAGAACAGTTACAGATTGAAACTTTAAGACAGATTGTTTATAAAGCGCCGAAAAACATGAAATAAGTAAGGACACACCTAGCAAAATATGTATATGATTTGTATGCTGACAAGTGTAAGACAGTGAAGAAAAATCAAAGACGGTCTGTGTACGGGAAGTACCTTGTGTTCATGGGTTGGAAGACTTTCTGTTACCAAGACGTCAATTGGCTTTCTTATAAAGATGCCATGGAGATCCAAAACAGGAAGGATTATCTGTAAATAAGCGGGGAACAACTGAACAGCCGTGTGTAGTACCACTCCCAGCCAGTAACACTCTCTCCCCATTACAGAACTAACTCAGACTTGTCATAGACCCACATGAAAAACTGAGAAGCATGGAATTTCTAAAAGAAAACATAGAAGTCAGTCTTTGTAGGCTCCAGCTAGGCAGTAATTTTGTAGGACACAAGCAGTACAAATTGTAAAAGGAAAAGTTGATAAATTGGACTCCAGGGTAAAAATCGTATGTTCCTCAAAAGACATTGTTAAGAAAATGAAGACAAAACACAGATGTGTAGGATACGTTTGCAAAATTCACATCTGGTAAATGACTGGTAACCAGCGTGTATAAAGAACTCCCCAAACCCAGGAATGGGACAGTAACCACCAGCTTAACCAGCAGCAGCAGATGTGAGCCGCTGTACCGCCCCAGCAGCTGTGAACACAGCCCGACCGGCCGGGGTGCAGGGGGCCTTTCTGCTTCCCGCGGGTGCCTGGCACTTGACGTGGAGAAATGACACTGGGAGTGCGCGTAGCTCCAGGGAGAGACCCAGAGTACGCTGGGCCAGCTCTTCACCCCCGGGCCCTCCCCGGGCCCAGGACGGCGCACGCGCTCCAGCGCACACGCTCCAGCGCTGCTGTGGTTACAGGTGCACTCCTGTCTGACGCGTCCCGTTGGGCCTCCCGCGGCCACGTCCCTCACACAAGACACTGAGTTCTCGCTGGTTCCAGGAGCGTCCTCAGTGCTGGTCCTGGGTGTAGAGCAGTGAACACGCAGACGTGGGGGCCTCGGGACACAGGGGTGCTAAGGCTGCTGGCCTCGATGTGCGAGTGTGACGTGGGGGTGACCCGGGAGGAGCTGGCCCGCGGAGGGGGCAGGAGGGCAGCGGGGGTCGTGGGGTGGGGGCGGCGGCTTCGCCGGCGTAGACTGCTTCCCCGGATCCGTGTGTGCGGGCTTCCAGGGAAGTACTTGGCTGGAGCGCCTGAACTCCCAGCCGTCTGCTCTGATCACTCGAGGGAGCGCTTCACGCCTCGTGGCAATGCTGTTCGTTCTGCGTTAGCAGGCGGCTTATGTGCTTTCGGAAGGTGTTTGCTTTCATTGCTGAAACATCTTTAGGAAGAAAACAGAGTCAAACTGTCAATACCTTAGAATTGTTCTTTCCTTTAATTTCTACACTTACTATCACTGGTTTTACGTAAGTTACTCCTAAGAGCCTTCGGAAAAGAGCGCCACTAGTGTATTTATTTCAGTTGTACAGAGAGCAGGGTCCTGAGCTCTGCGACATGACGGTGGAGCTGGAAGCTGGGAGACCCTCCCGCTGGCGTGGGCGGCGGGGTGGGGGTGCTGAGCCCGGGCAGGAGGCAGCGGCAGGTGCGCCGACGTTCCCCGGGTTCATGCCCGTCCTTCTGGGCTGTTTGTTTAAGGGCCTCTTCAGAAATGTTTAATTTTATATTCTCAGAATTCTGCCCAGCACTAAGCAGCCTGCGTCGCACTATAAAGAAAGCGTCTGTCGCGTGAGGACTTTGGATCCTCCTTCTGGTGGGCGTCGATGCTTACTCCCCAAAGTGATCGCTGACTAAAGACAGCTGGACGGGTGCCAGGCTTGGTGTCAGAACCAAACTGACTTCCGTGATAAGCCGCTGCCTCACGTGGGCTGTGAAGTGAAGCGTAGACTAGATAAGAGAGATGTGAGTCACCAAATATAGAAGGCGCACGTCCTGCCTGCGGCGGGGCACAGCCAGGTGAGGGGCGCTTGCAAGAAGATACAATTCACAGGTCAGGCTGTAATAGTAACCTTTCACTGTGCAAGCCAAAAATTAACTTGGGTATTGGCCCGTTTGCCGGTTACAGAGAAGTTGTGTGGGGAAAGCACGTGGAGTTTCACTTTCATTTTGCGCTCACAGTGGGCTTGCAGAATTGTCGCTCGGCCCCCAGGTGTGCTCTCGCTGTGCCAGCGTCCGCCTGCGGTTTCTTGGAGCCGTCGTCGGAGCGCGGTGCTGGCGCCCGAATGTAGCGCTGCAGCCTCGGGCGTGGCGGGCCCCGGCGCCCTGCAGCGTCCCGGGGGGGCACACCTGACAGCCAGCAGGCACGGGTTCCAGCTCGAGCTCCTCAGTGACTCACCGTGACGCTGAGCACGCTTTTCAGGGCCCAGGGTTGTCCTTGTTCCTCTAAGCCAGCAGCTCAGCCCCCGGAGCAGAGCAGTTGCTGCTGACAAACCACCCAGGACTGGCTCACCCCCCACCCCGGTGCGGGGTGTCGCAGGGAGACGCTGGCTGTTGCCTGGGGCCTCATGGAGGAGTGGCCATGTCGGAGACATGCGTGGAAAGGTGGCAGCTGTGGGTGCGCCATGTCTGGGCGGGACAGCCAGCCCAGCGAACGTCTCCTGGTGCTCGGCGGCCGGCAGAGGGGGCGCGTTGGCTGTGACGTCCTTCTGTCCCTCTCCTGTGTTGGAGCCTCCCGTGTGCGAGTGCCCCGCCGTGGTCTGCACTGTGTGGGGAGAACGGCCCTCCTTCAGCTCTGCAGTGCCTCCAGGTCACCCGATTCCATCACTGGGATCCTTCCCGGAGTAAGAGACGCCTCCTTTCTAGATGGCCTTACTTGGGTATTTCTAGAAAGCGACAGGAGGTCCTGACCCAGTTAAAAGGCTGCTTCCTTGACTCTGCCAGGGCAGTGCCGGTAGCGCTCAGGGTCACCGCTTAGCCACTTCCTTCTTGGTCCAGGGTGGGGTTCTCACTCTGAGCTGGCCTGGCCCATATTGTCTCCGTGGGGCACCTGGTCTCGTCGGGGAGGCTCAGGGCTGGCAGGTGATGGACACGTACTCTGAGCCAGGTCAGCGCAGGGCTGGCCTCAGACACCGCTGCAGGTCCAGGGCCCCAAGACCTTTTCAGGTTTGACCCCCCCCCCCCCAGGACGCAGGGAACTCTGCACGGCTGCTGCGTGCAGAGTCAGGGTTATGATGGAAATCAGCCAGTAGGAGAGATGCCTGGGCCAAGGTCCCCGAGACCATCATGGCTTCCAGCTGTCTCTCCCCACGGGGGTGAGGACAGTGCCTGCTTCTCCCAGCAGACAGCCTGGAGGCCCACCAGACCCCCGCAGTCCCGGGCTTTCCGCCGGAGGTCGTTTGTGTGGACCCAACTGAAGCCCACGCGGCCGACCTCAGTCCCCAGCCCCGCGGGGGCTGAGCCCCTCCGGAAAGCGCAGCGTGCACATGGACCCTGCGGTGCGGCCCGCACGCCCCCAGCGCCCCTCCCGCGCTCCGAGGTCACCTCCTGGGCATCTTCAGTGGGCAGGTCCTTCACTGTTTCCTGTCAGAACATGAAAATTGTGAGTAAAAAATTTCAAGACAGCGGTTCCTCACAGAACTTGACAAGCATTAAGCGTTTGGTCTGTGGCTGTGTGATTCATCCTCTGGAAGGGAGCGCGGCAGTCTCACTGTGACGGTCAGTCAGGACAGACAGAAGGAAAATCTGCCCATTTCATGTGTTTCCCACAAAACTGGGAGAATCCTGGACGACGGTGCAGGCGGGAGCTCAGGTCCTTAAAGCTAAGGTCCGGCGTCTCTCAGCAGACGCAGCGCAGCTCGGCCCAGCACTAGGGGTACGAGGGGCCGAGCAGCCCAGGCTGGGCACCGGCTCAGGGCGTTTTCTAGTTTTATGTTTTGTCTTCTCTTTACGTTCCGTATTCTGCGCCGTTGAGCGCCTGAGTGTTCAAATTTGATCAGTGGTTTTAGCGCCAAGCAGGTCTCCCTGTTTAAGGACGCCTCTCAGTCTTTCAGTCCGGCTACAGGCAGAGGGGGTCAAGGAGAACCAGCAGGAGGAGCTCACGGGCAGCGCTTCCTCCTGCGAGGGCAGCTCCTCCCAGCCGCCGCGGAGTCGCTGAGCCGGGCCTCCCCAGCCCAGGTGCACGGCTGCCCCCGCGTGGCCCACTGCTGGGCGCCGCCCCGCTCCGGGCCCTTGGCGCTGGCCCTGCGGTGCTGCTCCTGGCGAGATGACACCATTCTGCAGTTGGCAGTCTTAACTTGTGATGTCTTGCTTCCTGAATTTACAAATCAGCTAGCTGTATGGTTTTATTCATTTGAATGAAATTTATGTTTCTAGATGAGAAATTGGGGCTGAGGAGAAACTTACACACCACGTGTGGCCTCAGAAGGCAGACTTCTGTGTCCAGTGACAGGCTGGTGGGGTGGACATGGGACGTGGGCTCAGAGGGTTCTGTTGGAGGACGGGGGAGGGGCCTTGTCCGTCCTTCCATCTGCTGCAGAGCAGCCGCCTGGATAGGACACCCTCCGAGGGGCCCGGGTCTGCAGAGGAGCAGGGCTCCCAGGCGTCTTGTCCGTGGTGGTCGACTTGGCTCCGTCTGTCTCTGGGACTGGCTGTACCTCCCTAGGAAGTAGAAGGCAGCCCCCTCATGTCCTGTTTCCAGGCTCTGATGAGCAGCCCGGTCAAGAGAGGTGGTGGGGGAGGCCGTGGGTCAGGAGAGCGCCGCCCAGCGGAGGGAGGGAGCCGGCGGAGCCACAGGGTCCCTGCCTGCTCCTTACCTCACAGGAGGGGCCACACATCCTGTTTCCATCGTGAATTTCTGGCAATGAGGTTTAAAAAAGCATTGAGGTTTTTTTTTTTTTTTTTTTTTTTTCAGAAAATACTTGTTGACATAAAAAATACTTTTCATAAACTGTTAACTTTGAAAGTTATTTTCCAATGATGTTTTCGCATTTCATAGTGATCACACGTAAGAGTCGCTTCTGTGTTTGAGTGCCTGCTGTACACCAGGGGGTTACTCGGGCCGTTTCCATTTGGAGCAGTTTGCAGGCACTCCTTCTCGGGAGCCTCAGCACAGCAGCAAAGGCCGAGCTCCCGGTTCCCTACTGCTGGGTCGGCCTTGGACCCCAGGCCCCACCCCCCGGTAGACATGCTGGCCCTGGAGCTGACCGTTCGCCTGTTCACCGCTGGTCGAGGTACACCAGGGATTCTGATTGCTCCCTCTCGCGTGGTGTGCCCGGACCCAGCCCCACCCGCTCCAAGCCCCCAGCCTGGCAGGTGTGCTCCATGTAGATGTTAAGCCCTGGCTCTGGGCAGCTGGTCAACACAAACTGCCACAGAGGTGTGATCACTCGAAAGCGAGGCCAAGGCACTCCATCATGCTGCGAATGGCTTCCCCGCAGAGGTGACACTAGACACGGCCACAGAGACAGTCAGGCCCTGGACGCAGCCGAGTTTGCCTCCTGGTAGCCTCACCTCTCGCTGGTCTCCCCCAGGTGGCCCTGGTGCAGTGGACGGAGAGTGTCGGCCTCACGCTGGTCAACAGGGACCTGACCTCCATGCAGCTGAGGACGCCCAGCGGCCAGGTCCTGACCTACTGCCTCCTCCAGACCTTCCCATTCACCTCGGAGAGCAAGCGGATGGGGGTCATCGTCAGGGTAGGCCTGGCCTGTCCCCAGCTGGCCCTCAGCCACGGTCACCGGGAGGATGCCGCACTGGGTCCCCGGGACTCGCTTCAGTGCTTTACGCTTGTTACGGGTTTTTTTTAAAAAAAAAGTCCAGGCTGATCATTTATGCTGGAAAGCCGGTGTGGCTCTGGTGGTAGTGACTTAAATCCACCCCCTGAGACTAAAGCGGAGAGCAGGCGGGGTTGTTTACGAACTTTTGACATCGGCTCAGCCTGCTTTGTCTCGTTTCCCGCAGCAGTGACGTGTCACAGAGTTCAACTGAAGGATGATTTATGGCCATAAAGTTGCTTAAATATACCCCTATTAAATTTTTTTTTAGCAAATGCCACAAATACATCTTGGCAGTTGGCTAAGTGAGGAAGCTTATTGAATCAAACCATGAAAATTTGAGAGAATTAATGTTTACCTTGCAGTCCAAGGCATCTATTCACTTACAAATTTTATTGCAAAAACCTCCGCACAGTGTCTCGAGATCCGTGGTTATGTTCAGTTATGTTCTTGGGTTGTTGAGTGCCCGAGCATCCAGGGAGGACATAGCCCTGCGTGGAAGGGTGTTTGGGGAGTACGCCCCGCGGGGTTTGCTCGGAGAACTGCTTTTCCTGGCACGGTTCTGCTGGAGCAGCTGAAACCTGCCAGGAACAGCGTGGCCTCTACCCTGTCTCCTCCGTCTGCTTGCAGGACGAGTCCACAGCTGAGATCACCTTCTATATGAAAGGTGCGGACACTGCCATGTCCACCATTGTCCAGTACAACGACTGGCTGGAGGAGGAGGTAAGAGCTGTCTGTCCACCGAGCAGCATGTCTTTGCGCGACGCGGGGGCCAAGGCAGGAACGCAGCACCTTCTTGGGTGTTGACGCTCCCTGGTGTCGCCGGGATAAGCTGAGGCCCCGCTTGCCAGCCAGACACAACAGCTGTCAGGGAGGGACACATCATCTGAGATTTCAGTCCCTCTCGATTTTGAAAAGCAGAAAGGACAGGAGTGCTGTTCACTCACAGTTTACTTTCCATGTAAACATTTGGGTTTTGTGTGAGTGCGTGCACATATGTGCAGGTGGGCCCTTACGGCAGATACTTTGCTTTTATTAGTGAAAAAACGGCGTTACTGATCACTCACTAAAAAATTCTGAAATAATACTGTGTGCATAGTCCAGATTATATTTTAATATGAAGTTTATTTTATAACCTAAGTTATTTGCAGGGAGATTTTAGTTAGGATTTTAATCTCACTCTGATTTGTGCATAGGATTCACCTTAAACACAGAAAATAAGATGCAAGTGTAGCCGATCCTGTATTTCCTCAAGTTCTCCCTGAGCAAACGTAACATGTTCAGCTTCACGAGGTTATATTGTTTGTTGTTTACATCGATGTGTTAAGAAGAAGTTAGATTTCAGAGTAAAACTAAATTATTGAAGTTACAAACAGCGCTCTTCACTTGTGTGCTGTTGACGGGCCTCATGTCCCCCCGGCCCCGAGACGGCCTGGCAGCCCAGTGGCCGCACCCCGCGTCCTCGGCGGTTATTGGCAATATGAGTCAATAGCTCCTTCAGGCGCTGGATTTAATCAGAGCCATGAATAAATTAAACTCCCTGAAGACCTAGTGACATGCCATAAAAATTACTTTTGGTCATAATGATGTGCAATTAATTATAAAATACTTGTTTAATTTATTTAGCTTTATGAGGTCAAATCGATAAATGTCTTGCAACAGACAGATAATGTCAGATTGTTTTTCACAAAGATAACTTTATTAAAAATCCTTTGTCCCTTTATTTCCAACATTGTATTTTCTCCCGTAGATAAATCTGGCCCTCCACCCGTGTCTCTGTTGTAACACTGTTACCGTCTGCAGGCCTTTCGCTCTGTTTCAAAGCCAGCAGGTTCTTGGGGCCTGCGTTCGCGGGGGCTGCTCCGTGTCAGGACAACGCCCACGTTGGATTCTTGGCTATAAACTTGTGTTCCTCAAATACTAAAAGACTAACCCTAACCCACACTTTCACTCATACAATGGAAAGGCCCAGCTTTGTCCCATGCGCAGGGTCTGATGGCACCGTGTCCCGCAGGGGAGGTGCTGCGGGTCGGCCTCCTGCTCTCTGCCCCCCGCCCCGACATGCTGTTTGTCGCGAATGAAACAGGAAGTTCGAACGGGTGGGGCAGCTAGAAGGGGCACCGTGACCCCCTCCCCCCGGCGTGCCCTGGCTCCCCCGGGCCGAGCGCGTCCGAGGTGGGGCCCCACGAGCTGGGACCCCTGCCAGCCCCTCCTGCGGGTCACGGTCTGCGTGTTCATGGGCGGGTGGGCGGGCACCAGATCTGGTCACCGATGGAGTAGGAGGGAGTTTCAGGGCCCCGGGTGGTCTCTGCTTTGTGTTTCTGCAGGTGTCAGCTTCTCCTGGTGTAGTGAGTGAGCTTTGTTAGGGGGGCAATTACCGCAGAGGCGGCTTCTGCACCAGGGGTCGCTGGAGGACAGGATGCTGGGGTCTCCACGTGGGCGGGCAGGGCGTGGGGAGTGTCCCTGGGCCAGGCGGGCTTTCCGGGGGCCCCGCCGACCCTGGGGCCCGGCTCCCCTCCGTGCGCGGCCCTGTCTGTGCGGCCCTCCTCTTCCTGCACAAGCCCACGTTGCCTAGAGCTTGATTTTCTGTTCACTGAGGGACGCAGCTTCCTGGTTTGTCTGGGGCTTGTTTGCTTCAGCACACAAGCAAGTCCCTAAGCATGCGCTGGAGGCACCGTTTCTGAGCAGTCATCCCCAGCCTTGCGGGGGTGCCATACACGGGCCTGGTGGTTGCAGGAAACACCCTCGTGGGACCCCCATCACTGCCCCCGCCCGAGAGCATCCTCAGCCAGGGAGGGTTCTGCAGCACCCCCGGTTCACGCCCCTGCCCCTCCGCGCACTCTGAAGCCTGGACCGTCCCAGCGAGCACGGGCTCGTCCCGGCCGACCGTGCAGAGCACCGCGGTTTGCGTCTGCAAGGGCGGCTTGAATGTCTCGCTGTGGAATTGTCTGTCAGGGGTGTTTGCTGTGAGGATTTGGAGAGAAGCCCACTCGCTTCAGACAAGCCCGTCCGCTCTTCAGCAGCAGCACAGCTGCCCCGCTTTCCCCTGGCAGCTGGGGCGGCCTCTGTGCCTGAGCGGAGCGGACATCCCTCTCGTGCCTGTCGAATGCGTTCCCGTTGCTTGTTCTAAGTGCAGACGTGGGCCTGCTGACTCTCCCTTACCTGCAGGACGGGGCCTCGACCCCAAGGTGAAC
Source organism: Camelus dromedarius (assembly GCF_036321535.1). Lineage (NCBI taxonomy): Eukaryota > Metazoa > Chordata > Mammalia > Artiodactyla > Camelidae > Camelus > Camelus dromedarius. Next base: position 27,327,620 of record NC_087463.1, read on the forward strand.
CCCCACCGCCCCTCTGGGTCCAGCTGGCTCACCCACTGGCCTCTGCTCCCCCTGCTCCCCGAGCTCTGCCCAGTGTCCACCAGACACTGCAGCTGCCCACACGCTCACCCGACCAACAGGCGTTTTATTACAAATTCAAGTAGCAGCGCAGTGGGAACTGGCACGAGGACCCCCGCCTGTGGCGAGGAGCTGCCCTGCCAGCGGCATTGCCCCCGAGGGAACAGGCACAGAGAAGTGGGTCGTTTCCAAGCACGCAAGCAAGTGTGTGGAAAGGTCTGAGGGCCGGGGCTTGGCCACGTGGGTGCTGCCGCCCCAGCGCCAGGCCCCGCCTTGTCCTGTGCTGCTCTTGCAGCCGGGGCCGCGCAGGGAGCCCTGCGGTTCACCCAGCGCTCGCGGCGCTGGCTTTCAGAAGGCCTGGTCTGAGGTGGAAGAGAAGCGTTATCTGGGGCTGGCACTGTGTGCCTTCTTGGCTAGTCCCCCTGCGTCCCCTCCCGAGTCAGGAAGAGCAGGGCCACTCCCACTGGGACTGGCCGGGGCGTGGGGATGAGAGAGGTCGCCCGCGGCAAGGGGCGGACGCAGCCGTGGGACCCTGTCGTGGTCGCGGTGGGCTGGGCTGCGTGCGACCCGCATCTCCTCCTGCAGTGTGGGAACATGGCTCGCGAAGGCCTGCGCACCCTCGTGGTGGCCAAGAAGTCGCTGACGGAGGAGCAGTACCAGGACTTCGAGGTGAGCCCGTTCCCCCTCCCCCAAGGTCACCTGCCCGTGAGAGGCCTGGCGTCCCTGTCTCGAGAGCTCGGACCGCCCGTGCGGCCACAGCCTCCTTCCTTGGGGAAGGGGCGCCAGCGAGGCACAAAGTGTACATTCCTCCAGGGCGGGCGGGCCCTGTGCGGCCGACAGCAAGGCCCGTCCGTCCACAGAGTCGATACAACCAGGCCAGGCTGAGCCTGCACGACAGGGCGCTCAAGGTGGCCGCGGTGGTGGAGAGCCTGGAGCGCGAGATGGAGCTGCTGTGCCTGACAGGGGTGGAGGACCAGCTGCAGGCGGGCGTGCGGCCCACCCTGGAGATGCTGCGGAACGCCGGCATCAAGGTAATGACCCGGGCCAGCCTCCGCTCCCCGAAGGGCATCCTGTGCCATCAGACGAGGCCGCAGGTGTGGGGGCTCCTTGAGCAGAGGTTGCTGCCTGCTCCCATACCTGCCCTTGCAGAACCCCGAGCCCCTCCCACTGTCCCTCAGACACAGCGGTCCCTCGGGCGCTCCACCCCGCCCCTTACTGGCCGCCTCCCATCTCCTGGGCGAGTCCGGCTCCTCTGCTGCCCTCCCAGTGGCCCGTCCGCAAGCCGGCCTCCCAGCTCAGCTTCTCCCCACAGCAGCCTCCTCGTCCTTGGAGCCTCCATGAGCGAGGGCGAGAGTGCGTGGGTCTGGCATGGGCACCGGTCCCCTCCCTGAGGATGCTCCGCGTTCACCCTCCAGAACTTTCTGTCTGGCAGAACCAGGTGTTAAGGCGAGGTCACACAGAGACCACTGCACCCACTCACTTTATCAGTGTTTGGTGGTCTTCCCCGTAAACTGCACGAGGCCCGTGCCCCCGCCTGCCACTCGCTGTCCTGTGGTCCTCTCCTGATGATGGGAATCAGCGCGGGTGCCGCGGGTCCGTTTTCAGGGAACTACTTTCCTACCTTACATGCTCTCATGGAAGCTGAGAGGTCCATTACTTAGGGATAGGTGAGAAAACTAATTTTAGTGCTGCCTTGAGCACCGGCCGTCCTCTTTGAGATGGAGAAGAGGACTGCAGGCTGGTTACTGGTACCGGCTGGACCGGAGAGGCGGCACTGGGCCGGCGTCAAGTCAAACTGCACCCAGTCCCAATGCAGACAGTGCCGTGCCAGGAAGGGTGTGGGCAGCAGGGACCCCGAGACTGTCCGCCAGCTCAGGTGGCCCCGGCGGGGTGTCGGGGTGACCTCTGGTTTCTGCTTTACCGTTTGGCTGGGAGTTCAAATCAGAGCCGCTCAGACTCAGAACACTTGAACGATCTCAGCCTGACTGACTGTACAGCCAGGAAGTGGTTAATTAGAGGCAGGCGACCTGCTCATTTTCCTGCAGTTTTTCATCAGCTTCCAGTCTCCTAGGTCTTGACTGTCAGCATGGCTGAGTGGTAAAGGTTTCTTGTGTGAAGATTTGGGAATCTATTGACTGCTAAACTCGAGGACTTTCTGGAGTTCTGCTCTTTTTCCTGTACCTTTTCTGTGAAGAAACAGACTCCTTCATCTCATTGTAGTGTAGGGATTTCAGACAGTCCTCTGACACTTGCATGAGGCGCCCCGGCCAGATCACACTGTTCCTGAGTCACACCCCGATTCGTCAGCAGCCGGAGTTCTTGTCCTCTGTGTTGACTGCTCCCAACTGTGTTGTTATGATGTGTCAGAATCTTAGATCCAGGCTCAGTAGAGTGAATATAAATGCAAAATAAATACAAAACACAAATCCTCAGACTCTGAAGGAGCCACAAGTAGGTCATGCCTAAGCAGATGGTCAGTGTACCATGTAAGGTTTCTGTTTCCTGTTTCCAAAAAATGCACATTTACGTAAGACGTCTGAATGATCTGGCTGATAGTGAGACATTACTGAGCATTCCCTGCTGATACGTGAAGTACAGATAAACCGTCCTGCTGTGTATTAAACGTCCGGATTCTGCTCTCTTTTGGGCCTAGGCATGTTTATATACATAATATGTGCACGTTTGTGCTTTTTTAAAGTAACGTGGTGTTATTTGCATGACTTATTTGCTACAAATGACTTTCGGCTTAACCATTGCCCACTTACCCATTTTAAACCTCACTTTTCAACTGAAAATTCGCAAGTCAGAGCCAGGATCTCAGGGTCTTCCCAGCTCTGCGAGCCCAGCCCTGCGAGCCCAGCCCTGTGGCCTTTCCAGCCTGCTTGCTTGGCCTGCAGGGCCGTGCACACGCCACCTTTTGACGTGCACAGGTGTCCTCGCTGGCTCAGCCATGAGGCTCCTAGGCCCCAGCCATCCAGGCCTCCAGGCCTCAGCTGCCTCCACACCTCACTTTGCTCTCTCGTGTGTGTCAGTTAAGCAAGTTGGTGGGGCCGTTTTTATTGTGGGTAAAATGAGTACAACAGAAGACTTACCATCTTCACCACCTGAGTGCACAGCTCATGGGCATCACATGCATTCACGCTGTTGCACAACCGTCACCCCATCCGTCTGCCTTCACTCTTTTTATCTTGTAAAATCGAAACTCAGTCCCCATTAAACACTTACCGCCCCACCCCTCCCCCAGCTCTGACAACCACTGTCCCGCCTTCTGTCCCTGGGACTCTGGCTCCTCTGGGGACCTCACTTGGGTGCAGGGTTTGTCCAAAATGAACCTTTTGTGACAGGTTCATTTCACTCAGCATAATGTGGTAGCAGGTGTCAGGACCTCCTGCCCTTCGGTATTCCCGTGTGGACGGACTGCGTTTGGGTTACCTGTCGTCCACCGATGGGCGCTTTGGCGGTTGTGAGTCGTGGCGTGGTAAATGTGGATGTGCAGACCTGCTCAGGGGTAGACTGTTCCAAAGGGTGGCGGTGTGACGAGCTGGAGCTCACCAGCGTAAACTCCTCCCAGATCTGGATGCTGACCGGGGACAAACTGGAGACGGCCACCTGCATTGCCAAGAGCTCCCACCTGGTGTCTCGAACGCAGGACACTCACATCTTCAGACCGGTAAGTGCCCGCCTCGGTGACGTCCAGATTTGAATGTTTTCTCTCACAATTAAAATTACTCGTTTTGTGAAAATGTATATGCAGTTATTGATCGATTATTAAAAGTCTGTTTTAAAAGAGAAATAATTTTCTTACTCAATTTATAAAAACATGATGAAGTAGATTGCTATTAGTTACATATATTAAATGTGAACAAAAAGCTGCTTTTGATAGTGTGGAATAAGTTCTAAATTCAAAAGTATTTTTCTGTTGTACTATTGGAATTATTTATTAACAGCTAAATATCGCTTTTAAAACAGACACACCACAGGCATTTTCGGTTCAGTTTGTGGAAGTGTGAGGACACACACACATAGTCCGGGGGCTGCTTGTGTGAAACCGGCTCTAAATACAAAGTAGAAATGTATTTTCAGTGTACCACCATTTTCAGATTAAATGCTCTTCCATAAATGGACCAAAGAAAATTAGTTGAAATTGTCTAAATTTATGTGTTTACTGTATCTGTTAGTTATGATGAAATTTGATTCAAACAAAAAATAAAAGTTTCTTGGGTCTTGATTGATGGCAGCCTAACAGACATTGTGTGTGTTTGTTCCTCCAAATGGAGCCTGTGCACCTACAGAAATTGCGATGTGAATATAATTTACATGTAAATGTAGTTCATTTCCAAGCATCGGAATCACAAATTAGGCCCTGCAGACTACTACTTGCAATTAAATTATTAATGATTCTGATAAAACTTCAGATCAGTTTTTGTTGACTTTCCAGTGTTGCAGCACCACAAATAAAACCTCGATAGCATTTCCATAGTAAAACCTGCCTATTTAAAGATGAGTCTGGGATTAATTTGGACCACGTGAAACTTCTGATTTATTTCAGTCTTGTCATATGTCATTTCTTTTATGTCCCAGAAAATCTCCACAGGAAGAATGTCAGAAACTGGTATGTTGGTTTCTGAAATGTTTTCATTCTAAAATTAATGATATTTCGAGATTATGACCTGATTTCACTCCTTTAAATCCTTAAATCCTCAGACATTTATTTGCTTGAACTAACAGTAAGTTGAGACCCATGGCAGAGACAACAGGGATAGCTTTATAAGCCGTGTGTGTCACTTGGCGCCTTGTGAGGACATCTTTAAACGAACCTTGAGGATTTCGGTGTCCTGCCCCACCCCCTGTGCCGTGAGGCACTCAGCTTCCTGGCTGACGTGCACCGCAGTGGGACTGTGACTCCAAAGACCGGCGTCCCTCGCGTTGGAAGTCCCCCACCCGCTACCCCTTTGAAAGTACAGAAACGTTCAACTAATAGTGATCCTGCTCTCTTACTGAAATACGCTGATGAAAGCCGTGTCTTCCCCAGCTGCACAGAGACAGCTGTTAGCCCGTGGTGGGGGCGGGGGCGAGGGGGTGTCTCTGTGGACAAGCCAGCTTCTCTGTCCACTTTCTCTTGCTGTAATTGTGGTGCTTGCCCTGCACTTTGCCACATAAGGTTCCCGTTGAGCTGCTGTGCATTGGAAAATACTCCGTGTTAAGTAGGCGTTTATTCCCGGAGCTGTAGAGGAAGCTGGAAAGAGCTGTTTGTCAGTTTCATGTGTAAACACCTTTCTGTCCTGGAAGTGTCTGAATGTCTCTTGTGATTTGTAAATCAGGGCCTACCTGTTGGTGCCTCTGATTTGGAAACGTTGTAATTTGGGTCCTTTCCCCCTTCCTGCAGGTAACCAGTCGGGGAGAGGCCCACCTGGAGCTGAATGCTTTTCGAAGGAAGCATGACTGTGCGCTGGTCATATCCGGGGACTCCCTGGAGGTGAGGCTGGTCTCAACCAAGCAGGTGTCTGTCTGTCTGGACCAAGCACTTGTCTGTCTGTCTCAACCAAGCACATGTCTGTCCATCTCCCTGGAAGTGAAGCTGGTCTCGACCAAGCATGGGTCTGTCTGTCTGTGTCTGTCTCGGCCAGGCCCCTGCCTGCTCCCCCTGCTGGCTGACTCTGGGCTCCCGAGTCAGGTGCGCTTTCAGCAGCCTCTGCCAGCCCCAGTGCCCTGGTGGCAGAGGTCTGTGCCCCCGCGGGGACCAGCGGCTGCCTGCAGCAGCATCACACGAGGTCAGGGTGAGAAGCTGGCCCTCGGTGCTTCGGCGCTGGCTTGTTTCAGGCTCATCAGAGCTCTGCTCGGGTACTCAGAGCTGCACTCCCTGCTGATCGCTCGGCGGGCCTTGGTCTTGACTCTGGTGCCCACAGTCCTGGTCCTGATTTGTCCAAACCTGAGTCTCCAGAGCTGTGCCTGGGACACAGGAAACAGGAGCCTGGAGGCTCCGGCGGGGGCCTAGGCAGCTGGGGCGTCCAGGCCAGTCCTCTCTTCCCGCCCTTTCTCTCCCCGCTCTGCTTCAGGTCTGCACCTAGCAGGCCCGGCCTTTGTCCCTCTGGTCACGCTCAGGTGGTCAAGCAGGCCACTGAGGCCAGCCGGGCTTGAGGGAGGGGACAGACCACACCTCCCCCGGAGAAGGGGCATGATGGCCATGCCCCCGTGAGCCACACCAGTTTCACAAGGCCACGCGCCGCACAGGTTGTGCAGTGCAGAGGCTGGTTCCCTGAGCAGCTTCTCCCCCGGGGGCCGGTGGGGGGGCCCCGCGTCACACAGCAAGCCCCTCCACACTGCTGTGGGTTCCCTGCATCGTGCGTCTGGGGCTGCTGCCCCTGCCCCGCCGCCCCCAGCTGCCGCCCTGTGGCCTGTGTCTGGGGGTGGAGGACTTGGAGGTGCTCCCCCTACTCTCCCGGGCCTGACCGAGCTTCCCCCTCAGCTTGTCTCCGCTCTGCAGTGCCGGCGTTGCCGGTGTTTACTGCGTGGTGGGGGTTACCAGAGCTGCGCACCCCGTTCAATATCTGACATGTGCTCTGTCCCCCGACTCCCGCCGACATGGCCACGGAGCTCCTGTTTGGCATTTATCCCCCACTGCCTGCTGCTCGTGTGCCCCCTGCTCCCCTGAAGGACTAGGCCCCTCTGTTCTCTCTCTCCCAGCGCCCCGCCTCACCAGGCGGTAGGCCTGTCTCTGGCGGTGCCTCAGGCGCTGGGCCTGGTGCTGCAGGGCCTGTGTCCCCCGGCCTGCAGGTGTCTGTACCTCCGGTCCCCCGGTCCTGCCCAGCCGCTGCTCCTGCTGGGGGGTTGCTCCTGGGGGCTGGGCCGTGCTGGTGCAGGGGTGCCCTGCTGTCCCCCTGGGATTCCCGAGCTGCATCCCAGCTCCAGTGCCCTCCAGTTCGCAATAATGTGCCGTGGTTCTGCTGCTTCCTCCTAACTCGTGTCTCCGGGTCTGGGGGAGGAGCGATGGCCGTCCCCCCGCCTGGCCCCGCCTCACGGAGCGGGGCCTGGGCCCCTCACTTTCCTGCCTTCCTGCCTTCCCTCCACCTCCCGCCCCTCAGCTGGAGGGTGAAGGTGGGTCTCGGCTCCACACCTGCAGGCCTGGGCCTGCGTTCCCCAGCCCAGGCTCCTCTGCACTGCCGAGCCCCCACCACCTGTCTGCCCGCCCCCTGGGGTCCAGGCACTGTGCTGCTGCCTCCACTCTTCCTGCCTGCCTCACAGCTCTCTGTCTCTGCCGCTGCCCTCACGGGAGCTGGGGGGGGACCAGCCTTTACGAGTGTGTTTTGCTGTATCTAGTCCCTAAATTCACGTGTTGTACGTGGCAGCCGGTGGGCACTGGAGAAGACGGAGGTGGAGAGCGCGTGAGCCCCCCGCCTGCCTCCCTGGTCCTGCTCCCGGAGCAGCGGCCGCTGCCCTTCCTTCTTGGTCCCTGCTTCTCGCTGAGCACCTGCCATAAACGTGGGTTTAGCTCACCTCCTGGGTTTTAAGCGGCAAACTGCTTGGAATCACCTCTCGGCCCGTCACCGGGGCACAGGGTCCCCGCAGGCAAACGTGCAACCATGGTGGTTGGCGCTGCGGGGGCTCCGAACCCTCCCCTCTGATGGCCCGTCCACCTCGCCAGGTGACTTTCGGGCCTCCAGCCCAGCGAGCGGACCCACGCTCCAGGCAGCTGTGGGGAAGTTTGTTTCCCCGAAGGCAGGCGGTCGAGCTGACATGCTGAGACTGTTCTGTGGTAGAGATCAGAGCTCTTTTTAGCCGGCCACCGGAACGGCGGGGCTGAAGCACCTGCAGGAGACAGAGAACCAGGAGAGCTCTGTGTCCCCGACTGCCACACGCCCACCGCTCCCTTCCCGCCGAGGCCCTGGGCGCCAGCCTCCTGTCCGCCCATCGCGTGAGCCTCGCCAGCCGGCAGGGGCCGCAGGCTTTTCTCCAGGCCTCGCTCCTCCAGTCCCAGGCCTGCCACGGAGGGGTCACGCTGTGTTTTGCAGGTGTGTCTGAAGTATTACGAGCATGAGTTCATGGAGCTGGCCTGCCAGTGCCCGGCCGTGGTCTGCTGCCGCTGCTCACCCACGCAGAAGGCCCGCATCGTGTCCCTGCTGCGGCAGCACACGGGGAGGCGCACCTGCGCCATTGGTGAGCGCTGGGGGAGATGCAGGCCTGGGAGTGAGGGCAGGGTGGGTGTCGTCTGCCAGTCAGCGGGGCGAGCTCGTCCAGGCTCCCATCTCCCGCACTCTCCCTGCTCCCAGGTGACGGCGGGAATGACGTGAGCATGATCCAGGCGGCCGACTGTGGGATCGGCATTGAGGGAAAGGTGCGTTTGTCTGGGACCCACGGGTCCTCGCGGCCCCTCCCTGGGCTCCGCAGACCTCTCGGCCCCTCCAGCTCCTTGCCTGCATCTCACCCACGGCCCCCTGTGCGGATTTCATGTCTTCTGACCAACTGGGGGCTGGGGTCTGTCCTCCGAGCTCCGGAAACACACCCAGAGGGACCGGACACAAGCCTGACCCCAGCCTGGCACCTGGCGGTCATGGATCAGGTCACGGCGTCTAACCCTCAGCAGCTGGGCAGGGGAGCGGTGTGGCGGTTTCAGCTGTGAGGTGCCTGGCTGGGAGAATTGTCCTGAAGGTCTCTGCTTAGTTCCCATGGCCCCGACGATGCCGGAGCTGATTTCTGTGCTGTCCTGGCGGGCAGCCTCCGAGGGTGGGCGCACCACCCTGCTGGCCCTCTGCCCCGCGCAGGCTGCCAGCCCCTTCAGCGTGTGTGAGAGGGCTCAGTCCTCGTGGCCCGCTGCTGCGGGAAGTGGGGGTGCCAGCATCCTGACAGCGCTTCTGTGGTTCCAGGAGGGCAGGCAGGCCTCACTGGCGGCCGACTTCTCCATTACACAGTTCAGGCACGTCGGCCGGCTGCTGGTGGTGCATGGACGCAGCAGCTACAAGCGGTCAGCGGCGCTGGGCCAGTTCGTCATGCACCGCGGCCTCATCATCTCCACCATGCAGGTGCGCGGGGTCTGCGCGGCGGCGGGAGCCGGGTCTGGGCCGCGTGCCGGCCGCCGGGACTCAGGGGCTGCTCTCTTCTCTCCAAGGCTGTGTTCTCCTCCGTCTTCTATTTTGCGTCCGTCCCCCTGTACCAGGGCTTCCTCATGGTTGGGTAAGTGACGTCACCGCGGACTCCAAGCCATGTTGGGAACGTGGGGTTTGGAAAAACCCGCAGGGTTCACTCAAGTAGCTCACCCGCTCAGCCCTCAGGGATGCAAGAAGCCCGTGTCCACTCACTGGGGGACCTTGGAGGCAGCCCCTGTCTGCCTGTCCCTCCTCCATCCTGCTGTTGAGTTTTCTCATGGAATTTCACCTTCCCGGGGAAGCCACGTTGGTGTCAGGGACTATGTCGGATCCGAGGGTTTTTAAAGCATTCCAGGGCATGATGAGGGGGGCTGGTGACGACACCGTCACATCCCAGCACAGAGGAGGCCCCCTGAAGCCTGCCTCCTCCTCAGGACGGGACAGGAAGTTAGCAGCAAAGACCCCCATGGTCAGGAAGTGCTGGGATGGGACGTGATGCTCCAGAACAGGCACCATGGGGTCTCCCTAGGGTGACGAAGCCTCAGAGACACTGCCGAGCAGCTCAGAAGGTACCTCGGAGAGTGGTGTGGGGTCTGGGGTGCAGCCCCCCCACACCTGTGTGCCTTGAGTTACTGAACAAGTCAAGTTCTTAGAAGGACTGGAGTGTACCCTCCCCCAGAGAACACACGCTGGCTCTTCCCAAGTCCCCCCACGCTGGGCGCTGCGCCCGGCCACCTGCAGGCCCCAGCCGCCTGCTGCTCATCGCAGCGCTGTTTCGTAGATTACCCCGAGAGAAGGAGAGGCCCAAAGGTACAGAAAGCTCCGGCGTTTTTCCACATTTTCCCGGGGCTTAAGTCTCTGTCATAACGATCGCACTGACGACCTGAAACCGTGCAGGATGTGCGCAGTGGCGCCGAGCACAGCTGGAGTCTGTCAGGTGCGTGTCTTCCTTGGAGGCCAAACGGAAGCATCACCTCCTCACTTTGTTTCTGTTTTTGAAAGTGTGGACCTGAAACTGTGAAGGGAAGTTTAAGGGACAGTGGTGAGTACTCTGAAGCAGTGCCCTGGGCGACGGGGTTACAGCGCCAGGCACCTGCCGTGCTTCCCTCTGCAGCCTTGTCCGCATCGGCACCTGTGTTCTTATTTTTTTTATTTTTATTTTTGTTTCTGTTTTTTAAATATATTTTAGTTGCGATATAGTCAGTTTACGGTGTTGTGTCAGTTTCTGGTGCCCAGCTCAGCGCTTCAGTCACGTAGGAAGATACACATATTAGTTTTCATAGTCCTTTCAACCGTAAGTTACTACAAGATGTTGAATATAGTTCACTGTGAGCACCTGCGTTTTTAAAGCTCCTATTTTATTGGCTTTTACTGAAACTTTAAAGAAGTTTCTCTGCATGTCTGTCACTTAAATAAGGCACCTGTAAATTCTCTTGAGCTCTCAGACCCTGGCTTTGGTAGGAATGGAGGGGGATGCTTTCAAGTTAAGCTTCTTCACAAATAAACAATACAACGGTTTGCCTGCCTGGAAAACAAATATAAAGAACGGGTCAGGAAGCAAGATGATATTTTTATCAAATAAAATCTAACCAATTAAATCCAACCAGAGCAAATTAACGTCCTTCTGTGGTGGAAAACCTGCAGGGCAGTTGTTAGGGTTCAGCTGCTCCTGTCCCACTGTCTTTATCCTCGTTCATGTTGCTAGCTCTGTAGGAATTGATGGCCCCATTGAGGCCCCGCCTGGGCTGGTGGTGACTTTGGGGCTCGTGCAGAGGCAGCCCTGCGGCCCCCTCGAGCCCACCTGGCGGCATGCGGCCCACTCCCCACACTCGCTTCTGCCCGCCTCACTGAGGTCCTGGGAGAGGCCTTGCCTGCCCCCCAAAAAGCCTCCCCTTGTCAAGGTCCTTCACGGAAGCCCCGCGTGTGTATCATGGCCCCTTAGAATTCAGGCTGCCTGTCAGCGCGTCGAAGGTTCCAAAAGACCTGCTCGACATCATCAAACCAGACCCCGTCTTCGCCAACACCTACTGACGCCCACGTTCAGGCAGTACCCCAAGGGACACACGGTCCACTCCAGCCAAGGTGTCCCTAGGGGAAGGCAGCAGCCAGCCAGGGTGTGGGTCCCTGCAAGGGGCTGGGATGGAGAAGCGCAGTGAGGGTGCACTTGTTAAACTACCAGATGCCGTCTCAGCGGGGAGCCCAGGTGGGTGAGTGGCCGCAGAGGGGAGACCTGGCTGTAGGCGGGGAGGACGGGCATGCGCCGGGGGCTGTGCGCTCAGGCCTGTCACCAAGGGCACAACCGCGGCCACTGGGCACCTCACCCTCCAGCTCACACTGGGAGACAGGACAAAATATGGGGAAAACTATTCAGACAGTGGACAGCAGGCAGTAGGGACTGACGGCCGGGAGAAGGGACGTTGGTAGAACAGTCCCTGAAGCCCTCGGGACCTTGGGGGCAAAGACGTCTGAGGCACAAGATACATGAACTGATAAAGAAAAAACTGACAGAGGACTTCATCAAAACGAGAAGTCTTCACTCTTCTGAAGACACTATTAACCAAATAAGAATGCAGACTGGGAAAAACTGTTTTCAGTACGTGTATCTGATAAGAACTTTGTATCCCAACTATTCAGTGATGTCCAGACAACTCATTTTTTTAAGAAAAGGCAAAAGATTTGAGCGTACGTTACGAAAGAAGATGTAAGAATGATCAGGAAGCACATGAAAATATATCAATGTCGTTAGTTACGGGAAATGCAAACTTCAGCCCTGTGAGGTCCTGCTCGGAGGCCGAGTTAAGAGACTGGACGGGGCGGGGGCGGGTCAGCAGGCCTTTTGGGTGGTGGGAGCTCTGCCCTGTGACCTGGCGGCAGGCTGGAAGTTACAGTCAGGTGAGTTCATTTATAAAAGTGGTGATTTTTTTTTTTTTAATTTGATTGAGAAGCTGGAGAAACTTCTGGCATAGTAAGAATGGAAGGCCTTGTCGGCGCACTTTACAAAGACGGGACCTGCGCGAGGGTCGTGGGTCGGGCCTTGTGCGCGGGGCTTCTTCCCTGCACGGCCGTCGGCACTGCCGGGTCGTCGGGGGCTCCTGAACACCGGGCACCCTGAGTCCCTGCATTCTGAGACTAACAAGAGTAGTTGAAGATGTGGAGGAGTTAGAAAGTACTCTGGTCAACCTGATGAAGAAATTACAGGTTGACTCTGGTAAAGAACTCAGGCCCGGAGTTGTGCCCCTAGCAACGTCCACCTTCTGAGAGCAGATACCGATGTCTCCCCCTGGAGAGCGTGCTGCCCGGGACCCACGGTGGTCTGAGAGTCAGAGCAGTTGCGCTGGTGACCGAGGAACCCGACATGGCAGACAGAAGTGCCCGGGTCTCACGTGTCACGGCGCTGGCAGGTGAGACAGCGCCGTTAGATTCTCCTTCCTGGTCCTCTGCCACTGGTTCCGTCCCAGCCTGGACGCTCCCTTGCAGTGAGCTTGTTGGAAAAAACCCAGTCCCACTTGCAGGGAGATGGGATAGATGTCCTGTCCTCATTCCTCCCGCTAAGGCCGCTGCAGATCCTGGCTGCCACACGGAGCACTCGGACGACGGCCTGAGAGGGGCGAGGGGGCGCCCTGGGGATCCCGGGGCCTGGACAGCACTCAGCCGAGCCCCGGGGGAGAGCTCAGTCCTCCTCAGTCAGGGGCCAGCCGGGAGGTGAGCAGAGGGCTTGAGCAGAGGGCGTGGGGCGGCCCAGGAGCCCACACAGAGGCTTCGGCACCACCGGCCGCCGGGAAGTGCAGGTGTAAACCAGGATGACAGTGGCAGGGAGTACCTGTGCCCAGCGACGGTGAGAGTTCAGGGTCTGCACCCTCGTGCCTGCGGTGGGACAGGAGGCCTGGAAGACAGTCGGCAGTTTCTTCTGAGACTGGATATGCCCACCACGCGGTCCGGCCAGCACTCCTGCCTGAAGTAAATGAAAAAGCCTGTGCAGTGAATGTTCATAGCACTTAGACGTGTAATGACCTGAAGCCCTTCAGTGAGTGACCTGGGTGCACGACCTGTGTGCCCACAGCCTGAGCGCGTGACCTGGATGCCCCCAGGGGACCAGGTTGGGTCCCCTGGAGTAACAGGAGCTACAGGATGGAGCACAGCTCGGGGGCTGCCGGCTGAGGAGGGTGGGAGAAGGGGCCCCAGACAAGGGGCCGGGGTCTCTGTTACTGCTAATCACTGTACGCAAGTCTGCAGCGACCTCAGAATAGAAGGTTTAATTAGGAAAAAGCAGATGCCACTGCCTTTGGGCCTCTGTGGCCTGTGGGCCTGGGCCTGAGCTGTGGGTCCATGCGTGTCACAGGTTGCCGGCTTGTTTCTGTTCTGTCTGGTGTTCACGCCTTTGGCCTCTGGTTCCAGAGGTGTGTGCTCGTGGTGCCGGGTCCCTCTCGTAACCTGCCTCTGCTCTCCCTCCCAGGTATGCAACTGTCTACACCATGTTCCCGGTGTTCTCCCTGGTGCTGGACGAGGACGTGAGGCCGGACACGGCGATGCTCTATCCTGAACTCTACAAGGACCTCACCAAGGTGTGCCCAGTGACCCGGGGGGACGGTGTTTTCTCACGCTGGTGCAGTCCAGTTCTGACGTCATGTGTACAGTGGTCGTTTTAAAGGGTGTGCCTTGCCCCTCGTGTGACTTTTGGGAGTGAGGGCCCAGTGGCTGAGGGAGCTCTCGCCTCTTTCTGTGTAAGGGAGCCTCCAACCTGTGGCTCCAGCTGGGCCGCGTTGCTGCCCCAGGTCAGGCCCGCCGGGCACAGGACGCAGCACGCAGGACCCGCAGCCTCAGCCCTGCTCCCTCTGATCCTCTCTGGGTGTAGATTTCGGAACTGGAGAATAGTCAGCGACACGTTTCTGTCCCTGAGACCAGTGCTGCCTTTGCAATGATACTGCTAAAGAAAAAGTCCCGGGCGCAGCGGCCCAGAGACGCACTTGTTAGGACTGGGTGTTCCCAAAGAAGCTTTAAATGTGCTGCGTGCTTTATGAAAGCTTGTTTTCACAGCAAGATGGAGGGCGTGCCCAGCGCCCTGAGTGAGCCGGCCTCCCCGCGGGCCCCGGCGTCCGTTTCTGTGCAGATGACCAGCAGTTTGAACGTGTCAGTTCCCTGGAGGCGGGACGCCGGCCCACGTTGTTGTGACAAGAGCTCAGTCACTCGTCTTCTCCAGGTTCTTCTCCTTCAAGACCCCAAACCTGTACTTTTTGTCTTTTTGGTGCATCTTTAAAAAGCAGGGTAGCGCTAGGGAGCTCAGCAAGCTGACCTGATCGAAGGGAGTGTGTCTCTCACTGAAGTGACAGGCACCCTTGGCAGCTTCACTTTGCTTCTGAGCACAGCCCCCTGCGCCCGCTGGCCCAAGCAGTCCCTGTGCCGCCTCGGCGGGCGGCGCCGTGCGGGGCTGCGCTGGGGGCTTCAGACTCAGGGGACGTCGCGCTGGTCTCACCACGCCTACGCTCAGCCAGGGAGAGAAAGCAGGAGTTCAGGACAAACGAACTGACAGTCGAGCAGCCGCGTAGGACGCCAGCCGAGAGCGGCCACAGGGCGCAAGGCGCTCATCCCGAAATAGCTTATCTGGTGGGTTCCGGGCAGAAACCTGAGGTCTCAGCAAATTCACGGACTATACCTCAGAGGTGGGCAGGGCGACCCAGGTGCAACAGGGGAAGGCACGCCAGTGTGCAGTAAAATGCCCTTTTTTAACACTTACTTTTTGTACTAAGAGTGTATATACTCCAGGCATCGCAGATCTGACTTACTGCTCTAGAAGATCAGCCAGTCCTCTCCCAGGACCTAAACCTCACCCGCACACAGTATCTGTTCGCTGACTGTTTGGTGGATTCACAGGGAAGAAATGAATCAATTAAACAAAGGCCACTTTTCCTTCCTCTTCCTAAAACCACGTGGTTTTCCTCCCTTACAGAGAAGGGTTTGTTGGTAACAATGCCTTGGTGTTCCTCTTTTGGAGGTCAAGTTTGGCTTTGAATTATTAAGCTTTTCTCATGATGAGTACAGTCACTTCTGGTTTCCTGGGGATTGCCAGCATGGCAGGAAGCTTAGGGCCTCATCCTTCCTAAATCTGCAGATGACTGACTTTACCCTAAATGGTCTGTGGCCTCTTAGGAAAAGCCACCTGCACATGAGATCCAGGGGTCAGGACTTCGGTGACCCCTGGTCAGCTGAGCCAGCCTGTGTGGCCCTGAGATAGTTCGGACTTGTAAGCTGTGAATTCAGTTGCCAGTGCGTCGTGGCGTAGTCGTGATGAATGGAACTGCTCACTCACTGCAGAGACATGTGAGCTACAGCTGGACCAACTGTCGAGACAGCCAGCAGATAGCAGTCCTGCGTCCGAGTCCTTGAAGCCCTAGACCTTGAGCTGCTAGAACTACTTCACTACTTGTATTTTCTGTTGAATATTCTCAGAAAGGTTTTAACTTTTGACGTATATGTTTGTATCCTTACGTAATTAAAAAAGTGACAAGGCAAGAAAAGGAAATTAAAGGCATAGAAATTGAAAAGGAAGGAATAAAAATGCGTTTGCACATGTCATAGTTTTCTATGTAGAAAATCCCAAATGATCCACAAAAAACCATCCTAGACTAGTAAATTTAGTAAAGTTGCAGGATACAAGAGGAAATATTTTTAATTATTTCTAAGTCTATATAGTAGCAGTGAACAGTTGAGTTTTGTGGTGGGAGGTAATTAGATTTGTTTATTTTTTTGTTGGAGGTACTGGGGATTGAACCCAGGACCTTGTGTTTGCTAGGCGGGCACTCTACCGCTGAGCTGAAGCCTCCCCTCTGAACAATTAAGGTTTGAAAAAAAATCTTAAAACACTTTATAATAGCACAGAAAAGTGAGATATAAGGTACTTGCAGGATCTCTGTGCTGAAACTATAAAACCACTGAAAGAAGTCTTTAAAAGGTATAAATGCATGTTTGTGGATCGGAAGGCTCAGTGTTGCTGAATGTTGACAAGCTGGTCCTAGAGTTTATGTGGAAAGGCAAGGGGACTAGAATGACCAAAACAGTTTTGAAAAAGAGGAACAAAGTTGGAAGACTCACAGTGCCCTGTTCACTGGCAAAGGACAGACACATAGGCCAGTGGAGTAGGAGAGGGCCCTGAAACACAGCCTCGGGAGCCAGATCCTTGGCCAGCCTGGCCGGACCCAGTGGAGGGTTCAGACCACTAGTCACCCATCGGCAAAAGCAGAACCTCACCCACACCTCAGGTCCCACGCAGAAATTCACCAAAGTGGGCCACAGACCTAAGTGGAAAATGGAAAACTATAAACTTCCTAGAAGAAAATTCAGAAGGAGATGTGCATGACTTTAGGTTAGGCAACGCGTGTTCAGGTGCGCAGTCAGAAGCATAATTCACAAAGGGGAAAACTGATAAATTGGACTTTGCCATAATTAAAAACTTTTTTTTTCTGTGAGTGACACTTAAAAAAATGAAAAAAAACCCCACAGACCAGTAGAAAATATTTGCAAATCACACTTTTGACAAAGGACTTGTACCCAGAATATATAAAGAACCCTCAAAACTCAAAAAGAAGACAACCCAAGGTTTTAAATGGGCCAAGACCTGAAGTGACACCACACCAAACGTGACGGCAGTTACCGACTTTGTGGGAAAATGCTCAGCACTGTTTCTCATCGGGGAGTAAGTGCGAGGCACCACGGCTCCTAGAAGCGCCGGTGCCGGAGCCCTGGGGCCTCCTCGTGCCGCTGGGAACACAGCCACTTGGAAGACAGTCCACGGACTCCTGTCAAGGTCACACTCACGGCCCGGCCATCACACTCAGGAGAACACGTGTTCACACAGAATCACGGCAGCTTGGTCTACCTGCCAGAGGCTGAAGCCACCAGGCGCCCTTCACGCGGTGGGGGTTGGGGGGCGGGAGCAGCGCTAAGCAGGGTCCGGTTGGCCAACAGAGGAGGAACCACGGGCGAGCCTTCAGAGAACCTGAGAACCAGACTCCGCGGCCGGTGCGATGCCCCCTGGGAAGCAGAACTGCGGGAACAGGGAACAACAGATGAATGGCTGCCAGAGACGGGGGGTGAGGGGTGCCTGCAAGGGTGCAGCGTGGGGAAGCTTGGGGGTGAAGGACGGCCCGTCGGCACCGTGGTGGGAGCATGACTGCGTGTCAGGACCCACAGAACCGCCCACCCAGGAGCTAGGTGCAGACTGTGCTGCAGGCCCTGACCGCAGACGTGGGCCGTGAGTCATGTAACCACACGGGAGGGGGAACGGCCCCAGGTGACTTGGGGGAGCGTCTGGGAGCCCCCAGGAGGCTGGAGGCAGAAGGACCCGCACGCCAGCCTGGGCGGCAGGTGGTCCATCCCTCACAGGGAAACTGCTGGGGCCCTGGGTCACAGCTGCCCTCCCTGCCTGGGGGCCTGGGTCTTTCTAGAAGTTGCCCCCAGCGGCTTGAGAGTGCATTCGGCTCCAGTAACCAAGCTCTTCCACTGTTTCCCCAGGGGAGATCCTTATCCTTTAAGACCTTCCTCGTCTGGGTTTTAATCAGTGTCTACCAAGGTAAGACGGGCCCTGCCCTCCTGGACTGAAGGTTTCTTGTCCTCCAGTCGCAGCATTGTGTTCCCCTCCTGGCTGACGTTCAAAAGCTTGGAATGTCATCAGCAGTTGAGCGTTGCCTTCTGCTGATCTCGTAAACCGACCCTCCAGCAGCTGGTGCTGCCGACCGCTTCACAGGAGACGTGGGTTGGCAGCTTCTCCTGGTGCTTGTCACCTAAAAACTGACCTGTTTTTAAATAAATGACAGTCCCCAAAATTTAATAAGCACTTATCACGCTGTCTGCCCCACACAGTGGCTTGCTTTCTGACGTGACAGGAGGACTTGGAGACATCTGAATTATGTAGTCAGAAGCAGTCCGCTGCGCTCACTCGGTGTCCCAGACAAACCAGAGAC
Organism: Camelus dromedarius; assembly: GCF_036321535.1. NCBI lineage: Eukaryota > Metazoa > Chordata > Mammalia > Artiodactyla > Camelidae > Camelus > Camelus dromedarius. The sequence continues at coordinate 27,345,711 of NC_087463.1, forward strand.
GGCTGCTGTGTGACTGGCAGGCGGGCCCACCGGGTCCCACTGAGCGTGTAGCCGCTGCGGTAGTACAAGTGCGGGCATGCTCCCCTCCAGGTGTCAGCGCTCGGAAGCCTCTGTTTGATGTCTCTGGCTGATCCAGCCAGTCCACGTCTGTCCTATTCCTAATGCAGAGTTTAAGCACATCGCTGACCATGGACGCACGCAGCCCCAGACCCTCAGTGTTGCTGGTGTCAGCTCCCTCCCTGGGCACCCTCCCGCCACTTGCCCGGTAACAGAGTGTCCACCCAGGTGAAAAGCGTGGCGTCAGAAGCCCTGCCCACCCTCGCTGTTTTCCAGGCGGCATCCTCATGTATGGGGCCCTGGTGCTCTTCGAGTCTGAATTTGTGCACGTCGTAGCCATCTCCTTTACGGCCCTCATCCTCACGGAACTGCTGATGGTGGCCCTGACCGTCAGGACGTGGCACTGGCTGATGGTTGTGGCCCAGTTCCTCAGCCTCGGCTGCTACGTGGCCTCGCTTGCTTTTCTAAATGAATATTTTGGTAAGTTGCCATGGAATTCTTTTTTGAATAATTGTCTGTTACTGCTTTCTAAACATTTTCTTGTTATCACTTCTTAAGACATTATCTTAGACTGTGGATCTGAATAAAACCCACATCAGACAGCCTCACAACACAGACTCTTATTTTTGTGAAGGACTAAACTTCCTGCAGGGACACGTAAAACTCAGGTTTTCACTCTTGGCTGGCTTTAAAATGATACTGAAGTTGTGCTGGTTCTCCCAAAAGAGCCATGTTGTTTGTCCCTTTTCCTGATAGAAGCAGCTGAGGCTGCAGGGGAGAGGGACGGAGCCCAGAACCCCAGGGGCCACCCTCCCTGCCGCCCTGTTCCCCCCAGGCCGCGGGCACTGTGCCTGAGGCTCCACCCTGGGCAGCCCAGCTGCCCGGCAGACCGCAGCGGAGTCGGGGCCATGCAACCACAAGGAAGCAGCCTGTCCACTGTGTGTGCACTGGGCACAGGCTGGTGACCATGGCCTCCCCCGGCCCCGCAGACGGAGGATGGGGTGGTCAGACTCACTCCCTGACAGCCGAGGAGTTACCCCAACCTTGCCCCTCAGGGGACCAACGTCGCCTGTCCCCTGCAAGACGTGCTCAGCCCCTTCCCAAGACCCACCTCTCCTGGCCCCCCGCACCTGACCCTGATCAGACCCAGCTCTTCCCCTCCCTCATCAGAGAGGCCATCCTGAGGCAAAGTGGGTAGCTCCCTCTGTTCCGGACACCAGCCGTCTAGGGCAGGCAGACTTCCTGGACAGAGAGGTGAGCCTCCAGGCCCGTCAGGGGGGGAAGCAGTGTCCCGTGGTCCTGTGGTCAGCGTCATTGTAACAACAGCCACGGATTATGAACCATCTCCTCCTTCACTCCGGGTTGCTGGTTAGCTGGTGTCTGTTCAGGCGAGTTTAACGTAGGGATTTATGAATTTTGTTCCTTTTCCGTAACTTTAACATTATAAATGGGAGAGACGTAAGATGGTCATTAAAGTAGAAGTTGGGCGAAGAGATGGGGAAAATATTAAAAATGCGTATTTTTGTGTTAAAAGACACAGTCACCAAAAAAATAGCTCTGGCACGTAAGAAATGGTTATTTTCACATGGTCATCGCTCAGTTATTTTGTTTTAAGGGTAAACGTTTGTTTTCCTGTGTGAACGTGAGTTAGTGTGGTCAGCATGTGAGCGATGCTCCGACCTCGGGGCCTCTCACTTGGACCCAGGCCCCCACTCCGGCACCGACGTGTAGGCCTGGAGCCAGAGCCACCAATGGGGTGGGGGGTGCAGCGCCGCTGTGGGCGGTGGTGTGGACCAGCGACAGAACTGGCCGGAGCTGGAGGCGTGGGGGTTGCCACAGGGACACGCTCACGTGTCGAGTTCGGTGTGGGAACCGGGCGGCCAGGGGCCGTGGTATCTCGGTGCCCGGGAGCAAGCATGTTTGCATTTGGGGACCAGCTGGAGCTTTCCAGGTGCAGGTCCAAGATGGAGTGTTGGTGCCCGTGCTTTGCAGTCCTGCTGGGGTCGCGGCTGGTCCAGTTGTGCTCAGAAGGTGTGTGTGACCCACACTGGGCCCGCGCCGCGGTGACGGTGCCTCCCCCGCTGTGGTTCCTGTGATCGTGTCTGTCTGTCCTCACCAGCCGGGCGCCTGAAATGCCTGACTCCCCCCAGCCTGCCCTGTGCGGTCTGTTCCTGTTTTGTTTCTGAGAGGGGGGAGGCAGGGTTCTCTGGGTGCTTTCTTAGCTGCGCGCAGGGGCCCCTTCTCCCCGGGGTGTGGAAGTCAGCAGAGCTCGCGTGACGGATGAAAGTCACCGTCTCTCCTGCCGTTTGCCGTGGGCTCTTCCCATAGCGGCAGCCCGGAGGCCCTGGGCCCCGTTTAGTTCTGTGGCCCCTTAGGGTGGGGGTGGGGGTGGGGGGGTTGCTGGGCATCCAGTGTCCACCAGGTGTCGTCCCCACGACACTTTGCCTTTGAAGTTTTAGGCTTGAGCCACTGGAAGACACTTGGAGGGTTTAAGTGCAGCCCACGCCCCGCGTGTCTGAGCCCACGACTCCTGCCAGGCTGGGATCCTCGGGTCAGGATCAGACACTGGGTCGGCTTTTCTTGGGGCTCCTCCCACTGTGAGGGTTATATTGGCCTGTTGCATGGAGAATAGAGATCTGCCCCAGGGGCACTTTGAGGGCGACTGGAGAACGCGTCCCCTGTGATGGCAAGATGGCACGTGCACCTCAGGAGGACGTGGGTGGCCTGGACAGTGTGAATGAGCCACAGAGGCCACGCCCCGTGGTGTGACCTCCGGGACCAGCCCCACGAGCTGTGTGGTGTCTGCCCTGAATAGCCAGCAAATAGCGTTTGGTGTGAGTACTTTGGTTTCATGTGTCTTAATCTAATTGTTTTATTTCATTATATATCAAAGGCATTCATTGTTACATTAAAGGAATTCATCGTCGTATTAAAGGAATCGGTTGTACGTGGCGTCCAGGGAAGGCGGTGCCTCCGTGGGGCCCTCTGGTCAGGGCGCAGGAGAGAGCCCCTGGGCGGCGGAGGGCCGTGGCCCCGCCGCCTCTCACACTGTCCCGGGTTCTCTCTGCAGATGTGGCCTTCATCACAACCGTGACCTTCGTGTGGAAAGTGTCAGCGATCACGGTCGTCAGCTGTCTTCCCCTCTACACCCTCAAGTTCCTGCGGCGGAAGCTGTCCCCTCCCAGCTACTCCAAGCTCACCTCCTAGGGCCGCGCTGCCCGCCCGGCTCAGTGGACGCTCGGGGTGCAGGGCCGCTGAGTGGGTCGGGAGGGCGGCCTGGAGGAGCGGGCACCCGGACGACATGCCTTATCTGCTGGGCGCAGGTTTCCCTTCCTTCCTTCCTTATTTTCCAGAACTTAATTTCCAAATCGAAAATGAGCCGTCATTATTTCACCTTTACTGTAAAGCACTGATCTGACTCTGGTGTCCGGAGGAGTGAATTAAAGTTTACTTAACATTCCGCAGTTTCCTGGGGTTCACGTTCGTTCTTTGCTGTCATGACAGGGGAAGCCGTCCTGCGCAACTGGCATGAAACCTCGAGGCTGTGAAGGCGGGTGTGCTGCTCGCGATGGGCGCTCTGCGCGCACAGGGCCTCGGGCGGAGCCCAACACCTGTCCCCTTGGTGTTTGTCAAGTCGCCGAAGCTCCGGCCGGGTCCCGCCCGGACGCCGCCGCCCGGCGCCGCGCTGGCCTGCGGGCGAAGCGCCTGGTCCTCCAGGCTGACCCGGCCTCCCCGGGCGGCGGCGTCCTTTGTTAAATGGGCTCCCGGCCGGGGGCGGCGCTGCGACCTGGCCTGACCAGCGGGGGTCTCGGCAAGGGCGGCTCCGGGATCCGGCCCCGCTCGCCTTCCTGGGCCGGCCCGCCCGCGCGCCCGCCCCCGGCGGCTCCGGGCTCCCTCCCGCGGCCGGTCCCCCGCTCCCCACAAGGCGGCGCTGTTCCCGCTCCTCTTAGCCGCCGGGTTTCTCCGCCTCCTGTGATGGCAGCCCCGCGGGTCGCTCGCTGGTCACTGGTCAGCGTGGACCTGGATTCACCGGAGCTGCTGATGCTCCGGCCCCGGGAGGGGAGCTGGAGGGACGTGAGGGCAGAGAGGTGACAGGTGAGGCCAGAAAGGCAGCAGGTGAAGGGGGCCCACGGGCTGTGCGCCCGAGTGCCCTGAGGAGGAGGGAGAACTAGCGCAGCGGGCCCGCCGCGGGAAGGGGGCGGGGCCGCGGGAAGGGGGCGGGGCCACGAGGGGGGGGCACGGGAAGAAGGGCCCTCACGGAGGGTCTGGCTGTGTGGACGGCCGGTGGGCGGCGCTCACCTGCGGGGCTGGACTGGAGGTCAGGACACGCGTGGAGGCACCTGGACGGGGTGTCTGGGGTCGGCAGGCCGGTGGGTTGGGCGCAGGTTCTCAGGAGCGGGAAGGGGTGCGAGCATTTGCGGGAGAGGGGAGCGCCCTTCAGCGGATGTCAGGTGAAGCCAGTCGCTGGCGGCGGCGCGTTCCTGGGAGAGGGCGGTGGGTGGGCGGGTGGGTAGTGGGTGGGAGGCTCTTCTGTTCCCCTCCGCAGGTAGTCCCCCCTGTCCAGACTAGGGGCGCGTCCACACTCCTGGTCAGGGCCTGCTGCCCCCTACCCCGGGCCCCAGGCCCACAGCTCTGCCCCCTCATACCACGTCCCACCAGGGCTGGACCCCGAACGGGCGCGGCGCCCTCTGCCTCCCCCAGGCTCCGAGTGTGCAGAACCCGCGAGGGGCCACCCTGGGCCCTGGGACGTGGCCACCTCCCTCAACGCCAGGGTGTGTCCACCCAGATGCGCCCACAGCCCACAGCAGTGACTGGCGGGTCACCTCTGCGCCCAGGGCTCTCGGGCCTCCCGCCCAGGATTGGTGGTTTTCTCCGTGGAAGGACATAGGTGGTACTGACCCCAGGGACGCGACCTCGGTCCGGCCTGCGCGGCCTGGCAGTGCTGGACCTCAGGGATCAGTGTCACGTGGGCCCCCAGTTTTCCAAGAGGTGCAAGACCTTCCAGAAGGTCTCACGACCCAAGATGACCCACCTGCATGACCTCAGTGCCCAGGCCCAAGAGCTCAGACCTATCCCCGTGCCCCCGAGTCCTTGTCCCCATCCCAGGACACCACCAGCTGCCTGACGCCTCACAGAACACTTGGCAGACAGTGGAGGAGGGAGGCTCCGGGAAGTTAAAGTGACTTCCCCAGATTTTCCCCACCTGGCCCATGGCTACATCCCCACCCCGTGGCAGGACATGGGCGTGGGGGACGGGGGCATTGGAACGTGGGTGACACAGCTGGGGGGGGACGGGTCACCCTGGTGATGTCAGGCACAGGGTCAGGCTTTGTTTCCCCAGAGCCACCTCCTCTCCATGGGGGCCACACACCCGCTCCCTGGCTTGGGGGCTGGCTGGGGAGACCATGGACAGCAGGGCAGGCCTGGCCTGTCCTCGACCGCAGGACCTTGGGCTCGGGCAGGAAGGGTCCTTCACCGACTCCACCCGGTTCCCCGACTGGGACCCCACAGTCAAGGCCTGCAGCCACCAAGCCCCTCCACTCACCTCACTCTGCCTGGGAAATGACCCTGTGTCCCCTAAACAGGCCAGACCTTGGGGTGCCAGGGAGGCCCCCCCAATCCCCCCCTGCAGGTCCTCACTTGTAGGGGGGACCTTCCTGCCTGTTCTGTTCTGAGTCTCATCTCGGGATAATTTCAGACCCAGGGAGTTGGCCGTCACACAGGAAGGACTGTGCCAGGCTCCCCAGCTTCTCATTATGTCCTTATCCGTCCCTCCCAGTGTGCCAGTCCCTGTGGGCCGGAAGGTCCCTGTGTCCTGACCGTGGGAAGCGCAGGTCGGGGAGTGTGTGCTGCCCCCCAGGTGCCGGCGCTTCTGGGCAAGACTGCAAGGGCCCAGGCCCCGCTGGGCAGCTGGCAACGATTTGTGTCCTTAGGAAGCAGGTCTGGCAGCTGCTCTCCTAAGACCCAGAATCTCCGGGCACCTTGGGCCCGGCGGGCACGTGAGTCCCTGACGGGGCGGCTCTGGGTAAGCAGGAAGCCAGAGGCCACTGGGAGCGGCTGTAATTTCAGGAGCTTCCAGAAGGTGGCGCTGGAAGCTAAGAAACGCGCCCGCAGCCACGGCGGGACCAGGCTAACAGCGCGGCCCTTAGAAGCTGGCTGTCTCCCTGGGCGGGAACAGCCAAGTCCCAGAGAGTGTGACTCCCTGAGGGACCTGGGGGTTTTCGCCTTCGCCCGGAGGCGTTTGTACGCACGCGGTGTCTGCTCTCTCTGACCCAGCAGAAAGACAGATTCCCTCTCAGCCCCAGAGCCAGGAGTCAGAGACGACAGTGTCCGGGCCCCAGGGGAGGGGTGCTGGGGGCTCCCTGCGCGTCTGTGTCCAAATTCCCAGGTTCCGTGAGGACAACGGGCACTGGCCACCCTCCAGGACGGCCTCATCTTAACTAATCCCATCTGCAAAGACTGTTTCCAAATCCCGAGATTCTGGGTGGATGTGAACGGGGGCTGGACACAGTGGGTGATGGCCGGACATCTTGCCCTGAAGGTAGAGAGACACTGTCAGTCAAGCACCAAGACAGCTTTATGGTCTGCAGGATGTGCTGGCCTCAGCCAGGGACCCCGTCCCAGAGCCTCCAACTCAGGGCAGCCACACAGGCTCCGGAGGAAAACAGGGGTCCCAGTGACAAGGGAAAGGTGGGCAGGCAGTGGACACCCAGCTGGTGTGCTTGGTGGGAACCTGCAGCCTTTTCATCAATGACTTCCCCTGGGCTGGTGGGTGAGCCCCTCAGCTGCAGACCCCAGCACCACCACCACCACCACCACCACTGCCCTGGGACCCCCTGGGCATCCCCACCCCCATCGGGGCCACCGAGGCCTGCTCCAGCCTACCCCGAGCTCCCTGCCCAGCCTGACCGACTGTAGATCTGGAGGACACCTCTGTGAGGACCGAATGTGAGGGCCCAGTGATGTGGGTCATTAAGCAGAAATGATGAGATGGACAGAGGGACAGAGGGACTGGGAGACAGAGGGCCTGACCACAGAATGACTCCTGCCCAGGACGAGGCAGCCAGCTGCTGCTCCCTAGTGACTCCCTGTGCTGCTCCCTGAGCCTCCGAAGACGCAGCGCTGACCTTTGCCCTCGGGCCCCAGGAGGGCCTGTTCTCTTGGCCGGGCTGCGGGCACTGTGGAGCCTCTGGAGTGGCACCTGGGACTTGAGCTGACCCCACCCAGGGCAGCAGCCTTGGGCCCCTGAGGTCGCTCCCCCTGCATCGGGCCCACGAGGTCACAAAGGTCTCGCCCAGGGCACGGAGCCTCCAGCGGAGTTCGTGAGACCCTCCCCAGAGGAACGGATGTCACCCCCACCAGGGAGCACGAGTGGTCGCTCCCGGAGCTGCACAGAACCCCGGGGTGGCCCTGGAAGCCCGGCTGCGGGCGCATCGCCGAGAGCTCTGCACCCTGCTCAGTGCAGCCAAAAGGAGGACACCACCCCAACGCCCGCCCCGGACGAGCCGCTGAGGGAAGTGCGGGGCACGCACGCAATGGAATATGATTCGCCTGGAAGAGGAAGGAAGGGCTGCCCGGCCCCCGCCCTGGGTGAGCCTGGAGGACACTACTCTGTGAGACCCGCCGTCATAGGGGGTGAGCCCTGCCGGACGCCGCCCCACGAGGGGCAGCGCACCGTCGGAGAGTGACGGGCAGGGGCGGGGCTGGGGGTTAGTGTTTATTAGGAACAGAGTCTCGGTTTGGGAAGAAGAGAAGGTCCTGGAGACAGATGGTGGTGATGGTTGCACAATGTGGATGAGCTGGATCCAGTGAGCTGTCACTTAAAGACGTTGAGATGGTGAATTTCTGTTCTGCATATTGATCACAATTTTCAAAAAGAAAATTACGGTAAAGGCTCTCCTACTGCCTGGGCACCAGGGCCCAGTTGGGGAGCCTGGTGGGCTGTGCTGGGGTGTCGGCCCCTTGGCTCTGGGAGCCCACCTGCCCCGGCCCAGTGGTAGCCCCAGGCTCTCGGGTGTGGGTTTGAAACAGCATCACCGCTGAGGGTTCACATGCACTTACACTTTGGCGAGATGCCACTTCCTGTTTCCAAGAAGGAAAAAGGCTGAGCGGGCTTGTAAAGCGCTGCCTTCTGCTTGGACATCAAAGGGTCCGACACAGCCTCTCGATGAGTTAAGTGTGAATGAATCAGGGGCACATGGATTAAATTTCCCTTGAAATTCACTCCGGCTTAAAAATTAATGGAAAAAGTGCCTGGCAAAACTTGTTTAGGGCTTTATTGAACCAAAAACACTTTAAAAATAGTTTGGGAAACTCAGCCGACCCAAGCCCTGGGCGGATTCCATCCCGACGCTGGGTCGGAGCCTGGGGCCGGGCAGGGGGTGCCTGTGCGGTCCCCCGCAGGAAACCACACCGCGTGTGAGGGAAAAGTCATTTACCACAGACAGACAGACAACAGATGCAAGGGCAGCCGCCGCGTCAGGGCTGGGGGTGAGAACGCCTCGGGTTTCTGCTTAATTAAGTGGATTTGAGAGAACAGTCTCCATGTTACCATCAGAAACCATTGTTATTACTACTGTTAACTTTGCAAAAGGAAAGCATTGTGAGTTCACAGGTGCGAACCCCACATCTTGCCAGAAACAAAAGGTGGAAGCGACCGTCCACCGGCCAGGTTGGCGGCCAGAGCAGCTGCTGCAGCGCCAGGAAAGGGCCTGAGCCCAGCTTTGCCCCGGGTGCCGAGGGGACGACGCCCGGCCCTGCGCGGCCACACGGGGTGGCTGGGTGCGCGTCTCTCCTGCAGGCCCCCGACTACCCAGGGCTGAAGGAGGCTGACGGGGGCCCCAGGGCAGGGGCTCCTGCAGGACCCCCGAGGATCAGGTGCAGGTGAGGACCTCGCTGGGCGCAGGGCTCGCCTGGGCCCCCACAGCCTCCTGACCGGACAGGCCGTGTTCACCTGCCGTCCTCGTCTCCTGGCACAGCTGCCGTGTGGTCGGGGACTCCCACAGCGGCCGCAGAATCCCACCTTAAACCGGCTCCCCAGAAAGGGGCACTGTCTCCCCACCCACGTGAGGGGCTCCGGGCGGGCATTCAGGTGCCTCTGCGTCCTGGTGACCAAACAGTTCATGGACCTGCCTCTGGATTCACTTTCCTCCTCAGCCCCAGTGGGCGTAGCTTCCCTGGAGGGGGCCTTATCTCCCATGACCCCCGAAGCTTCAGGAAACACCAGACCTGAGCCCCGGGGGGGCGGCCTGTGACCCACATGGAGGGGTCCCTGGGCCGTGTCGTCTGATGGTGGTGCCTTGTTGGAGAAGAGGGGCCTGGGGTGGCACCACGGGGGCTGCCTGGAGGTGGACATCTTGGGGGGTCAGAGGTGCCCCCCAGGCTGTCGGCTGGGCTCCACAGCAGGTCCTTTGTGGGGAGGGCACTTCCTGGGCCACAGGCACTGGGGGAAGGGGACAGTGTCGTGTGATGCGGCCGGGCGTCCTGGAAGGAAGGAAGGAAGGAAACATCCCCTGGCATTTGTGTGGGTTCCCGGGGCCACCACACAAAGTACCACACCCTGGAGGCCTTAAGCCAAGAGAAACGTATGGACGTGTCCCCTCGCAGTCCCAGAAGCTTGGAATCGAGGTACCACAGGGCTGTGCTCCCTCTGAAAGCTGGAGGAGAGGGTCCTTCCTGCCTCTCCCGCCTTCTAGTGGCCCGTCTCTGTCCCTGTCACCTCCTCTTCCTACGAGGACAGTGGCCACCCTAGTGACCTCCTGTTCACGAACTCCACCTGCAAAGGCTCCATTTCCACATGAGGTCACACTCACAGGTGGCAGGGTTACTCCAACACCTCTTTTGGGCAGACACAATTCACCCCATGACAGGACTGCTCTGAAATAATGGGGACATCTGTTGAGCAATTAGTAGGGGGTAGTCACTGAGGTGAGCGGGCGTCACCTCACTGAACCCTCACAGCCAGCCTTAGAGGAGGGCCCTTCACGGTGGGCTCCCAGGGTGCAGGGCGGGGCGGGAATTCACACTCAGGCTGTTGAGATCCACCCCGGCGTGGGACCATGAGGAACTCAGCTGACCTGCTTCACAGTGAAACCTGAGAAAAACTGAAAACAGCCATTGGAAGCCCCTGGAAGGGGTCCTAGGACAACATCAAATGAAACGTCCATTCAAGAAAATCTATGAAAATGTGTTAGAAAAGGACAGCCTGGTATTTGAACCAAAACTCCCCCTGCCCCAGGCCTTCCCCAGCCCCCCACTCAGCGAGGAGGGGGCTCCACCCCAGAGGCTGCAGCCACGAACTAGGGGCTCCCTGCCCCCAGTGGGCTGAGTCCCAGGGGGCGCAGTTGAGAAAAGGGGCACCTTCTCCGCCCAGCGCCACCTCACGCAGGGGAGTGGAGGCACCTTGAGAACACTGGGAGCCCCGTCACCCTTGCCCGGGCTTCAGAGGGTGGTCGCATGCCAGGAGTGGCAGCAGAGAGGACCTCAGCATGCTGCCCCGCCCCTGCAGAGCCTCAGCTGAGAATGGGGGTCACCAAAGACGGGCTTGCCACTGCCCCACCCCCAGGTCAACAGCCCTGGCACAGCCCTGGGGGGCAGGGCGGGGGGAGCAGACTGTAAAACAGACGCCCCCATCAATTCCCAGAGGAACTGACTTCATTTGCAACAGAAGGCGGTGAAGTTCAAACCCAAGGGTGTCTGAAGAGCAGCGGAGGTTGCACTGAAGGAAAGGGAGGGGATGCAGGGACTGAGTGAAGACACGGCCTGGGCTGTGGGCTGGCCAGCGCGCAGGGGAGGACTGACGCAGGTCAGCCAGAGGAGCCGTCCTGGGGTCAGAACGCACATCAGCACTGACCTCAGAAATGACGGTTCCACCCAAAGTCAGGTAAAGAAGGACCGGCCAGCACCACTGCCCCCTCCCGCGAGGAGACTGAGCACCAAGCTGTGTCCCCTGAGGAACAGGAGCAGAGGCTGAACACTCGGAGGGGGAGTAGATGGCACTAAACTAATCCAGCCCCTTCCTGAACAAATAAATAAGCAAATATTAACAACAAGCCCCAGGTGGGGAGGGTACCAGGACCCACATTTGCTACAACACATCATCTAAAATGTCCGGTCTCCAACAAAAAATTACAAGGCATGCCAAGAAGCAGGAGAGCATGATCCAAACAGAAAAAAAAAAAAAAAATCAGGCAACAGAAGCTGCCTGTGCAAATGAACAGATGCTGGATTTAACAGAAAAAGGCTGCAACAAGTGTACTCACATAACTAAAGGAAAGCTTGACTGGAGAAGCAATGGGATGTGCGACGACAGCATCCCATCAACTGAGACCGTCAGTGAAGAGACGGAAACCATAAAAGAGAACCAAATGGGAACTCTGGAGTCAAAGCTACAACAACTGATGGAAAAGACTCACCAGGGGGTCTTCAGACTCACCTGAACAGCAGGTCTGACCTGGCGGAAGAAAGAGCTAGTGGACTTGAAGACAGATCGGCGGAGATTGTGGAAGCTGAGGATGGAGGAAACAGATGAGGACACGGGGGACAGCGTCCAGCCCAGGGCGCCAGCCCGCAGATGGGGACGCCAGAGGGAAGCGGGAGCGAGGGAGGAAAAGGAAAAGTATCCAGAGATATAACGGCCAGAAACGTCACAAATTTATGGAAAAACCATCACCTACCTTCCCAGGAAGCTTGATTGATGATAAATGCGGAAAGACCTGCCAACTGCCACATCACAGTGAAAACACTGAAAACAAAGACAAGGAGAAAATCTTGAAAGTAACTGAGAGGAAACTGATGTGTCGCTCACAAGGGGACCCCACTGTGACGGACCCCCTAAGGCAGAGGCAGTGCAGGCCAGGAGGCAGCAGGTGATATACGCAAAGTGCTCAAAGGAAAAAAAACTGTCAACCAGGAATCCTATACTCAGCAAAGCTATCTTTCAAAAGAAAGAAAGAAAGAAAGAAAGAAAATGGTGAAATGCAGATTTTTCAAGATAAACAAAAACTGAGAATTTGCTGCTGGTAGAACCACCTTAAAAAAATAAAGGAAGTTCTTCAGGCTGAAACCAAGTGGCCCTAGACAGAAATTGAATCCACATGAAGAAACAGAGTGCTGGTAAAGGTAACTATGTCATTTTATAAGGCAATACAAATGTACCTTTTCTTCTTTCTTCTCATAACTGACTTAAAAAGCAATTGTATAAAGTAATATAGATCTAATGCACTGTAAGGCCTGTAATTAGTGGAAATGAAATATACGTGCAATATTTGTGCCAATAACAGTATAAAGGAAGTGGGTGGAGCAGAGCTGGACTGGACTGAGGAAATGACTCCAGGTGGCAAAGGGGTCATGACTCCAGTGTGCCGCTGGGCTTGTAGTGTTACTAATTGTCGTTTCTATAACATAAGACCGCTCGAAGGGGAAAGGGAATAAACCCACGTGGGACTGATGTTCATACGTATCACTGGAATTAAGCCAGTGTAAATCTGAAGCCGATTCTGATGTTAAAATGTATGTGATAAACCCTGGGACAACTACTAAGGAAATAGCAACAACAACGAAAAGTAAAAAGTCATTAAAGAGTTCGTAATGCTGCATTAGGAAATATTCACTCAGCATGAAAGAAAGCAATAAAGGAGGAATAGAGGAATAAAACAGACATGGGAAAATAGGAAACAAACAGAGAAATGGGAGCAACAGAGCTAACCACGTCAATAATGACACTGAGTGTGGACGCACTTACCAAGCTGACCACAAGGCAGAGACTGTCAGCCTGGGCAAAGAGCAGGCTACAGGAAGCACACTTGAGATTCAAAGTACAAACGGACTAAAAGGGTGGAAAACATTATGCAAAGAACAAGTACAGGGAGCTGGAATTGCTGCGCTAATGTCAGACAAAACAGATTTTAACACAGAACGTGCTATCAAAGATGAAGAGGGATATCTAATCATGATAACAGAGCCAGTCCTCCCGGAGGACATAGCAATCACAAACATACGTGTGCCCCACAACAGAGCCCCCAAGTACACGAAGCACAAGCTGATGGAAGGAAGAGAAAAACAGACAGCTCCACAGCCGTAGAGGGAGCTGCCGGTACTGCACTTTGAGTAACGGATGTACCAACCAGACAAGAGACCAACAAGAAACCAGAAGACTGGCGCCCCAGCCAGGCCTCCTGGACATCCATGGGGCACTCCGCCCAACAGCAGCCGAACAGACCTTCTTCTCAAGGTCACATGGAACGTTCTCCAGAGAGAATATCCTAGGCTGTGTTCCAGGCCATAAAGCAAATGCAAGCTGTCCAAGGCCACCACACGAGCAGGCAGTGGGAAGGGGCTGTGGCGGTGGGCAACGACCTCTCAGAGGGGTGAGGAGGACCCAGGCAGAGGGGGGACTGACTCAGGTGGGTAGCAGTAACGGGCGGGTTGTGCTCCGGGGGGGGGGGGGGGGGGAAGGACGTCCGTTGCCGTGCTGAGTATTGGGCCTGGATCCTGACGCCCTGGCCATGTGCTTAGGGGAGGGAAGTTGGTTGGTTGGTTGATTGATTGATTAACAATTACAGTTCTAGACTTGGTGGTGGAGCTTGGAATGGGTGGTCAGGTGAGTTTAGGCAGGAAGAGAAGGCCTCTGCAATGTTCCAGGTAAGAGGGAGTGGGTGACAGAGCTTTCACAGGTAAAAGCCAAATGGCTAAATGCGTGGACCACTAAGGACACGCCAGACTGAAAAGGAAAGCCTGAAGGTGCTGGCACAGGGGTACAGCTCCTGCCTCAACTCCAGCCACAGCCAGGAGATTTACTTGCACTGACTTTTTATAAAACCTCAGCTAAGTTTACTTCAAAGTAAATAACTTCTCCCCAAGTTTGATTTCTTAATGCCAATGTCCACACTCTGGCTAAATGCCAGTGTCCCCAAGCCTACCCCCAGCACCTCTGTTCAACCTGTGTGCTTCCTGCCCGCCGGTCAGGAGGCGCCGCAGGAAGGACGCACACCTGTGCTTCAGTGGAGTCCGATGTGCAAAGTGCTTGTCAGTGGGAAAGTGTAAGTCGGGCTCCGCGTGGCTGGGCTGTGGGTCCGGCAAGAACACAGCATTTACATTCACCCTGCAGATGTCTGAGGCATTTCCATGAGCAAGAAATGGCACCTGGGGCGCGGCTGAGTAACAGGAAGAAAGGGTGGGCCGGGGAGCCGCACCTGCTGAGGACAGCCTGTGGCCCGAGTCTGCAGAAGGCGCCACAGGAGACGACTGGAAGCCCCAGACCAGGCGGGCCAAGCCGGTCCCCAGCAGAGCGCCTAGGCCCAGGGACAGAGCGCCCGCCTCAGGGCAGCTCCGGCCGGGGCGAGCTTCCCAGGTCCTGCTGACCCGGCCCGGCCCGCCCACAGCTCAGAGGACCGCGTCGCCACAGCAGTTGTGCTTAAACACAAGAACCCAGCCACGCGACTGCCGAGTCTCGAGAAAATAATTCGGCAGGGTGGATGGATTCAAGTGTGCTCCAGGAGAAAGGACCTGGCATCCAAAGGGACTTTGAAAATGGTAAGCTTCTTTGGGTGTATTTGCCCCAATAATCCACAGAAACAACAGTAATCTAAAAATAGTCTTGTTTTCTGTCCTAAGCTCCTTTTAACTTCGTTAGTCATCACCAATTCTTAAAATAAAATCCGTGTAACGTCTCTCCTAGTAGCAGCTATAAACACACCTCGAAAGGAGGCCGGAGGACCCAGAGAGGAGGAAGAGGAGCGCGGGGGGCTGCGGCCGCGGGGATGGAGGCCGCTGGCCCCGCGGTGGCCACAGGACCGGCCGGAGGCAGACCCGGGGGCGCGCTGGCCGCGGAGCTGCGCCGCCGCCTCCGGAACTCCCTGCGCCCTGGCGCGCGGCCACCGTGGTCCCGGCAACGGCATTAAACAGAGGGAAACAGACGGGGATTCCGTCACCCGGGCGGGGGAATAAGGCGCGCATTGAGAGCAGACAGGAAAAGAGCTTTTCTGGATGGAGTGAAAATTATTTATTGGAGGAGGAGGAGGAAGAGGATGAGATGGAGGAGCAGCGGCGGCCAACAGCCCCCAGCTCGGCCCCTCCACAGCCAAGGGGCGCCCCGGGCCGAGGGGGTCTCGCGGGCTCTGGGTCGGGGGGGGGCGGCCCCGCGCGTGTGAAAGCGCGAGAGGGGGGACGGGAGGGTGTGGGGGTCAGTCTTTATTTTAATACAACTTTCCAGACCTCCCTTAGCAACCCCCCCTACGACTCGGCCGCCTCGTCTTGGCCGGTCCTGAGGTGGGAGGGGGGCGGGCAGTGGGGCGGGAACTCTCCACGCAAAATCCTGGCACCCGGGTCTGCGGACGCCAGGATCCCGGCAGAAAGATCTTTTCAAAGGGAGGGGCGAGGGAGGGGCGTGGGCGGCGCAGCCCTGGCGCCCCCTGGCGGCCTCCAGCGCTGGATGCACGCCCCCCACCCCCGCAGTCGGGCATCCTCGCGGGGTCTCCTCAGCCTCAGAGTCCTCGCGGGGTCCCCCGCCCCCAGCCACAGTATCCACTCTGGGTTCCCACTCATTGCGCCTTGGGCACGAGGCGCGTGCCAGGCCCCGCTCTTGGTGTGGGAGCAGATCTATAGGTGGTGGCACCAGAAAAGTGTTCTGACACCCACAAGACACCCGCAGGGGAGACCTGTGCCTGAAACAAGAAATTTCAGCCTTGTTGAGTCGACGCCGCTGGGAGGAACCGATAAACGGCGGAGGTGACGTGGGCATCGCTCCCTCTGGGCCCCTTCCTATTATTTAATATCGCACCCCGAGGAGCCAGCGAAACCACTGTTGGGTCAAATGTCTCACCCCCACCCCTTTCCCCGGGTCCCGGGCATGGAGTCGTTTCGAGCACCCACCCGCGCGTCCTGCGGGCCTCCTGGTCCGCGCGGCAGACAAGTCTTTTGCTTTAGGTTTATTTTAAACCACATAGGGTGTCGTGCAATAGATTTATGATTTTGTACACCATACATTTTAGCCGCCCTAACACTCCAGTCCCTTCCATCCAAGGCCAACACACAAATATGGTCCTGTTTTGGCCACTGAACTGCGCCGAGGAAAAGCAGGAGAGTTTGAAAGCGTAAAGTGTAAAGTGAAACAGCCCGGCGTTGGAGCGGCTTCCCCAAGCACCAGCTTTCGGCTCGCAGACCAGCCCCCACCCCTCATTGGTTAGAAACCCGAAAATCGCGCACCCCCAAAGGCCCCTGACCCCCTGGGGCGGGCCACTGGCCGGCGGCTGAAAGCCCGTGGTGGGGATCGCGGTTCTCCACGCCCCCCCCACCTCCCCACACACGCTATGCCAGCCATGCAACAGGCAATCTGGGTCGTTCAGATATTTACAGAATAAAAATGACAATAACTCCACGTCCCGGGACTGCCATGCAATCTGTTAGTAATTTAGCGGGATGGGAATTTCCTTTCTCCGGCCTGCCAGTGGAAGCGCTTTTCCAAATTTCCACAGCGGGGGAAGCCTGCGATTTTACATAATGACTTCAGCATGCAGGGCCCTCTCGGCACCCTCGTCGTCTCCTGCCCCCCCCCCCCCCGCTCCCTCATTAAAGCAGAGCGTGATTCTCTCAGGACACCGCGTGGACCCAGGCATCCGGGTTGGTCCGGAGGCCGGGGGCGCCCAGTCGGCCCCGCGTGCGCCCCTGCTCGCCCAGTGAGCCCCAGCCCGCCCCCCTTGCGCCCTGCGGGCCGGGCGAGCGGCGCCCCGCGCAGGGAGGGGCGGGAGCTCGGCGACTGGTCCCCCGGGCTCAGCGCCGGCTCGGGCGGGCGGGGGCGTGATGTCACGGCAGGGAGGGGGCGCGGGAGCGGCCGGGCCGGCGGGGAGGCGGGGGAGGTATTTTCCAGCTTTAAAAAGGCAGGAGGCAGAGCGCGGCCCTGCGTCAGAGCGAGACTTAGAGACTCCGAACTCGCCGGCACAGTCACCGCGCCGGGGCGGGCGGCCGGGCGCCGGGACCCGGGCGCGGGCGCACACCTCCGAGCCCCCGCCACCCGCCACCCTGGTCGGGTCCCAGGGCCGCAGCCCGGCCCCGCCACGCGCGCACACGCCCCTCGTAACATTTCCCCGGGGCGCGCGGCGCTGAGCCCGGACCGACGCGCGTCCGCAGGGGGCGAGGGCGCCTTCCTCCCGAGACGACCCCGGGCGGCGGCGCGGGGCGCCCGCGCCTCCCGCTCCTCCTCCTGCTCCTCCTGCTCCCCTCCGCCGCTGCCGCGTGGATGCCAAGTACCAGTTTTCCAGTCCCTTCCAAGTTTCCACTCGGCCCTCCGGCTGCAGTCTGCGGGAGCGGAGAAACTTTGGGGCCCTCGCCGCCCGCCGGCGGCACCATGAAGTCCGCAGAGGAAGGTAAGCTGGCGCGGCCGCAGCCCCTCACTGCGGCCCCCAGGCCCCCAGCCCCGCGCCCCCAGCCCCGCGCCCGCCGCGCCTGTCCGGTCCGCTCCTGGCCGGGTCCCGTCCCGGGGAGGGGGAGCAGGCCGGGCCAGGGTCTGCGCGCAGGGAGGGGCGCGGGCGGCCCGGCGCGCGGCGGGCGCGCTGCACAGATTGGGAAGCGGTGTCCCCCTGGTGTTTCCCCAGAGCAGCCCTGATTTCGAGCGCGCCTTCTTGCCAATAGGTGTCTCCTCTTCTCTAGCGCTGAGTGCGCGCTCTTGGCCTTCGCTGGTGCAGCCTCGCGGCGGTACAAACTCAGTTCAAATGCAGGCGGCTTGAGGACGGGGCGAGGTTAGGGCCGTCAGAACTAGGAAGGAAAGACACTTTGGGAAGAAGTGAGGTTTCTTTGGGAAAGGAGTATGGCCCAGTTACTTCCCCAGTGGGGCAAGGCCACCCTGTGGCTTCGAAGACTGGCCATACAGCGAAGTGTGGGGGTTCTGCGCCCCTCCACGGGCTTAGTCGGTGGGGGGTTCTCTCCGAGAGCTGGCTCCCCGAACTGCCTCCAGCCAGAGCCGCTCCAGGCCGCGCCATCAGGCTGGGGGCCCGACCCGCAGGATTAAAAGCCATTGAAGGTACTGTTGGGCACAGCCTCTAATTCAAGCCATGTTGCAGGCTTATAGGATTCATAATCTTACACAATCATAAGACTTGAGAGTTCCAACTGCAGAAAATGTTTCAGGACAGTTTGAAAAGGGACCGCCAAGTTTCAAGCTACTTGCTTAGAGTCAGGAAGATGGCTTAAGAGTCTGCCCTGAAACCTGGTGATGGCAAGGCGCTGGCCACCCTTGCGTGCAGCCTCAGGTCCACAGGTTCCCACTCCCTCCCTTAAAAGAAGCACTCCTGGGACCCAAGCAGCCCACAGCTCCTACTGGTCAGGGTTCCTGAAGGTGTCTGAAAATAGCCTGGGAAAGGGTGACCAGCATCCTAGTTAGGGATGACGATGGCAAATACGTGGTGGAAACTGGGAGACACCTTTCCAAGTGCCTTATCAGTGCTGAAGTATTTTATTTAAATTATTTTAAGAAAACTGCCAAGCCTGCCAATGTGTAGTGAGTGCTCTTAGTTTATAAGGGCAGACACCCTGCTGGGGAGCGCCGGAAACTCAATGCTGCTGCCTCCTGCATGGTTCTAATAAATGCAATGGCTGCACTGCCATTTGCAAGGACAGCCAGCTTGGGGTAACGTCCCCATGTTCAGCAGACATGAGCTCAAGCCCACACACTCAATACAGGAAGGCCGATGTGGCCAGGGTCCTGCTGTCTTATGTTATTTCTACGTGTTGTGCATCACGGAAGGTTATCTTATGTTTCTTACATTTCACCCCAATTTAGAACATGGTTAAATGTAAACTTCGGGTAAAGTTTACAGGATGAGCTCTTACTGTGAAAAGATTTTTTAAAAAAATTGTTGAGGTTTTGATTTGAAATCTTTGGACACGTATTTCAAAGTTTTCTCCACATATTTCTCTTATCACTGCTTTGAAAAATGTGGGTCTTTCAAAGGTTAGATTTCTTGAACAGTCGGTGGTCTGTCTGCAGTAACCTTTTCTCTTACAAGAGGAGCAGGCATCTCTGGGGGTGCTGTTTACTGTTCATGTTTCCTACTTAAGGAAACGCGTAAGGTGCCTCTGCTAAGACACAGCCCCCCGGTCCCAGGGATGCGCTCTGACTGAACACATGTGTATTTTATAAGGACTGCAGAATTAGGCTTACCAGAATGTATGAGCTAATCCTTCCCATCGACAGGCGCTGGACGGAGAGGCAGAGCCCTCCCTGCAGGTCCACGCCTGCCTGGCTGAGAGCTGGGGGACTGCGTCTGGCCCTTCCCCGCAGGCCCGGCCAGGCCCTCGGTGCCCAGCGACACACTCGGCGATTCCCGGCACTGCCCTCCAGTTTAATGAGCATCTGGTTAGAGCTCATTAGGCGCTGTTGCTTCTGAAGGCCCCGCGCTTGTTTTTCCGCGTGGGGAAGGCAGAGAAATGCAGGCCTTGTAGGTACACCCACCCACCCACTCAGAGGTTGCTCCACACAGAATGCCCGGGGCTCTCCAGAACAGAACAAAGCCCGCCCTGTTCTCCCGCCACTTAACTCCGTGGCGTTGTTTCCTAACCCAGATTAGTGAGGGCCTGCTGCTCTGTCACACCCAGCGCTGGAGCTCTGTGCCCTGTGCACACCCTCCGCCTCTGAGAGGAAGCGCCAAGCTAAACATTTCCATCAAGACAGGAGTGTCTGCTGAATTGGCAAATAACTCCAAACCATTTACGAGATGAAAGGCACTAGGGGGGTGCTGGTAAGAGGAGCAGTTAAAAAACAGCCACCCTATCTGGTTACCTTTGGGGATCTAAATCTGGTGGGGGGGGGTGTCAACTCAGCCTTAGGATAAAGCCGTCCTGAGTCGTGAACCTGAGGGGCTCAGGTGCCCCCGACGGGTAAACCCACATTCTCCTGGACAGAACAGTTCAGCAAAAAGTTTAACTGATGGTAAGGGCTGTTTTTGTGAGTAAGTTTTTGGTGAGAGTGAGAAGGTGGCTGAAGTTAAAAAAAAAAAAAGAGAGAGAAAATGAAATGTTGCGGCTTCTGAACGGAAAACAGAACTTCCATTTGCCTGAAGGTCAGCAAGAAACGCAAACTACAACAAAACAGCCCTCCAACATACATCTCAAAGTTAGAGCTATTATTAGAAACTAAATCAGGCCAAAGTGAACTATAGTTTATCACTGGAGAAAAGCAGGCATTTGAAAAGGGTCATGAGAGGGAAGTTTTTTTGGGGGGGGGTGGCCATGTGATTCGCAGGTTATCTGCTTCCGGAAAAAGCTATACCCCGGGGACCAGCGGGCCCGCAGGGCAGAGAGGAGGACACGGTTTAATTCTGCAGAGTTGCAAAAATGGACACGTGTGTCACCCTCCTCCTTTCTGATTCCATTCCCCCTCCGCGTGTGATCCCTAGCTTCTCAGTCCTCTGCGATCATTCTTGTGCTGTTCCAGACGCTGGTTTCGCAGGTGCCAAGCCCCCGGGCAAGTCAGAATAAAGCAGAAGGGGAGAGAAGGCCCTCAGACGGGCCTAGCTTTGTGTACTGGCTCTGCGCGGACCCGCTGCTCCTGCGCCCTGGCCTTGGGTGGAACCCGGCGCTCTTCCTGCCCTTGGTCAGTCTCTGGGCGCTTTGGAGGCGCTCACGGATGGTGGGCAGGCTGCTTGTGCGCGCAAAGGCGTCAGTACGTATTTCAGGAAGCTGAGGGACCCACGTGAACGGCTTTACAAAAAAGAAGGGTTGCCAGTTAGGGGCCAGCCTGCAAGTGAAAGGCCGCGCGTAAGAGTGGACAGCCGTGAGCAGCAGCGCCGCTCCACTGTGCAAAGGAGAGCACGGCCCCAGTGCCTCCAAACCTCCCACCTCCCTGACTCCTTCGGGTGGCGTCTTCAGCTTCGAGGGCTGGAAAACCGTGTTCCCTGTGTGCATTGCTCGGGTTAGGGGAGAAGCGTGCTCCTTCGAAAGCGAGCCCTGCTATCCAGGGGCTTCCACTCGGGGCCCAGGCTGCGGGGCTCCGGCAGGACGTGCGCGTCGTACACTCGCAGCAGCAGAGCCCGGCTGCTCCTCCCCCTGGAAGCGGCCCGGCAGCTGGGGGCCCCTAGGGGCGAGTTCAGCAGACCGGCGGACGGCGTCCGCAGCTCTTTGAGACGCGGTTATTGAGCTTCGCGTCCCTCCGTCTTCGGGAGGCGCGAGCCAGGCCCGCTAGCCGGTCGGGGCGGCGCGCTCCACGCAGAGATCCGAGCCGCGCGAGCCGGCTGGCGGGCTGGCGGGCGGGGGTCCACGGCCCGCTCTCGTCCCCGCCCCCTGCCCCTCCCCTGCCCCTGCCCGCCCGGCTGCGGCCGCACTGGCCCTCAGGCCCGGGGGCGGACGGAGGAGGCTGGACCCCGAGTCTCCCCACCTCCCGGGCGCACGTGTACGCCCCTCCCCCGCGCGGACCCAGGGGACCTTCGGGGGTGTCGCTTGCGCGGGGGCGTGGACCCCTAGAGCTGCCCGGGGACCCCGGCGCGGGTGCGGGCGCCGGGAGCTGGGACACCAGTGAGAGGCGTGCGCTCCAGCTCGCCCGGAGAGTTTATTTAAAACTCGGAAGCCGGCGGCCGGCGAGCCGCTTGTTTATGTAAACCCGGAAACAGCGGGGGGAGGGGCGCGGCGGGGGAGGGCCGGCGGGAGGGGCGCGGGCAGGAGTCACGTTACCCTAGGACGCGCGGCCGAGCGCAGGGCGCAGCCGAGCCCGGGTCGCCGCGACCACAGGTGCCCGCGGCCGGGGACCCGACCCCGGACCCCGACCGGACCCCACCCCGGACCCTGTCCTGGACCTCGACCCCGATCCCAAACCGGGATCCCGACCCCGACCCGCAACCTGACCCCAACCCGGGACCCCGACCCTGGGCCTGACCCCAGACTCCAGACTCTGGACCCCGCCCAACCCCAGCCCCGGTCCCCGACCAGGACCCCTGACCTAGAATTCGGACACCGACCCTGGACCCCCGACCTCGTACCCGAACCCCGACCCTGACCCCCTGACCTCCGACCCTGACCCAGCATGACGGGGCTGGAGGAGGACCAGGAATTCGACTTTGATTTCCTCTTCGAGTTTAACCAGAGCGACGAGGGCGCCGCCGCGGCCACCGCAGGTGGGTCCGTGCGGGGCCCGGGCGTGGGGGCCGGGGGCGCGGGGCCGGGCGGGCCGGATCCGGGTCCGGAGAGCCCGCCTCAGGGGCGCGCAGTGGCGCCCGCCCCTCTGCCCAAGGCGCCCCCCCAGTCTTCTGTTCCCCCTCGGCGTCGCTCAGGGAGGGGCACCGAGGGGCCGGCGGAAAACAAATCAAGTTGAGGGGCGAGTGTAGAGAGGCCCCTTTCGGGGCGGTAGGGTCCCCCTAAGTGTGCTAGACTCGGGGCCTCACTCCAGTTGGGCTCCGAGCATGATCGGAGCGGGGAGCCTCCTATTTGGGGCGGGGTGGCACTCTCGCCAAGGGACGGAGTGTCCCCGATCCTGGACTTGAACGCACGTGAGGCGGGGCCGAGACCCTCAGGTCTGCCCCCTTGCGCTCCCTGTGAGGTCAGCCGCCCTCTCCCTGTAAGTTAACAGCGGAACTAGCCTCGGACCACCAGGTGCGGGCCTTTTCTTTCTTTCGTTTTCTCTTCCCTGTCAAAAATAAGGCTTCCACTTACACAGCAGGTAAAAGAGCCCCCCAGCCCCCCAGGGCGCCCCCCGGGGTGCTTGCTGTTAGGTAAGACTAGGCCCTTGAGTATCAGACCCGCATTACAGGAAGACGGTCTGTGCGGGGGGTGGGGGCGCCCTGAATGGAAGTCACTACAGCCCCTCCTTGCAGCCTGGCTCTCCCCCACCTGTCTTTTATGTCCTCTGTCGCCCTCCTTTCTGTGTCTGTCTTCAATATATTCCCTCTGTCCCTGCCCACGTGGCGGTGTGGTGGAGAAGCTGAGCCCAGCACACTTGGCACGGGCAGGCGCTGGTTTCTGCAATGACTGTATAATATTTTCCGTATCATTCACCGTCCCTCTTTTAAAAGTGCAACGTCCTGCTCATTTAAAAAAAAATAAATGTTCCAACCAGGCCGAGGCTGCCTGATCTTTCTTATCTGCCCTTTCTGAACATCTTCTCTTTTCCTCCTCCTTGGCTCGGGGTCTCCAGGCCTCTGGAGTCAGTGGGAGCCAAGGCCCCTGAGGTTGGAGAGAGAGGTGGCTGCTTGAAAGAGACTTGGGGCCGGAAGTGGAGAAATGGCCTGGAGGCGCCGTGCCCCTGCTTGGGCGGCGGGGCGGCTGCCTGTGGCAGGTCCTGGATGTTCCTGGGCTGCTTCTCTTTTGGTGTCCACCCCTCACCCCTTTCAGTCACTCAGTAAATACATTTAAGGAGAGATGCTCTGTGGAGGTGGGGACCACACTCCTGACCTCTTCATGGAGTGAAAGCCGCCCGGACAGAGACTTCCACTGCGAGTCCTGTGTCCCCAGGGCTGTGCTGCGCTGGGAGGCCAGCCTGGTGGGTGCAGGGGTCCTGTGGTCATGGAGCTTTCTGAGTTGTGGAGGCCTCGCGGTCTCCCTGTGCCTCTTTGTGTGTTTGCTCCTGCGGACAGACAGGTGCCTTTTAAGCATCTCTGCCAACTGTGTGCCCCTCCCATCTCAACCCCCCTGTTAAAGCCTCCTGTGGGAAGGCCCCGGGGCGCCAGCACCTGGGGCCCAGCATTCTCCAGCTTTGGGGGCGGGGAGGCCTTAGGCAGCTGGAGAGTGTTCTGGGCAGAGATGGAAAGAGCTTCTTCCTCTTGTCATAGTGTTAGAAAGAAGTTGATAGAAAACATGCCTTTTTATATATTTCTGTGAAAGACATATAACTTTTTTCTTTTTTATTAAGACTTTTCAGAGCAGTTTTAGGTTCACAGCAGAATTGAGAGGAAGGGACAGGTTTTCCCAGGTGCCCTCTGCCCCAATGGAGGCACAGACTCCCTCCCTATTAGCGCCCCCACCAGAGGGGCGTTTGTACTGTTGTTGGACCTACACTGACACGTCATCACCACCCAGAGTCCTTAGGTTCACAGGGTTCACTCTGGGTGCTGAATGCTCTGTGGGTTTGGATGAATACATAGTGACTCGTATCCAGGATAATTGTCACCAGAGGAGTGTTACTGCCCTGAAAACCCTCTGTGCTCCACCTGGTCCTCCCTCCCTCCTGCGAAACCTTGGCAGCACTGATCTGTTCACTGTGTCTGTATTTTCGTCTTTTCCAAAATGGCCTATAGTTGGAATCACACAGTTTGCAGCCTTTTCAGATTGGCTTCTTTCATTTAGTAACATGCATTTAAGGTTCCTCCATGTCTTTTCCTGACTTGATCATTTTTCAGTGCTGAATAATATTCCATTCTTTGGATGGACCAGAGTTTATTTACCCATTCAGTTCCCAAAGGACATCTTGGTTGCTTCCAAGTTTTGGTAATTACGTGAATAAAGTACTTTCTTCTTCTTCTCATTAGTTATTACAGAACATTGTGATTGTTAGTTATTGGGTTACTGATCACATTGTATGTTAGATTATTAGAATGAATTCTCCAGCTCTGGATAGGTGACAGAAATGGCTTCACATTATTTCTGGAACCAGCCTGGATAGGAATAAATGAATGAATGACTAAATCTGAGATGGATTGTGAAGTAAGGTAACATAGAGCTTTAGAGGTTGAACTAAAAATGGGCACTTTGTCAAAAGGACATGGCCAGCCTTGAGCACAGGGTCCCTGGTCTCTGTCGCAATTCTTCCTGCGCCCAGGGGGGGTGTCCTCTAAACTGTCACCCTGTCACTCACACCCCTTCATGCACTGAGGCATGTGGCACCCTGCGGTTCAAGGGGGCGACTGGGTCCTGGAGTTCCTTTTTGCTAGAGTGCTCAGCAGGTGCAAATAGACAGTCAGGTACCATTTGTTGGGAGAAAGACAAGAGAACTTTTTAAATGATCTTCCCAGGGCTGGGCGGGGGTGTTTGCGCTCTGGAGGCCTCGGCGTCTTCCTGTCTCCGCGCCCCGGCCCTCTGGGGAGCGGCTGGGCAGAGGGCTTGCCTGTCTGGAGAGCGGGCAGAAGGCCTCCTGTTTCTCTCTGGGTCTCAGGAAATAGTGGCTCTGCTGACAGCCACGGCGGGCGTGGCCCCGCTTCCCGCCCCAGGCTCCTGTTTTCTAAGTTATTTTGGCCACGCTCTGCCTGACTGTCGCCGTGGCAACCCAGGAGGAAGCTGGCCGGCCCCTGGAGGCTCCCAGCACCGGGCCACCTCACGGCCTCCGCGAAGGCGGGTGGTTAGCTGCCTTCACTGCTCGACAGCGGCGTTTCCCGGCTCACACGTGAAACGGACGTCTTCTGAGAAAGTGAAGGTGTGGAGGCGTTTCTGTTCTCCATTGCGTTCTCAGCGGTGGAGCTGTTGATGCCAGCCCATCCAGCCCAGGAGGGCACGTGGGCATGGCCTGCGATGCACCTGCTCCGGGGCGGAGAGGCCCGGGGACACCGGACACCGGAGTGGAGGTGCCCCGTCTTTAATATGAGCAGCCCCGCCACCCTCAACTTACCCCAAAGCCCCAGAGAGGTTTCCACCAGCGGTGGCTCTTTGTAGAGGAATTCTCTGTGTGTCTGTCAGGGGAAGACCACAGCTAGTAACGGACAGCTTGGATGGTTTTAATTCCTTAAAAATGGTGTGAGAAGGGGAAGATCTTAGCCGATGAGATTCGGCCGTCGGGGGCCTGTGGGAGGAAGGAGGTGTGTGAGGGCAGGCCTGCTTGTTGGCCGCCCGGACGAGCCATTCTGTTTGCCTTTGTAAACCTTCTCCCTGGCAGGCGACTGGGTGACCGGTGCCCTCAAAGCTGTGTCTGTCTGTCACCCACGGGCCTGCCCCGCCCCGGCCGCCCTCAGGCAGTGCCTCCCGCCTGCTCAGTAAACAGCTCCCAGCAGAAAACGCCTGGCATGGAGCGTCTTTGGTGTTGATTTGTTTTGTTTTGTTTTGTTTTGTTTTGTTTCCACTACCTGTGAAATTATAATCCTGCCGTTTCGGGCGCCGCCCCACAGCGAGGAGGTCTGGCCGGGCCTGGGAGGACGGGCTGGCGTCACAATCGCCCCAGGTCTATTTCTAGCTCCGTGTCCTGCGCTTCAACCCCAGCAAATGCTACCAGGGATGTTCCTTAAAATGAAACACACGAGTCGCCGTGGCAGTCACCTCTCCGCATCTGTGGAAGGCGGCAGGGAGCGGGCAGGGACGTGGTGGCTCCCGCTGGAAAGCATGTGTTGGACGGGGCGCCCGCCTGTGCAGAGAGTGCGGCAGCCGTGGCACTGGCCTGGCTGCGCTGCGGCGGGGCCCTGATGTCGGTGGGGAGTGGTCTGAGGTGCAGTGGGCCTTAGGAGGGACACGGGTATATTTCTGTGGTTGCTCAGAAATAATACGATTGTCTGGTTCTGAAGAAGACTGTTTCTCAGGGTTCTGTCGGGTCTGCTGAGGACTGAGTTTGCAGTGGGCGCTGGGCCAGCCTGGGAGCTGAATTCGCCGGCTGCCGGGCACCCCGCTCCCCATGCCAGTGTCCGGCTCTGCACCCCGCGCACCTGTGGGAGGGGACGGGTGTTCGGACTGGAGGTGGCAGGAGGCAGTTCGTGTCTTGAGACACGAGCCACACTTCCCGAATTTCCATTCTATTAAGCCGTTTTGAATGCGCTCCCCCCAGCATTTGCTCAGCCTCCCGCTCTCTGTGCCGCCCGCCCTGGGAGTTAATGAGCCTCCTTGGCAGACAGCCAGGCTCCGAGGCAGCGGCAGAAGGTGGCGGTGATGGGAGCCGCGCTCTTCAGTGGCTCCTGACATGACATGAACCAGCCCGAACGTCTCAGGATTGTTAAGAAAGTTACTGGAAATATTTTCATTCCATGTAAATGTCATCCCTTTGAATAGCTAAATAATTCAGATTTGAATACGGTTTAGGTGGGTAATAAAGCCAAACAGAGTGGAAGCTGGGGGGCAGGAGGGAGAGAGGCCCCCAGGCGGGAGGGCAGGACCCGGGCTGCGGGGTCTTGGTCCCGGGCAAGCTGGGACCACTACCTGTGTGGGTCTTTGTTCTCAGAGGGAGGGCGTTGTCATCAGGCTGGCTGAGTGTCCGTAATGAAGTTCAGGCCTTCGAGGCTTTCGCTTTGGAATTTATTTAATTAAGGAAAACTCACGCTTAGGTGGGTCTTTTTTGTGTGTTAATAAAGGCTTTATTTTTTTTTTCTTTCCTTTGTTGGATCATGATTATCGGCAGTCTTTGGTTTACATAAAGTCCCCTCTTAGGGTGTTCTGGGAGTCAGCGTGCCTGCCCCCCCATCCCAGTCTCCCCCCTGGGCTGGGGGAGGGGCAGGACTGCTCCTAGACACCTCGCTCGACTCGGAGCTCGAATGTCCAGCCGGCGCCACGGAACATGGCTGAGCCCCGTGGGCAGGCGGTGGGGAGGCCCCAGGACTCGCTCTACCATTTGCTGGGATTTTCTTTGTTTTAATTCTCAGAATTACCTTCCTGCCAAAAAACAGTAGATCATAGATTTGCACGAAATTCTTCAGCTGGAGCAGGAGTTGTGGGGATCCGCCCATTAGACCCCTTGCATGTCCGCACGGCCGCGGGGTGCTGGGGGCAGAGGGCTGGGGGGGCCTGTCCCAGCGCCACGTCTGGGTTTGTGGGGCACGGTTTGTACGCTTCTGTCAGCCTGGGCCAGGGCTGCCCTTCCAGAGTCGAGGGCTTGTCTCTGAAGTGAAATTCTTTCCTCATTGAACGCTGATGGTCACATGGAGAAAAGGGTGCCCAGCACGTGGCCACGTACCCAAGGGGGCGGGTCTGCGATCTCTTCCTGGGCGTTCCTGATGCTGCCACCTCAGGACAGAGTGTCAGGAAGACAGCGGGGCTCATGGGATGTAGCGGTTGTCCCGGGAGCGCCCGTGAGAAGGGGTCCTTCGTCCACCCATTTCCTCTTGGTGGCCGGGAGGTGCGTGTCCAGGCTGGGAAGGCCGCCGGTCCCTGTGGTGACCAGGGGTGCAGGTGGCCTCCACACTGGCAGAGTGGTGTCCATGTGCTGGCTGCAGACTGGCAGCCGGGATGGGACAGGTGCAGACCCCACACTCACCGAGGTGGAGCCAGAGACCCCAGGAGGGGGTAGAAACCGCCCAAAGAAAGACGGGTTCCAGACGATCTAGCGCATGCAAGGCCAGGAGGCCGTTGCCTGCAGTCACGTCGAGACGCGGTGCCGGGAGGAGGGGACACCTCTTTAATTTGGAACACGTCCGACATAGTAAAGCTGTTTGCCGACTTGTCACGACTGCAATTCCTGCCCTGAACGGACACAGATCAGTTTGTTAACACGCTGCCTGTTGATCACGCTCACCGTCACCGTCGTGGTGCAGCAGTGGGGCACGCCGCCCACTCTCGCTCCTGCTGGACTGGTGACACCTGCCTTCCTACCCGAAGCCACACAGGGACTGTTTTCACCTGCAGGGCCTAGGGACACTGGTTCTGTTTCCTGTTTTTTTAACTAGCCGTTCTGGTTAGAACGGTCTGGACAGGGCCGGGCTGGCTGCGAGGAGAGGCCCTCTGGACGTGAGAGCCGGGGACACATGCTGAAGGTGCCTGTGATGTGCTGCCGTCTGTGGCCAGGGGAGACGTCTGTCTGCAGAGCCGCCCGTGGACCCCTTCGGGAGGAGCAGTGTTTAGTCCCACAGTGACTGAGGGCACCACTGCAGCCCTATGGGGCCGACCTTCCTGAGGCCCCGAGGCCCCTGTAGGGCTGA
Organism: Camelus dromedarius; assembly: GCF_036321535.1. Classification (NCBI taxonomy): domain Eukaryota; kingdom Metazoa; phylum Chordata; class Mammalia; order Artiodactyla; family Camelidae; genus Camelus; species Camelus dromedarius. The sequence goes on from NC_087463.1 coordinate 27,374,504, forward strand.
CACCTCACAGGCCCTGGCCCGCCTGCTGCCCGGGTCCCTCTGGACAGCGCAGGTGGCCTCCTCTGTGGCCAGGCCTGGGTGTTCGTGGACGAGGGCCTCTGCACCCGCCCAGCACCCCACGCCCAGGCGAGCGGGGGCCTGAAGGCAGGGTGTCCGCACCTGTCCCAGGAGGTCACCGCAGGGGGGCGTCTCTCCCAGGGCCGCAGCCCAGCCTGCAGCCCCAGACCCCCTCCTCCTGGGGAACCTTGACCGTGTCCTCTGGGAATTCCTGTTCCAAGGTTATTCACTTCTTGTTTGATTTTCACAAAGATTGTAATTTCATTTTTAACCCTCGATTGTGGTTTTTGTGGTAAAAGTCAGTAAGCCTCTGAGGGTGTTGGTGTGATTGGGGGACGCAGCAGACAGAGGGGCTGTGCCCGGCGTTGGGGTCTGGCCTGTGGAAGAGAAGACTGTCCTTCCCTCTGGGGTGGGGGTGGGGGTGGGGCGGTGCAAGGGCGCAGATGCGGCTGGGGAGCGAGGCTTGGGGGCAACAGGTTTGTGGGCAGGTGTGTCCTCGGACCCCCGGGAGCCCCCCTGCCCCAGCTCCCTCCTCCCGCTTGGGGCCTCTGATTCCCTCAACTGCAGTTTGTTTTCTTGGCTCAGCTCAGTCTCTCCCCAGGGCTGTTTAGAATCCGGCACCGATTTTGAGCATCTGGAAGTCTGGAGCTTTCTCTCCAAAAGGCAGCGCGCCCTGACACCCCGGGGTGAAGGCAGGGCCTTGCACTCCCTCCAGGATGTGCCCAGGGGAATGGCGAGCAGTGCTTTCCTGGGAAGGGGGTTTAGCGTGTCAAAGGCAGAACTTCTTGGTAGCAAGGACTATAAAAGACTGGATTGCCAGAGAAGGTAGTTGAACCCCTACTTCTGGAAGGAAGCAGTGGTGGAAACGGACTCCCCCCACTGGGGCTGCTGGACCCACTTCTGTTAGTGAATACGGTGGGGCGGAGCCTGCATTTGAGGCCCCTGATTTTCTGGGGTTCGTCTAGGCGAGCTTCTGAAGCCAGCACAGCAGGAGGGCAGCCCTGCCCTCGACCACAATACCTCCCAGTGGCAGAGTTAACCCACGAGCGGGGTGTATGGTTTCCAGGGGCTCTTCCATTATTCAGAGGCCTGGGGAGACTCACCTCTCGGTGCACGAAGATGAGGTGCCGAGATGTTATAAAAAGTCAGTTCAAATCGGAGGTCCAGAGTGTGGCTTTCCTGTTAAAAACTACTAATTATACTAGTAGTGATTTTTAGAAGCATTTCGAGGTTGTAATTAATATGTAATGACTTTAAATGTGACTGCACATCGATGTTGCCTGCTGTTTTTTTTAAGAAGAACTCTTAGGCCGTGAGTCACCATCGGTGTTTTCTGTGAGAGACCCCGGTTTCTGTGTTTTCATCCAAAGGTGCTTTCTTTGTAGCTGGTGATTGGGGCACCTGCATGCGACTAGTCTGTTAAAATGCCTTTAGATGTGCGCGTCCCAGCGTCTAAAAGCCAGCCACCAGGCCACCCCTCCGCCAGTCCACCTGCCAAACCCTCCTCCAGCCCCCACCCTGTCTGCTCACTGAACAAACGGAGCACAGACTCCGTGTTGAGGCCCCGCGAGTTGCACTAGGCTCACCCAGCAAAGGTCTCTGCCGGCCCAGAACTTGGTTTCTGCGGGCGAAAGACGTGGTGGACGAGGAGATAGGCGTTCAGGAGGGAAAATCCAGTGAGGGGGGATGTAAGTGTTGGGTGGGGACTGGGATTTTGAGAGGGTGGCTGGCGGGGGCAGGTTTTGAGTAAAGAGCAGAAGAAAGTAAGGGGCCGACCAGTGGTACGGCCTTGGGCGGGGGGACGCTGGGGCAGAGGGAAGCCCTGGTGTGGAGAGCGAGGAGGGCCTGGGGAGGGGCTCGAGCTGCCTCCCGTTGGGGCAGCAGGAGCTGAGCGACCCCGCAGGGCCCCTGCCCACGGGTAGCGGGGTGGGGCAGGTCCCCGATCCTGGGTTCCTAAGCCTGTGGTTTGTGTCTGGGGACCAGCCGCTCATCCCTCCCTTTTCCTTCCAGAGCATTACAGCTATGTCTCCTCCAACATCGCGCCTGGCCTGCCCCTCACTGTGGCCCACCCCTCGCTGCCAGCCCCATGCCATGACCTGCAGACCTCGGCCCCGGGCGTCTCAGCCGCTGCGTCCGCGAGTCACCCCTCGGGGTACGGAGGAGCTGTGGACGGCGGGCCCTCAGGCTACTTTCTCGCTTCGGGCAACGTCAGGCCCAACGGGGCGCCGGCTCTGGAGAGCCCCCGCATTGAGATCACCTCGTACCTGGGGCTGCACCACAGCGGCAGCCAGTTTTTCCATGACGTGGAGGTGGAGGACGTCCTGCCCAGCTCCAAGCGGCCCCCGTCCACGGCCACCCTGAACCTGCCCAGCCTGGAGGCCTACCGGGACCCCTCGTGCCTGAGCCCAGCCAGCAGCCTGTCCTCCCGCAGCTGCAACTCCGAGGCCTCGTCCTACGAGTCCAGCTTCTCCTACCCGTACGCGTCCCCGCAGACGTCCCCCTGGCAGTCCCCCTGCGTGTCCCCCAAGACCACAGACCCCGAGGAGGGCTTTCCCCGCGGCCTGGGGGCCTGCAGCCTGCTCGGGTCCCCACGGCACTCGCCCTCCACCTCGCCCCGCACCAGCATCACCGAGGAGAGCTGGCTGGGTGCCCGCACGTCCAGGCCCCCGTCCCCCTGCAACAAGAGGAAGCACGGCCTCAATGGCCGGCAGCTGTCCTGCTCCCCCCACCACTCGCCCACGCCGTCCCCGCACAGCTCGCCGCGGGTCAGCGTCACTGACGACACGTGGCTGGGCAACACCACGCAGTACACGAGCTCGGCCATCGTGGCTGCCATCAACGCCCTGAGCACCGACGGCAGCCTGGACCTGGGCGACGGCGTCCCAGTCAAGGCCCGCAAGACCGCCCTGGACCACTCTCCCTCGGTGGCACTCAAGGTGGAGCCGGCCGGCGAGGACCTGGGCACCACGCCACCCACGTCCGACTTCCCGCCTGAGGAGTTCTCGTCCTTCCAGCACATCCGCAAGGGCGCCTTCTGTGACCAGTACCTGTCGGTGCCGCAGCACCCGTACCCGTGGGCCCGGCCGCGCTCGCCCACCTCCTATGCCAGGTGAGCTGGGCCGTGCCGCAGAGCCGGCTGTCAGGGCCTGGAGGCCGGCAGGGCCGGTTCCTCCTTGGGGGGAAGGGCTCTCTGCTTCCGCTCGGGGTTTGCTGTCCGCCTTGGCGCCCGCGGCTTCCTCCTGCCGTGTCTGGTGTCTGAGTCTGACCTCCTTTCTGGAGGCACCCAGGCGTGTCAGGGGCGGGCCCCCCTGAAGACCTCTCCTTCACCGATTCTCTGCTTTCTGAAGGCCGTCTCCACGTGAGGCCCTGTTCGGAGGTGCTGGGGTCAGGGCTTCGGGGACAGGAGTCTGCCCGTAACGGGTTTTCAGACACGTGCGAGGTTTCTGTTTTCGGTGGAGCCCGGCGCCTGTCTGTGGTTCTGCCCCCTACCCCCACCCCTCCCCGCCTAATTGCCGTCCTCGTCCTCGTCGGCACAGATGGGGCCTCGGCTCAGCGACTCCCCAGAGCCGCCAGCCCTGCCGCGTTTGGAACAACACGGCCTCCCCCTCCAACCCCCCGGAGACGCCCGCCGCCTGGCTGTGAGCTCGGCACCTCCGAACCCTCGTCTGGGGCTGTTGGGTTTTCTTCCAACGGCGTCGTGGCTGCTGGTGCTCCGCTGGGTCCACTTACTCAGCCTGGGGTTTTTATTTTTAACTAAACAGCTTTCCCAACAGGTGGCCGCTAATGCCCCCTGCAGAGCGCTTTCTGCTGCAGGGCTTCTGTCGGACATAGCCTGCACGCCGCCCTCCGGGGCCTCTGTCGCGGGCCGGGCCGCCCCCGCGAGGAGGCGTGTGCCGGGCACCTGTGCTTCTGCCTGTGGTTTCGGGTATTTGAGGCTTAGCGCTCTGTTTTCCTGCTCCTCTTTGTTAGGGGGCATTCTGGGGGCGAGGCGGGGAGCAGGCCCTGCTGGTGTCTGGCGGTCGTGCCGGGACCGAGGACAGCGCGTCAGCAAGCCACTCACCGCAGAGCTCGCTCCCTCCCGCCCAGACCCTCTGTCCCCACGGCTAACCTGCACACGGTGGACTCAGAGCCACAGGTGGCCGATTTAATTCTCGGCGCCAAATGAGCTTAGCTAAGCCGTTCTAGAGGTTTGTGGCAAAGAAAGAGCATGAGAACTGACAGTTGATCAACTGCTGAACACTCGCTTTCTGCCGCGTGTGTAGGCGTCAAGGGCAGGGAGAAAGCAGGACTTACCGCTGACTCCTCCCTGGCTGGCATCAGGGTGTGTCCTCATTTCTGTTGTTTGAGAAGCTGGTGTATTCAAAGTTACTCTCAAAACAAACCTATCTATGAACCTGGATTTCATTCATCAACGTGGGAATTAAAAAACCCACTTAGAGGCGTTTAAAACGTGTGGGAGCTGTTTCTGCAAGCTGTACCTCTTCATAACTTTTATTTAAATAAAAAAGAATATTTGAAAGCTGACCTCAAGCACAGACTCACACGCAGTCCGTAACCTTCTGCATGTTCGTGACCACGAAGGTCCCCGTGGCTGATGAAGAGACTTGGGTGAACCTACGTCAGAGAGAGTGAGGTAGTGACTGCTGCCGCGGCGACGACTCTGGCCTGCAGGTTTGGGACAAGGGGGGCGGAAGTTCAGGTGGACCCCCGCGTCTGCAGGGGCTGCCACGACAAACATGCGGACGCTCAGTCCCCACACATCTCGCGGAGCCACACCGCCTTTCTGTGTGGTTACGGGGGTGCCAGCCCCTGGCCACGACTTAATTTAGTGGCCCCTGTGAAGACCCTGAATCCAAGCACGGTCGCCTTCTGAGGTCCCGGCTGGGGACTCCGACCTGGGACGTTCGGCGGGGCCAGTTCAGCTTGTGACACCTGGTGTTGGGGTGGGTGGGACCCTGGTGCCTCCTCCTTCCAGGCCCCTGGCTGCCGGGAGCCTGCGGGAACACGGGTGTTTCTGGCGAGTTGTCCTCTGCACACCAGGCATCTTTACCCCGGGGTCTGGGCGATGGCCTTGGGGCCGAGTGACTCTGCCTCTTCCTGCCTTGGCTGTGAGCCCTGAGTGAGGGGTGATGCCCCCAGCACTCCCGTGAGTTCAGGCAAACAGACCTCGTGGATGCACCACCCTTCCCCCTGGGGGCTGAAGTCAGCTTTTTCCACTGTTTTGGTTCCACGCCAGAACACGTCTCCTGGTCCCCAGTGGTGGTACGTTTCCATGTGATCCCGTCCAGGTGCTCGGGGGAAGAGCGGGGTCAGCTGCTTGACCCATTGGGGCCGGTGACCGACTTCTTCCCACGGCTGCTGCTGCGTGTGCCCGAGGAGGGGGGCCAGCCCAGGGGACACCAGCGGGCGCCCGGGCCACACAGCTGAGGTGCGAGTGTTGGACGGCCTCTGGCGTCTGGGGTGGAGAATTTATCGGGACGAGTCCAGTCCCCTTGCCTGGGTGCAGCACCGCCGCGCACTGCTAGCTCTGTCCTGAGGGGGGAGGAACTTTCTCATGAGGAGTGTGCAGTGCTGGCCCCCCTCCCCAGGGGCCTCGGTGTTGTGGGACCATTTCCCCTTGGGGGTCTTTCTGCCTGGACAGCGTGTGTGACACGCCCCTCGGTGCAGAGCGGTCCGACAGGCCCCCAGGCGTCACAGGACGATGCTGAGTTCTTGCCACAGAAGCTGTGTTTGTGAAAGCAGCAGCAGTGTTGCACAGGAGTGAATAGTTTCAGAGTTTAGACTTATTTTGGGGCTTAAGAACGGTGTTCCTGCCTTGGAGCTCAGGAAACGCTAGAGCCCCCAGATCAGGGTTTTAGGTGCTCTCTGTTCTGCATTGGAGTCCGGCCACAGCCTCTTCAGAATGGAGAGGGTCCTCTTCCCACTGTGCTCCAGGCTGCGGGTGAGAATGACTAATTCTGCCGGCGACAGTCACAGGCAGCGCCCACAGTCACCACGTCCGCACGGTGGGAGTGGCCGGAGGCGGTGAGAGTGGAGGGCCCCTGCCAGCAAGGCCGGGGGCAGGAGCCCAGCGCGCCTGGGGCAGAAGAACCCTCGCCGGTGGGGTTGTTTCTGGGTGGTGGTTCTCAGATGGTGGCTTTTAGAGGACTTCATGCTGACCCAGAGGAGCTAAAGCTTAAGTGTCTGTGGAGCTGAACATACCAGAGCGCCTGTCAGGGCCCTCGCAGTCCGTCCTGTGAACTGGCTTGCGTAAAGTGTCAGCTTTTGAGGTTTTAGCGTCGTTGGCGATCTGGGTCCAGCATAATCTCTGAATTGTCTTTAAAGAGGCAAAGTCCATGAGGGTGTGGACTTAAAGGGAGCTGGGTTTGGAAGGCAGAGCGTCTTAAGAAGAGGCTTGTGACCGCAACAGCACGCTGGCCGGATTAACTGCCCGCCGCGGCGCGCGCTCTTTTGAGGGAAGACTTGGGAAGTAGTAGACTCCCGGGGGCGAGGGCGGCACAGGGACGGGGGCGCCGGGTCCGCTTGGTTCAGGGACCCGAGGCCTGCATGTCTGAACCGCTTATTCCAGGTTTTGGCTGCGACTGATGATCTGAGTGACGTTCATGACTCTTATGCCGCGCGTAAGCGTTAGCTCCAGAAGCCTGACGGAACCGTCGCTGACCCCAGCTGCGCTGCATCTGCCCGTTTCAGAGTTTATCCCCATTTGGAATCAGATTAGGTAAAGCTGGAGGCTGGTGACCAACCCTAGCGCGTCACTCCTCCCGGGCGGCCCCGGCCCTGGGCCGCCTGCGCTGGGGGCTTCCGCCGGGCCAGCCCCCAGCCCCTGCCAGCCCCCGCCGGCCCCAAGCCCCCAGCCCACAGCAACCCCCTGGCACCGGGCGTTTCGCTCATGGGTTGCTTTTCTGTTTGACGTCACAAAAGGAAGCTCTCTGAGACTGAGCTTTAAAAGAGAAGCCAGCTAGCGGGGAGCCTGTGGAATCGCAGCGGGTCTCTGCTCCACCCGAGCACTCGCAGGGCCTGTGCTCAGCCTCCGGGCCACCCGTTCAGGCCCCGTTCACAGTGGGTAGAGCTGGACTCTCGCCCGCGACCAGCTGCCCTGGAGCTGCCCCTCGTGGGCCTTTGCTCCCAGGAGCCCCGAACAGACTTCCCTCAAATAGGGGGGGCGGGCCGTGGGGGGGCTCCAGGGGAGCCTGAAACCTTCCTACGACATACGTGTCCTGGGCCAGGTGCTGACACGCCGCTGGGGGAGGTGGGAACCCAGCAGACAGAGGTCTGACCTTGACCGCAGCCTCTCCCAGAGGCTTTTGCAGGTGGATTCAGTCCCCAGGGCAGCCGGGGCTCTGCGTTTCTGCTGGTGGGCCCCTCGCCGCAGGAGCACGTGGTCTTAGAGACGCAGACCCCCTGCAGCTCACGGAGCAGCCTCCCCCTGGTTCCCAGAGTCGCAGTTGACGCTGTAAAAGGTGCTTCAAGTCCCGGCTTCAGCTAAGATGTGGGTTTGCAGTGGAGGGAGCGGCCCCGAGGTGCGGGGGACGTGGGCCCCTGTTTCTCTTTTTGATGTTATTCTGTGGATGTCTGTAATTATTGGCCATGAAGAAGAGAAAGAGAAACTCAGATCCTTTTGTGTTCCTGGAGCCGATACAATAATTTGCATCTTGGTGGCTTTGCACACAGATTTTCACATCAAGCCACTGAGATCTGAAATGCTGGCTGGTTTTGTGGGATAATCCAAGACTGGTCACGCCTGGCCTGGTCCTGCACAGGCCCCTCTGTCCACCCCAGGGCATGTGGGGGCGGGGCTGCACTCAGGTGTCTCAGGCACCAGCCCGGGCCTTCCTGTGTCTCCGACCTGGAGATTTCCCAGACTGTTGAGCCTCGGCCGGGAGGAAGCGTCCAGCGGCGACACGCGCCAGTGACCACAGACAAAACAGAGCTGATTTCTGCTCAGACGTTTTCCTCTGGGGCAGGTGTGTTCCGAGCTCGTCTGGGGCCCCACACACCTGCCACACACCTGGGCCGGCTGGGACCAGGTAACGGTCCCGTTGGGGCTCACACACATCATTGTGGTGGGGGGACGGTGATTGTCCACACTTAAAACTAGACCTTCTGTGCAAGTTAGTGGGCCTTATTTGCCAATTGTTTCTTGGTTCATGAGCAAAAACGTATTCATGTCATGATGGGTTTGTTTCTTCAATGGATGGTTCTGAAGCACCTTCTGGAAGCCGGGGTTGACCTGCGGCAGTAGCTGATTTTGAGTGAAGAAAGAGACTTCGGTGCTGTTTTTCCCCGAGATTTCCCATCTGAGTCCGTCTGTGCTCTGGTGCCCCTTCGCGCCCCGCCTGCCCCTCACGTGAGGGAGGTTTTGTGGAGAGGAGCCGTCTAGAGCTTGGTGCCTCACACCCCTGGAGCCCAGAGCGTTGCATTAATTATGCTCCGACCTCCCAGTGCCTCGGAGGGTCCTCGGGGCCTCTGGAAATGCCTGCTTTTCTCTTGAGAGTCACCTCCCGCAGGTGAGTATGGCCACCCGCAGGGCAGCCACACTGAGGTGCTGCTCTGTTTTCCCCGAGCCCAAAGCTCATTAGGGCCGTCCAGACGCAGGGACCGGGCACCGGGCCAGCAAGCCCACGGCTGTGGGAGACGGAGTGCGGGCATAAGCCCCATCTTACAGACGAGGACACTGAGGCATGTGGAAGTTCCTGGACGCACAATCAAAGAGCGGGGAGCCGTGAGGTCTAGTGACGCGTGCATGGTCACTGCAGGGCTCCAAGGCCAGGAGGCCCCAGTGACTCCGCCGGGGTGCGTCACAGGGGCCGGACACACGCCTGGAGGTGGCCCTGAGGTCTCACTGCTTTATCTTGAGTCAGGGGTTACAAGGAGGGGGTGAGGCGGCGGAGATGCGTGTGTGGTGAGGGGGCATGGTGGTCACTCGCTGGCGGTGGCCAGAGACCACAGCGACGAGGGGGCAGCACCCAGCTGGCTGCGCCTGTCGGGCACGGGATCTCCTCGGGCCCGAGGACGGGCTCTGCTGCGAACAGCGGGCGTCAGGATCTGAGCTGTTGCAGCGAGACCCTCCCTAGCTCCTGCGTTCCCCTGGTCCTTGGGAGCCACGTGCTGCCTCAGACATGTCCCTGTGGCTGACTCGAGAGCAACTGTATTTATTATGTCCTGAGCCACTGAAGTCTGTTTTAAACTTCGAATTTGGAAACCGAATGGCTACTATTTAAAGACTCTCTGGGCTTTTCTGTGGGCACCATATTAAAACTAAACAGAGGAGGGGTGAGCTCTGGGGGTCGCCCGCTGACTGTCCTGGTGGTTCTGTGGTGGAAAGTACATCGGAATGCCGCTTTCAGGACTAGCTTGTGCCCCGTCCTGCGTTACTCGGCGATTCTGAGCCATCCTTGGCAGCCGGAGTGTTCTCGCCCTGAGCCTTCATCTCTGCAACGACTGACTGGCAGCAGGCTCCAGTGGCACCTGAGACAGCATTTGGGCCTGAAGTCACTGTCACAAACATGCTGGAATCTGCCCCCTGTAGTGTGAAGGTCAGGGGAGCAGCAGAGTTTTCCCATGGGGTTCCTCACCCAGGGTACGATCCTTCATCCATCTGTTCTTTCTCCCTTCCTGCCTTGCCTCTTCTTCCGTCCATCCGTCCATCCTCCCACTCATTCACCCAGCCACCCACCCACCCATCATCCACCCATCATGCATCCATCATCCATCGTTTGTCCTTCCGCCCGCCCATTAACCCATCGTCCATCCATCATCCATCCGTTTGTCCTTCCACCCATCCATCCACCCACTCATCGTCCACCCATCATCCATCGTTTGTCCTTCCGCCCGCCCATTAACCCATCGTCCGTCCCTCCCTCCCTCCCCACTCCCCCCTCCCCCTCCCTCCCCTGGGCGTGTGACAGGCATGGGCCCTTCCCAGCACTCTTTGTCCTACTCCCAGAGATAAGCACGAGGGGACGGCAGTTTCCTCCCTCGTCCAGACAGTCCCGGGCCCTGCGGGCGGAGGAACCGGCTGCGAGTGCAGGTCCCCGACCTTGGGTCGGGGAGAGAAGCTCCCCCAAAGCAGCTGCCTGTCCGTCTCAGCTGGACCCCCAGACAAGAGCTCGTCCCGTCCCGTGAGCCGGCCCCTCACGCTGAATCGTGGGGACGCCTGGGGCCCTCAGACACGCCTTCGCCGTGTGTGTGGTCAGGGAGCTCTTAGGAGGGGGCCTGTCCTCCTGGGCGGCCCGCACCGCTGCGTGAGAGGAGCACCGGGGTTCTGCCCTCGTGGAGGAGACCCCCAGAGAGCCATCCACTCTGGGGAGAGGGGCTGGGCCCCGTCTGCCTGGGTGCTGCCCGGCTCCCCCATCCCAGGTGTGGGGTGGCGGGAGCCGTCGGGAAGCCAGTCTGGGATGGCGGGGCCTGAGCAGCTTACGTGGAAGTGGAGTGGTTTTTTATGGAGGGGGTGCAGAGCAAGGATGACGGGGATTTTCCAGAGAGCTGGAAGGAAGTCTCTGCCTCCTTGGAGCTCTCCACGCTCTGCTGGTGGAGCCACTGAAAGCAATGAATTCTTATGAAATTCCTGAGCCGCCATTATAAGAAAAAGAATCCCTCAATGGTGGCCTTGCCAGGCTTATTCTGAAAGTCAGGCTTGTGATCGAGTTTGAGTGGAATTCCTGACCAGATGCAGGCCTGGCAGGACTCCCACAAGTGGGGAGCCTGAGCAGGTGGGCTCCCCAGGCCACCCTCCCCTGCTGAGCACGCCCCAGTGCTTGACCCCATCTGGGCCCCAACCCCCAGGGACCAGTCAGGCCCCGACGGGGCCCCTGGAGGGCCCCGAGCTCCACGCTGTCAGCGGCGGACAGGCGGGTGCTCCGTCCGCACGGCACCCCGAGGGCGGGCAGTGGTCCCTCCTCTCGCCTCGCTGGCCTCCTTCCCTTGTGCTGCCCAGACGTCCCTCCTCCAGCTGTTTACCCAACCCAACGTCTCCGTAAAGCACCTCCCAGCCCCTGGGTGCGTCGGCGCCTCGCCCCGCGCAGCTCCTGCCCCTGGGCCCTGTCAGCGCCATCCTGAGTGACAGCGCAGAGGGGCCAGTCCCACAGTCGGGTGTGACAGCCCGAGACTCCCAGCCTCTCTGGGCACGAAGTCCTGCCTGCAGCCTCTCCCCTCAGCCCCACCCGTGCCGTCCAGACTCACCAGGAGTGAAAGGCTGGGTCTGAAGGAGTTTTCTAAAGACCCATCCTGGACAGCGGCCAGCCCCTCCCTGAGAGGTGTTCCCTGGAGGGTGGGAGGGGCCCCCAGGACATGACACCTGGAGGGGTACCCGCGGTGGCACTACTGACAGCAGGGTGGGTGGCAGGAACCCACAGGCCCTTCAAACCCCATGGGATTATCAGCCGAGAAACCCGGCTTTGCCCGGCGCACCCACCTGGCCTCTCCCCATGGCCCCTGGCCGCCCCGCAGAAGGGCCGGCCCCCTTGAGTGGGAGGAACCGTCTCCCCCAGGGCTTGGCCGGCGGTGTCAGGGGCCACGGCTGGAGAGTGGGCGGCCGTTGGGTGAGCTGGGTGGTCCTGGGCGCAGCCCCTGCTCCACGGGCCTCTGGGGGCCCAGAGACCCTGCGTAACAGCCCAGAACTGAGCTGACGGCCTTTTTTAAAATCAGAGGGAAAAAACAAAACAAAGCAAGTGACAGAAGGCCCTGGCTCCGACTCTGGGAGAACGTGTTCCTTTCAAACGTGGGTAACGTCCTTCCCCTGAAGCTCTGGTGTCTCTCCTTGGGCGGATTCGAGGCCTGCCAAGGGCAGAGTCTGTAGCTTCAGCTGCTGTAGAGGTGTGAGAGTCCCGGAAGAGCACCGACCAGCTTTTCCTAAGTGGTGAGTCCACGTGGGCCCAGCTCTCAGGAGGCGCAGAAGCGAAAGGGTTCTACCCAGACCGTCTGAACAGAGGCGCTGCCCCCCACCCAGCGCCTGTCCACGTGAGGAGAGCTTCAGCCAGAGGGGCTGGCGGAGGCCCCGTGCGCGGCCGCCTGGGCGGTGGGGCTGGGGTGCATGTTGGTTCTCAGTGTGGGGTGAGCCCGGCCTTTCTGAGGAAGGAGGCTGGCGGAGGGGCCTCAGGCTGGGTGAAGCCACTTTCCCGAAGTCGCTGCCTCCGGCTCAGAACAGTCGCTGAGCTCCCAGGGCAAGGGCGGAAGGTGGGAAAATGGGTTATTTTGGCGGTTTACAGCTAATATCCTTCACCGTTTTTCAATGTAGATAAGCAAAAAGAAAACTGGCTCCCCGGCAGCTCCCTGACCGGAGCGTCATGGGGACGGATGGCTGTGGCACGCGTCCCTGGGACTGCTCGTGAAAACGGCTTTTGGGCTTTCACTCGTGTTACAGAAAACCAAACTTGTACAGAGTCCAAGACGAGTCGCGGGTCCCCATGCTCACCCCTAACCTGGCCGATTAACTCGGGGTCAGCTGGCCTCACCCCGACCCACAGCCGGTTACTTTGCAGCAGAATCTCAGACCTCACTCAATCTTATCCATCGACACTGTGTGCGTCTTCCAAAGATAGGCACTCGTTTAAGAAACTAGTTGTGACGCCAGTAGAGCCCATGCTAGGAAGCTAACAAGTGCCTTGAAATGACCCCTTAACCGAACAAGTGAGTGTTCGGATCCCCGATGCTGTGTTATTTTCTTGGCGGTTGTCGAGTTCTGGCCCCGTTCCTCTCGGTCATTCTGGTGCACGGTGTCTGCCTCCTGCGCACACAGCTGTAGGGGGCTCGGCGGTTCCCCGTGTCCCATGGGGCACGCCTCTGTCCCAGGAGTTCCCTGCTTTTCCTCAGGCTGGTGGAGACCCCGGGCCTTGCTGGGATCTAGGCAAGTGATGGGCGCACGTCCCTCCACCGCACCTGGTGGCGTCTCTGGTGTGTGGTGGTTGGCGAAATGGTTTAAACGAGATTTTCAGCTCCAAGTGGAGAGGCCTGAGGCCTGCCCCGTTCACTGGCCATCGGGACTCACGGAGGGTGGTAGGGACTGAGACGAGGCTCTCCCGGGGCCCTGAGCCCTGCTGTTAGTTGAAGCTCGCTGCCAGGACCTTGGTTCTGAGTTGGCGTGAACGGTCTCCAGTCTCTGTGGTCGGCGCTGCCCTGAGCTGGGGCGCTCAGGCTGCACAGGTGGAGCCTGTCACGCAGGCTGATGTTCCTGGTGCCGGACCGGGGTTGGCGTTGGTTGGAATCGGGAAGGGCGTAGGGGACTCGTGGTGCAGAGGTCAGAGCTGCAGTCTGGCAAACACCCTACCCTCTCCGGTGCTGCTTCTGCACAGCTGCTGCTGCAGTGAGGAGGGCCGTTTATGAAACCCTGTGCACACGGGAAAGACCAGGCTGGACGCACAGATGCCAGGGGCAGCACTGAGCAGGCGTCCGCCGCAGCCAGTGGAGAGGAAGGGCTCCCAGGGGTCAGCGCGGGGCTGCTGGGCAGCAGGGTGGAAGGGCGTGGACGGGCCTGGGGACCCGAGCAGCTGAGAACATCTCTGGTTTGGGAGCCCAGTGCGTGGGTGGTCTCCGGGCTGTGAGCTCAGCTTGAAAAAGTCCTTTACCCCTTTCTTGCATGAAGGAAACAGATTCAATAAGAAACAGAGGCTTTCTCGTGGGAAATGGAGGGGGAGCAGCTCTGGGGACGGGGTGACTCAAACCGGGAGTTCTCCCCACGGAGGCCTCGCCCACGCTTGTGCCCAGGAGGCCTGTCTCGCTTCCTGGTCCTCAACAAGGCGAGCGCTCCCGGGGGCCCGGCGGGGGGCCGTGGAGCCGGCATCACCCTTCAGCCTTGGCCCAGGGTGAGCCGCGGGCACTTGGCCCTGACTGCTCCCGCTGCTCCGCCGGGCGGGGATTCGGGCTCAGAGGCCTCCTCATCTTCAGATGGGAGCAGCGGGAACGCAGTTTGGATCCTTATTACCAAGCACGCAAACAGTTTTAAAAACCTCTTATTTGAAAGAATTCCAGAGTCACAGCAAGTTGCTCAGAGATCTGTGTCCCCTTCAGCCAGCGTCCGCAAAGCTGGCACATCCGTGATGGCCACTGTCGGCGCCTGGCCCCTGATGTGTGCGCACACATGAGCGCGCAGCCCCGCGGGGCGGGAATTGGGTGTGGAAGGCGGGTCGAGGGCCCCCTCTTGCTGTGGTATTCCGTCACCCCCATTTCACTGGCAGGAGAACCTCGTGAGGATTCGAGGAAAAGATGTGACTTCCGTTGGCCCCAGGCTCTCGTCTGGAGCCGGCTGAGGGCTCCTGCAGGGTGCAGGCCCTGTGGCGCAGACCCCCAGAGGACGGCCCTGGTTCTTAGTCGTTGGATCTTGACCTGCTGCCCTGGGGAGGAGCCTGTTCTAGGCTTTGCAGACCGAGCGTGGCCTCAGGCAGGTCTTCAGGCCTCCCCCAGACTCCGCGCTCCCACCCCAGCACATGTTCCTGGCCTTGTTTCCTGAGTTGGTCCTTCACATGAGGCTTACACGCCCCACGCCCCATTCTTCATGAACCATTAGATTTTAGATACAGTCTTTTTACTTAGATCAACAGAATGTATAAGACAGCACAGAATGAATACAGTGAGCTGGACTTTCAGACTGGAGACGCGTACCCCTCCGGGGAGGGTGCTCTGAAGTGGGCAGACGCTCGGAGGGCCTGGAGCAGCCCCTGGAAGACTGTTACCCACCCGGGACCTGTGCCCCCGCCCCAAGCCAGCCCTGCCAGGCCGACCTCGTGCGGAAGCCCTTGGCTCACGGGCCCCTTCCCCCGGCCCTGTGACACTGACAACCTGCAGCTTCATCTGAGAACTGCCTCCGTCGGCCACGGCCCAGGAAACCGATAAACGCATCTTGGAACTTCCTGGATGAGGACGACTCCCCTCCCCACCCCACCCCCCGATGGCTGTGGGATGCACTCAGAAGCAACCTGGCATTTGGGATGGGGGGCTCCTGGCTCTGCCCGTGACTTGGCACTTCTCTCGCCCGAGCAGACGCATGCTCAGCACACACACGTGTCTGCCCGGCTCTCGCTGGTCATGCGCTCCAGTTCTCCGAAGCTGTTCTCAGGGAGAACCAGCGGGCTGTGTCTTAGCACCGTGCTGAAATGGACTCGGAACGGAAACAGCAGACGGGAAGGAGCTGGGAGGGCGGCGGCCAGTTCAGTTGTCCCCTGAGGGAACCTGAATTTAGGTTGGCCATTGACTAGAGGATTTTCAAGTGAAAGTTGTCCTGGAATCTGCCAGACAGTCTGAGGAGGGGGTTCCCCGGGTTGGAAGGCCTCCCACTCGGACAGTGATTAGAGCCCAGTGGAGTGGACTCGGGCTGAGGGACACACAGAGGCCTCCTCCCTGCCTAGACCGAGGTGCCCTGAGGGGCCTGGTCATCCTGGCCTCCGCTGGCCCCGACTGTTGGATTCTCAGGCCTACATCCATCGAATTTGCACGATTTCCAGTTAGGATTGTAAGTTTCTGGCTGCAGCAGCACCGATGAAGCCTCTGCTCGTGTTAGAGTCTTGGATTTTCCAGGTGAGGCCAAGGGCTCCCAGGCGCCTTCCCCCGGCCCCGTGACGCTGCAGGAGCTCTGGTTGCTGGGCAGCGTGGGCGGGCCAGACCCCAGCTCCTGTGCGAACATGGGGGCCTTGCACAAGACTGTGTCTTTTGGGGGCTGACCTGTGCCTTTTTAACGGGCAGGACCCTGGAGCATGTTCTGCACGGCCTTTGGAGTCACAGAGACCTGGTTTCCTCATGTGTAGAATGAGGCCAGCAGTGCCCACCGCCAGTCCATGAGGGAAAACGAAGCTGGGGGCTCTGCGGGCGGGCCTAGCACACGTGCCCCCCCCCACGCTCCCCTCACCAGCACCAAAATAACAGACCAGCTCACAGACCCACCTCGGGCCCCACAGCTGCCCCTTGTTTGCTGGCCTGGGGCTGCGGCTCCTTCCTGCCCTTGGTGGGTGCTCGACACCTGTCACGCATGAATCTTGGGGCTCGGGGCTGGGGCGAGGTCCTGATACGGAGCCCGTCGCGTCCCCAGCAGTCAAGTCCTGCCACCCAGCTGGGCCCTAGCTGGTGGGAAGCATTGATCAGAACCAGGCCTTCCTGTTCTTAGGCCGAGCGGGTACCACTGTGATTTTGAAAGACCTTTAATTACTTCTGGAATCTATCTTACTGGGGAGGTTAAATAATTTATCTGCCTATCATGAAGGAAAGAAAGTACTTCCAGGTCTAGTGTGGAGCAGTCTCCACCTTATACAGGAAAACACTTCCGGGTCTATTGTGGAAGTGTTTCCATCTTACTCAGGAGGCTTGTCATGAAGACCCGAAAGGCTCCGGGCACATGAGCCGTCGAAGACGTTTAGAGGGCTGTGTCAGGGTGCAGTTCTGCCTGATGGCGGTTTAGACGCCAGCGGTGCAGGGTGAACTGCCCGCGGCCCCAGGGTCACAGGGTGGGGCACGGGGGATGGGATGTGGGGGATGGGGTGCAGGGGACGGGGTGCGGGGGACAGGGCCCAGGGGATGGGGTGCAGGGGACGGGACGTGGGGGATGGGGCGCAGGGGACAGGGCCCAGGGGATGGGGTGCAGGGGACGGGACGTGGGGGATGGGGTGCAGGGGACGGGATGCGGGGGATGGGGTGCGGGGGATGGGGTGCAGGGGATGGGATGCGGGGGATGGGGCGCAGGGGATGGGGTGCAGGGGACGGGATGCGGGGGATGGGGCGCGGGGGATGGGTGCGGTGTCTAATGCTCTTCCATCCCCTTTCAGCCCAACTCTCCCGGCCCTCGACTGGCAGCTGCCGTCTCACTCAGGACCCTATGAGCTGAGGATCGAAGTGCAGCCCAAGTCCCACCACAGAGCCCATTATGAGACGGAGGGGAGCCGGGGGGCTGTGAAGGCATCGGCCGGAGGACACCCCAGTGTGCAGGTACCGCTGCCTCTGACCCCGGGGCGAGTCCACACTGCTTCAGTCCAGAGGCCACTTTGTGCCAACAGCCAACAGTGCTTTTCATTTTCTGTCTTTTTAAAGAAAACTGTCATCACCCAAACAATTTAGCTAAATATTTTACGCACAGTTAAGTCCTAGTTTTCTCCTCAACACACACGATTGTAGATGGGAGCTCACGGCCCTCATTTCTGCAGCTTACAGGTCAGCTGTGCGTCCGTGGGACTGCTTTGGGGGAGTGGGCGACACCTCGACCATCTCTGGGGTGATGAGCGTGGTCTGGTGGGGCCGGGGACTCCCCGTGACGTTGCAGGGGTGACCAGCGTGGGATCAGCCGGGCACTGGAGCTGGCGTGGGACCTGCCGTGAGGTGTCAGGGGAGAGGGTACTTCAAGGCAGGGAGGTCACGCAGCCCTGGCTGTGCTGGGGGTCTCCTGCTGCATGTGGGAGAGGGTGGGCCCCATCGGTGTGACTCAGGGTGCTGCCCTGGGGGGCAGTGGGTTTTACCTGCCTTCAGAGTCAGCCAGTGCATGCCTCGTGTCCAGGCAGCCTCCGCCGTCCTGAGCCTGTCACCTGTGCCAGCCCAGGAAATCACGAGAACTCCCGGCTGGCTGTCCCGTGGCATCTGCACTCGGTCACACGTGGCACTTAACCCACCCACCTCCCACCGGGCCCTCTGCTGTGACTTGTGACAGTCCCGCTGGACACGAGCTTGCTGTCTTACCCTAGAGCCGCAGGCCGTGCGGAGTTGTTGACAGAGAGTGTTCCTCCCCAGTCTCCGTTCCCCCTACAAGCCCGGATCCCCAGCCCTGTTGTTCAGAGAATGGTGCCGGCTGGAAGGGAGGCAGTGGGGCCCCGCGCTTTTATTTTATTCCATTTAGATAAATGAAAATAAAGCTTATGAGGGAAGGGGGGCGCGGAGACGATGGCCATGGCAGCAGTCAGGGATGTGGAGTTTGCGGGGACGTGAGGGCAGTATTGGAGGCTGTGCCCTCCCCGCCAATTAGCACCCGCGGCAGCTGCTGGATGCGGGAGCGCGGGGGAGGCGCGTCGGCGTGGACGCGGCCTGCTTGGCCTGCGCTTGGCCGCCTCCCGGGTGACTTCTGCACTTAGCAGGGCTGCACAACCACAGTGTTTACCGCCCTTCCTGCTGCGGCTTTCACTGAACGAAATGCCTTGTGGCTGAGTGGGAAAGGTATTACCAAGGTGAGGAAATTGGCCAGTGAATAGGAGAAACGAAAATAAAGCCGCGGGGGTGTAATGGCCCAGTGCCCCCCGTGGTTGTAAATCGCATCGATGAGGGGAGCTGGTCCCGGAGGGAGGGGCTCGCACCGCAGGTCGCGCTTCAGCCTGGGGACGCGGAGGACCCCCGCCCTGACTGAGGGCCGTCCTCGGTGTGGGGCTGTGAGCGCGGGGCGCACGGGGCAGCTGCAGCGAGTTGCTCCCACTCCTCGGCCAGGAGCGCACCGAGCCCCTACCCACAGAGCCCGCAGCGCTGGGTGTCCGTTTCTCCCGCCAGTGTCTGGGGCACAGCGCGGTGTCTGTCTCAGTGTAGACGACACAGAGAGAACTGAGTCGTTTGGAGGAACTATAAAGCTTGAAACTATTTAAAACATCTTGAGGATGAATCCTCGAAAATAATTTCAAAGCAAACAGCGGCAGACCGCAGAGGCTGGTTCTGGGTTTAAACAGAACGGATGCCCCCAGCCTGACGGAAACGCACGAGGGAAAAAGATGGCAGCAGAGAGTGTCGGCCCGTCAGGGCTTCCGGCGCGAGCGGGGTCGCTAAGGGAGAGTCTTCGGATCGCTCTGCGGCAAGTGTGAGGTCAGCAGTTAGAAAGGGGGCTTTTGGGTTTGTTTTCTTTTTCAGTTAGTGGACCACAAATTGGATAAAAATAGAATTTGCACATAATTATAAAACAAATGAAAATAGAAAAGTGTCTCTGCTGCCGTGAAAGCGTGGTAACCACAAAGTTTTATTCTGTGCTGTGAGTTATTTTCGCACATCCTCTGACCCCGCGGCTCCTCCTTCCAGAGACGATCGCGCCTCCCGCAGCTTCAGCACAGGCTGCTCCCCATGCAGGGAAGCAGCCCCTCCCCGAGCTGCTCTGTGGTCAGCTGGTCAGAGGGAAGCCAGGTTTTGGTTCCGGGGCGTCCAGGCTGTCAGGTTCAGAACTGCGGTCACGTGGAGCGTCCAGCAGGCCCGGCGCTCGCATGGGCTGAACCAGGGAGGACATCCAGACCTTCACAAGAGTCCGCCGCCAAGTCAGAGGCTGCAGTCTTCTGCAGGACGCGGCCCCCAGCTGTGCCCCAGGGAGGACTCGGTGCTTTTCTCGAGCATCCGAGTCATGGGGGGCAGCCCCACACGCCCCCTCCTCTGAGTCTAGGAGACACAGAGAAACTTGAAACCTTTCTAGGCAGAATCAGACTAAAATTTTAGATTAGGAAAGGACTTCTGTGTTCATGGGGTCCCCAGGCCCTTTCCTCGGCTCTCCGGAGTCACCAGCAGCCCTGGTGGGCATTTCCGCGGGCTCTGTCTGACGGGGGAAGTGGAGGGAGTCCTCGGGCCACGTGGGGTTTGCCTTTCCGGCGTTTCCACCACCAACCAGAGGCTGTGACCCTGCAGCAGCCCCAGCGCCCCGGCCTTCCCTCAGGAGACAGAACTGCAGGTCGAGGCGGCCGAGGGCTTCGTTCACTCGGTGTTCCGTTTGCTCTCCTGGGTGTCCACTTCTCCTGCCATCACCTGGGCGGAGCTGGCCCTCTGCCCTGCGCTCTGTGCGGCGTCCCGATGCCTGGTTCCCATCCCGAGAGCAGAGCCCCGGTGAGCTCGTGGTGGGTCAACCTCCAGGAGGTGCTGGTTCCGGCCGCCCTGCAGGCCTGGATAGAGGGACATGAGGGGCGTTAGTGATCTCTGACCCAGGGGTCAAAGAATTAAGCTCTGTTTACCAATGACCAGAATCACTTGCTCGCAGGCTTCTGGGCCGTCACACCGAGGCTCGTGTGAATAATTGATAGGTTGCTGAAACGTGACCCTTGGTGGCAGCCTTGTCAGCTCCTGAACAGCTTCAGGTTTGTGACCTGTGTTCCTGTCAGTTATCGGTGGGCAGCGTAAACCCTGTCAGGGCAGGTGCCCCTCGGGGAGACGTGGGGACCGGCCTCACTCAGGCAGCAGGGCCTGGGGGGGGTGTCCCGGCCCCGGGCCCGGGCCCTGCCTCGTGCTGGGGGTCTCTCCTTGGGGTGCTGGCTTGCAGGCCCACCCTTGCCCCCGTAGACTGAGATAAATACTTTTCAGTCATTTAAGGCGTTTGGGGGCTGAAGCCAAGGAAGGAACTGACCAGGAAACAGGCATTTTTTCAGGTCATGGGAATCAGCCAAGGGGGCCGTGATCATCGCCGCATCCCATGGAGCCTCCCCCGGGCACGGAAGGGGCCACGAGAGGCAGGCTTCCTGCGGGTGTCTGAACACTCTGGACAGACAGCAGCTCCTCCTTTTACCCGACGTCCACAGCCCCATTCCTTTCACCCATAGCTTATTCCATTTCCCTTACTGGGTTTGTGCGAAGTGGGCATCTCTTCCTGCGGTGGAGACAGCACCAGTAACCTGGCAGCTGAGGCTTCACAGGACCAGAGCAAGATGCTGCTGGAGGAGGTGGTGGTTTGATGGCAAACCCTCGGGCCCCAAGGAGCCGCCATCAGAGCGCAGGTCCGACCCCAAACCAGACCCTGGGCCGCCCTGCCCACTGCACGGACTGACCTTGCACGGGGCTGCTGGGCCGTCCGTGTCCACCCGCGTCGGGGCTGGCCACACCGGGAACCGCGTGAGTCGTTGCAGAGGCACTGGCCGCCTTCGCTGCTGCCCCCAGCACGGGGAGCCCAGGAGCACGTGCAGGGCGCCCTCAGCCCCAGAGACAGGTCACGAGGCCTGTGCTGGGGGTGGCATTTAGGTTCCTCCGGAAGCGAAGCGCCGGGGCCTTGCGCGTGGGGCCGCGCTGTGGGCACAACGGGTGCGGTGAAGCTGGGCGGTAGCAGCGATAACCGCAGGGAAAGCGGGGTCGTTGTTGCGCCTGCTGACACGCGGCCAAGGCCCCTGCTCTCAGGCTCATAACGTCGGTTTTAAACACTGGGCTTAAAACTGAGGTCAGGGCAGTTTACGCTTTCCTCGCAGCCGATACGTTCACTTGGGAGTAAAGTCCGCTGAGCAGCTCAGCAGGGAAACCCTCTCAGAGCAACAGGCGGACAGCGTCGTCCGCCCCGGAAGCCGCCCACCTCAGAAGCTTTGGCCTCTGGGTTCCAGGCTGCAGACATTTTAGAATAAAAGTCGCCTTGAGCGCGGAACCTCTGGGGGTTGTCCTCGATCCTGCCACCTTCCACGTTGTCCTAGGAGGGTTTCCGGAGTGTCCAGCGCTGTTTGAGTAGAGCTGTTAGCGCTCCCGCGGGCATCCCAGCCGTCAAGACGGGGGTCGGAGGTCAGAGGTCGGCACGGTGAGCGGGCCTCCAGCTCCTGGACCGCATTCCCTGCCGGGGCGTGGGGTACGGGGCACGCCGTGGGGAAGGCGCTCCCGTGGGTGGTGGCAGTGAGGGGTGGGGGCTGAAGATGAGGCGGACGGAGCTCGTGCCGCAGGGTCTCAGGTTAATCCAGTGTTAGAGAAATCTGAGTCAGAAAAGGTGAAGCCGGCTTTGAGCTGGGTTTTCCCTTCTGCGTGGTTCTGCAGAGCTGACATCTGGTAAACTCATAATTGCCCATTAAGCTGATTGTCACACTGGGCACAAGGGCTCCCTTGCTGGGTTCGTCTGTGCGCCAACTCGAGACCCAGCTGAAAAATGATTTCCCTCCGTTCACCGGCTCCTGTGTGGCTCTGCCTCCGTCCTGGGCTCTGCTGGAATCTCAGCGTTGACCAGACTTGGCCTCGGCCATTCCCTCACCTGTCATCCTGCCGGAAGGTGCTGAGGCGGGCAGAGGAGCTAAAACATTTTCAGGTGTGGAGAACTCAGCAGGCCTTAGACCTTAAAAATGGAACAGCCTCAGGCTGAAGCAAAGAGGGGCCGTTGCTGTGACAGGCAACCTTATAAATCTTACTTTGACAGACACTGTAACGTGCCGGAGGCAGAAACCCATGCAGTGGAGCCTGTGAAGCATTTAAATCACTTTTCTTAAAATGAACTTCATGTTTTAAATAATAGATGTTTACCTCCCAGGTTAAAGCTCGCATGTTCCCGTTTTCACTGAAATGGCATGTTTTCAAAAGGGTGCAGTTATGCCCACAACCCGCTGCGCTCTATGTGCCGCTCCGGCCCCAGCGTAAGTCCTGTGGGAACTTTCCGCCGTCATTTTCAAGCGGTCTGCCCGCCGCCAGGCGGGTGCCGGCCTTGGGGCTGCCCCCAGCACCAGCCACGCGAGGGCAGCTCGTGGCCAGAGGCTCGCTGACATGGTCTCACGTTAAATGTCGCAGAATGGAGACTGGGAGGAAAGCTTGTTTCTTCATCAGTCTCTGATTCTATTTTTACATTTCTTGTTATGAAACTGTAGGTTGAGTCCAGCATGGGCTACAGGGTTTTAGGAAGTTCATTAAGTTGGCGAAAGGCTGGGCTCGCACAGCCCACAAGGAAAGAGAAGGCATGTGGGCCGGACGAGCGGGCCTCGGTTTTCCTGACCTTTCCCGTCTGTGTGGACACACGTGTTCACACGGGAAAGAAACGTTTCAGTTCAAACAGGAGGCACGCTTTGCTTCTGCAGAATTAAGCCATGTTAGCAGGGGCCCCTTGGAGTGGGTGGCTTCTGGCAGGTTCTCCGTGGTGCTGGCTTTTGTCCGCATGGCAGACCAGGAGGACAGCGAGTGGACAGGTGGGTCCCCGAGCTCTCTGTGCGCCGCGGGCGCTGTGGAGTCACTGCGCACAGACTCACGTCTCCACCGCAGGCCCCAGACCAGCTCCGTCCTCTGTGTGCATCTCGCCCACCCGTGCCGGACACCCGAGGAGCAGGACGAAAGTGCAGCTATTTTCACAGGAGAGAAAGAGGCTTGGCACTGTCACAGACAGAAAAAGATAAAAACAGGGTGCCTGACACACGACGCTCGCGCTGCAAGCCAGGAAATAAAATCCTCCCGACTGCAGAACTCCAGAGCAGGTCTGGAGAGCGTGCAGTGTGTGTGTGTCTACGGTGAGTGCACGCGTGTGCGTGTGCGTGTGCAGACAGCCCCCAGAGGCGGGGCCCCCCTCTCCACCCACGCACACCTGTCTGGCTGGAGCTCCTCGCCTCCGCGAATTCTCACAACGTCGTTCGCGGTAGCGGCCCCACTGTCTGTGACACATGGGGCTGTTCCACAGGTGTCGGTGCGGCAGAGAGCGCCCCAGGGACGCCCGCAGGCGCCGGCACTGCCAGGAGCCCCGGGCAAGGAGGCGCAGAGCCGCTGGACGTCCGTCACTTCCGGGGCTGCAGAGCTGGGGGTCGTCAGTCCTGGGCGGTGGTGTGTGGTCTTGTGTCTGTGATGGTGACATCGTGTGGGGGTGTCGGCAGGAGACGGGACCAGACTGAGAGACTCCAGGCCCCTCAGAACATGGTGCTGCCGGGACTCCTTGTTGGGCCTGGCGCTTGGTGCTTGGTCCCAGCAGCCGCCTGATGCCCAAGCACATCCACCCCGGGGGGCCCGGGGGCCGGTGGGCCGGCCCTGGTGCCTGGCCCCCAGATGCATGAGCCACCTGTCCTCGTGTGGGACTCTCTCATGAGCACTCAGTGTGTGTGTGACCTCACCTCTCCACTAGCCGAGGCCGGAACAGCAGCCTAGCTCCCGTCAGCGAGGTTTGGATGGCCGGTTTACTGCTGGCTTGAGCCACACTCGGAGCAGCAGGCCGTTGCCTCTGTGGGTTAATAGATCCATAGGGCCCCACGCTTTAACCTGAAGTGTGACGTTCCAGGATTCTGTTGGAGAAGTTGGGTTGAGGACGTGTTGACACCGTGATGCAGGCACGCATGTGCCAGTGTGCACCGCACATGTACATGTTCCGACGTGGGCAGCCCGCTGTTCAAAGCGCACACTGGGCAGAGACCCCAGAGCTTTGGGGCACGAGGCATCTCCAGGTGCTCATTCCTGGGCCTGCGACATTAGGACCTGCGGTGGGGGCTCTCAGCGCCTGTGCACCCTCCCTCCTGAATTGGCCCTGCCCCGGAAGCGTGGCCGGTCTGCGCGGGGCGCTCAGGGACTGTCCTCTTCTCCCCCAGCTGCACGGCTACGTGGACAGCGAGCCGCTCACCCTGCAGCTGTTCATCGGGACGGCGGACGACCGGCTGCTGAGGCCCCACGCCTTCTACCAGGTGCACCGCATCACCGGGAAGACCGTCTCCACCACCAGCCACGAGGCCATCATCTCCAACACCAAGGTCCTGGAAATCCCACTTCTGCCAGAGAATAACATGCGCGCAATGTAAGCCATGTGTCTGCATGTCCGTGTGTGCTTGGGGGCCGGTGGGAGCTGGGTGGGCCCTGCATGCCTGCACCTCCCCCAACGTTTCTACAGCTGGGCCCCGGGTGCCCTTGGCTTAGCACCTGAGGAAACTGCACGAATATTTATGACAGCAGGTTTGTTTGTTTCGGGGTTTCAGCCACTGTGCATGGTGCCGCCTGAATATCTCAGCTGTGGGCGCTCCCCTGTGTCTGAGCACAGCGCCCGTGACAGCTGAAGGAGTGGCTAACCTGCAGTCACTGAGAGACTAGAGGGGGAGCAGTGTGTTTGGGACGTGCTTTCGCTGAGAGGGTCTCTGCCACGGCTGCATGACTGGCCTGGCGGCTCACTTGTTTAC
This sequence comes from Camelus dromedarius, assembly GCF_036321535.1. Lineage (NCBI taxonomy): Eukaryota > Metazoa > Chordata > Mammalia > Artiodactyla > Camelidae > Camelus > Camelus dromedarius. The sequence goes on from NC_087463.1 coordinate 27,399,277, forward strand.
CGGTGAATCGACTGAGGGTCAGTTACCCCCTCGTGTCCGGCGGAGCCTGAGTGCGCAGCTTCGTTAGCTGAGCAGCCCTGCCGTGCACGCCCCTCCTGTGTCGTGGGCGCAGCAGAGAAGGAGCAAGTCTGCCCCACAGGACAGGCCTTCTGCATGGGCTTCGGGGGCGGGGGACAGATCCTGAGCACAGTACGTGGATAAGCAAGTTCAGGCAGCCAGTCGTTCCCCCAGGGGGTCGGTGGAGCGCCTGGGCCCCATGCATGGCAAGGGTCTCTGAGAGGGTGGCGCTGGGCTGAGAGCGGAACGTGCAGGGAGGCAGCTCATGCAAAGGCCCTGAGGCAGGAGTGAGGGGGTGTCCTCGGGCAGGAGGAGCCCAGGGTGGCCGGGCTGTCCTGCGGGAGAGAAGGTGTGGGCGGTGAGGCCAGCAGACCACGTTCTGTAGGGCCTCGTGTGGGATTTGACAGTTACTTGCAACTGTTATACCCTCTAAGTTGAAAACAAAGGGAAAGGTTCCTCTCCATGCAGCTCTTCACGGACTTGGGGGAAATCACTGTGAATCCTTGGGTTTGCTTTTGGGGCTGCGGAGTCAGTCTCCCGGGCCAGGATGCGGTCAGATGGGTCAGGAGGACCTGCCGGTTTCTTCGGCAGCAGCAGCAGCAGCTATGACTTCAGTGACTGCGTTTTCTCCACCAAGACCCTCCCGCTGGGAGCAGCCCCTGCCCCGCGCTCCGGAGTCGGGGCTTCGTGCTGGGCCGCCGCCCCGGTCTGCTGGGGCAGCGTTGGTGTGGCCTCTTAGCTTCTGACAGGGGGAACGGGCTGCTTCCATCTGACCGCTGTTCTGGTGCTGAGTGGAACTGTCAGGTTAAACAGAATTAAACGAGGTCGCGTGAAGCCCTAGAAATTTCGTGATCTTGACCCCAGGTGACGTTGCCAAAATCTTGACTGAAAGAGGTTTTGGGAGCCGCCTGGAGGGCCCCAGCGGCCCTGTTGGTGACGTCCACGTGGGTCTAGCCAGAGCCCTGAGCGTGCGGGCAGCTCTCTCCAGACATGCTCAGACCAGATCAGGGCGCGAGGTCCTGGCCGGTCCCACCAAGCCCTTCAGTGAGCGGTCGTCCGGGACGGGCGGGGGCTCGGGCATAGGGAGCGGCTCGGGGGTTGAGGAAAAGCGTGGACTCTCGTTTTGGGCAGCATCGACTGTGCTGGGATTCTGAAGCTCCGGAACTCAGACATCGAGCTGCGCAAAGGGGAGACGGACATCGGGAGGAAGAACACCAGGGTGAGGCTGGTCTTCCGTGTCCACATCCCGCAGCCCAGCGGCCGGACACTGTCCCTGCAGGTCGCCTCCAACCCCATCGAGTGCTGTGAGTAGCCGCCCCGCCCTGCCTCCCTTGTGACGCCAGGCCAGTCCGGCCGGACGTGCCCTTTCCAGGAACAGCTTTCTTGCCATGTGCGCAACCCTGTGAACTGTGCTTGTCCCACCAAGCGCGGTCGTGGACAGTATCTGTTCCTTCCTGCGCTGGTGCAGGGCCTCCCCCACCCCAGCACCTGCTGGAGGAAACTGAGGAAAGGAAGTTTGTCCCCAGACAGTGAGACCTGTGTGTTGATCGCATTTGAGTTATCTCCCCCCGTCTCAGGAGACTTGAGAAAGGCGTTGGCGTTGTGGTCCGTCGGGCTGGACGGTCCTGAATTTGCCAGCTGGCGCAGAGCTCGGCCCTCCATCCCCCTTGTGGACCTGCCCATGTGGTTTTGGGCCTCTGGCCTCGGGCTTACCGCTGGGCTCGTCTGGGTGGTTGGACGGCCAAGAAGTGAGGTCAGCCCCCTCCCGTGTTAGCAACGTGGGTGACTGGTGCCACCCTGGGCAGAGACCCATAGCCCCGCTGCAGCCCCTGCTTCCCGACCTGGGAACCTGACTGTCCCCCGGCCACTGCTCCTGGAAATGCCCTTCCGTCTTCTCTGAAGGTCCCCTCCAGGGTGTGGCTGTCTCAGGAGCCGTCCCCATGGCTCACCTGTCTCAGCAGGAGGGTCCTGCTTTGGTCCCTGTGCCTCTGACCTGAGGGCCCGTTGGACCTCGGTGACCGGGCCCTTCCTGCCCCACAGCCCCTCCTCTGTGATGGTGGCCTTTGCCTCACTGCCCCGCCTCCCCCGCTCCTGCTGGACCCTCACTTGCAGGCTCCAGACGCCCGTCCCAGGCCGTGGGGCCTGCAGCAGTGGCTCCATCTCTGCTGTGTGATCTCCTCCTTCCTCCAGCTCATGGGTCCCTTGGTTATGGGGTGACCGTGTGAGGGACCCCGGCACGTAGCCAGCCTGCAGAAACGCCGTCCTCACCACCTGCTTCCATGCAGACTTCTGGTTGCTGCCTACATCCGTGTCCTCTGCCTGTCCTGCCTCTCCCGACAGCCCGGGTTCTCGGAGCCCGTGTGCCTGCTGCCCCCTCCCCGGCTCTGAGACAAATCCATCCTTGGATGGGCCCCCCACATCCCAACCTGCTCTCTGGGATCAGCCTCATGTGCCTCACTCCCAGAGACCCCTCCCTGGCCAACACCTGGCCCCACGCCCCTCCTCTGCCAGCACCCGGGGGGGGGGACTCCCCGTTGCTTCCAAAGACAGCACCCCGTTCCCCCCGGCGCAGGGGTCCAGGTGGGGAGTTGGCTGTGAGTCTCCGTGGCGGGCTCTGTCCGCAGCTTCCCCGGGCCCTCCACGGAGCCCACCCTCGAGTGGAGGCTCACACACAGGCTCACACGCGTGTGCACACGTGCCCCTGGGAGACCGGCTTTTCCAGGTGGGCGAGTCAGACGTGTGGCTTCCCTCGGGCGTCGCCCCGCCCGGGGCACGTCTCCACACTTCCGTTCCGGGTGCAAGTGATGGTCGGGTGGGTGGTCAGTGGCGCGGGGCGGCTCACACGCACGTTCCTGTCCCCACACAGCCCAGCGGTCAGCCCAGGAGCTGCCCCTCGTGGAGAAGCAGAGCGCGGCCAGCTGCCCCGTCCTCGGCGGGAAGAGGATGGTCCTGTCCGGCCACAATTTCCTGCAAGACTCCAAGGTCATTTTCGTGGAGAAGGCACCAGGTATTTTCCTTAAAAAACCAACCGGGTCTGCTTTGGGCGCTGGGGGAGCCGGCTGGTGGTGTGGGTACAGGTGGGCCGTGCGACGCTCTGGGTCCATCGCGGGTGCTGTGCAGGGTCCTCAAGCCCATCACGCGGTGCCGGGGGTTAAAGGGCCTGCAGGTGTGGGGCCTCCAGGAGGCCATTGTATGTGGCGGGGCAGCCCCGGGTCTGCCCGGCCGGGCGGGCACCTCCGCCGTGGGCCCCGGGCCGGGTCCTGCTGCCAGGCCTCCCCGTGTGGACGGCAGTTCCCATTTCTCAGAACCACAGGCTGTCGGGGACAGGCGTCCAGACACAGAGTGGCCACGGTAGCCACAGGGGGACCCCCACCCCGGGGCCCTGCAGGGCCTCACCCTCTGGACGAGCACCCCCACCCCAGACACACAGGCAGATGCTGTTGTTCTTTGAGTGACTGGTGGTCTCCGGGGTCCCAGCTGCTCTGAGCGTGTGCGTGTGCGTGTGCGTGTGCATTCTGCGTGTGTGCTCGGAAGAGGGGGCTGTAGGTCTGAGGGGCCTTTTCCTCTGGTGTCTGGGGCCCCAGAGCGATAAGCCCCGGGTCGTCTGCAGGATGGATGCGGCGGGAGCACCGCTCCTGCCTGGTGGACGCCTGGCCTGTGCCACGTGGGTAGCAAGTGCGGGAGAGTGTGGGCCCCACTTCTCTCTCAAACTCTGGAGTCTGTTTTTGGGGCTGATTCCGTGCAGGGAGCTGGCCTCCGCCCACACAAGGGTGCAGCTGCCCCCCAGGCTGGGGAGGGGCCGCATCTGGTAGCTTGTTTCTTGTCTTCACTTTCCTGGTTTCTCGGGAGCGCCAGGGCTGGACTCGTGCTGGTCACTGAAAAGCGCGGAGGCACTCAGCCCCCATAATGGGGTCTTGATTTTGTACAGTTTGCAAGAAACTTAAGCACTTCAATCAAAATGGGCTGAAAGGTCCTTCACAGGTAACCTGGTCTGCCTGTGCAATTGTGCACATGATTGGAAAGTACACTTCAGATGATGGCTGGACCCCGACTGAGTGTGAGGTTAAGGGGGAATTTGTTACTGGAACGCCCTTCTTTGGAGGACGTGAATTTTGAAATAATTTAACTTTTTGTGCATTAAATGTGTGTCCACCTGCATGGCAGGGAGGAAGGCCCGGCGTCCTCACCACGCACTGGGGCGTCACAGAGCCGGCGAGCTGCCCTCGCTGACTCACAGAGGAGATGCTGAGCGGCTTTCTGTGCTGGTTCTGAGACCAGTCAGCACCTCGGGCCCAAGACAGTTCTCAGCTGGTGTGGTCTGGTCATGGGGCCTTCACTGTGGCCTCGCGGGTGCCACGGGCAGGTCAGCCACTCGCCTGCAGGTGCAGGTGGGACTTGGCCTCGTCCCCGCCGGGGCCCTGGCCACACGCAGGCTGCGTGCTGCTGTCGGGGCCTGTCGTCCGCTCACCCTCTCCTGCAGTGGAGCTGCGTCTGAGGGGCAGAAGGTGAGAAACCAGCGAGTGGGTGGTGACCAGACGCCCTGCGAACACGTGCACCGAGACGAGCGAGACGTAAGCCCTGCAGCCGGGCCTCTGGGCGTCCTGAGACGCCACACTCGTGTTTAACGAGGCCACGTGTGCCCTTGAACACGCTCCGTGTGAGTCCCGTGAGCGGAGACGGGGGAGCGGAGGCCCTGCCTCCTTCCTGTCCGTCAATTCTCGGCAGAGCTCACACACCTGACACCTTGACGGCCTGTCGCTGCCACTGGGCTTCCCCTGGTGGGTTTTCAGAGAAACCGCTATGGACAGTTTGGATTAAAAGCACAGCTGTGCTCTGGGCATCCAACGGGGCTGTCTGACCCGCTTCGCAGCGCGGCCAGTGGGTGAGCGGTGAGTTCTTGTCTCAGGGCTGCTGGCCTGGGCAGACGTCGCCCCATGGACAGGACTTGGAGCCGTTGCAGGAAGAATGGGGCCTCTCTGACTGCCACCACGTCCGACACCCCTCCGCCGCCCTGGGCAGTGGGCAGAGCTTTTATGAGCTTCTTGGTGTGGTTCCTCCTGACTAGAGGACTAGCCATCACCTGCGTCCCCCTCACGGTGACTGAGCAGGGAACCCGGCCATGAGGGCGGCCCCGGGAAATGGGAGCAGACCCCCCAGACGTCGGCCGGTCCCCCAGGGGTCAGCCGAGGCCGAGGGGAATGTCCCGAGGAGCAGCTCTCGGCTCTGGCTGCGTGAGGGACGGGCATCCCCAGACGTCCGGTGGTTTTTCTCAGGTCTCTTTCTGTGTCCAGCAAGAGGCCCCAGCGTTGAAGTAGCCGTTCCTTCACGGACTCTTGTCGACGGTTGCGGCTTCTGCGTCAGATGTTGTCTCCCAGGTGGATTCTGTGTGCGTGGAGACCGTTCATGCCCTCACCAGAGGGTCGTGTGCCCCGAGTGTCGGTCACCCTTCCTCCCACTGAAGAGCTGTGGGTCTCCCCTCAGATCTGTGAGTGAGGGACACATTTGCACGTGCATGTGAATGTCTGACCCAGCCTGACACACAAACGGCAACACCAAGAAAGCGGCTACGTGGACACCAGCTCACTCTTCTGGAGACGGGAGAGGAGAATGTCACCAAGTCCGTGACGCTGGCGCGGGAAGTCGCTCTGTCCTTCAGTCTCCTCACCTGTTCTGGGCAGCTCTTGGAACCTGTGTGAAGCCTGTTTTGGCTTTTCTGCTGCACAACAAGCCTCACCAGAACTTGGAGGCTGCGGCCAGCAGCACTTTGTCTGCTGACAGTGGTGGGTGGCTGGGCTCGGCCTCTGGCCATCCCGTGAGCTGGCAGGTCAGCTGGGGCCGGATGGCGGCCTTCTGCCCGTGTGCAGACCTCCCCCAGCTCTCCTCGGCAAGGTGACGGCATCCTACATGGGTGCTAGGCCTCCGCCTTGGGTGCTGGTCTCTAAAGGGTTCCTGGAAATCCCCCGGAGCGGACGCTGCGGCTGGTGTGTGCCTCACACCCGAGGGCTGTGACTTGCTCCCGAGACACGCTGTTCAGACTTTCCTGGCGCTGACCTGGGAAGTGGGGGTGGGGTGTGCAACGAGCGTCCACATGGACAGCTGTCGTCACCTCACCACGCCCGCCATCCGGGCAGCTGACCTCCGCAGGTGGTGTCCTAGGGTAGCCCTGCGCTGAGACCCCTGTGTCAGGGGCTCCCAGGGGGGCAGCAGGGGCACACCCACAGCGGCCTGGCTGTGCGGGCACCAGAGCTGCTGGCCCCTGGTAGCCCCCGCCTGGGACTTACCCTGGACGGGCCGTCGGGGAGAGGGCACTGACCCCAGTGAGCGGAGAGCGGCGGCTGGGTCCCTCTGCCCTAAGAAGGCTTTCCCTAACTTTCTGGCCTTGGAGCTGAGTGATCAGCCCACAAATCTAAGCTAAATGACACTTCCGACCGTCTGGGAGGAGACCGGGCTACCCCGGCTCCCGTCTGCGGGGACGTGCAGGTGGGCGGGACCCTGGCAGGTGAAGCAGGTGCTGCTGGGGTCAGCAGGGCCCCGGCCTGCCCTTCTCCTTTGGCCCCAGACTCTGCCTTCACTGATGTCCAGGAAGCACCCTGGCCTCTGTGAGGGACTGCCCGGCTTCAGGGACTTGCACTCCCTGTGGGCTCTCCTTGTGGGTCCGGGCCGGCCTCTGAGGTCAGCATTCAGGAGCCTGGGGTGGGGACGGGCGCTCACCTTGGCCTTGGTGCCCTCCCTGCCCCTCCTGGGCCCGGGCTGCCCTCTCCCTGTGGGATGTGCAGGCCCAGTGTCCTGCCCACGAGAGGGCTGTCACTGCAGCTCCCTCCCTCGGTTTGCCCCAAACCCGCCCACCTTGCATGTGTCCTCCCCAAGGGCCGTGCAGAAGGTGGGCTGGAGCAGGAAGCCTGGACAGGGAGCGCCAGGCTCAGGAGGCCCCCGCTTCCACGTGGTGGTGCCCACGCAGTCCTGTCGGGCGATTCATTTTCACTTTTAGAGTCGGCTTTCCAGAGGTGTAACTCGCTGACCTCACGTGCCGCCCGTTCAAAGCTTGGAGGCTCCTGTGCGTCCGGAGCTGTCGTGCGTGCCCCAGGGCGTCTCCTCGCCCCCAGTGGAACCTGACCCGTTAGTGTCGCCCACGCCCCAGCTTGGCAGCACAGCCTGCTCTGTCCGCTCTGCTCGTCGGCGGGGAGCCTGCATGCCCGTGCCCGGCTCCCTCCGCCCGTTGGTGTCAGGTCCATCCACGCGGAGCGTCAGGGCGTCGCCCCTCCGAGGGCTGGTAGCCACCCCACCCCCGCCCCGCGTGGACAGAGCACATCCTGTTTATCTGCTCAGAGTGGATGGACACTGGTGTCACGTGTGATGCTGCAGTGACTGCCGTGTGCACACGCGTGTTCCTCCCCTGGGCGCACACCTGGCACCGGGTGCTGGGCCCTGGAGTCTCCACCTTCACCCTGGGGAGCCTCGGCAGGCAGATAGCTTGCCTTGCTCTGGAGGCGCGTCTCCTGGTCCGTGTGGCTCAGAGGGTCCTGCGTGGGGTGGGGTTGATGAGGGAGTAGTGGATGGGACACCTACTGACACCTGCCCCGGCCCTCCCCAGGTCACCCCTGGTGGGGCTCCACCTGCTCACGCCTCCTGTGGCTCCCGGGGTCCAGCCTGCAGGCCAGGAGCAGACGCACCAGGGACCCTGCCTCCTGGGGCCAGGGGAGCAGACGTCTGGCCTCAGACGCTGGGGCTCTTCCTGAAGGAGGCGCTGCTGCGTCTCCGTCCTCCCGTCCGGCCCGTCAAAGCCTCGCCGTCAGTGCTGCAGGAGGGTCTCAGGAAGGGGAGCCCGCTCAGCCCCCCGCCCCGCCCGCGGATTGAGAGCAAGGACCCGCGGCCCAGAGCCGCTCCGCCCGAGGCCCTGGCCCGAGGAGGAAGCCTCCTGGCGGGTGTGGCGGGGAAGCCTTTCCGATGACTCACGCGGCAGGGAATTCCCTGATGACTTGGAATATTTTTACTTCTGGGCTTGTGCACAGTTTCCTACTGAGAAGCCCAGTGAGCGCCTGATAAGGAGGCACACAAAGGCCTGTTTGGGGCTGGCCTTCCCGTCCTGTCCCTTCCCGGGGAGGCCGGGCTGCCCTGGGCGGGTGTCACAGGACGGGCGCCGGAGGCTGGAGCTGGGGGGTGGGCCTGTAGTCCCAGAGCAGGCGATGATCAACACTTCTCCCTCCTGCCCCGTCCCTGGACAAGGCCACGTGTGCGTTCCCGACCGTAAAGAGACGCTAGCCTTTAAGAGTCAGGCTCCGTTTAGGGTCCCCGAGGCCTGCCCTCTGCCTGGAATCCATCCTGGAATAAAGAGGCCAGGGAAGCCGGGGCCAGAGCCCCCACGCCAGGGTGGGCGGGAATGCAGGGAGCAGGGGCTCTGAGCACCTGGGACTGAAGAGCCGGCCTGAGGGGATTCGCTCTCGGTTGGTCTAGGGCCGGAGGGATCTGCGCCTTCCAGAGCCGTGAGGGCCTGGGAGCTGGCGCAGCCGGCAAGGCCTGGCCCGCCCGCGGACATGGTGCGTAGTGGGATCACGTGGCCTGCTGGCCCCTGGGCAGGCACCCCAGGACGGCATTCCACAGGCCCAGGACGCCCTGGAGGGGAAGGACCCTGTCCCCTGGGGGGCATGTCCTCAGCACGCTCGCCCCGCCGCCCACTCCACGACTGCATTTCCCTTCGTTTTTGCTCCGTGGGTGAACCTGCCAGGCGCTCCCGGGAGGCCAGTCCAGTCTCTGGCCCCTCCTGGAGGATGGACAGTGGTGGACACTGGGTGATGCTGGGTGTCCCTGGCCCCTCGTGGGCCTCCGTCTCCCCTCTCCTGGGCAGGTGCTGCCCTTCCCCATTCTGGCCAGGGAGGCCTGGACACTGTGGAGAATTCTGTTGTGGGCCGTGAGCTGTGGCTCTGCCAGCCTCTGTCGACAGGCAGAGAAAAAGCAGCTGCATGGTTTTGCCCCCAAACTTCAGGTTTTAACACTTAAGCTGCTCAGTGAGGGAGGGACAGAGATCAGCTCTGTCATCAGAAAACGTGCTGTTTCTAAAAGGCATCAGGGAGGGGGGAGAGGTCGTCACAGGCGGAGTCACTCTGATTTCCTCAGACACGTGGCGGGGGAGGCGGGGCACCAGCACATCCGGGCGGGTCTAGGCCGCGGGCACGTTCAAGCGGCCCTGGGGGCCCTCAGGTCCATGGGCACCGGGGCCGGAGTCAGGGTGTTCTTTCCCCCGGGCCCTGAGCTCACGGGGGAAAGTTCGCCGCTTTGCAGACCTCGCGATGCCTTCGAGAGCAGCGGGCTGTTCTGTGGGTTTCCTGTTGTTTTTCCCAGCGGAGAGGTGGTGCAGTCTCTGGGCCGTGGGGCCCTGCTTGCCGTGGAGTGGGTCCATCTGGCAGATAACTCGCGCGGGGACCTCGGGCGTCCCGAGAGGCCGGTGGGGTCCTGGCGCCTCAGCCTCCCCGTGACTCATGCTTCCTCCCCGCTCCGCCCTCCACCCCTGCCCGGCCAGCACCGCCAGGGAGAAAAAGGAGATCTTGTCTAATTTATTTATAATTTAGGGTTTGTAACACACGCACATCTCTTCTTTGCAAACAGAGGATTAGGACACTAAATGTATCCATAGCTATAGTGATTCGTCTGGGGAGCTGACTCGTAAAAGATGGAAAGGAAAGAGGCCTCCGTCGGAGACTGACGTCTGTTAATTCAAAATAACGGCCAAAACCAGTCCCCCGACTGCGTGCCTGCCAGAGGGTTTTCCAGACTCTGGAACGTGCTCCCTCCGTCCCAGTGAGCGTGGGTTCCCGACCTCGCCCCCTCCAGGGCCCGAGACAATGTGCCCTTTCTTTCACTGGAGGCTTTTCGTTTTTTCAAACATGCAAACGGCCACTGGGGTAAAGTTAAAAATACCTTGTGTTTTGCATTGGTGGATCCTGATGTGGCAAGGAGCAGACACAGGAGGCGTTTTCTTCCCCCCCCCCCCGCCCCCGGCAATTCCCTGAGCAGAGGCAGGGCCTGTGGCCCTCGCTGCGTCGAACAGCTCTGAGCCCGGAGTGCGCCATGCACGCTGTGGGCCGGAGCCAGTGGGGCCGGAACCCAACCCAGACCTGGCCCACGTCCCAGCACGGCGCCCCTCTTGCTGGGGTTACCCGTGTTCCTCCAAGGGTGGATGCCCTTCCGTGGCTGCGCTGGGTGGGGGTACTTCTGCAGAGCAGGGGTCTGTGGGCCCCTCCAGGCTCCCTGCACTCAAGTTCTGGATTTGAGCTTCTCCCGACTGGGTCTGGCGTCCACTCTCCCTGCTCAGCACGCACGGCAGCCCACCTGTGCCAGCAGGCGGTCCCCACGGCCGACCAGGCAGGGGGAGCCTCTCACCAGAGGCTCCTGCGTGTGAGTCCTGTGTGCCTGCGTCCGGGTTGTAATTTCAGGTGGTGGCCATCAGGACGTGAGTAACGGACTCTCCCTCCCCTTCCTTGCAGACGGGCACCACATCTGGGAAATGGAGGCGAAGACTGATGGAGACCTCTGCAAGCCGGTGAGTGCGGCCCTGGGGTGAGGGGGGAGACGTGGGGCCCGGGGCCTCCTGACCACAGTGGCGGCGGCCTGGCCCGAGATACCTGGCTTCTCGTTTGTTGAAATGAACCGACTAATAAAAATAACGGAGTAGGGAGTAGAAACGATGGAGAAACAGTTCCTGAAACGAGCGCTCTCAGGATGGAAGGTGAGGTGAGGTCTTGGACACGAGTGACCGTGGAGGACGGTGCGCCATGTAGGCGGCAGGCCTCTTGCCAGGGGGCATGGGGGCACTCTCACGCCCGGGGCTCCTGTCGCCATAAGCTGCCTTTGTTACCAGGGCCCCCCCACTGGCCGCTGCCCCCAAGGGGGACGCTGTGTGAGCCCGTGGGTGCCTCCGGGGCCGCCGGCGTCCGGGGCTGTGATTCCTTGTTTGTCCTCAGAGGGCAGTCGGGACCCGGGCTCCAGGTGGGGTCTCACCTGCCAGCCAGGGTGCCTGCGGGGCCTTTGCCCCACCTTGTGTGGGGCCGCCGCGCTGGCTCGGGGCTGTCCTGACACTGGCCCCCACAGCTTCCTTGGCTGTCCGCACACGGGAGCCTAAGTAGTGACCGCTGTCCGGGGCTGTTGATGGAGGGGGCTTTGTCTGAAGTTCCGTGGCGGCTCCACTTCCCTCTGACGGCTGTTCGCAGGGTTACTGTCCTCCAGCCCCTCGGTTTCAGTCTGTCTTTATATCTAAAGCAGGTCCCCACACACAGCAGAGAGCTACGTCTTATTTTTACCCACTGACACGCTGTCCTAGTCGGGGTGGGCAGACCGTTGGTGTTTAACGTGATCAGTGATGTGTGTGGGTTGATGTCCACCATGGAGTGTGTGCCCTTCTTGGTCCCAGAGAAGCAGCAGGAGTCTTCAGGTAACATGATGCCCTGCAGCTAGCAGGTGATTTTTTGAGAAAATTCAAGTTTCTTCCAAGCTCTCTAGCTCATTCCCCCAAATGCTGTTAGAGATGTGCAGACAGTCCTCCCGAAAGTGCAGGAAATGTGGGCTTTGCTGGAGGGGTCTGGGTGGTCAACCTCTGCCCTGGGCCGGCCCCTCCCTCCACACAGGTGGCTCCGGGAGGAGGCAGCACCTTTAAGGCTGTGACTTAAGCTTCCTCTTCCAAGCTCTGGTCCATTTAGCAGGGGCCTTACAAAAGTGTCAGAGGAGCAGATTCTTCCCTGACTCCAGGAGTGAAAACTGTGTCCACAGCCCTGCTGCCCTCATGGGTGCTGGGCCTGCCGGCTCACGTGCGCACTGCTTCCTGCCTTCCCCTGAGGAAGGGCCGCTGGCTCGGGCAGCTCGGCCTCCACGCTGGACTCCTGGCCCAAACAGGCCGTTAGCTGCAGAGCCAGCCTTCGGGTTTGCCAGGACAGGTGCCGCCTCCCCTCTCCTCGCTGCTCCTGCCCTGCTGGTCACCCCGAAATGTGGGCCCACAGCCCCCGGTTCCAGCTCCAGCGTGGGCCCGAGTCCTCTCCACTCCCCAGGGCCCGTGTGGCCGCCCCCTTCTCCCTGGGCAGGAAGGAGAGGCCGCAGAAGTGGTGCATCTCTTGGTATCAAAATAATTCCACCAAGTTTGCATGTTCAGATTTTCCATCAAGTTTTTTTTTCCACTTTGAACAGTGGGTATTTTAAAGGGAGCCGAACAGTTGACAGTTGTATGTTCTAAACGAGTGGGGAACAAGTGAACGGTGGTGGCCTGTAAGTTCACACTTTAGTGTAAGTTTACTCAGCTTACTCTTTTCTTAACTCTTCACTTTCACTTAACTTACACTTTCACTTTAAGTTCATCTCTCTTGTCTCTTAAATGACGTCTACTTTTATATTTTTTGAATTATAAAAGAATGTCATATTCATTGTGGAAACTTGGAAAATACAACAAAGCTGTCCTGGAAAAAGGACACCGCCTGGTGTAATTTCACCACCGTCAGCGCTCGGGCACGTTTCCTGCCCTTCTCTTCCTGTTGTGGGTGTGTGTCGCGAGCTCCTCTGCACATTCACACACACATACGTGGACACTGTAGCATGCGTATTTTTAAAGCCAAGCGGGGTTGCGCTGTGTGGACGGTTTGTACACCGTCATGAGTGGATTTTCCGCACCAGCTCGCGTGGATGCACCGAGCGCCCTGCTAACCCTCAGCCTCCCGTCAGGACAGATCTTCTTACCTTACGGCGCAACCCAGCACCAGCGCCCCCATGGGGATGGCGTTTTGTCACATAATTTCATCATCTGCCTATTTAGAGGACTGAAGTATGTCCGTCTGAGCCCACATCAAACTAAGAGCTCACAGAACCTGGAAATGCCACCTGCCTGGGTCGCCCACCCACCCGGGTCACCGGCCTGCCCAGGTCGCCTGCCACGACACTCCCTGCAGCCACCTTGTGACCCTGAGTCACGTCCCACTTTACTTCTGACCTCAGCTCAGGCAGCGTTCCTCCCTGTCTCGCCTCACTTCTGTGTTGAGCCGTCGTTGGGTGTCAGCTGTGTGCCCACGCCAGCGTCACCTGTGGTGTCTCCTTCTGATAATTGAATCCTCGGTAAACATCCCTGGAGGTGGCGTCTTTCTAGTCCCCGGACAGGTGGTGAGACTGGGACTCGGGATGTCAGAGCCAGGCTGGACACCTGCCCGTGTCTGACCAGACCTGGGCGCCCACGGTGGGTGCAGCCTCTCGGCCAAGACGCAGGCTGACCAGGCACACACAGCCGTGGGCCGTGGCTTCTTCCAGACCAAAGGAGGTATTGAAGCAGTGTGTTCCCCGGCGCGAGTGTGGTTCCGAGGACAGACCCAAGAGGGGCTGCAGGCCAGCCCCAGGTCAGGCGCGTCAGGACGTCTGAGCACCAGACAGCCCAGATGCAGGCGCGCCGACCCCTAGCTGTGTCCTTCCACAGGGTGGGACACCCCACCGCCGTATTTTTGTATCTGTACTTGAAGGGGCAGAGTTTTGTAAAAATGTTGCTGTTTAACTCAAAACACGGACGGGTAACAGCAACCTCTGTGAAGCACCCTGTTCCATCTGTGCTTGACGCCCACCCCTCCGGAACCTGCTGCGCCCGGCTCTCCTGTCCTCTTCAATTCGAGGGGTTGTGGCTCGGGCTGTGGGCCCCCGGAGACACCTGCAGGGCACGCTTCCCCTGGGGCTCCATTGCCGGCTACCTGAGCAGGGGCTCCCGGCTCCACCCACGAGTCAGCCCAAGGGGGCCCTTTGTCCATTTTCTCACGGTCATGATTTGGGGGCAGAAGGGTGCCCAGTAGCCAGTCCTGTCTCAGCATTTGTCCTCACAGCTTCTCTCCTGGGTTGAGTTGGTGGCATCTTAGGTGAAGCCCCAGCCTCCTGCCCACACACAGTACCTCAGACCACCTCTCAGCTCCGGTTTGCGGGAGTCCAGGACCCAGGGGCTGTTCACCCCTAGGGAAAACCCTCCTCGTGCTCGACGCTGTGGAAGGGGCTTGTAGGCGACTGCCTCGCGCAGACGGCTCTGCATTTGGGACGCTAACGGTCTCCCTCCTGTCTGCCACTTTCTCACTAGAACTCGCTGGTGGTCGAGATCCCGCCTTTTCGCAATCAGAGAATAACCAGCCCAGTCCAAGTCAGCTTCTACGTCTGCAACGGGAAGAGAAAGAGAAGCCAGTACCAGCACTTCACCTACCTGCCCGCCAATGGTAACGCTCTCTTTCTAACCTTGAGTGCTGCGAACGAACCAATGGGGTGCTTTTCCTAAGAGACACAGGAGCTGACTGCCGCAGCGGTGACACAGTGCGGTCCCACTGTGCGCTCGCGCGGCTGCCGTCCGTTGGCACGGTCACGTCTTCAGTTCTTCCCAAAGAAAAGCGAAGCTTCTGGTGTATTTTCCTTCATTGCTGTTGGGGTGGGGCTGCATTTGGGGTCATTATGATCGTGTTGCTGGCTGCTTGCACACACGCAACAGCCAAGGGGGGAAGCACTGCTCTTTTGTCTGAAAAGCTGGGGTGTGTTTAAATCCCGTGGAAGTTTAAAGTGGAGAAGCAAGTAGCTGTCATTATTTTGCAGGTGCCTTTAGAAATAAACCCTTTCCATGAAGCCTGAAGGCCGGTGCCCGGCGTGGTCCTTAACTAACACTGGTGATTCTCACGCTCCCGCTAACGTCCCACACAAGCTTTTTGTGAATAACTGCATCTCCCCGTGACCGTGCGGCTTGCAGCCCGGAGTGCCTTTCACTCGACTGAGAGGTCCCTTGTTCAGGCTCACGTGCTTTGAGGACGGTTTCTTTTCCCTAAAAAAAGTCCTGTTCACCTCTTCCACTTTGCAGGTGTTTTCTTAAGGAAAACACCGCTGTCTGTCGTTCCACCCTGACCTGGCAGGAAGCTGAGCCTCCCCGCGTGTGCTCGGAGCCCCCGGTCCCGTCACCCTCCTCCCGGTGGACGGGTGTGTCCAGCGAGGACCGCGTCCTGATTGGCTGTGTCACGTGCACGCGCAGCCATCAGTCCTGTTACACTGCAGCTTTTGTTCTAAAACCTTAAAAGAGATGCATACAATCTAACAGAGACATCATAAACTAAAAACAGACTGCAAAATGAGCAGTGTCGTCATTTACTAAAATCAAGGAATTCTTGTAGGTTTCCGCTTTCTCTGAATGTGTAATGTCATTTACATGATAGAAAGCTCTGGGATGCCCGTGTAGACGCCAAACAGAATTAACTGTTCTGGGGACAAACACTAGCCATGCCTTTCCAAGTTTGAATGACGTGATTGTGTTGCGAAATCGCGGCGTCGTGAGCGTGTTCAGTCACAGGAGCGCAGCAGCGGCGTTTGCCCCCCGCCCTGGGGCCCAGCTGCTTGTGGTCTGGGCCGCGGGCGCCTCGTGCCTCCTCTGCATTCGTGGGGTAACGAACTACGTACCTTACAGAAGAGAATAGGCTCTTTTTAATGTGATGATTGTGTCCTAATTAAAATTCGTATGTGCTTGACTGACGGAAAGCTATGCTTTACGAAGAAAATGGCTTTTCAAACCAGTGTAGAAAGCAGCTTCCAACATCGATGTTTTCTGCAGTGCCTGCCCCGGATTTACCTCTCGCTCACACAGACCCCCCAGCGTCAGAGGGGGAAGGGCCGGTGCTCATGGTGTGCCTCTCCGGGGGTGGGGGGCAATGCCCCAAAGACAGGTTACTGAGGTCATGGGGCAGGGCTGTCCCGAGTCACTGTCTCCCCCACCCCACAGGAAACCTTCAGTCCTGCAGGTCCCTCCCACAGGGGCCGGACAGGCTCTCTGCTCGACACCCCCCACCCCCACGTCTGCCCGACACCCCCCACCCCCACGTCTGCCCGACACGCCCACCCTCACGTCTGCCGGACACCCCCCACCCCCACGTCTGCCCGACACCCCCTACCCCCACGTCTGCCCGACACCCCCGCACCCCCACGTCTGCCCGACACCCCCCACCCCCACGTCTGCCCGACACCCCCGCACCCCCACGTCTGCCCGACACCCCCCCACCCCCACGTCTGCCCGACACGCCCACCCCCACGTCTGCCCGACACCCTCTCACCAATTCTCTGTGGACCCTGGAGGTGGTGTGCCACCCCACCGGTGGACCCCTCGCCTGTGGGGTCAGAGCACAGAGGCCTGGCCATCTGTGGCCTGTGCCGCTGACCCTAGGCCCCAGCCCCCTTCACGTCGCTCCACACAGTCTGCTCCATCCGCGGCTGGGGTGCCCAGGCTCCCCACCCCCGGAGTACCCTGCCCTGCCTGCCTTCCTGGGGTGGCCGGTCCCCATGGCGCTGTGACCAGGCCAATATCCCGCTGGACTGTGAGCTCCCTGAGAGCGGGGACCCCCGCCGGCCCCAACTCCATGCCTGAATAGTGGAGGGCTGCCCTGTGTGGTTTAAAAAAATAAATGAACAAATGAAAAACCAGAACTTCAGTTTCCAGCCTTAGGTTTGGTGTTTCTCTCGCGTCCTCACCGCCTTCCTCAGCCCTGGGGCTGTCTTCACTCTGCTGACGGTGGTGCCGCTCCGGGGGGTGGGACGGCCACCCTTGTCACCTTCCTCCCAGCTCTGAACTGACCTTCTGAGGCTGGGACTACAGACACACTAGCCTCGCCCTCCGCCCCTCCTCTGCTGGCTGCCGTTTCAAGTTGTTCAGACTGGAAGGAAGTCCCACTGGGCGTGTGGGGACCTCTGGGCCCTGGTGGCCTGTGTCCTGGCTGCTGGGCTGCGTGGGGCTTGGGACAGTTTGGTCCTTTCTCCCTCTCTGGGGCGGAGGGGGGGTAGCATGTTTAATTGGGGGAAAGTGTCCACTTGAGTGCAAGACGCCATCAGTGAGCAGCTCCAGCACAGGGGTGGGAAGGTCCCTGCATCCAGCCCGTCCTGGCCTCTCTGGGGCAGTGGTCACAGCCCTGTGCAGCCAGGGAGGTTCTACTAAGCTTGCTTGTTGCTGTTTTGGTTTACCTGTGCTCCTGCAACCTTCTGAAGGAGAAACGTCCCCACACTCTAGTGACTGAGCTGAGGCGCCCTGGTACCTGTCATGAGACAGACATCCCGCCAGGACCGGTCATGCTTCCTAAGGTTGTCTAGCACGTCCGCTCCGATTAAAGAAAGGAGCCTGACCTGCGGGGCACGGCTCCCCAGGTTTGGGGGAAAGGCAGTGTGCACGTCCCTGTGCTCCGGGGTCACGTTCCAGTCGCTGCCCAGCGACCTGGGGACAGGCAGGGCAGGTGAGGCTCACACACCAGGAAAGCGTCCCAAATTGTGACTCAAAGCACGTGCCGAAGTCAGTGTCTTTGAAATGAGCAGTAAGTCACGAGGAGTGCTGGGGCCTGGGGAGTCCGTCTCTTCGTCTGAAGTGTTCTCGCTGGTTTCCCAGAACTGCCTGTGTTGACCTGGGCCTCTGCCCGTCTGTGGCTCATGGAGCTGGGGGTGAGGGTCCCGGGGCTTCTCCAGGACCAGCCGAGGAAGCCCGGGGGACACACGCCAGCCCGCACGGCCTCTGCCACCGGGGGAGCGGCTCTGAGCATCCGCAGACCCGGGGCCTGGCTCTCCATTCCCGCCTGTGCTGGCGCCGAGCAGGGGCGGCCGGTGTGGGTGGTCACAGCGTGGCCAGACCGCCCTCCAGCTCCCAGACAGCCCACTGGCCCCATCTTCACGGCAGGTTTTGAGTTCACCTCTTCCACTGAGCACTCAGGCTCATGTCCCCCCAATCCGTGGCATTGCACTCTGGGCTTAACCTCGAATCCCCTTCCAGACAGCAGGACCCTCACTCAGGTGACCATGGGAAGCTCCGTGGGCCTCCTCCTCCTGGGACCCTTGTCACTCCTGCCTGCAGCCCCTCGGCCCCCACCCCTGGCAGGCTCCTCTGAGCCCAGCCCGCCTGGCGGAGACCCGTCAATGTCCCCTCATTTCATAAACAGACGAGGCCCTGGGAGGTGGGGCCCCGGCCTGGACCAGCGCCGTCAACAGCGGGGTGGCCGAGCGACACCTAGGAGGGCCCTCCTGGTCACCCCCACCCGCCCTGCTCTGGGAGCGGAAGTGTCACGTCCCCATCCCGCCGCGTGTGACAGCTGCATCTTTGTGGCCCTGACCGCGGAGGCCGCCCCTCCAGTCTTCAGAAGCCTGCCTGTGCATGTGGCACCTGCCTGGGCGGAGCAGCGGCATTCAGAGCCGATGAGGCCAGGCTCCTGAGGACCGACCCCCACGCCGTCCCTTGTACCCCCAGAGGCCACGTGCGGGCGAGTCCTCCTCTGCCTCCTGCCAGGAGCTGAGGAGGCGCAGGCGGAGGTCCGATAGCCGCTGTCCACACCTAGGCCCCGGCCAAGCCTGTTCTCAGGCACCTGCCGGCTTCCGTGTGGAGCAGACCGCACCCACGTCTCCAGCCCATGGTGTGGAGGCTGGCCTGTTCTGGGTCCTGGGGTGTCAATCCCGGGACCCCAGCCTGCCCGAAACACCCTCTAAAGGCAACGTAGAGCCGTGTGGTGCCAGGTCGGAGCAGGAGGGCGGTGGGCACTCCTCGTGTGGTCAGTGGCCTTGGAGGCTTTCTGGAACCTTCCTCCCAAGTCAGCTCAGCGGGGTGGCAGCCACATGTCTGTCCAAGTGCGAGAGCCATGGGGGCGGGGCCGGCGCATAGCTGGGGGCGCAGGCTCCTCGGGCTCCTTTCCGTCAGAGCCCAGAGGCGGCTCTTGTAGTTCCCAGCTTTATGGGGCCCTTGTTCCAGTGGAGGATGGGGTGCATGTTTAATCTCTTTCCATGTTAAACTTGCTGCCACAGAGGTGCAGTGAACTGGCCCCTCCCTGCCCGCAGGAGGGGAGCATGCCCCCCGCCGGCCCCTGGACGGCCAAGTCGGGAGGCCGGGTCTGGGCAGGGCGTAGCGGCCCTAGGGGAGGGGCATGGAAGCTGCTCTCCCTGCAGGTCCCTCCACGTGAGGGAGCCTTGCTCAGGGTCTGCCCTCACCCTGCCTTCGTGGGTCCAGCTGTGTCTGGTCGGCTGTCAGGAGTCCAGATTCGGCGGTTGGAGAGCCCCAGGCATTAGGAGAGGCGCCTTCACCTCTTATCAGTAGCCTGGCATCGACCGTCTCGACTGACACCCACCTGGGGCCTCCTCCCCAAACCTGGCCTTGAATCCATGGGGAGAGGGTTTGAACTTGGACCTGAATAGAGATGAGAGGGGGCGGGTGAGGGGCCTGGACTGGTGGAAGAGACCGCGGATGCCCGTTCACAAAGGCTGGGGCCAGGGACAGGCAGCCCAGTGCGGCCGCACCCAAGGACTCCCTTGCAGAAACCAGTTCCACAGGCGGCCTAGCAGGACCCAGGGGGTGGGACGTGGTTTTGTTTAGAAACTTGAGAGCCACGGGCCACCAAAAACAAAGGCAGTGTGAGTCAGGAAGAAGCTAGACCCCCGACGAGTCTGGGCACACCCTCGTGGAGACCTGGCAACCCCCTCCCCCTGGGGACCTGGGCCCACGACAGGGCGGCAGCCATGGCACGGTGGTCACCCCCACGTGGCTCCCTGAGCTCCCACGGGGTCACCACCCTCGACCTGCCGCTGCTTGAACGCAAACCACCGGGAGGGCGAATCGGGTCCCCTTCAAGTGCAGTTCTGGTGACACTGGGTGAGACGCGCCTGATGTGTTCATTGGCTTGTGTGGTCTGTTGACCAGAGTCAGCTGTCGGCCTGGTGAGGTGACAGATCCCCACGTAGGGCACCCGGAGGGCAGGGCGGTGCACACCTGTGGCCGCGGACTGCCGCCACAGACGGGGAGGCTACCCTGTCAGTCAACGTCCCCACCGTCCGCGTCTGAGCTGGCACCCCACTAACCTCCGTGAGCCCTCGGTCGCTGTCTCCTGGTGTCCACGTTCTGCTTCCGCAAAGCCTGTGGGTCCCCACCCGTGGGGTCGGGGCCTCACCACCTCGTTGGGGTTAGTTGGCAGTGTCACCGCCACCGTGGAGCTGAGGTCTCGGGCAGGGTGTGGTTAAAGTCGGGGCGTTCCCACCACCGTGAGCCCACAGCCTTGCCCTCCTGGCGCCCAAAGACTTGGGCGCAGGTGCTGGTTACACTGTGGAAGGACTGGAGCTCGCTCCCGGAGAAAGAAACTCCATACTGCCCTGCCGCATGGTGTGTGGGTCAGTGAGTCGGCTTGTCCGCTGATCCACCCCCCACCCCACAGTCCCCTCTCGGCTCTGGCCATGGACAGAGGCCACACTGGGTGATGGGCCAGAGATGACCAGAGGGCCATGGCTGATGACCCATAGCTCCCCACCACCGCCCCCCATATCCCCTGAGTGTGGCTCGTCCCCTCTTGGGTGTGGCCCTGCCCGTCCATGTGAGCAGGGCACTTACAGCTGCTCTCGGGCCGCAGCTTTGGGTTGGCCTGCTTTTCTGTGTCCCTTCTCCCTTCTTCCGTCTGCATCTGGATGCCATGCCAGGTGCTGGGGCTTCGAGCGTCTGTGAAACTCCCACCTCCAGGGACTCACAGAGCAGCCTGGTGTGTCCTCTTCACATAGAGTCCTGGTTTCTGGATAAAAGAAATCACTTGGATTCACGAGGTGCTGACACTCAGTGGGGCTGGTCCGAATGCGTCCCTCACAGCTGTCCAGAGAGCTGCCCCCGTTCACCTCGGAGCCTTGGCCTCTTGGGGTCAGAGGACTGGCCGGATGGTGTCCTGGGCCTGGACTGCTGGGCCCTGCCCTTCAGTGAGGGGACAGGCTGGCTCAGGGCACGGGGAACACCCAGCTCGTCCTTCCTCACGTGTGGGTCCCGTTCTGGGCATGAGCCCCAGGTGCCCAGGTGTGAGGGAGCCCGAGACGGCGTCCGTCCGCTGCGCCCACCCCCGGCTGCCGGGGGCCATAGGCGCATGCCCTGAGCGTTTGGCAGCAAAGGAAAGGAAACGTCGGTGTCTGTGTAACAGCCTGCGGGCCTGGGGTCTGAGCCCCGCTCCCTCGTGGAGACATGTCACATGCCCTCGGCCACCTGGGGCAGTTGGCCCTGCCCACTGGCTTGTCCATCTGAGGGGAGTCCTAGGGGACAGCCACGGTGGGACCACAGACTTCAGTTCTGCTGAGTGGCCGTCAGCTGGGGGCCTCTGGCTGCCCCTGCCCAATCATCTGCTGAATCAGTCAGGGGTGGTCATTTACCAAATCCACCGAATCCCTGCGCGAAAGACAGGGTGGAAATGACCGATTCGCGCGGATCCCGGACGTCGGGGACTGAGGCTTGCTTGGCACTGACTCAGTCTCTGAGGACAAGTTCAGAGTGGTTTCCCGGGGTGTGTGGCTGGGGTGGGGTGGGGTAGCCATGCCTGGGGGCCACCTGTCCACTCAGTGCCCAGAGCCAGACAGGATGGGGCTCACACTTGCTTCTTGACCTTGTGAGTGAGCCCACAGCGCCACCACACCTGTGACCGTGAGGACTGGAGCCTGTCCACCCCTAGGAGAGGCTGATGGGAATCTGGGCAGGGGAATTCGGAAAGGTGGCCGGAACTGCCCTGAGCCTTCCTGATCTCACTGGGTGGCCAGTAGGCGTCCACGGAAGTGTTACGATCGGTTCAGGATCAGAACCATGTGGGGCTGGGTCTGCCCCGTGGAAGGGCACACTCGCCCCCCCACACCCTGCCGTCTCCAGGACCATCCTCCACCCTGGCCGGGAGAGGGCAGAGCCACTGCCTGGCTCCTGGGGACTCGAGTCTCAGCGCAGGAAGAACTCGCTGGGGCTCAAGTCCCCTGGTGTCCCCACTCCTGGCAGAAACGCCCAGGCACCTTCAGCGAGGAGCTCCGGTGCCATCAACAGAGGATACGCAGCTTTGGGGCTTGGGGTGCCACTTCCACGATGACAGTCACGCCCTGAGTGAGGCCCGGCCGGCAGCCCACGTTTCCACAAGATGTGCTCTGTGGCCAGCAGTCGGCCTTGAAATCACATTGACCTCCAACACTTTCGCTTTCTCTGACAGACTGAGACTACTGCTCGCCACTGGGGTGACCTGGTCTGCAGTGCCCGCCCCCACACCTCCCACCCAGACCAGCACAGTGAACGGTGGACAGACACCCCGTCATAGGAGTCTCAGGCCAGGAGGGCGCTGCTCTCAGCCGTGGACAAGGGTCCCCTCACACAGGACCCTTCTGTCTCTCCCCCAGCTCGGGAGGCAGCACTGTCCGCGGGCTGCTGTACAGAGAGGGCTGAGGGCCATCAGAGGGCGAGGATCCGGCCACCTTGTGGGTGCCGAGGAGCAGGGGCCACAGACACAGGGAAGGACATCTGAGCGGAGGGGCCCAGCTTGGAGTCGTGTGCCGTGACGGCCCTGGGGGCTGGGTGGGCTGGGGTCCAGCCTGGGGCTTCAGCCTGCGTCCACTCTCCACCCCACGATGGCAAGAACTCAGTGGGTCCCAACGCCATCGGAAGGTGATGTGTTTCGTGAACCGTCCTGCCGTGCGCTGGGCGGGGTCCTGCCCACACAGAGGCCCCGCAAGATCATTTTGCTGAGATTTTCCCAGGGTGACGTGGGAGTTACCCTGGTGCCGCCGCGCCTTTCAACAGGTCGTGAAGGACAGATGCAGAAGCGTCCAGCACAGCAGACACCGCACGCTCCTGCCCCTGCTGGCCTCCTGGGATTGCTGGTCCTGGCTGGGCGTTCACTCCGCCTGCCCTGCAAGGCAGGTAACTCACGCCTGGGGCGCTTCCTGGCAGCTGTGTTTGTGGCTGCTCCTCGACAGTCGACAGAGCAGACAGGGTAAGAGTTTTAAAAGAGCTCAGGGGACACTGCACGAAAGAAGCAAGTTGGCCCTCGTGCCTGGCTGCAAATCCAGGGCAGTGGAGCGAGCATCCCAGGAGGGTTTTAATTTAATCTGCCAGACACACGTGTTTAAGAAGTCGGAGTGTCCGCACGCTGATTCAGAATCTGAACTCTGCCGGGGTGCCACGTTCCACACGAGCGTCTTCTGAGTGCGAGAGACTTGGTTCCACCACATCATGTTGGTTTGTCGGGGCTGCTTTTAGTGACAGCCCTGCCTCTCAGGGCTGGGGCCTCTCGGGGCTGCTAGCGTCCACTCGCCATCTCTGGAGGATTCTGGTGGGAACCTGCTCCCCAGCCCCGTGGCGCCGTCTCAAGGAACTGTGTCCTGAGGCTGAGGCCGTCGGTGCCAGCCGGCAGTACTGCTTCTGGGAGAGGCCGTCCCTCCCGCGGCCATGGCGTTGAAGCTGTCCATGCTTCGCAGTGGGAAGTGAGCAGGGTGCGTCCCCGTCGTGGGTGCTGGCCCGCTCTCCCCTGCCCGCCGGTGAGGCTGCACACGGAGCTGGCTGGGGGGCGAGGCACAGGAGAGCCCCTGCACACGCTCAGACGTGCCCAGTCTGGGGCCCCAGCTGGACTTTGAACAGTCCCTGGTGCCATGCTCCCTGGGGCCTGGGGTCCCCACAGCATGGCACGTTCGGGTGGGGAGCCTGCGCCCCCTGCGAGGAAGGACACGGCTCCGCCCGAGACTCTGAGCTGCTGCCGGGCACCTGGGGGTACTTCACTGGCGTGGGATCAGCACGTGAATCGGACTCCGCACAGAGGGCAGCTGGCTTCTCAGTGTCCTGCAGCAGCCAGCGGCGGCCTTCGGCTGAGTGCAGCCCCAGGACTCCAGCCCCCCGTGCAGAGCCCGGCCTGCGGCGCTCTCAGGAAAGAGACATCTGTTCGGTGAAGGGCCGTGAGTGTGTGTGGGCATCGGCCCTCAGTGTGGAGGTGGCCTGGCTGATGGAAACCCACCCAGCGGCCCCCACGGGGCACCCAGTGTGAAGACGCCCTGTGGTCTCTGCAGGCTTGCCTGCCTGCCCCCACCCCCACGTCCCATGTCAGCTTTGCTGGGCTTATCTGGTCTGGGAGTGCTGGGGGTGCTGGGGCCCGGGCCTTGGAAGCAGGGTTTCCGGCAGGGCTGAGACCTCCCAGCTCTTGGCCAGGCTTCAGGGCAGAGAGGGCACATCAGGGAGTGACAGACTGCATCCCCTCCTTGTGTCTCCTTCCAGCTGTCAGCTCCACCTGGGGATCCAGTCGCCCTGAAACTGGGCATCTCCCTGCTCTGTGTGAAGGGGGATGCATCAAAGACAGGTGGTGATTGAGGAAGGGGTCGGGGTGGGTGTCGGCAGGCGGAAAAGGCGAGACCGAAGACAATGACCCCCACCGGGAACCCCACGAGCCCAAAGCGTAGGACTTGGAGACCCCCGAGCAGAGTGCCATGCTCTTGCCTCAGCTGGTCTGGGGCATCAGCGGGGTCCCAGCCACACAGCTGCCGCACTGCCCAGGCGCCCTGCAGACACTCTGCGGAAGAGCTGGTCTGCGACGTCCGGCTGCCGGGGAAGCCGCAGGCACCGTGGCCCTAACAGCAAACAGATGTGCAAACTTGCCAGCTCAGGACCTTCGTGAGGCACAGCTATGTTTGGGGGAGAGTCTTCATTTATTCAAGGAGGAGGAAGGGGCCACACCTAGGCCCACAGCCTGGGGTTGAGGGGCCTTCCTTCCGTGTGGCCACCCCGCCGCCAGGAATCTACCTGTGCGCGCGGAGAGGTGAAAATGTGATGAGGGTCTGCTGACAGCTCACCCACCCACGTTCGCCTTCAGCGTCCGGGACGTCCGGTGTGAACTGAAGTGGGCTCTCACTAGTCTCTCTCAGAGTAGTTTGACCATCAAGGGGTCTCATGTAAACAGAGATAAAGACAGTGAGAAAACGGGGCCACGGGCAGTAAGGGCGGGCAGGACCGGGGCTGTGGGTCGGGACGGAGCCCGAGTGCCCGAGGAGACCCCACAGGCACACCCGCCCATTTTCTTCCCCTCCGGTCCCTCTTCGTCCCCTTGCCAGCTCTGGGTGGACCGGAGAGCACTCTGGAGGTTGTGTGGAGCCTCTGACTCTGCCCTGGGAGCCGCGTGATCCCTGGTCCTCCGTTGTCTCCTCGCAGGAGCAAAGCAGCGGGAAGGAGGGACAGACGGCATTTTGCTCGCGTCAAAGGGCTCCCCCATCCCCGTCCGGTGGCTGAAGGGCTCTGCCCTGGGGCAGGGGCTCACTCGTCCTTCTGCTGGGTTTGCGGGACTTCTCAGCGCCGTCCTCCTGTGTGCTCCGGTTTCCCAGACATGCAGACGTTTATCAGCTAGGGCGTCGGTAGCAGCAAAATGAGTAGTACATCCAAGTTAAGATTTTCGCTTTGATGACTACAAATCCGTGGGCCCTTGGGTCCAAGGCTTCCCCTGCAGTTTGCAAATGGATTTTCACAGCACGTCAGTGCTGGGGGAGAGGCCAAGGGAAGCAGTGCTCTCAGAATCAGAACCAGCTGCTGCTCTCGGGTCCGATGACTCACGCCCTCTTTAGTTGGGTGGGAGGCCCGGGCAGGAGCTGCACAGGGACTCAGTCAAAACTCTGTTTGTTTTCCGAGGTCACCCGCCGCAAGCTGCCCGCCCCACCCCCTGCAGCTCACGTTCTCTGTCTTCTCTCCCCCCTCGCAGTTCCAGTCATAAAAACAGAGCCCAGTGACGACTACGAGCCTGCTCTCACCTGTGGACCAACGCGCCAGGGCCCGAGCCCCCTCCCGAAGCCTTGCTACGGCCAGCCACTGGCCACGCCGCCCGACCCGGCCTCCTGCCTCGGGGCCGGCTTCCCGCCCTGTCCGCAGAGAAGCACCGGGATGTCCCCGCCACCCAGTTCCAGCCCGAAGCTCCACGACCTCTCTGCTGCCTCCTACAGCCAGGGTGTGGCCAGCCTGGGCCATGGCCACCTCGGACTTCAGCGGCCAGCCGGAGGGGTCCTCACCGGCCAGGAGGCACCGAGGCCCACGGGCGTGCACCCCGGCTCCCCCCAGCTGCCGCCCCCCGCCCTGCTTCAGCCACAGGTGAGTCCACAGCTGAGCAGCTGCTGCTTCCCGGGTCACCGGCCAGCTCTCTGTCCCAACAGCCCCTCCTCTCCACCACCGCCGGGTGCCCAAGAGCCGGCCTGTTTGCAGCCCTGCAGCCCCACCCGCCCGTCTGCGATGGGCCACCAGCAGCACCCCCTGCCGAAGGTCCCAAGGAGCGAGCCTGCCGCCGCCCGGCCTCTGCTGCCGCCCGAGGTGCGTGAGGACAGTAACCATAGTCTGGCCCCCATTCCCGTAACGGTCAAGCGCGAGCCTCAAGAGCTGGACCAGCTGGACCTGGATGACGGTAAGTGCCCGAGGCGACGGTGCGGCAGAAGGGCTTGTGCGCCAGCGGCCGGCCGCCCGTCGAGCGGGAAGCGCTGTTGGTGGCACCTGCGTGGTTGGCTGTGCGGCCGCCAGCCCACGGGGGACACACAGCTCTACACGGAGAGCTTGGACGCGGGTCCCGGCACCTGTGGCCATAGACCCTCAGGGGCCCTGTCCCTGGGGTGATGCTGGCCAACAGCTCGGGTGTGTGTGCACCATGCGGGCTGAGCCGTCCTGTTAGGAGAGGTGGCCCAGAGCCCAGCGTCAGGCCCGGCTTGTCGTTTCTCGCCGTCCGAGGAGCCGCTGCAGTTGAGTGAACGGTTTTTACGCAGAGGCTGAGCTGCGAGTGAGTGGAATTTCACCCTGCGCAGCTCCGCGGACATGCTTAAGCACGCGGCAGGCTTGTCAGTAGCTCAGAGAACGGATAGTAAGGAGCAGGCGCTCCCTGGCCTGGGGCTCATCCCAGCACAGGCGACCTCGCCCCGGGACACACCGGGCCCCCTCCGCGTAGAGATGTGGAGGGTGACTTGGAAAGAGGTGCCCTGCAAACTCCCGAGTCAGGCCAGCTCATGTAGAGGACCTGAGAGCTGAGGTCCTGCAGCGGTGACAGGAGGCACCTTGGTGAGGGATGGGGTCTCTCTCCTGGGGATAAGGTGCCGAGGGCCCGTGACCTGCTTGCTAGGACTCGACTCGGTGCTTTCGTGGGCCCTGCGTGGATCGTATGCGCACCTGGCCTGCCGTCAGCGGCATGGCCCCCTTGCCCAGGTGTCAGCTGTTTCCCAGACCAGGGTGCCGACCAACGCTGAACATGGCTCCTGGCCTCCCCCAACACCGCCTCGGCCTCCCAGCCTCCACGGTCAAAGCCTCTTAGCCCCCTTCAGCCATTTCCCCTAAAAAAACCAGCCAGACGTTGTGGGTGTTTCCCTCCCGCTGCAGCCGTCTCAGGAGACGCCACTTTTCCCCACGTTCGTGTCCCGCAAGCCTCCCGCTGGGCCCTGTGCTCCCAGGACCCTGGGGAGAGTCACTCCTGGAGCTGCCGTTCCCGAAGCAGGTGGCGGGCCCCAGCTGGTGCTGGGGGGCACGTGCGGGCCGGCCCGGGGGCATGTGAGCCTCCATGGGGGTGAAGTGCAGCACCACCTCGGGACGCCGGCGCTGGCCCCCCTCCACTGAGTTGTCCCGTCCACTTAGGTGAAAACGAGGCCCCACAAATGCCTCCCCGGCTCGTTCCTGACTCGAGGCTATGAGCTTTCAAACACCCTTAAGCCAGGCGTCCTCCCTGTAGGACGTGCTCGTGGTCTGTAGGTGAGACCCCTGGGGGCGCCACCCAGGACTCAGTGGCTGATCCCTGGAGAACCGCGCTCTGGGTCCAGAACTGCCCTCAGCAGCTGTGGGAAGTCAGTCCTGCCCAGGAGGTGCCCGATTCACCCGGATGTGCCTGCAGGACCCCGGTCACCCAACCAGACCCGAGATCTCTGCAGGAGCAGGGTGGCAGTCCGGACAAAAGGGGACCACGCATTCTGCTGACCCTTGGTGCCTTGCGTTCAGCCCCAGTGCCTGGCGAGGCAGGCTGCTGGGTCCGGGCTTCTGTCTGAGAAAGTTCCGGAATGGTCCTGCCGAGGCAGGGTGGACAGAGAGAAGCATCGCCCCCTTGAGGTCCAGACAGCCCCACAGCTTTTAGGCTCAGGCAGAGGACTGGGCAGTGCCCTCTGGCCCCCGTCCAGCTGCCCAGGTCCCTCTCGTGGTCAGATGCAGCCTTTTTAGGTGGGAGGGTGGGCAGGGAGTGACCTGGGGAATGGCCCACGCCCGGTGAGCTCAGTGAATGCCCGTTCTGCTCCCTCGACAAGGTGTCGGGTGTGAGGTGTGAGGATGCTCGGTCCACAGCCCAGGCAGGTCTCCAGGCCCCTCTGGACCTGGCTGAGAGATTAAGGCTGAGTAGGACGGCCCAGCCGGAGGCCCGTTGGCCCAGGAGGGCCGCCGTGGCCGCACGGTGCTGAGCGCACAGGTGCAGCCCCTGGTGCTGGTGAGACTGCCCCCTGTCCCCGTCCACCTGGCACTGACCTCTCCCAGCCCTGACGGGCACTCCAGCCCCTCCGGCCCCTGTGCCTCCCTTCCCACACTCCCCCGACCCCAGGGCCTGCCGGTCCTGCTCCAAACATCTGTGGAGCACCCGGCTGTCCACTTTAGGGCCCCACATCTCTCACCTGCGTCATGAGGTCACTTTGTCGTAGGTCTCCTGTTCCTAAATCCAACCCCCAATATTCTGTTTCGCTCTCCTTGTGATCACGGTTCTCTCTCAGAACACTGACCTGATCATGTGACTTCCTGTTCCCAACCTCCCTGGACCCTCGCTGCCGGAGAATCAGGAGCCCTGTGTGGGCTCGGCGGCCCCCAGCCTCCCTGCCTCGCCTCCCATGCACCCCACCTGCTGGCAGTGTTTGTCCACCGTTTTCTTGGTCCTGGGGCCCCTGGCAGAGGTTCTGAGACCCAGTCCAGTGTGGCTCCCGCAGATGGTTCTCTCAGCCTGTTTCAGGCTGGAGCTACAGGCCGTTTCCTGAGTGTCCACGGTCCCAGGCCGGCTGTCACATGCTGGCCTCTGAGAGCAAAGCGGCGTTCGTAGTTTCGGTCAGGGTTGGGACCATGGTTAAGGCGCCCGTGCCAGAGGCTCCCTGGACCGCAGTGAACGTGCTTCTGTGAATCCACATGTTTCCGCGGGACCCCCAGCCTCCCCAGCGTGAACTCTGAGCAAGTGTGGGGGCGGGTTCTCCCCGGGTCGCCTTGACAGGGGTGGCTGGTGAGGGCCTGGCGGGGTTTTGGTGAAGCTCGGCTGTCTTGAGTTGACTGCAGTGATCCCAGCCCATCCATTCAGTGTTCTGTGTGGTTGAGGTTTTTGGAAATTAATTAGTCAAAGGGGAACAGTTGAAGCTGCTGCTCATTCTGGGTGGAGGACAGCTCCCCAGCCCCGAGCCTGGGCAGGAGGGCAGCGCTCGAGGAGGGACGCGATCTGCCCGCATCTCCCGGGCCCTTGCTGGCCGCACAGACTCAAACGGGTCTCTTCAGAGCAGAGATCACGTTCCCCTCGTGGAGTTAACTTCTCGCTCCGTATCTCCACCCAGTTATGTTTCGTCTCCCCTTGCCCCACCCTGCTTACGTTTAATGACAGTGAACTTCAGGAGTTCCATTTTAGTATAAATGTTGTTTAATTTCACCGTCTCTCTTAAGAGAGTGGGAGGCACTTCAGAATCCCTGGCCGGTTCGAGGCCGTCTCGCTGGTTTAAGGCCCCTGCGAAGCGTCTGCAGCGGGGGCAGCAGGGGCAGTCGTGGGAACTGGCTCCAAGGCACACGCGTCTTTCCCTGTGTGGGTTACGAATAGGCAGCCACCCAAGGAGGGTGCGTGGAGGAGAAGGTGGACACAGGGACAAAAAGCTGCGCTGGAACCTAGGCGCTTGATTTCACGTGGCCTTCACGTGAAAGCAAACGCTTTGTCTTTGTCGTTTACACCCAGGGAGAGGTGAGAGGCTGGGGGCTGACGAAACGGCCCAGGAAACCAGGGGGGATGGGGCGGTGTGGGCGCGGGTGACGCCCCCCGCCCCACGAGCGCCCTGCATGCACTGGCCCTTGTCTCAGCAGGACAGGGCCGCTGGTTCCTGGGGGTGCTGGCAGGTCTCGCCTGTCCTCTCCTGGGATTTGCCCCCGTGCATCTGCGGCACGAAGGTGCCGTCCCCTGGGGCGGGGGGGGACCTGGCCGTGCCCTGCGATTTACAGTGACTCAACCGCAGAGCGACTGCACATCCCCAACCCCAGGTGACAAGTTAGGTGGCGTCCCAGCTGGCCTGGCCCCACCGCCGCGGTGCTGTCTGAGGCGCTTCGCGGGCCAGTGGGGGCCGAGGCTGGAGGCATCCCAGCCTGTATTCCATCTCTGGTTTTCACTTGCTGGCTGCATGAGATGGCCGCTCTGAGGTCGGGCGACGTAGGGGTCCTCAGGCTTGTCCGTGACGCTGACGGTACCAGGCCTGCGAGGAGTTACAGTACGTTTATTTCACGTGTGTGCTGGCTTTTTATTTGGCTTTTTTTTCCAGGAGTGTAGAATGAAAAAGGCACTAACAGGATATTCCATCAGGTCCCAGAGAGCCCGGGGGGTTGGGGCCCCGAGCACGGTCCCCACTCGAGTCACTCGAGTACCCACAGTTTATGCCTTAAATGGCACAGCACGTGTGACCTGCCCGTCTGCTGGGGACGCAGCGGAACACGACAGGGTTAACGCACATCCCAAAGCTCCTCTACTCGAGCCACTGAAGCGCAGGAAGACGTGCCTCCCGGTGAGTGCCAGCTGTCTGGGGGCGCCTCTGTGTTCTGGTTGTTTCCACCCTCAGATTTTGTTTCAAAAACGTTTGGCCCGTAAATAAGTGTCGATTATAGTTTATTCTTTGGTTCAACGATACTCGTAAAACGTAAGCTCTCAATTTCGACTTCTCGATCCTGGCAGTACCACAGGGTGTGGTGTTTTTTTTTTGAAATTAGCTTTATGGCATCTTACTTAACACACAGATTAAATATGTCGTAAAAGCTGCACCTGAGCCGCGTCTCCTTCGTGACGTCTGTGACTTGCCCCCCGTGGGTGGACCACACGGCAGTGTCCCTCTGGTGCCAGGGTGTCCTACGTGGAAACGCGGGCAGTTCTCGCACACACGCGTGCATGCACACACACGCCCACGCACACAGCAGTCTACGTGTTGGGACGCACGCCCGTTTATGTCCATCTGCTGGGACGTTTTCTGCGTCTGTGCCGCCCGCGGAGTTTGCCCCAGCATTTACGCGAGGGCCCTATTGTGCTGGCACGCCGCACCTCCTCTGGGTTTGCGGTGGAAGCGATGGCTCCCGAGGTGCTGGCTCGTCTGCCGCTGCGCCCGCCCCCCACCGCCCCGTGGGCACCCGCCCAGCGGCCCCCACACAATCAGCCCTTTCAGGCCCCAGCAGGAGCTCTCGGGTTTCCAGAGTCTAGGTGTCATGAAACCAGCAAGCAGGTGGACCCGGGGGCCGGGATCACGTCTGCCCCGCGTCTGGCTGTGTGCCCCCCTCACGCCCTCCCCTCTTTCCTGCGCTCGAGCCGCTCTGGGAGAGAACAAGCAGCTCCCTCATGGAAAGTCTTACCGACCTGGCCCAGGGCCCGGGCTGAGGCCTCCCCGCTCCCAGCGATGATTGAGGGTCTGCCTTGCAGGGAGCAGACATGCCGGGCCGTTCGCACTGCAGATGGCGGCAGCTGCTTGGTGGACGGAGGCATGTGGTCAGCCCTGCAGATGGGCCCTCAGGGTCAGTGCTGAATTCACGTGGACGTTGCATGGACGTCTCGAGGTGCCCTGGAGGGAGGGCTGCTGTCAGCACGGTGACCCACCAGCTGCATAACAAGGTCCCCAGGAGACCCTGCAGACGGCATCTCACGAGGCAGAAGGTCCAGCGGGCCTGGAGCTGCTGCCTGGTGCAGCAGGACCTCTGCCCCCCCCCCAGGAACCGGGCGCCATGACGGCCACACCGTGTGTGGGTGCTTCACTGGGACTTCAGTCTGTCCAGAAGAACCTGGGGCCAGCCTCCCAGGGGCACTGTGCCCACACGTTGTCAGACCAGCACGCAGACTTTGCTGAAATACCTTAGTCCTCGTCTAGAGGAGCCGAGTGTCCCCCAGTGACGAGCAGAAACTGTTGACCCGTGTGCCGAGTTTCTCTGTCAAGCTGCGTGGCAGCGACCAGGCTCTGTTTCCGCTGGGTCCTGGAGGCGTGTGCCTTCCCACCACGGCCAAGCTGCAGGGCGGCTGCAGTTAGGATCTGCCCCTTGTGGGGGGGGGGTGGAAAGAGGGCGGGCTCTGAGACGTCTGCAGAGTAAGGTCCTCTATAAATAGCGCACTGCCACTGGGACACATGCTGCTGCCACCGTCGTCCAGCTCTGTGACCTGCTGGGCCGTGATGTTTGAGTACCTCCTGTCCTCCCGACGGAGGGCGGAGGGGAGGGGCTTCAGCTCGTGTGATTCTGCAGCGGAGGGTCCCAGGGCCCGGGCACCGCTGGGCACCTCTGGGTACCGCTCAGCTGCCGGGTGTAGACGTTAACTACGTGCTTTGGCTTCCCAGCCAGGTGTCCTCCGGCCCCGTCAGGTCTGTGTGCTCGGGGGGAGCTGGTGGCCTTGCTTCCAGCTGGTGTTGACCTTCTCCCTCAGCCCGAGGTCCTGGCTTATTTTGTCCTTTGAATGGAGAGTTGTCTGGTGTTACTCGTCTGAGGGAAGGAAGCGGGCTGCCGTCGGGAGACAGCGGCAGTGGGGGTGGGGGGCAGAGCTACGAGGGTGGGCAGAGAGCTGGTGTCAGACCTGGCCACGCGGGTGGGCAACGCGGGTCCCTCATCACTGGTGAGCGCTGCGGGCGGGGACATGTTGGCTCGTGAGCACGTCGCCTCTGTGTGGACACCCTCCGCGTCCTCCTGCAGGGAGATGAGTGCCTTCCAGCGGCGCTCGCCGGCTCTGTCTCCGTTTCAGACCAGGTTGTATGGCCCTGGCCCGGTCTCTGCGTTTCTTTGTCTGATGCTGCACGGTTCAGAGTGCTTTCTCACTTAAGAACACGCGTGCTTGACAGATGGTCTCAGATCTGTGCGCCAGCAAATAGCACACCGCTGTGCTGTGCCACCAGAGCGTGAAGCCGGAGCTGGAGGTGCTCGGAGGCACAGCGGCCACATTCAGAAAGCCCAGCTGCTGATAGGCTGTCAGGGCTTGGCGTCTCCTTGGGGAGAGTGGTGAGCAGGGCAGTGGGCTGAGAGTAGCCAGGACCTGTAACCGGACCCAGGCACCACCAGCGAGCCGGCAGCTGGCGCACCTGAGACCTACCTGACACAGAGCGCCTTCTTCACCTGGGTTCTGAAGGAGCAGGGAGTGAGGGCCTCCCAGCTGTCCATCAGGTCCAGGAAGAGGTTGGAACGTGGCGACTGTTTTGTAGTAATCCTCTACCCATCAGAGCTGAAAAAGCTGTTCCCAACCCAACATGACACAGAAAACCCAAGTGGCAGTGGTAATGTTGATGTGCGGCCTTTGGTTCCTTCCAAAGTGACTTTTACGAATATTGCCTGTTTACGTCCGCAGCCTTACAGCAATCCTGTGGATGGATTTAACTCCACCTTACAAAGAAGGAAACTGAAGCAAAGAGAAAAATGTTATTTGACTTGCTCAGAGTCACCATTGGTGAGTGACAGAACCAGGGGACTGCCTTGATCTGCCACCTCTGATTTGAACCCAGTCTCTACTCTCCCAAGGTTTAGCTGTATTACTGACTCTTTTTTTACCCAGTAGAGATGCAGTGAACAAAGATTTATGCTCAGAAGTCCAGCTTTCAAGTGTGAGTTGATTTTGCAAGCCAAAGAGAAGGGTAGTATGTGTTTTTCTTCTTCAAAGAATATCTGGTTATTAACTGAGGTATTTTCAATAACTGAGTAAGGCCTGGAGACAGACAGGACTTCCAAAATGATGGGGAGAGAAGCTTGGTGAGTCAGCACTGCCCGGAAAAGCACTGAAAATACTGACAAAACTCTCAGGTAAAGTATTTCAGAATCTGAAAATTAACCAGAGGCAGAACAAAAGGGACACTGGACCTTGGTGAGAGAAGCAGGTTCTGTGGTTTTGTGGCTTGGGGTTCCTCCTGCCCCCTTGCCAGCTCCATGGTGTGCAGCCATGAAAAGCCGGCAGCTTCATAGACAGTGAAGGAGATTGGCCTCTTTGGGGCTCTGTTAAAAGCTGCACCCCAAACGCAGTCAGTATTTTGACTGGTCGTGAAGCTCCCCAGAAAGCCTCATTCCCAGGGCAGGATAAAAACAGCAGAGGGCTGGCATCGTGCTCATTGGAGCTGCCCAAGGCCGTGATCTCAACTGAGCAAGTGAGCCTTGTCAAGCTAGGTGACCACAGGGGAGTTTGAAAGCCCTGCTGTGTGCCTGGGGGTCTGGAAGACTGCACACACGCACACGGGTGTGCACATGCTCAGGGAGACCTGGGCAAGGAGAGGGCCCAGTCGTCCACCTCCGGCTCGTCCACCTTGAGACCCTGTACAAGCGGAAGTGAAGCCCAGGCTGGCTGAACTGTGGGCGAGTCAGAGGTGGGCCTTGGTAGACAGATGCCCTCAGCAAAAAGGGGAGGCCTCGTGGCTCAAGGCAGTTAAAAACACCTGACTGATACTCGACTGACCATTAAACTGTGCTAACCTGAGGGTGATCCCTAGGAAGCTGAGCTTAAAAAATAAACACAAATTTTTCAAAAAGAGAAACAGAGAACTTAGTAGCCACACACTGCAGAGATACAGAATCTGTAGAATTAGTCCAGGAGAGTCACTAACCAAGTAAGCAGCAACTAGGGGGGAAAAAAGAACCCAGCGATAACAGCAGATCCTGGAGGGGTAGGTGGGGGGGGGGCAGATTCCAGAGCTGCTGCGGTGTCTTACCTACAATGTCTAGCTTTCAAACAAAACGTTATGAGACACGAAACATGAAAATATGTCCCATAGGCAGGGATAAAACCCACATACAGCAGATAGTGTCCCCGAGGGGGCTCAGGCACTGGACTTCGTAGCCAAGTAAATGAGCTGCCACAGACATGCTCAAGGAGCTGAAGGAAACCATGTTTAAAGGGTTAAAGAAAAGTAGTACAACTGTGTTCCACCAGATGGAGAGGATCAGCAATGAGACAGAAATATGTATATTTTCAAAGAGCCAAGCAGAAATTCTAGAGTTGAAAAGTATAATAACTGAAATGAAAAGTTCATTAGAAGGGCCGAACAACGTTTTGGAGCTGACAGAGGAAAAGAATCGACAGACTTGAAGAAAGATCAATAGACTGTCCAGTCTGAGGGATGGAGAGAAAAAAGATTAAAGAAAAAGAACAAGTGGGACACCATAAAACATACAAATGTGTGCATAATGGTACTCCAGAAGAGGGGAGGAAAGGGTAGAAAAACATTTGAAGAAACAATGGTCAGAATCTTCCCAAATTTGTTAAAAAACATTGTGCACATCCCAAAAGGTCAACAACTTCCAAGTAGGATAAAATCAGAGCTCACATCATAGCCACACTGTCCAAAGTCAAAGAAAAAGAGACAGTTCTAAAAGCAGCAAGAGGAGAACAAGTCATCAGGTGCGTGGACGCTGCAGTAAGGTCAATGCTGACTGCCCATTAGCAGTCATGGAAGCCAGAAAGCAGTGGGGTCACCCACTCAAAGTGCTCAAAGGAGGGCTGCTGACCACGAAGCCTACATGCAGCAGAACTAGCCTTGGAAGAGAAGGAGAAATAAGGAAAGATACTTGGACCTGAGCTACAGGAGGAGCTAAAAGGAGTCTTTCAGGCTGATGGTGACTCAGATCCGCGCGAAGGAATAAAGTGCTGGTGAAAGTAATTACACAGGTAAATAAAAAGACAGAATAACATTAACAAAAACTTTCTTCTGGGGAGGAGACAGCTCACTGGTAGAGTGCCTGCCTAGCACGCACAAGGTCCTAGGTTCAATCCCCAGAGCCTCCACTTAAAGAATAAGTAAATAAATAAACCAAGTTACCTCTTCCCCTAAAAAAAAAAAGAAAGAAAAAGAAAAGAAAAAAAAAACTTTTTTCCTCCTAACTTATTAAAAAAATACTTAAGATAATAATTACAAAACTGTTCTGATAGGCTCATAATATATATAATGTCATTTGTGTGACAACGATAGCACAAAGGAAG
Source organism: Camelus dromedarius (assembly GCF_036321535.1). Lineage (NCBI taxonomy): Eukaryota > Metazoa > Chordata > Mammalia > Artiodactyla > Camelidae > Camelus > Camelus dromedarius. Next base: position 27,435,243 of record NC_087463.1, read on the forward strand.
GAACAGGGAAGGAAGCTGTGTTGGAATAAAGTTGCTGTATGTTTAATAAATATTACTCTGAAATAAATATTTTAAAGTTAGATGAGTACTGTAATCTCTAGAGGAACCGCTAAAAAAACAAGAATAAGTTAAGTAAACAAAACAAGGTTTTAAAAAGGCATTTAAATGATACACTAGCAAATAAAAAGAAGGCAACAGTGAAAGAAGATAAGAACAACAACAAAAAAACCCAAACCACAAGACGTGGAAAACAAACAGCAAAACGGCGCATGTATGTCCCACCATATAAAAGTTACATTAGATGTAAATAAATGAAACCCTCTGGTAAAGGGAGTGGGGTTGTCAGGCCAGATGGGGGTGGGGATCCAGCTATGTGCTGTCCACAGAAAGCATACTTTAGATTTAAAGACACAAACAGATTAAAAGTGAAAGCTTGGAAAGGAAGTATCGTGCCAACAGCGAACAGAGATCTGGAGCAGCGACAACAGTATCCGACAGAACAGATTGAGGACCAAAGAAAATGTTACTGGAGACAAAGAGGGACGTATTCTAATGAGCAAACTGAGCAGGAAGATGCAGCAAGCGTACATGTATTTGCACCTAACGGCAGAGCCCTCTAGCACAGGAAACAAAGACTGGCAGAGCTGAAGGGATAAATTTAAAGACAATTAAAAAACCGCTGGAGATGCCAGTACTCCACCCTCAATAATGGACAGCGCAGCTGCACGGAAAGGCAGCAGGGACGCGGGACGGTCGAACCACTGCCGTCGGCCCGCTGGGCCTAGACTCTCCCCAAGCAGGGTGATCATGGAGCATTCTCCAGACAGACTTCCCACTGGGACACAAAAAGCCTTGATAAATTTTAAAGGATTCAGTTCTGATCACAATGGGATTAATCTATAGAATCAATGCAATCTCTACCAAAATTCTAGCATTTTTTTTTTCGGAAACTGACAAAATGATCCTAAATTTATATGGAAGTTAGAAAAAATCCAGAATAGCTAAAGCATTTTTGAAAACAAAGAGCAAAGTTGGAAGACTCACATTTCTCAATTTCAAAACCACTCTAAAGCTACACTAATCAGGACAGCGTAGTATTGGCATAAGACATGTAGATCAAAGGAACAGACTTGAGAGTCCAGAAATAAATCCTTCTTTTTATGGTAAATTGATTTTTTAACAAAAGTTCTCCCCACTTAATTACGGCAAAGGATAGCCTCTTAAATAAATGGTGCTGGAACAATTGGATATCCACCTGCAAAAAAGTAAACTTAGACCCTCACCTCACACCTCACAAAATTTAGCTCAAAATGGATTATGGACTTAAATGTAAGAGCTAAAACGATAAAACTTTTAGAAGAAAACATACGAGAAAATTTTTGAGACTTTGGATTAGGCAAAGTTTTTTTTTTAAGATATGACACCAAAAACAGCCCATAAAATTAAAAAACTGATAAATCTGATTTCATCAAAATTCAAAATTTTTGTACTTCAAGAGATACAATTAAGAAAAAGAAAAAAACAAACAGTAGGCAGGATGAATGCATTTTCAAAACAGTCTGATAAAGGGTTTGTATTTAGAATATGCAGAGAACATATCTCAGTACTAAGAAACAGCCTGGTCAAAAGCTGGGCAGAAGATTTAAGTAGACGCTTCTCCAGAGAAGATGTGTGAACATCTAGTAGATACGTGAAAAGACACTCAGCGTCACATCACAGGGAGTGCGGCACCAGCTCGCTGGGGAGGACGCGCAGAAACTGGACCTCTCACTCCCTGGGGGGACTTCCTGCATTACGGCCACTTGGCAGTGTCTTAGAAGTTGAACGTAAATTCGCTGTGAGACCCAGCAGTTCTGCGCTTAGGCGTCTGCCCAAGAGAAATGGACGTGTGTGTCCACACAAAGATCTGCACACAAATGTCTTAGCATCATTTATAGTATCCCGGCATTTGAGACAGCCTGGTGTCCAGCCGCTAGCGCACGGATAGACAGAAAGCGTGAGGCGCGTCCGGGCAGTGGAGTAGCGCTCAGCCCCGAGGAGGAGGAAGCGCTGGCTGGTGCTTCGAAGCCGCTGGACCTTGAGCCCATCGTGCTGAGTCGAAGAGCCAGACGCAAAGAGCACGCGTCACGTGGCTCCGTTAAGTGAAGGTGTCTGGGAAAGGCCGGCGGAAGCCTGGCGGGGGTGTTCCCTGGTCAGTCCTCTCCCTCATGCGGCTGGAAGAGCTTCTCCTCGCTAGTGTTACGTCCAGCTTTGCTGGGGTGCTAGGCGCCACGGAGGAAGGCGCTTCTGAAGGGGAGGCTTGTGTGCGTCCTGCGTGTCCTCCTCCGAGTGCGGGGCACGCAGCCCTCTCTCAGGAGTGCTGGAGGGAAGTTCTAATTCCCCTTGTGAACACGAGCTTGACGCTGACGGCAGAGTTCCTCTTGGGGAGGAGAGACACGTGCACTCCTCCACCACTTACTGTTCAGCCGAATCAAGGGTTCTCGTTAAATCGGGGCCGCTCGCAGGACCCCCGCGCGCCGCCTCCGACCGTGGGCACAGCTTTGAGTCCCTTTACCTTTTTCAGTTTGAATTTTGACACAGTGCTCTTCCTTCCTTCCAGATTGTAATGTGGACACTTCCACATCACAGAGAACAAAGAGAGTCTGTTCCCCACATCCGCCCTTATCAGGCCCGGGGGACCCCAGCTAATCAAAGCCTGGTACTTGGGACAATGGGCCGGGCGGGCCGGCCCCCCTGAGGACACACAGTTATCGCTCCCAGAACCCGGGGCTGGTTTCCTTTTGTTCTGCAGTCAGCGGGGGCTGGGGGCGGGCCTTACCAGGCCGCCGCCCTCCCCCCCCCCCCCGGGGCGAAGGTCCCCCCAGGGCCTATCAGGCCCCGCAGCTGCTGTTACTCCAGACGCGGCAGGAAGAGCTGAAGGCAGCAGAGCCAGCGCCTCGGCAACGTCTAGGGTCTGCGACTCCCGGGCTCTGGCTCCAGTCCGAGCCGCACAGACGGGGGAGGTGCGGCAGAGGCACTGTCTGCGGCCCAGACGTGGGGGCCAGGGTAGGGGGGATCGTGGGGGCCTCGGCTGCGAGCCAGGCCGCTGCCCTGCGAGGGGGCCCCACGTGGGCAGGCCCCTTCGGTCTCCAGGACAGACTGTTTTACAGCCTCCTCCATCCTTTCTGCCCATAAAGCCAGTTGGTTTGCAGCCTGGTCTTGTGTGTCTGCAATGGTTTCAGCAGAGATTGGAGCTGGGCCCCAAGAGAAGCCAGGGCGGGAAACCCAGGCAAGCCTCAGAGGCTGGCATCTTGCAGCAGAGTGTGTCTGAGGCGGAGCCGTCTTCTCGCACCCGCTTTGGTCCGACCACTCAGGGCCCGACTGGCAGACGCAGACAGAAGTCTAGTGAAGGAGAAATTCAACCCGTGGGGGTGGGGCAGCCCCCCCAGGGTTTTCTCTGGACTCGGGTTTTAGGAAGGAGCCCAGGTAAGACGGTTGTACCACGAGCGGCCTAGCGTCTGCGAATATTTAGTGCTAGAAATTACGTTTGAGGGCCTTCCTCTTAATTACTGTCCCAGGATGAGATCGGGCAAGGAGAGCCAAGCCACCGTGGTCACGTGTCGGGCCGCTGTGGGGGGTGGGGGGCCGAGGGGAGGGGGCCGCGCTGTTTGCTGCTTCTGGTGCGGCCCCTTGCTTTCACAACCTCAAACTTAGAATCCCCTTTATACGCACTTTGCATTTTTTTTCCACAGTAGCCGTTGCCAGCAAGCTGTAAACTACCGCATATCACTCAGATTTAAGAACCCAAACTTTAAAACAAATTAAACTCTTGTTGACATTGTAATAAAAATCAGAATGGAACCGGGCTGCTCAGCAGACGCAAACTTCAATTATTTTTGTGGATTTAAGATTGTTTTTTGGGATTCCCAGCCTCCCAGCACAGCAGACGTGCTCCCTCAGGCAGCCGGCTGGAGAGAGAGGCGCTGGCCGGCGGACGGGCGAGGTGGCAGCCGCTGGGCTGAGCTGGGTCCGCCACCTGAGTGTTTGCTCTGGCGTCAGCAGGGGCGTCTGCGGCCGCCCTTGGAAAAGCTCATAGTGCGGGAGGCGGGGGGTGGGGTGCAGGCGCTTTTTAGTGCATTTTAACTTAAGAAAAGTGTGCGAATGATGTTTGTCGAGGTCTGCTGTTACTTGGTGTTTAGCCAGAGGAGGAAGCACCGAGAGCAGGTCCAGTTGTCTCTCGGACCTTGGTCCGCACGGGCTGGGAAACGCCCCCTCCCCACTGCCCCAGCCCCCAGCAGGCCTCATCACCACGCCACCGGCCCTGGCACTCTTTTTACAGTCTCTTCACTTGCTGAGATGGAAACGGTGGTTTCCACTGGATTAAATGCCAGCTTTCCATCCCACGTGCAGCTTCCTGCTGTGATGGTGTGGAATCCAGGGGTAGCAGGGAAAGGTGGGGGTGGAAACTGGGTGATGGATGCTGGGTCCCTCAGGTGAGTTGTGACCTGGGCACCCGAGCTGCGTCTCCCCAGAGCCTGCCCTTCCCTCGCTGGCGGCTTCCTCTTCTGCCCCGCTTCCTGTTTCTACTTTCAAGGCCAGGCTGGCTGCGGGGCTCACGACCTCTGGCTCTGAAATGTGCTGTGTCCACCGGCCACCACCGAGGGGCCGAGCTCACTGACTGCCACCTGCTAAGTCCCTGGAGCAGGTGCTGGGGTCACCCGACCGCCTGTGGTGGGGCGGGCACTGACGTGGCTCCTGCCTGCCCCGAGGGACACAGGACACAGCGAGGGGAGCTGGGCCTGCTGGGGTGTGAGCCTCGTTCAGCGGACGGCGTCCAGCACTTACCAGGTGGTGGGAAGATGAGACCCCCCCCCCAGTGACTTTCCTTCCCAGGGCCCTTCCTTGTCCCTGCTGGTTAGCGGAACACTGGATTTAGACACGCTCACACGTACCCTAGCGGCTGTGGCCCTGCCCCCCCCACCCAGGGGAGGGAATTTTTTTAAGCCGTCTGATCACTGCTTCTATCCATGCTGTCTGCTGGACCGGGGCCTGCTGAACTCACAGCGCTTTGCTGGCGTGTGTCATGCTCTGGTGCAGGGAGCTTGTGGGCCAGGTGCGCAGTGATCGGGGGCAGGTGCAGGGCTCTGGCCCCGCTCCTGACCTGAGGGCCCCGTCCCTGCATCAGGGGCATCAGGCCTGGTGACGGGAACCGGCCACCAGCTTATCCCTAAGCCCCGCCCCCCCCCCCCCCCCCCGGGAAGCGCCCACACGGCCCGAGCCAGAGGTGACTGCGCGTGGCCCCACGTTAAGTCTTGCTGGGCTTCAGTCCGAATGAACAGTGACTGGGAACAAATACCCTGAACAGCTTGCTTTTCACTTACTGGCTGTTTTGGGGACACATTTCAAGGCTTCTTCAGAAGTCAAATTTAGATACACAAGTGGAATGAACGCTAAGTTTCCAAATGGACAGCTCAGCCCCACGGGAAGGAAGAGGTTCAACAGACAAGACGACTTGCAGACGACTAGCCAGAGCTTCACCATGGGTGCTCGGGGGCTTGTGCGGTCCCCGCGTCTCACGGAAACTCTGGGAAGGGGTTGATTCGACCTTCAAAGGAGGACGTAAACCAGGCAGTACTTGCAGGACTGTCAAGACGCGTGGGCAGACCAGCCCGGAGCCCTGGCCCCGGGGAACTAGAGCGAGGTGGGAGAGGGCAGCGCACAGCTGAACGGCGTTCCCAGCTTCAGCAGCAGTCCAGGTGGCACCGCGGCACCCGGGGAGGCTCCTGACCAGGGAATTCCGGAGGCCGGGGGTGTGGTGCTCCTGCCTCTGAACTTGAGGGCTTTCGAGGTCCTTTCAGGATGTCTCGGAGGAATAAAGACAGGGAGCCAAGCCTTGGAAGCTGTCTTTCCTGTGTCCCGGCCGGCATCTCTGGTGCAGGCGAGAGGTGCGGTGTTAGACGGCGCGAGGCCCCTGCTGGGGCACACTTCCAGCACCAGGCTCTACTTCTGTTGAGTTCCGGACCCTCCATCAATGGAGCTTCCTCCGGAAACCAGCTTGTAAGACACTTCCCCCAGGGACGCGCCCTGGCCCCACTGTGGTCCCCGGCTCAGGGCCCCGGCGTCCTTTCCGCGTGCGAGAACACGCAGGTGACTGATCCGGCCTGTCTCTCGGGGACTGTTGGAGACGGCTGTTGCGTGGCTAGTGGTTTCTGGGACTGGTGGTTCATTTTGGTAATCACCAGGGGCACGCCGTTATTGTATAAAGTCAATTAGACTGCGCACAGACTCCGGCCCTGTTGATTTGATTTAGAGCTAGCGAAAGCTCCAGTAATGTCCAATTACAGGGAACTTAATGGGCCTTTGTACTGAAGGCCACGTCCAAGGCACCTAATATACTTTGATGAATTGCTCATTATGTGCAGTGTTGGAATAACTTCTATAAAGATTAATAATTGGATAATCAATACAAAAATTCAACCCTGGTTTTTTTCCTGCCGTGGGGTCGATGTGTCCCAGGGGTTCTGGGGCCCGTCGCGTTTGCCCGACTTCTCTGACTGCTGCCTGTTGTTTTCGAAATTGGGGGTTTTGAGAGTAACTTACCAGCTTGGTGTGTTGCGCACTTTTTTCCTCGTGCCGCCTGTGACTTTTCTGTTCAGAACTTTACGGAATGAACAGGTTCTGCTGTTGGCTCTTGTCGTCGACACTCAGAGGTGGTTTTGCCCTCAAGTGGGGAGGGAGCAGACAACACCCTTGAAGGACCTGTGGACACGCACGAGGCACCAGGTGGCCTGTCCTCAGGGGCCAGGAGAAGGGCTGGGACGGAGCTGGAGGGGGGTGGAGGGGGGGCTGAGGAGAGGGGCCGCCCCGGGGGCGTGTGGGCTCTTCAGACCCTGCGTGCCCCGGGCCTCCACCCTGGAGACACGGGCTCTGCTGAGGGATGGGTTGCATCAGTGGGCTGAGGCTAGTGGCGTTGGAGCAGGGGGAGGGGCTCGGCTGTGTCCGGACCCATGTGCGGATTCAGGACCTGACTGAGGGGGAGACGAGGCAGAGGTGGCCGGGCGGCTGGGTGCAGAGCCCGGGCGGAGGTCTGAGCCCTGCTGTCCTGGGACAGCTGTGACTGCCTCCGTCAGGCACACAGGACGGTGTGGAGAGACGCAGCCCGCTGGACACAGCCCCAGCCGAGGCGGGAGGGGGGCCAGGTGCCCGACAGCCTGCTGCAAGTGCGGGGGCGCAGGGAGGGTGCACGGCCACCTGGGTTCCGCAGCTACAGTTTGGACCCCTGTTGAAGGTGGACTGGAGGCACCGCACTGTGAAACAGGCCGAGGTGCTCTCCTGCAGTGACCCTGTGCCACCACGCCAGGCTCACCCCACCAGCCACACCTGGCCCCTTCCTAGTGAATCCTGCCGAGAACCACACCCAACACAAACCAGAACAAACACCCGCACGCCACGCACCCCAACACCCACAGATTACGCCTGTGCTCTCAACAGCCCACCACGGGGACACGGCTTCGGGAGGGAGCAGGGTCTACAAGCCCGGCGGCCGGGGTGTTGCAGTGACGCCCGGAGAGAGGCCAGGCCCCGGCTCCTTTCTGATCCACTTGGACCCTCTCGGGCCCCAGACTCGGAGCGGGAATGTTCAGCCTCATGATCCCCCTCCATTGCCCCGCAGAGAAGGAACAGCCCCTTGGTTGGTGTCTCGGGACCTGGGGAAGGACCCGTGTCCCAAGGCAGAGGGGCAGGAAGGCCAGCCTGCAGACCCACACGCCTCCTTGTCCAGGTCCATGTACTGTATTTTATTTTTTAATTAAAGGAGGCTTTGAGGCTTTTTAATTTTTCCCGTTCCGTTAATCGTTTGACTAGGAATTTCATAACTGGGGAGAATGTGTTTTCTAACGGTACAGAGCGAGCCCTGGAAATGCTTGGTGGTGGTTTAATGATCCCAGCGAGGAAGCGGAATGCGCTTGGCGCAGATAAAATAATAGCCCAGGAATATGGGAGGCATACGCCCCGCGAAACATCGGTGGGAGCACGTGGACTGGCCGCGGCCCCTCCCAGGCACGCGGCTGGCCCGTTCCCCACGGACGCTGGAGTTTCCACACGGGGGTTTGCATTATTGGGAGTGTTCAGGCTAAATAAGGTAGGACAATTATTCCGTTTTAATGGCTGGCAGTCCCACGTAACAATGGTGCCCGTCAGTGCAGCCCCACACCCAGCTGGGAGGGTCATGTTTTATTAAAACCGTGACTTGTTGTCATGCAGGCCCTCCACTGTCCCACTCTCTCCTTCCCAAAATAGCAGGCCCCGTGGCAGTGCCTTATTATGATTAAAAAGATAAAAATAAGTGAAGGCTGAAATAGGTCCAGGACACCTGAGGTAACACGAGAACTTACTTTTTAATGAAACTGGAGAAACTGTTTTACTTTCCACTGCTTCACAAAGCAGCTCTAAAAAAAATCAGAAAAGTAAAAACGGGTTTTAGTGATGTTGCAACTCTGCATTTTCAGAATTACAGTGGCTGCGATGCACTCGTGGCTGAACGGCCCGTTCTCAGCCCAGAGCTTCACAGCGGCAGCACGCCCACATGGGAGGTGCTGGGGGCTGCAGGTGGACCAGGGAGGCCACGCTGGACAGAGCCCACCGCCCCTGGGGGACCGCTGACCGGTGCCCACCTGGCAGGAGGAAGTACGGACGGTAGATGTTCTAAGAGGTCAGCTCCTCTCACGACACTGAAGCGCCCACGTGAGAGCCGCCACCTCACTCCTCCTCTGCCTGCACGGGGCGGGGAGGACACTCCCCTCCCCCTCTGTCTTGGTCTCTGAGGTGTGGCTTCAATCGTGGCTCCACTCACATCTGCTGACACCTCAAGTGAGCACCGCGTGAGTCTGAGTGTCCGGCAGAAAAGGTGGGCGCTGCGTGTTCATCAAAACCTGCCCCCGCCCCGGGAAGGTCCCCACAGTGACAGCCTTTGTCTTCGCAGGGTTTGCAGCTGCCATCCACGGGCTTCCTTATCCGGGAGTCAGTGGGTTTGCAGGGGTAGCCAGCGCAGCCTGGAGACGCCTTAGCAGTCAGTTCTTCAAGAATAGGCTTGGCCTCAGACCTTCTGGTGCTGCTTCTGTCCCTAAATTACTGCCCTCCAAGCTGACAACACTAACTTTAGCCAAAGGTGTATTTTCTGGGAAAGTTAGTTGTAGGAACGGGAAAGAATGTCCTTCCTGTTCTGTTTTGCTCTTCAAAAAGCTATTTTGGCCTCCCTTAAAAATAAAGACGTTCCTGACAACTTGTCCTGCGTAAGAATATGCGTCTTCCCGTCCCTCAGAGAGGCGCGGGGTAGCCGGCGCAGCAGCTTTTGTGCCGTGTGCTTGTGGACGAGCAGCGTGTAACTTGATCCTGAGCTGCGACGTGGGGTGCCGCGCAGGAGCCGGGCGGGGACGCAGTTCCGCCTGGACCCTGGGGGAGCCGTCAGGGCCTTCTGTGCTTCTGCTGCTGTTTAAGGGACAATGACGGCTTTAAAGAGCTGTTCTCATCATGAAAAAGCAGCATCGAAGCACGCTGTAAACCAGAAACGGAAAAGGTGACAGTGTCCCTGCTGGGCTGCCTGGCTTGCTAAGTAGCAGTAGACAAGCTTGGTTGTTTTTTAAAAACTCGTAGTACAGTTGGGTTCCTTACTGGAACTAACGTAACCATTGAGAAAGAAGAAGATGCTTCAAAGGGTGTTGTGTGCACTTTATGTAACTGAGTGTGTGGTTTGTGTGATTAAGCTACATGCTGAGCGGTATCAACAAATGTGGTTTTTTAAATGGACATGAAAGTCGTGTCTGCAGAACGTGGTGCTCATCTGAGTTGATCCAGCTTTTCCCAAAGCAAGGGTTAAGCAGCGAGGCTGGGCTAGCGCTGCTGGGCCAGGGTTCTTCTTCTCTAAGCCGAGGTCCCGGCCTGAGACACGGGGATGGTGTCTGCAGAGACCACCCGGAAGGTTCTCGCTCCTGCCTCTCCTGGCCCTTCCTCCCCAGCCGGCTCGCAGGCCCCATGACTCCGATGGGGTCCCGACCAGGAACGGGGGCAGAGCCTGCCACACTCTCCTGCTTCCCCCGTTGTTTGTCCGACCGTCACCCACGAGAGATCAGCAACGTTGTCGATTCTCTGAGACAGAAGTGGAAAGACACAGCTGATGTGTGTGCATCAGCTTGAGAAGCCTGCACAGGTCCTGGTTCTGATCTGGTTCTGATGACACAGGGATGCCCACGTTGTCAGAAAGACGGAAACCAAAAGAGCTGAGGTGGCCCTGTCCTGCGTCCCGTTTGTGCTTTGTGAGGGAGCCCAGAGTTGCGTTCACTGCAGGCCGGGGTGACTCCCGCGCCCACAGGAGACTGCAAGTCCGCCGGAAAGTGCCAGAGCTCTCCTCGCCCCTCTGCAGATGCGGGACAGCACGCCAGCTCGGAGGACGTTAGCAGGAGGAGGTGGAGAGGCCGGCAGCGTCGCTGGGGCAGGGAGGGGGCTCTGGTGGAGGCTTCCGTTCCCCTGCTGTGTGAGGACTGCACGTCTCCTGCCCCCTCTGGTCCGGTCCAAAGTGAGAGTAGTAGCCCCTCCCAGAGGGCTGGGCAGGATGCTGAGATCCACGCCTCGTCTCCCCAGCACACGCAGCTGCGCGGGAGGAGTTTGTCTCTGCGTTAGAGGTGCCTGGGAGTCCTGGCCACCGCAGGACGGGACCTGAGTCAGTCCTCCCGAGTGAGACCCGCAGCCCAGCGGGCACGGGGCATCACCGCGAGGACGACCCAGCTGCCTCTGTTGGCACTTGGTCCAGCGGCTCCTCCTCCAGATGGCGTGTTCGGGGCGAGGACCCTGCGTCAGGCATCCTAAGGGGAGGTTTCTCACACGTCTCTGAGCGGTGGTTAGAGTGGTGCGGCGTGGACGTGGGGGGGTTCAGTCCGAGACGGAGGGAGGCTCGTAGGACGCTCGGCAAAGAGACTGCTCGCAGCCCAGAGGTGGCCTTGCCGGCCGGCGCTGCCCTGGAAAGCAGGCTCCACCTGGCTGTGCTCTGTGGCTGTCACCCCTCAGGGGTGCTTTCCTCCAGGTTCATATTTCAGCTCTGACCCCTATCGTCCTGTACTTCCTGGGGCCTCGGGGACGGGCGATGTCAGGACCCTGGGTTTTCCTTCATAGTCATTCTTTCCTCTCGCAGCTTAAAGTGACTGTGTTATCACTGCGAAAAAGGCCCTATTTAAAGTCAGACACAGAAGCCACACTATCACCTTCACCTAGAGTAGGAAGCGGGGCAGCTGGTGATAAGGTCCTGGGACTGATAAGGCCGTGACACTGGCAGGAGACGCCGCCTCCGGGCAGGGTGGGTGGGGCGTGTGGGCAGCTGCCACACGGAGGTCACACTGAGTAAGAGCTCTCCAGGTCCGTCAGGCCTGGAGCAGACGCTCGAAGCCTCCGGGGACTTCCCGTGGGGAACAGGGCAGATCAGCAGGCCCTACTCCTGGGGCTTCAGGGCGACGTTTCTGGGACAGCGGCCGGAGGCCCCTCCAGGGTGGGCATCGCCCTGTGGGCTCTGGACTCGTGTCCCGCGTGTTGGAGCCGAGGCCGTGCTGGGGCTGGCAGCGCGCCGTCCTCCCCGCGCGGTAGAGACGGTGACGGTGCGGACCGTGGGCTCTTTGCTCGCCTGTATCATCTCCTCCCTTTAAATTTTTTTTCCTAAAGCACATAAAAGCTGGTATAGGAAAAATGACAGAAAGAAAAGTTTTGGTTTTGATTTGTTTTTAACTCAAACAGAATGCCGTGTTTGTATGTGTGTTGGGGGGTGGTTTGCTATACACAGTAAAGGAGAGGAGTGGCTGCCACAGCCTCCCCTGCCACAGGGACCCCGTGTCCTGCGTGGCCATGCAGGCCAGGACGGTGAGGGTGGACCCCTGCGTCCATCCCCCTTGGCGCCGGCCTTTCCTGACTTTCCTAGTAAGCGTCAAGGAAGAGCTGTTGCCGCCCGCCCTGCAGGTCGGCACAGGGAGCAGTCTGCAGGTCCGGGGGCGTGCAGGTGGCAGGGCTGGCCCTGCAGGTCACCCGGTCCGGGCCCGGCCTCCTCGCTGGCTGCCCCGGGGCACTGGCTGAGTCCCGTGGTCTGTCCGTCCACAGGATCTGTGGTCAGGCCGCCTGTGGTACTTCCTCACGTGAGAGTAACACGTGCCAGTTGCCGTGAGGCCGTGTGAGAGGTGGGCACGTCAGTTCCTTCAGTCCTTAAAATTTGATTTGAGATCCTAAGTTGCGTCTGGAAGCCAAGAATTCAGACATGGGAGGACCGTTGCTTAAAGGCTGGCCCGTGACGGGGGGAAGCACGTTAAACCTATTCAGACTCCCGCAGCTCCTTTCAGGCCTGCCCTGTCCTCAGCACGGCCACACGGCCCCGCGTGGAGCCTGAGGCGTGAGCTGGGGCGTCTCCCTCAGCGCGAGGCTCTGAGGTCGGCTTTCTCCGAGCGCTGGGCAGACGAAGAAAGTCACGTGTGAAACAGCGCTTTTACTTAACAAACAGCGCTTCGCCTTGCTGTTTGGCGCCGGCTCGCCTGTGAGCAGCGCAGGGTCTTTACGTGGTGTCCGGAAGGACGCTGGCCCTGCGCTCCGACATGATGCGAGCACAGGCGGGAACTGTGCCTGCACCTGTACGTGTTAGCTTCTGTGCTTTACAGAGTACTTCCTTTTCGCTCAATTCTAGATGTAAATGTAGAGGTGGATCTGTGTGTGTTTTGGGGGGGGGCACAGATCCCAGACTGAAACAGCAATTCTAACTGCCACATGAGTTTTAGGGAAAAAACAAGTTTCCACCTTAGGAGCGTTTTAGAGAAAAATTAAATATAAGGGAAAAACCCTTCTTGTTAAGTTAAATTGTGGTGTAACAGCTCCCCACATCCTGTTGTGGGGATGTCTGACGCTCAGCAAAGCGAAGGTTCCTCTTTCAGGTCTCTGACGATCCCGGGGGGGGTCACATGTTACCTGCAGTTCAAAATACTCCTGTAAAGAAAAACCTCTGTGTCGGTGGAAAAGCTGAATAAGGAGGTGGAAATTATCAGCGGAGAGAAGACACTGTGGGAAACCGTAGGTGGTGTCGGCACAACCATATCAGAGAGGAGCCACCCCCGAAGTAACCGCACGGAGCCCGGGGGCACCGGGGCCTGATATGGACCCGAAACCGTGACCTCACGGAGGGGAGATAGGAAGTCGTGGCCGGGAGGGGAGCGGGGCCTCGGGACCCTGTGCTCTTGTTCTCAGCCGCCCGCGGGGACCACCTGACCCTGGTCAGCCCTCCCCAGATGTCTCCTTTCCTCACCCATCCGAGTGGGAACCAGCATGGCGTCCGTCCCCCAGGGCTCCTGCCAGACTGTGTCTGTGCAGAAGAGGGCAGCCCTGGGCGCCCACCCTCAGCTGTGTGGGCGGTGGTGTGGGGCCTCCCCCGCCTTCACTCTCTGTCCACTCTGCCTGCCCTGCTCAGTCCCCTGGGGCACTCGGGGGAGATCCAGGACATTTGTGCATGTGTGGTGATTCTTGAGTGTGTTCCTAAGATGAATGAAACAGAGACCCCAACCTGACGGGGCCAGGCGCGGACCACGTGGGACTGGAGGGCCCAGCACCTCCAGCCCCAGGTTATCAGGGAGGCAGGGCCCGTCCTCGGCAGAGACCACCAGCCCTCAGTGATGGGCCGGGGGGTCTCGCTCCCGGGGGATCCTGACGGCCCCCGACGGGACAGATGCTGGGCCGGGCACCACCCACAGAGGAGCCGTGTCACGGCCTCCTGTCTGCGCCTGGATGGCTCCCACCACGCTGAGCGATTGCCCCACGCGCACCAGCGCGGGTGCCCCCTCCAGGGCCCAGGTGCCCCCGTGGGCCGCGAGGGGAAGCCCACAGCCACTGCTGCTTCTGCTTTTCTCTCATCAAACAGAAGTTCTTTTTCCTGTGGTCTGTTCGACCCTGAGTAACAAGCAGCTCACAGCTCCCTTGCTTACTGCCTTATGACCCTCAGGCCCCCCTCCCAGTCCCCAGTATTATGACCCTTGGGCACCCCTCAGACATTCTTCAACTGCCCATTGCTGACTTTCCAGAATCAGATTTTGGGTCTGGGACTTCTGTTGTCCTGAAAATGGGCTGAGAAGGCCATCCCAGGCGCACGGTGTGGGGTGCGGTATGACTGAAAGTGGGACCTCTCCTTCAGGTGGGACCCCATCCAGGAAATCTCCCCCCACCCTGGAACGAGGCAGCCTCCCGGCCCCATCTCCACCCTCCCAGCAGCACCCAGCGCCCAGTGGGAGGGACACTGACTGCGTGCGGCCCCAGACCTTTTATTTAACCTGAAAACTGGTTAGGAGGGCCCGCTGGGCCCGCCTAGGGTTGTTTTAGGACAGAATGCGAGGGTGGCCGTGAGAGCGATTTGTGAAGTGTCTGGTGCTGTGTGAATAAACTGTGATGCCCTCCGGGGTGCTGGCGTCATCGCCTTGTCTTGGGGGCACTCGGCACATACGCTCCGTACCTTTCTGGTTTGTTCCCCTCACTCTGCCTGGTTCAGAGACGTCCTGCCTGCAGGTGTGCCTTTTCCCCCGCACAGACAAAACCCCGAAGAGGCTCGGGCCTTGCCCCTGTCCTTCGTCAGGATGTGCTTTCATGGCCACATCAGCGAACCTGGGACCCGCGTCTCTTCAAAAACAAGTGAGATGGAGGAAGCGGAGGGAGCCGCGGTCTCTGGTTCCCCTCTGCACTCGGTGTGAACAGGACGAGGGAGAGCATGGCTGATGCCTTGACGAGCGTGCAGAGAACCGGTTGTGGCCTCGGGATGCGCGGCCTCCTCCGCAGCCAGGACACAGTGGCCGCAAAGCCAGCCCTCTGGGCCTTCCCGCGTGAAGCCAAGGCCCCTGGGAGGACGTGCGGGGTCTGTCAGGCCCACTGTGTCCTCACGCCCACCTCAGGGCTTCTGGGTTTGCTCTGAGAGGGCTGGTCACGCTGGCGCCCCTCCCCGCAGCGGGTGGCCAGTGGCACTGTCCCCTGGGACCGTGCCAGCAGCCCCACGGGAAGGGTGGGGGTCTGGGCTCCACGTGCGGGGTCTGGCTATGACCTGAGCCAGCAAGCCAGTTATCAGTTCCCATGACACAAGTCCCCCATTCCCCGCCGCACTTTGTTATTGTTATTCTTAAAAACAGCTGGGGGGTGTTGAAAGGGAATTTGGGGGTGGGACGCACTGCCACTGATTGTCCAGGAAGCCGCCCTGGAGGGCAGGGGCCTCTACAGAAACACCCGGGCTTTATCTGCGCGGAGGGAAGCCCGGCAGTTCCGTGACGTGAGTGCATCCCCACCTCGGGGTTCTGCTGGGAGGGTGAGCGGCGGTGACAGCCTCCCCGGCGACATTTGCCCGATCAGGTGGGGTGGAGGCGGGATGTTGTGCAGTCCACTCCTGACGGCCTCTGCCAGCTTCGCTCATTTCCTCCCCGGCTGCCAAAAATCACATGCCGGTACCGACCCGGACACGGGAACAGAAGTGAAGGAAGAGCCCCAAGCTGGGGGGGAGTCGGCCCTTCTCTCCGTCCTCTGACAGCAGGGCCAGGGAGAGGGCGGTCACGAGCCTAGGCTTCCACTGCGGGGGGCGGGGGCGCCTGCTGCTTTTGCAAACCTGTGGAACCTGGAAAAGACACTCCTGGCTCCTGGATCAGCACTGCTTTGGCATCGAAGCTCCAGGCCGGTCGGCGCCTGACTGTGTCTCTGGCCAGAGCAGTGTCTCTGCGTCACGGTCACCAGGTCCGGGGCAGCTGCGTCCTGCCGGCTCAGGACACTTTGGGGGCCCAGGTGGGAAGCTGAAGGACTGCTGGGTCCTCTGGGGGGTCACTTCTCCACAGGTTGAACGTAACTGACTGATGGAATTTCTGGTGATTTACGTTAACGTCTATGCAGAGTGTGGTTTCTCTAAGGCTTTCTCTGTCTTTGTTTTCTTGCAGTAAATGAAATAATACGAAACGACCTCTCCAGCACGAACATCCACTCCTAGGTGGCGACGTCGGACTCTGAGAAGCCGCGTGATGCCGCCTTGACAGTGACAACTGCGTAAACAAACTGAACTCACACCTGGTGCCACTCAGAACTCCCACCTTCGTGAAGGTTTCAGCATTTGTACAAAGAAGGAGCTCGAGGGAGGAAGGAACGACCACTCCACCTCCTGAAGGAAAGTCATCTCAAGGAGGAAGTGAAAGTGTGTGGGTGGGTGGGGGGGAGTGCAGGAGACAGACCGAGTGCGGCTCCCCACGACCTGGCGGCCGACCCCAAGCCGTACCCTTCGGGCACCCCTGGAGCTCATACCGGAAGTGCCTTATTCACCCAGACCACAGCATCGGGGCATCGTAGGGCTGAGCGCTGAACTTGCTACCAGGAGGGCGTGTGTAGGAGCGAGCCTGTAAAGACGCCTCATCACGGGGCTTCATCCCTGTGTACGCTGAGAGGGCTGGGTGCTGTGGGAAAACCCAACACGCGTCTCCTACTTTTTTCGGCTTTCCTGGGCTGGACGTGTTCGGTGCGTCTCAGAGCTCTTCCAGTGTGTCATCTCAGTGCTTTCAGGACATCGTCCCCTCCGTGTTACTCAAACCGTAGGGCTGTTCGTTGCAGCATGCTAGGACTTTGTGCTTAATCTGGCTTTGAACATAGCACCCAGGAGTGGAATAGCACAAGATAGGTTGCTGGGCAGAAAAAGAGACCTGTCCCAGGACAGAGCTGGCACCTGCACGTGTGCACATGTTTAGGTGAATGTTTGTGTGTGAGCAGCAGCAGAGGTGGTGACACTCAGGCTGCGCCCGGCACGGACATCCGTGTCAGCAGTAGCCAGTGTCCCGTCTGGAAGATGCACCAGGGCTCCACACCTGGCTTCCCAGCCATTTCCGCGGGGCGTCACCCCCGACAGGTCTGCATTTTATCTCCTCGAGCAGGTGACCGAGCACTTTAGAAGCCAGGAGACCTGTGTTCACAACATCGGCTGTTACCAAATGGCAAAATTGGAAAGTAACTGTAAATAGCGTTACAGAAGGAGTGTAATATATTTGTTCAGCTGTAAGATGATTATTTCACAGAAGCCTTATAACTGCTTCTTGTAAGAAAACAATTACCAAAAACAGCGTTTGAATATGCGGTGACTGTGGTGTGTTTCCAGCTAAGTTGCTCTTAACAGGTAGGTTAGCGTAAGCTTTACTCTGCCTTTTGTCCAGTTAACAGCTTATCACACATTATCGCCAGCAGTGACCTGCTGTTTCACGTAACCAAAAAGCATGGTTTAGTTAAAACGGTTCAGCTAACAACTGTGCCTTAGGAACTCACGCCCCCTCGTGGGACGCAGCTGAATCACACCCGGGGGGCGGCCGGGACGCATCCAGCCCAAGATGGGCGCTCGCCCACAGGAAGAACCACTCTCACGGCGTTCTTCTGCACGGTGACGTCTTGCTTTGTTTGAAGCCACAGAAAGACACAAACATCTGAAAGCCATGCCTGTAACATTTACTCAGGACTGTGAATCGCTGAAGATCTGTGGCTTCGTGTCTGTAACAGAGTCCTGCCCCTGCCGCCCGCGACCCCGGCCCACCCTGCGTGTGGCCGCGTGAGACCTGCATGGAACACTTCTCGGTAGACTGCCTCTGGAGAGGACGTGTCTGACGCCGTGCCGGCTGTCTCTGTAGCTAGAGAGTAGATCCAATAAAGCGCTGTGTTCTGCCGGACAGTCGTGGTCTGAGGCTGATTCAGTCCGTGTGTGGGGAGTTCCTCTTTGTTCCCCGGTGTGTTTCCTGCTTTGGGTCCTGCACCTCCGCCGCCTGTAAGAGGCTTTCCGTCGTGAGGCTGTCGCCTTGCCAGGGCAGCCGCTTTCTTCCTTGAACTCTGGAAGACCGGCCCTGGCAGGATGGCGGTCGCTGGGGCCCCAGGCGCTCCCAGCAGCCCCTCAGAACCGTCCGCCCAGCACGTGGAGCTTGTGCTGCTGCCACAGGTTCCTGCCTTGCAGGCCTCCCACACTCCACGCAGCCCATCCTCCGCTGCGCTCCCAGGAGGTGGGCCTGCGAGGCCTCCTGGCTCCACCCAACCCCCCACCCCACCCCCAGCCACTCACCTCCTTCCAGCCTGGGTGGGAGAACGTTATCGGGGTGCTCAGAAGTCCAGCGTCACAGCTGGAGCTTCTCCAGTCACTACTGTCTGAACTGTGGGGGCACTGTTTTGCTTTCTGGACTTTTAATATGCAAGGATTCCTGCGTCTTTGGCTAGGTTTACAGATGGAGCTAAAATACTAGAAAAATCTCATCGACGCAAGTAGCAAGCATCCTTCCACCGGTTTCTGTGCTGACGTGTTGGCAGGAAGCCCCACACAGGCCACGGAGCTTCGGGAACCGGGGAGACGGGGGTCTGGCAGTGGCTGTGGAGAAGACGGGGCTCGCTGGCCGTCAGCATGAGTTTTTGATCCCCTTTATGCTGGTTTTGAGAAATAAGGAAAACACCAGCTTATTTCTAGCAAGCAGGTAAGTGTTTTGCCCTCAGGTGTGCAGACCCGAACTGAGACCACATCCTTCTGGGGAGCCGAGGGCCGCCGACCGCCCTCGACCCCCACCCAAGGCATCCTCGGGGGCCCCGGGGGACACACAGCCCAGAGCCGTCTACACTGGCCGAGCCGGGCGGCCACGGGGGGGCCTGTCATGACTCACTCCTACCCCTGCCGGTGCCCGTGGTTCCAGCCCTTCCCCGGTGTGAGGCCGGGCGGTGTGGGAAAAACCTGACTGACAGCAGATTTCACCTGGTGACCAAGGGCAGGCTAAGCACAAGCCTGAAGGGCGTGTCCTGATCTGAGCGGTCGGGTCCCCAGCGGGCTGGGTGACTTTCCGCAGCACCCGGCGTGTGTGGGCCCCACTCTGGCTTCAGGGAGGGACCCCTGTGACCAGCTGCCCTGCCGACCCCACGACACCCCGGTGCAGGTCCCCAGCCAACCACGTCGCGAGGAGGCGTCTCTGTGCCGCCTAGTTACACACTTCCTCAGAAACACGCTCCGGTCGCAGGAAGTCAGCCGCACTGAGCTGCCGTGTTTGGGGGGAGAGACTGAAGGAGGGACGACGGGAGGGGGTTGAAGCTGAGAAAACAGATGGGAGGGACGTCTTGGCTCCATTTAAGTTGAGGTAGAATTCACGTGCGAGGGAATGAACCACGTTCAAGTGCACAATCCCCTGGCACTTAGCGCGTTCACGGGGTCGCCTTCACAGCCACCACCTCTGCCTCGTCACACGCTGCTTTCGTCGCCCAGAAGGAAGCCCTGTGCCCACGAGCAGCCCTCCGTCCCCTCCCCAGCCCCCGGACCACCAGTGAGTCCGTGTCCCTGGATCTGTGTGCTCTGGACCCACGTAAATGAATTGTGCAACGTGGCCCCTCACTGGGCACAGTGATTTCAGGAGGCATCTACGTCATAGACCATCCCTCTTCCCTGTGGCCAAACTCTGTCCGCCGTGTGGTCGGACCGCACTCCGTTTATCCGCTCGGCAGTCTGGGCGCCTGCTGGCTTCTGTGTAGGAAGCTGCTCTGAATATTTGTGCGTAAGTTTGGTCCCCGTCCCTGTTTCCAGGTCTTGGGGATACGTGCCTACGGGTGCAATTCCTGCGTAATACGGTAACTGTGCGCTTTGCCGGGTTTTTAGATTATCCATCCCTAAGACAGCCCTGCATCACTAATCTAATCTGGACTCGCGTACGTGAGCGCGTCCTATCTGCTCGTTTACGCCAGAGATATTAAGTTAGCTGAGGATGACGAAGTGGTCCTTCACACCACAGCGGCAAGCAGCCTCGCCCTCGCCCGCCCCCAGCCCCTGGGGTAGAATCGAGCTGCCCTGGGCTCCTGCCAGGACCCCGGGGCCTCGGCCTGTGAGTCTGAGTCACTCGGGTGGTGCCAGCCGAGCCCCAGATCACACGTGTGTGTTTTGCGCCGCACACACAGTTACGACAGCAGCGGAGGGAGCCTCGCGAGACCTCCGGTGCCGTGAGAAGCGAGGTTCCTGAGACGCAGAGCTGCCGCGGGCATCTCCCGCCGCCTCCCTGCTGGCCGGGGACTCCGCCTCGCGGCCCGTGTGCAAACACAGCTGCAGACCACTGGCACCGGCTTCCAGCAGCTGCCGAGCTCCCAGCGCTCTGGGACCGAGGTGGGGCCCAGGCGGGGCTGAGCTGGACGACCAGGGCGCTTCCGTCTGCGGCGGCCACTCCTCTTTTCTGGAAAGGAGCTCTGAGCCGCAGAGGGCCCGCGCCGCAGCGCCCCCGGCTCTGGCCTGGAGCCCTGTTCCAGCCAGGTGAACAGTGGCCGTGCTTAGTGTCAGGTGGAGAAGAGGGCTGAATTAAAATGCTCCTTCATTAGTGGGGTGTTACTGTTAGTGGTCTGGCTTCAAGTGGTGACTTTCTGCAGCTCCTCTCGTGGTGTAGTTTCAACCTGCGAATAGGGGCGTGTGCAGACGGGGTGAACTCACGAGTCTTCCTTGTAGGAAACTGCACCTCGCTCCCCGGTGTCTGGGCAGGCCCGAATCCCACTGGGAGCGTCGCCCCAAATCCTCCGCCTCCCTTCACAGCCTCCCACTCTCCCCCATCCTCCCCGATCACTCAACCTCCTCTCCCTTCAGAAACCAAAGAGGCAGAGGTTGCAGAAGACGGTCAGGGCTGAGAGGCTGGCCGGGGAAGTCCATGCCCTTCCTGGTCACCTTGTTTGCATCTGACAGCTGGAAGCGGGGCAGCCCTTCGGCCCCATGCGGTGCAGAGTGAGGGGACGGGCAGCCGCTTCCTTCTGCGGACACCTTGGTCTGGCTGGAGTGTCGGTGACGCTGGTCATAGAGTGAACGGTCTGGAACAGCTTGTTGGAACTGGCGTG
Source organism: Camelus dromedarius (assembly GCF_036321535.1). Lineage (NCBI taxonomy): Eukaryota > Metazoa > Chordata > Mammalia > Artiodactyla > Camelidae > Camelus > Camelus dromedarius. The sequence continues at coordinate 27,456,102 of NC_087463.1, forward strand.
GCGGGGTTCGTCGGGCCTGCAGTTGCCTCTGCGGGAAGGTTTATAATATAAATTCCGTTTCTTTCTCTTTAAAAAAAAATTTTTGGAGGTGAGGGTAATTACATGTATTTGTTTATTTAATGGAGGTACTGGGAATTGAACCCAGGACCTTGTGCATGCTCGGCGTGTGCTGTACCACTGAGCCACACCCTCCCCGCTAAATTCCGTCTCCTTAACAGATACAGAGTCGTTTAGGTTTTCACCTGTCTCTCGGGCGAGCCGTGGTGGTCCATGTCTCAGGGAATTTGTCCGTTTCGTCTAAGCGCTGGTGGCGCTGTCCTGTGCTGTCCTTTCAGTCTGTGTAGGGTCCGTTGTGAGTCCTCGCTCTCGTCCGGGTCTCCTCTCTCCCTCCCCTTTCCCTGGTCAGTCTGACTGGAAGCCTATCTTTTATTGATCTTTTCAAAGAACTGTCTTTTGACTTAACTGATAAACTCTGCTCTTTACTATCTCCTTTCTTCTTACTTTGTTTCATTTGCTCCTCCATCTAGTTTCTTAAGACAGAAGCTGAAATCCTCCATTTGAAACGTCTTCCCCAACATGGGCGTGTGGTGCTGTCAGCTCACCTCCAAGGTCTGCTTTAGCTGCTTCCCGCAGATTTTAACGTGTTACGTTCTCCTTTTGTTCAGTTCAGAATTCTTGCTGACTTTCATCTGACTTAGTTTTGACCCATTGAGAAACACGTCATTTAGTTTTCAAGTATTTGGAGACGTCCCACATTTCTGGCTTAACGCCACTGTTGCTTGGAGGACATAGTTTGGATGAGGTAGTTTTTATGTTCACTGAGTCCTGCGTTAGGGTCCAGAGGGGCCGTCGTGGCGAATGTTCCTGAGCACCAGTGAGCAGCGCACTCCGTGCTGGTGGCGAGCGTTCCCTGGCTTCCCCCTGGTCAGGTCGGTCAGCAGTGCTGTTGGGTTTTCTGGATCCTTCCTCATCCACTGCCTCCTTGTCATGTGAATTATTAAGAGAGGAGGCGGAATCTCTGGCGTAACCGTGGCTTCATTTGCTTCTGCTGCAGCTCCGCCCATTCCGCTGAGGGCATCTCAGAGCTCTTTCCTTAGGGCTGTGCAGGTTCCTCGGCGTTGCTGCGTGCTCCAGGCTGACTGATGCGTGATTGCGCCTTATCCTCTTCATCCCTGGCGATACCTTTTGCTCTAAAACCCTACCTGAGCTGATACTAATCTGCTTAGTGTTAGCATGTACACATTTGTTCACTTATTTGAATTTTAGCCCTTTTATGACAACGTATAAACCACATGCTGGCATACGGTCTGGTCTCACTTTCTGCCGTCTTGTTTATTTTCTGCTTAACGCGTTTCCTCCCCATTTGCCCTTTCCTGTCTGCCTTTGGATTGAGTATTCGTTATAACCCCAGATTTGTCTCCCTTGCTGGCTAATTAGCTGCAGTCTTTGGTATTTTACTTTAGTGCTTGTTTAGGGTCTGTAGGTAACATCTTTGACATCAGAGCTTACCTTCCAGTGACACAAAACTGCGTTGCAGGTCACATGAGACCCTGACGCCGCGTCTTCCCGTCTCTGCTTCCAGCCCTTGTGCTGTTTGCTGTCAAGCTCTGCTCCTGTGCGTGCTACGAACCCCACAACACACCGTTATTATTTCACTTTAAGGAGGAATTCTCTTTTGAGAGAGTTAAATGATAAAGAATTACAAATATTTCACATTCCCGTGTGGCTGCCCCTCCCCGTGCGGCCATGGCTTTGTAGACCGACATTTCCATCTGGTGTCTCTTCCTGCAGAACTTCCTCTGACGTCTGGCAGTGGTGCTGAGAAGGTTCAGCTTTTGTATGTGTGGAAAAGTGTTTATTTTGTCAGGTTTTGAAATTTTGTATGTAAGTAATGGTAGATTCATAAGAAGTTGCCCAAAAATGTACAGCGGGGGGAGGGGACCCACTGAACCCTCCCCACCTTCCCCCAGAACAGGAAACTGACGGGGGCACAAGTTGTAGACCCTCCTCAGATGGTGCTGGTTTTACAGGCACATTTGTGTGTGCTCAGTGCTTGCTCACGTGCAGGCTCACAGACCCACCGCCCACCCTGAGAGCAACTTCCCCGTCACGAGGTCCCCTCACACTGGCCCTTTATCTCCGCAGCCACCCGCTTCCTGCCCGCCACCTGTCGCCCCTGCACCTCTAGTTTGTTCCCACATCTACGGTTTTGTTATTCCTCACAAAGGGGGTCACATGATGTGTGACTTCTGAGATGGGCTTCACCTCCCCCGCGTCTCTCCTGCGAGCCACTGGGCTGTCGCTGTGTCGGCAGTCTGTACCCTCGACTGGGGGTGGTCCTCCCCGGTGTGGACGGATAGCGATAGATTCACAAGAAGCTGCCAAAAAATGTATGCGGGAGGGGGCCCCGCGGAACCCTCACCACATGCCCCCCAGCATAGGAAACTGGCATTGGGACAACTTACAGAACAAAACCCACTGAGGACATCTGGCTTTTCCCCCCGTTCTTTGACCACTATTGATAAAGCCGCTGTAAACATTGGCACACATGAAGGTTCACTTTGGGTTTTGGTGAACGTAAGTTTTCGTTTTTTGGAATAAAGGCCCCGAAGGGCAGTTGCTACGTCACAGAGGAAGCGCAAGCTCAGTTCTTAAGACTACCCAACCCTTCTCCTGAGCTTCTCCGTCATCTTGCCTTCCCACTGGCGACGCGGGAACGGGTACGCTTGCCTCCGCCGGTCTGGCAGGTGTGCCGTGGTGCTCTGTTGTGGCTGAAACGTGCTTACCTGCTGGCCAGCGACGCTGAGCACGTCGTGGGAGCGTCTTCTTCACCGTCTGCGTGTCCTCCATGGAGAAACGTCTCTCCATGGTTTCTGCCCATTTTCCAGTGGGATTGCTTTGTCTCGTCTTGTTTTTCACACTCGGGTTCAAGAGTCCTTTATTCATTCTGGATGCACGTCCGTGGACAGGTGTGTGGTTTGCAGGTATTTCCTGCCAGTCTGTGGCTTGTCTTTTCAGCCTCTTACTAGGATCTTTAGGTGAAAAAACTGTTTAGTTTTGATGATTGTTTGCTTTTCCTTTTACAGGTTGTGCTGCTTTGGGGTTAAACCTAAGAATTTTACCCAGCCCAAGGTCCTAAAGGGCTCCTTTTTTTTTTTTTTTACGGAAAGTTTATAGGGTTGTGTTTACATTTAAGTCCACATCCATTTGTAGCTAATTCTTTGTACAAGGTGTGAAACTTGGGTCTGGGTTTGGTTTTTCCCCTTGAAGCTCTAACTGCTCCTGCGCCGTCCCCTGAAAAGCACATTTGTGCTTTTGAACACACTGGTGTGGGTCTTCCCTGGGTTCTCTGTTCTCATCAGCCCCACACTGTCTGCACGGCTGCTCCGCTGTGAGCCTTGGGATGCCCAGCGATTCCTCCCACTTGCCCTCCTCCACCAAGTTGTCGCAGCCCGTCTAGGCCTGTGTCTTCCCGCGTAAGAGGTAGAGTGCGCGCGTCTGCGCCTACGGGAAGGCTCGCTGGACAGCTGGTCGGAACTGTGCTGGACCTGAGAACCAACCTGGGGAGAATTAGCGCGTCTACCACGTTGAAACTTCCCCCCCCCACAGACATGGCTTTAGGCCTGTTTTTATTATTTTTCTTCTTACTAGTCATAGGAAGGTCTTTAAATTTTTTTTATTTTCAGGTTCGTAAACCTTAGCCTTCAGCTTTCTTTGCGTCAGTTGTGACCGGAATTGTGTTTTCAGTTCAGCTCTCCACGTGTGCTCGCCGTCAGTGTGCGGACGTGTGCTGACTTCATCCTGGGACGCTGATGAAGCCTCGTACTAGCTCTAGGAGTCCGCTGCCGATTTCCGGGGTTTCGTGTCGATAGTCGATGTCACCTGCAAGTCGGGGCTTCTCATGTCTTCCTTCCTGGCACCTGTGCCTTTTACCCATTTCCTTGCTTTGCTGCGCTGGTGAGCCCGCGTGCCGTGCTGGGTGAAGTGACGGGCGGGGGGCTCCCGTTGTGCCCCCGGGCTCTGGGCAGTGCGTTCGGCCTTCCCTGGTTGCGTCTGTGAGCCGCAGGGTATCGCAGGAGCCTGCTGAGTTGAGGAAGTTCCCTCTGCTCCTGCTTTCCCGAGGGTGCCCGTCACGTCCAGGAGTGACACTTCGCCAAGCGCTTGTTCCTGTGAGCTGACAGGATCGTATGATTTTCCTTCTTTAGGTATTGATACGCTGGGTCGCATTCGCTTTCATTTTTGAGAGATTTTTTTGTGGCTATTGAATTCTCAGTTCACATTTTTATTTATTTCCTTTAGGTACTTTTTTTAATCAAAGCCCACTTTTCTTTCCCTTTTGTTTTATGAGGGGGAGGGGATTGGGTTCATTTATTTATTTCTATTTGGAGGAGGTGCTGGGCTTGGACCCCGGACCTCGTGCGTGCTGAGCACATGCTCCCGCACTGAGCTACACCCTCCTGCCGTTCTTCAAATTCTTTAAAGATGCTGGGTGACTGTCTGCCGGTTGCGCTGCTGCTGGTAGGAGTCCAGCTGTCACCCTCACCTTTGCTCTTTCGTACACAATGTGTGTTTTTCCCCTGCCTGCTTTTACGATCTTCCCTCTGGTCACTAGCTTTAAGCATTTTGTGTAACTGGGTGTATATTTCCCCACATCTCTGGTGCCTGGGGTTGGAGCCTCATGGATCTGTGGGTTTACGGTTTTCTGCAAATGTGGAAAATTTCGGCCATGGTCTCTTCCAGGGTTTCTGCCGCTCCCTCAGCCGCTCCAGCTCCACGGGTCTGAGGCTGTGTGGAGCTGGCCCACCGCTCACTGAGGCTCTGTTTTCAGACTCCTCCTCTGTTTATTTCATATCGTTTCTAGTGCTACGTCTTCTTCCGCAGCGTCCAGCCTGCTCTTAACCCGGCGTGCCCTCGGTTCCAGCAGCGTCGCTCGGCGCCGGAAGCTCGGCGTAGGGGTTTAGAGAAGATCCTCCGCGTTCGGCTGTTCCTCCGACTTCTTGCACGTGTGGCGATGACAGCTGCAGTAACCTCGTCTGCTAATTCCATCATTTGTTTAATTTTCAGTTGATTCCACTGATTGATTTTTCACCTTATCATGGGGGTGTTCCCCCGCTTTTCTGCGCAGTCAGATGCCAAGACGCTGTGAAGTTCACCTCACTGAGTGCTGGGTGTGTTCTGTCCCCTTATGAAAGCTTGAGCTGTGTTTGGGATGCAGTTAGTCACACGGAGAGTTTTGACCCTTTTGGGTCATCCTGGTTTTTTAGCCTAGTTCTGTGGGACCAGGACAGCTGTCTTTGGCTGATGTTTCCCACTGCTAAGGCAAATCCCCCTGAGGACGCTCCCAGTGCCCCGTGGGGCATGAGGTTTTCCACCGCGGGGCCGCCTCGTGTGAGGTCCCGGCACCTCTTCCGGGGCTTGGGGGAGGCTCTTTACCGGACCTCTGCGCCCTGCACGCCCAGCCCTTCGTCACCTGCGCCGGGGCGCGGCCGGGCAGCCCCAGCGCACAGCTGGTCTGCTGCCCCCGCCTCGGGGTCGCCACTCTTCCCTGCCTGACGTCTGATGTCTAACACATGCTTCGTGTATTTTTTCCATTTTTCACTCTCATTGGTGGGCGGGAAAACCTGGCCCCTGTTAGTCCATCTTGGCTGAGAGCAGAATTTCTGATGCTTGATTTTTCAAAGCTCCTTCACTCAGCCAAATTTGAGTCAGAGAAGTAGTCAGTCTTCCATTTTCCTTGCATTTTGTATCTCAGAACAATAATGTTATTCACATCGAAACTGCACATCTAGCCAGAGAGCGGCTGGGGTGACCAGATCCGCCTGGGGCTCCACATAATTTTAATCGGAACGGAAAGCGTCAAACAGAGGCTGAAAAACAGCTTTAGCTGCCAAATATGCTTTTTACCTGGAGGAAGAACAAAAGAGTCCCTCGGAAGAGACAGAGGTTTTCAGTTTCCAAAAAGCAACAGAGAAGGAAAAATGTGTCTGCGTTCAGGTGGCGTGGGCCCCTTCGCATGGGACACGGCTCTGGTGTCACACTGTCACCGCGACAGGAGGCCTGTGCTGGGCTCGCGGCGAGCTGCCCATGTTTCCTGGCCCGTCGCCCAGCTGTCCTCACCTGGAACGGGCTCAGAGGCTCTCAGGCCACTTCACAGGGACGGCTGCTGTCAGTCCCGTCCCGGATGACACGGCCCAGAGTAACCGCGGGCTGGCGGCCCGTTAGTGTCACACCCGGGAAGTGAGGGCCGCCGCATTTCAGGGTGCTGCTACTCTGTGCTTTCCCAGTGTACCTGGAAAACACATCACCTGAGGTGCCTTAACCTGGAACTCGGCACAACTGGGCGTTAATGATATTTGGCGGGTCCAAGTTCACTTTTAGACTTTTTAATGAGAAAGGGGTTTGCCAAGCAATTTAATCACCTAAATTAAGAATGCAAGTGGTTTTAAGGTCTTTGGGAACAATCGTTGTTTGCATGCAAATAAGGCTGCTAATTACGAGATTTTTTTTCTATTCATTGAAGTCAGCCCAGCAGGACTTGGACTTGAAAATATACTATTAGCAATTAGTTCCTGTAACTACATATACTTGAAAGGAATAAAGTAAATTTTTTAAAAGTGTACCCTCTAATCCAAACTTACCACTAATGTCTACTCACTGCCCTTAACCTAGATGACAACCCATGACTCGTGTGCACAGCTCAACCACAGTTTTCACCGTGTTTTCAAATGTGCTCTGTGTTGTTTCATCCTCAAAGCTGCCCTGTGAGGCAGACAAGGCAAGTCAGAGCCCCGACCCACAGAGGGAGTGACTGAGGCCCCGGGGGATCTCTGGGCTAGGGGCTGTCAACCTGTGAGGCAACGGGGCTTTCTCGCCGTGCTCGTGCTTTGAGGGGAGAGAAGCTGGTATTCATCCGTCATCCGTCATCCATCCCCCCATCCCCCACCCATCCGTCCAGCCTTCTGTCCATCTGTCCATCCACCCATCACCCACCCAGCCAGCCAGCCACTGTCCGCCCACCCATCCCCACTGAGTTGGCGTGTCTGGCATCTCACCACACAGCTGATGTCACAGCAGAGTTTGTGACAGCCCAGCAAGGCCCCGGTGCCCAGGGCTGGGGCAGGTGGACCCTGAGAGCAGCTCTGCTTGGTGTTCAGTTCTGTCCTGACACCCTCACCAACTTCAGTGACCCAGGCCAGCCTGAGGCACAGTCAATGAGCTGAGGCAGCTCTGAGCAGCTGCCTGGGGTGGGCAGTGGGGCTGACCAGGATGGGAGGGACCAGAACAGCCCAGCATAGAGAGTCAGGCCCTGGCTGTCTCCCTCCTCCCTCTCACTGGGGCCCCTGGAGTTCTCTCTGCACCCCACCCCCGTGCCTCCCCCACCCAGGTTCCGGGACCCTCCTACTCTGGGGGTCAGGGCCCCTCCTGTTAGGCTACATTCGGGTTTCCTTGCGTCTGGTGGCTGCAGTTTCCTGGCTGGGGCGGCTGGCCGGGCCGCTGGCTTCCTTCTGCCGTGTGTCCTCCGGCCCTGCCTGTCACCAGGCCCCTGTCCTGGATGCAGGTGACGGATGCCTCGTGCCCCCCTCTCCTGGATTTCCTGATTATTCTTGGAGCCAGAGCAAAGCAGATGATGGAGACAACGCCTCGGGGTCCCGCTGACCTCACCGCCCCTGCCAGGAACCTCGCTGTGGTCAGGCCGGCCAGCCGGCCGCAGGGGAGAGGCCTGGGGGAGGGGTGTGCCCCGCTGGGTGACTCCATCAGTCTGCACGTGGGGGATGCGGGTGCCAGGCTGAAGGGCCGTGGCCTTGAGGTTGAGAGAGGGGACCGAGTCACAGTGATGACACTTGAACTGTTCTCTGCCTGCCGTTCACGACACCCTGGACGCTGTGTGCAGGCACCCGAGCCTGACATGGGGAGGTGAGATGTGTTCAGAGCTGGCCCAGCGCGGCCCCGTGGGGACAGCACGGGCTCTGAGTAGGGATTTGGGAGCCTTCAATCCTCGCGTGCCAGGCTGCTCCGCGGTATCCTGGCTGTGTCTCCACCTCAGGTCCCCCACCTGGCCTGTGGCCCCCAGGGACCTGCTTGGGGCCCGTCACCCCCTGGGGCTGGGATGAAGGCAAGGCGGGCAGCCCCTAGCCCTCATGCTGCCTGCCCAGCCGGGCCAGCCTCCAGGGCAGTGGGTAAGTTGTCACCACGTCAATTCCAGGTCTCCAGGTGGGCAAATCCAGGTCTGGGCTGGGTCCTGCACCTCCCGTGGACGCCGGCTGTGTGGAAGCCGGGTGGAAATCTGCGCCATCCACGGAATGTTCTCAACAGGCTGCAGCCACAGGTCCCCCCCACACCCCCCGGCGCTCCAGGATGGAAGGTGGCGGGAACGAGCAAGCCCGCGAGTGCCAGGCGGGCGGTAGCACGGCTGCAGGAGGCCCGCCTTCGCCCGGCGCTTGACGGGATTTGAGGTTTGAGACGCGAGCTACGCACACGCTGGGGGTGGTGGGCTAGGATGTATTTGAGGGAAACCTCCAACAAAAGAGGTTTTAACCCCATTAACCGGGAAACCCATTAACCAGATCATTTAATTCCTGATTATTCCATTAACCAAAAATTTCTGGATTATGTTTTGATGGGCTTGTGGTGAAACCCCAGGCAGTGTCTCTTCACTGAGGAGGAGCGGGAGGCCTGCCCCCAGGGGGACGGTGGAGCCGCCTGCTCGCTGACTGAGCCACCTGTTGGCGTGGCCCCAGCCGCGAGGGGCGAGGGGGCGAGGACCAGCCCTTGGACCAGAGGGCTGGGCAGGTGGGCCCGGAGAGCGGAGCCGGGCGTGGGTGGTGAGAAGCCGCTCAGCAGAGAGGCAGCAAGGTTGGGCTTCAGTCCCAAAGCAGGGTGCCCTCCGGTTGTGGACGACGGTCGGCACCAGCCTCGCACTCCCCGGGTCAAAGGGCGCGTCCCCGCCCTGCGCCCCTTAGACCCGCTGGCTCCAGGAAAACCGTCTGGTTTTATCCTCCACTTCTCTCAATAAAGAATTCCTCACCCCCGGCTCGGGGCCTGGCGGCCGAGGCCTGGGGCTGGCCCTCGGCGATGGCTCGCGGGGTCCCGGGCACTGGCTAAGCCCCTGTATCTGGTGTCCCTGGTGCTGCTCACGGTGGTTGAGTCCTGCGGGGGTCTGAGCACTGGACTAGGCGTTATTACAAAGGAAAATGTACATGGCCCTGCCCTCAGGGAGCCCCCGAGAAGTAGAGGAGAGTGGGCCGCCCAAGGGAAGGTGGGCGCACGCGCTCCTGGCCACACGCTGACCATGTGGATCCCTGCTCGTGCGTGTGGGGAGTTACAGCCACAGCGAGCGAGGCTCCGGGCCCACCAGCCCGCCTCCCAGCGCACAGCATCACGGACAACGCAGCTCCCACAGGCTGGTACAAAGCAATGTTTTTTTTCCCCTGCGATGTTTAAAAGACACACCCTTTCCCTGGCCCGTGCTCTCGCTGGCCTGGCGCCCTGCCAGGCTGCACCAGCCTCACCCCTGTCTGGGGGCCTTCGAGATGCCGGCCTTCTGTCATAGCGCTCAAACACGAGCCCCCCTCCCACCCGTGGGGTCACACCAACTGGACAGAGGCCTCATGTGATTCCCTGGGGCAGCTGTGTGCTTGTGGGGGGGTGATGCACCTGGACCCGGTGGAGGCAGGGAGCCCGGGGCAGCAGGGGTGGGAGCCTGACTTACCAGGAGACTTGGGAGAACCTGGCATCAGGGTGCTTCAGGCCAGACAGTGGGGGGACCCCTGACACACGGGGCCCTGGGCCCGGGGCCACGATCAAGACACGTGACGCGAGTGCCTGCCTGTGGCTGATGGCCGGGCTTTGACAGGACGGTGACGTCCTCCCTCGGGGCTCCTCGCAGGCGAGGCCCAGCTAGACCCGTCGGGGCACGCTTTATTCCTCAGACCCGGGGTGTAGTCTCCTGTCTCCTGTCTCGGTGGGTGAGCAATGTTGTTCTACACTGAGGCTGTGCTCTGCAAAGCAGCTTCCCGTCGCTTGTGGCCGGGTCCTTGGCTGAGGTGCGTTCTGTCGCAGGCCTCCCGAGGCCAAGCCCCGCTTTGCCTCAGATACAGGCTTAGGGAACTGAAGCCCTGGGAGCCCGCTGTCTCAACTGGGAGCCCTGCAGCAGAGGCTTCCAGGGCTCCGTGAGCCTGGATGTGGGGACAGTAGACACAGAAGCTGAAGGAGACAAGGACTTTCCCTCCCGGAAATGGACTCTTGGCCTCCCTTCGCCTCATCGCCTGCCACCAGCTGCACACGTACATGTCTTCGGTCCATGCCGGGCCACCAGCAGCGACACAGCGGATCGTGTCCTCTGGGCTGGGACACGGCGGCCGAGGAGGGGTGGGGACGTGCCAAAGCCAGGCAGCGGGGTTCCTGAGAATCAGAGTAACTCGTCCACAAGCTTCACTCTGCTGCGGAGGAAGGCAGGCCCAGAAGGAGTTCGCGATTTGCACTCACCCAGTGACAGGTCCCCACGCTGGGGCCTTCACGAAGCCCCTCCCAGGTTGGCCCAGGTGGGTGTGGCCAAACAGGGGTGGTTGGGGGGCAGGGGGCACGGGGAGAAGACTGGCTCAGGGATGCCCGGACCCTCAGGGATCCCCGACCTGCCCTGGGTCGCGTCTGTGTCCGAACACCCCTTCTTACGAGGACACCACTCGTGCTGCGTGAGGCCTCCCTGCTCCAGCTTCAACTTGGCCAGTCACAGTGGCAGAGCCTCAGGCCCGGGGGGACCTCAGCACCTGACCCAGAGGCTCCCTGGGGGATGGCATCCAAGGTCCCCAGGACTCCATCCACGCAGGTGGACACCCAGACCCGGGCTGCCCCTTCCCCTCCTGCCGGCCTTCCCTCCCCTCCTCTGTCCTGGACAGAACTTTACTCTGTTCTTGGTGACCATCTTGGTAACAAGACTGAACTCACCACGGGACGATCAATACCAGGCCTGGTTACACAGCAGATAATCGAACACAAGTGTGTTCTTCTGCATGACCACCCCCAAACCCTCAGTTAACCTAAGGAGAGTCAGCAGTGGGCAGGACGTCTCAAGAAATTATGGATGGAAGTCAGCCCTGTTGCCGGGGCCTGGGGGCCGCGTGGGGCCTGGGGGTCGCCTGGAGCCTGGGGGCTGCCCTGAGCTTGGGGGCCCAGCCTGTGCATCCCCCCCACCCCCACCCCACCCCCCCTGGCTTCAGCAGGAGGATTCAGAGGCCGAGCCAGTGGGGACGTGTGCTCCGTGTTCTCACACTGGTTCTAGGCTGGAAGGCACAGGGAGCGTCTCTGAATTTCCGGTCCCTCATCCCTTCCCTCTGGCTCTGGGGCTGGCAGCCGGCTGTCCCCAGTCTCCTGAGGCTCAGTGGAGCGGCTGGACGCGGCCCTGCTGCTTTTGTTCTCAACCCTCTGGTTTCCCGCTCCCCAAACACCAGGGCCTCCGCGTCCACCAGAGCCACACAGATCTGCCCTCCGCGGTCCGGAGACAGGCAGCTCCCACAGGGCCCAGCAGCCCACACCCCTCCCAGGGAGGCCTTGCCCTCGAGGAGAGGCCTGGGGAGGCTGGGCTCCTGCCCTGCAGTGGAGAACATGGAAGACCCCCCACCAACTTCACATGCTGATCCACGGCCCATGCGGAGGGCTGTGTCTCCCAGAGGGAACCCCGCTCCGTGGGCTGCACTGCTCCACCGCGGCTCCCCGAGCACCCACACCGCAGGCGGCAGGTTCATGACTCAGGCGGGAGGAATGTGTTCTTTGGCACCTGCCTCCGAGGAGCTGGAGTTGGCACCCACATTGGACGCTCTCTCTGAACACGTGTGCGTCCAGGCGAGGAGGCTCTGCTGCTGTCACCTCGTCATGGCGGGGGGGGGGGGGGCTCGGTGCTGCAGGAGCCACGGGGGTCCCAGGTGGGCCCCGAGCCCCCCGGTCCCTCGGGACCTGACTCTCCCGTTTGGTGGAGGAGTTGCTTTTATAGGATTAACAGCAACACCTCCGCTGGGAAGGAGGGAGAAACATGGAAATTCACAGTAATTTCACCAAAGGCCATTCGGGCTTTTGTCTTGTGACCTTAAAATTAGGAAATGAAGCACCAAATCTACCTCCGCTGTTTGGCGAGGCAGAGTTTCAGCGGTCACACCCAGGGAGACACCTTAGCGGCTGAGACCAGCGCCACGTGGGGCGTTGGCTCCGTGACTCATGTGCACGGGCACCACCTGCTGACTCACCGAGTCTGCGCCCCGCGCCTGCCCAGCCATGGGAAACCGGCTTCTCCCGACACTGGCCCGGCCTGACCCTCTTCCCATCCAGACTCAGGAGCACCTGGGGGCCGACTGCCTTGGACCTGGTCTCCTGTGCTGGGGGCTCGATGCCTAACCCAGTGTCACTGATCGCTGAGCGAGTGCACAGACAAATAAACTACCAAGGGAACGAATATGAATGAAAAATCGCACGAGGAACTGACTGGGACAAAGAGGGCTGGGGGCCTGGTCCAGGTGCGTTTACGCGGAGGGGAGCCCGTTGGCCTGTTTCCCGTGTTCACTGGTGATAGTGTCTTTCCCTCACTCAGTCTTGTGAGGGACGACACCCTGGAGTCTGCGGCAGGTCGAGGCCCTGCACAAGGACGTGAGTTAGGGCTTGTGTCCCCAAGCCACCTCTTGTCCCTTTCTGTTCCCCCAGGGCCTCCGTTCTGTCCCCACCCCAAATATCCAGGCCTCTCAGACCGATGGCGTCCCAGGTTCTGCTGCTGCAAAGAGCTGCTGGATCTCAAGACCAAGCTTGCTACAGACCCCACCTCCGCTCGCGCACGGAAGCTGGTGCCAGCATCCTCGCTCCTGAGCCCAGGCCACCCCAAACTTGGCGCTCCGGGATCCACTGCCCGTCAGTCCCGTGAAGACACCTGGCGCGAGGCTCCACTTTAAGCAGGTGACTTGAACGTGCTGATGGGGGCTCTCGAGCCCCGCCAGGGCTGTCTGTCCCAGCCTCCTTGAAAGCACGCCATCCCAGGGAACTTACGTCACCTCCGAGGACCCTCAGAAACTCCAACGTCAGTTTCCTTTGCTGACTCACTAGGTGGGTCTCCAGACTGTAATCATCTTATTCGAATGTAAGCACAGCTGCCTCCTCGGTTGAGGCGGAAGACGGTTCTGCCGAGCTCTGCGGCTGCTCACCGTTGCAGAGGGAACTGAAGACGGAACGGGGCCACTTCTTCCCCAGCGGCTGTCAGTCAGTTCCATGTGTCTGTATGGTTTGGCTTTGGAGACGCCGGTGAGGAGCCACCGAGAGTCCAAACTCAGTGCCTGGCCACATTCAGCCACGAGTCCCTGGCCGGCCAGGTGGACGGAACCATCCTCACGGCCCTTCAGGAGGTGCTGGGTTTACCCCGGAAGACCGGGGGTCCCCGTGGAAGAGCTGGGTGTCGGGTGGGGCAGAGCCAAGGCCCCCCCTCCCACACCCCAAAACGTTACTACCGATGGTAGTCACTCAATCCCCAGTGAGAGTCTCTGCGAAACCCCGGGGCGCTGGAACCGCTGTTCACATCACACCTTGTTTAGCTCCTAAGTGGTAGGTGACAAGCACACTTCAGGGCACTTGGTGCTGACGTAAACGGAGAAGCTTCTGGTTGGGTCCCCGCTCTTGAACCGACAGTTCTTTTGAAGTTGCCGTGGGGTGGGAGTGCACGGGGGCTTCCTTGTTGGAGCCCTGCCACTCCAGGCTTCTTCCTCCTCCTCCCGCTTTCCCTTCCTTCTCTCTCCTCCTCCTCTTTTGCTGCAGAAAAGGCTGCATTGCTTCACCTAGTCCTGGGCTTGAAAGGCCTCTGGCTGGAGGGAGAGGGTCAGGCAGCGGCCGAGTCCTGGGCTGGGGAAGCTCCCGGCCTGGTCACCGGGGTGTAGCCAGGGGGTTGCTGTCTCCTGGAAGAGCCTCCCCTCCTGGTTCGGGGTTGGATTCGAGAAGTCGCGGAGGTGGGGTCTGCAGGCAGAACCAGGTGTGCTGATCAGCGCGGCCTGGCCTGGGGTCTCCAGGGTGAAACCCCATCACCCAGAGACAGCAACCCACCCAGGGAGAGCGGCCTGCACCCCACAGGGCCCAGGGAGGGGGGCAAGGAGGCCCCGTGGGCGCAGGCTGACCACCGACCACAGCTGGTTCTAGAGGCCAGGAGGACGCCCCGGAGGCTGTGCCTGGTGGGTGGCGGGCAGGATCCTCAGGAGACAGCTGTGACCCCAGCGCCGGGGTGTGCAACTCCTCGAACCAGATCCACTTTCTCTCCCCCGACGGCACTGGGGCCACGGCTCTCCCCCTGCCCAGTCGTGGGCTGGATGGTCCCCTTGCGAGTCTCATGTGCTGGGCCCCCCTTCTCTCTCCTGCCTGACTCTCCTCAGGGGTCAGTTTGTGCTGTTGCTGTTTCTGTTTCTTCCAAACAATTTCCTGCAGCTCAGAACTGGGGACCTTTTTGTAAGTTAGAGACTTTATTTCACATGGAAAAAAACTAAACACCTTAGAGTTCCCCGAGAAGCGGACTGAAATCACCTGGAGAATCTGAAAGTGTGACAAGAAATGGGGCGCAGCCCTGGCCCAAAGGGGTGCTCAGTCTAGTTGCATCTTCTGGTTAACTCGCGACTGACTGGAAAGCCATTTTCCTTTTAAATCCTGTTTTAAAATCTTCATAAAATTATATCTATTGTCCTCAGTAAGTAGATAAAAGCGAAAAAAAAAAGAGAGAGAGAGAAACACCTCTGCTTCCTGGGCGTCTTGGCCTGATTCTTCCCCCAGAGCACAGGACACAGACCCTGAAGGTGGGCGGCTAGGGTCGTGCGCCCAGGCGGCAGGTGTGACGTTCTGGAGGCGGGAACGGGGGTGGGGCCGTGCAGGGACACTGGAAGCCCTGGTCAGTGGTCACGCTGCCAACAGATCCCCCGTTTGACAGTGGACAGCCACATTCTATGTCACTGTTTCTCCCGGGTCCTCTGACCTCCTCTAGAACAATTCTCATCTGTGACGTCCTCCAAGTGGGTCTCTGCCACCTGACGGATGTCCCCCGGCGCTCCTCTCCCAGCCCGTGTGTGGCGTTCTTTCCCTCTCTCCTCTCTGAGGAGCCAGGCGTTTACTGAGCACCTACTGTGTGCTGGGCACAGACGTGGAGCCTGGTGCTCCTGCACTGCTGGCCCTGGGCCTGTGGCAGGCGGTCAGGTCAGCATGGCCGGGTGGGCTGGGGGGACCCTGTGCCCTGTGCCTAAGTATTGCGAGTGTTAAGTCAGGGTCACGGACTACATGAAACATGTCTTTCCCTTCACTTGACAAACGCCTTCAAAGCCACCTGCAATCCGCGGTTTTCCTGGTTCGACACGGCGGCTGGGCCGGGCCGGGCCCCGCTCTCGGTCGTTTTCCTCTCGTCCTCCCCTGGCTCTGCCACAGGCCACCTGTCCTGTCCTGTCCTGTCCTGTCCGGGTCCGACACTGCACTGGCTCTGGCAGGAGGACTATTTGGGGAGGGGACTGTAGAGTCTACGAGGGGTCAGGTTAGGGTTGGGGCTGGATTGGGACAGGCTGTTCTCCCAGGAGGAAGTCCTCCCGCCTGAGTCCAAGGTGGCCCTGGTCCCCGGGGACGTCCTGCTCTGACTAGGTGGAGTGGGGCCGGGTGCCCTTGTCTGGACCCACCGAGTCGGCCGGAGTGCTGGCCGTTGTCATGGGTATGCGGTTCCCTTCTGCTCCGGGCACCGAGCACAGCGAGAACTTGGGTAGAGGCACCGCCCAGGTTGAGAGAGGCCGGGTGTTTCCATGGGTTTGCGGCAGGACCAGGCTAGGGGCTACGGCAGGCCTGGAGAGGCACCTGGGGACGGTGGCCCCACTGTGACTGCGTCTGTCCCGTCTTCTTCCCCACCTGCCTTCTGTTAGTTGAAAGGCTCTCCGTCCTCTCAGCTGCCCGGTCACCATGTCGGGACACCCCTGACTCAGTCTCCAAACACAGTTAGTCAGCACCTCCCCACACCGTCCTGTCCGCCTGGTCACTGTGGTCCCTCTGCAGACCATCAGCGTCTGGACTCCCACCTCCTGCTGTCTGTCTCCTGACCAGCTCAGAATGCGCCACAGCTCCCGGGGCACACGGGCAAACCCAAAGTGGGCTGACGCTGGAGAGCGTGGCATCCGAGCCTTCGTGTGGGCTGAAGCTCAGATGTGGAGTCGGCCCCAAGTGATCAGAAATGAGACCTGGGCTTGAGACTCACTGGGGAGCGGGGTGAGGAGAGACGGGGCCTGGGAAGGCAGGTCCAGTTCCCAGCACCAAACAGCACCCTCCGTGGTGCCTCCCAGTACTCACTGCAAGGCAGGAGGTGTTCTGGCCATGGGGGAAGCTGCCCGAGAGGTAACCAAACACAGTGCCCGGAGTTCGGGGCGCTGAGGTGTGTAATGGTATTCCGCAGGATGTTCCTAATTATCTGTGAAATTGAGGCTCTATTTTCAGATAAGACCAAAGATGTGATTCCACCAAATGAGCTGAAAATGCCTCTTCCTCCTCCGTCCCTGAGTGAGCAGGGGTGGCCCATGTCACACAGACCCCGTTGGCCTGCGTGGGCAGTGCTAATGGACTGGTCACCTTGGCTGGGGAGGGGACAGCCACAGCCTCCCAAGGCCAGTGTGAACATAGCCGAGCTTCTGGGGGCTGGGGGCAGACTAGTTAGGAAGGCAGCTCAGAGCGACCGTGCCCAGCATAGGGGTTCCGGCTGCACAGGCAGGCGTGTGGGGCCCCACACGCTTTTCCTCAGGGACTTTCTCACCTAAACCAGCAGCCCAGCTGCTGAGCTGGGTGTGGAGGAGGGGCCTGTGTGGGGCCTGCCTTCCACCGGGAGTCCAGGGTCTGCTGTTGGGGCGCCAGGGTCCCCTACGTACATGGTGAATGTGCTGCTTCCTGCGCTGAGTCGCCTGGGGGAGCAGGCAGCCCCCAAACCAGAACAGAGGAGGGGCTCGCTGAGCTCCAGCCTGGCCTCGGACGCAGGAGACAGGCAGGAAGAGGGGACAGAGGCCTTGGCCCAGTCCCATTTCCCTCTGTCTTCATCGTCTCCAAAGGGAGGGGCTCAGGGGCACAGTGCCACCCCTGCTGGGTCCAGACCTCGACGTGGACCGTGCAGAACTGGCTGTGAGAAGAGACCCTGTGGTGAGCAGAGACTTCCTGTCTAGGACACAGACGTCCCTGACGACTAAGGAAAGAGTGATTTGTCTCGACTTCATTAAAATTAAGAACTTCTGTTCATCAGGAGGCACCAACAGAGAGCGGAGGGGCCCCGCAGGGACACAGTGGGACACTGCCGGCAGGAGGCCACCAACACCAAGGATGGATAGCTGCACACGTCAGCAGGAAATGCTGACAATCCCACTTTCAAGTGGGCAGAGACTGGAGTAGGCCCTTCGTGCCTGGACGCCCAGGTGTGTGGCCGGTGGTGGAAAGGGGTCACCGCCACTTTGATCAAGAAAGCGCCCGGACGCCACAGCCCCAGCTCCAGACTGACTGCAGGTCTAAGGGCAGACAGACCGTGAGTTGGGTGTGGAGCAGGAGGGGCCCCCATGGTCCTGATGGAGCAGAACTGACAGCAGCGTCCCCACTGAGCACACAGAGCTGCTCCCGACGGCTACCCTGCTGGGCGCACCCCCCGCACAGAAACGGGTGGCTGTCTGCTGGGGACACGCATGGGGGTGTTGTGTATAAGGGCCAGACCCAGATGCAACCCAGATGACCAGTGTGCTGTGTCCACACACAGGAATGCTCCATGATGCTGAACAAAGCAACCAGAGGTCAGATCTGTAGGAAGAGTGTGACCCCAGTGACAGAGGGTCAGAGGCGGGCGGAAGTAGTGGTTGGTGACCGGGGTCAGAACAGGGACCGCCTCTGAGCTGCTAGGGACCATCCGCGTCTCCGTCTCGGTGGAGGTCTGCGGGCAGACACCTGTGTGAACTTTCTCTAAGCCGTGTGCTTCGCTGTACGTTAGTTGCACCAAGTTCAAAGACTCTCGGACCCTGGAATTGGGCCACCTTGGGTTGAATCGAGGTCTGTGGTGCGCTCTGCTCCCGCATGAAGCTGCTCCAGCGGCTGGACCTCCCTGGGCCTCGGTTTTCATCTGGGAAACGGGCTGACAGCAGCCCCCACTTCAGACATGGCTGAGAGGCTGGAATCAGTAAAGACCAATGGAGCGCACGGAGTCCTGGCTGGGGCTGCCGAGCCCGGGAAGCCCGGCTGCTCGGTTGTCGGACTGCTCGTTCTCTCCAGGCGTCAGACGTGTTTGCCGTGGGCAGCACCAGCCCCGCCTGTTCCACATGCTCCCTGCCTGGCCCCGCTTCACTCCCACACCCACACCAGGTCCCAGGAAGCAGCCAGTCCGGGAGCTCTGTTCTGCGCAGGCTTCACCTACGGTGCACAAACTGCTCAAAAATGTGCACCAGCCACCACTGTGCTGCGCCTGCCATCAGTTTAGGCTCCCAGTAAACATTAGAAACTGTACACAAAGCTAAGCGTTGAAGGCAAGATTTGAATATAGAACTGCTTGTTATGCCAATAATTTTTTCTTCAACATGGACCCAAAAAGTGTCTTAAATCTGGAAAATCTAACTATGTTTCTTTCCGAAAAAGCAGATGAACCCTTAATGATTTAGAAACCGATACATCTCCAAGATCCAAAATCAAAGCCACTCAGCCCAGACAGGGGAACACAGACCGAGGGGCAGGATTCGGGAGCCCTGCGGGGCCAAGGCTTCCAGCTGGGGTTCCCCAATTCCCACCGTTCTGCTCGAGACCCGGGCGGACATGCCTGCACCCAGGTCACTAAGCCACGCCAGCCTTGCTGAGGTCTCGTCGAGGGAGGACGTCATGTCTTCAGGCGTGTTTTGACCAAACACCATCAGGAAGTTGGATGAGAAAAAACCTGAATGTGTTTCTGCCCCAGGTTTCAGGAGCGGTTCCCTGCAGCCCGTGTTCTGAGCTCTGGGGAGCAAGGTAATTATCCCCAAATCCTGTTGAGGGTGAGTGTGTCAGAGTGTTCTGTACAAACACACACACGCTTGAGGAAGAGGCCCTCCAACGCCTGTCTTTGCATCTGAAGGTGTAGATGAGCAGAGGTGAGAGGTGGGCACCTTGGTGACGTGACTTCTGGCTCCTCGTCTTCGTGGCTTCTGAGCTGCCGTTTAGGCCACTGCTATCTTTTCAGCAGAGCACCTGGGGGCTCCGAGGGGCCGTCGAGACGTGGTGAACAGGACTGGACGAGACCCGCTGCGGACAGGCACCCCCGCCCTCTGCAGTGACCGGGTGGGGTGGCGAGCTGCTCACACTCCCCGCAGACACGGCTCTCGGAGACGCTGCCGTTGGAAGGCGCCCCTCCCCGTCAGCCTCCTATAATTGCTTTTGGAAGCCACGGTTCGCTCAAACCTGTCACATGTCTGAGGCTGTCGTGGTCACATCGTTCAGAGGAATGGGTGCAGGAGGACGGGGTCTGGATTTTTCTGTCAGGGTTCCTTTTTTTTAAAGTCAGAGGGCTTCTCTTCTGTCCACAAGCGGAGGAGGCACACAGAGGCTGGCGGTGACAGCTGTGCCGTGGCCGGGGGTTTCTCCGCAGCATCTGGGCAGATGTAACAGAGTTGTCACCCGGAAAAGGAAAACAAGAACTACCTCGGTTCTTAGTCACCCCAAAAAAAGAATTTTTGACGAAAGACAAAAAGCATGATATAGACAAGACTTTCATTCCTGAAGTAAAAAAATAGTGGAAGACAGTCCACGCCCGAGGACTGAGTGGGCCAGCCCGAGGGAGGAAACGTGGCGCCGCTCCTCTGCTCCCCTGTGTTTATGTCCTGGTTTTGTGACTGACTGGCTGGCTGACTGACTGACTGATTGATTGACAGCTCAGGCCCCCTGTGCTCTGGGTTGTTCCTTTCTCCTACCTCCCCCCGCCCAGTGCGCGTTTCTATCGGAACTGCCTAACAGAGGGACCCCCGTGACGAGTCACGGACTGCGAGGCAGGCGGCGTGTGCGAGGCCGTGGAGGTGAGGGTAAAACCCTGGGTCCTCACCTTTCACAGTAGGAAGCCGGCAGATAATCCCTAAAGCTTAAAGATCGTGAAACAGCAGTGAAACACAGTTTTTAAAGACTGGAGGTTAAAATGGAGTTGAAAGAATTAAAACGGGGGCCTGTACAGAGTGAGAAGCGGGGTGTGGCCGGGAGTGACTGAGAACGTGGTTTTGTGGTGGTTGCTGTTGCTGTGAGTGTGAAAATACGTCTAAGTTTAAAAGAATGTATCACTTTAATAAAAAGTAAAGAAGACAATGCGATGATAAGTCTAAAGCAAGGGAGCCTGAGGGCGAGAAGGGAGCCCCAGGAGGACGGGCAGGCCTCCCCACGCCCAGAGCAGGGGCTCCGCTTGAGGCTGGTCTCGAGGCTGGAGCTCCCCAAAGACAGGGCTGGTGCCAGGGAACGGGTGCCCTCAGGTCAGGCTGCGGGCACTGCCCGCAGCTCGAGGAAGGGGTTGCGGGGCCCTGGTGGTTCTCCCGCGGCCCAGACCTGCTCTGCTGGGCAGGGGGTGACTCCACCCCACCAGTGCCGAGCTCCTGCGACACTCACGGACGGAAAGGAGGCTGCAGGTTTTACCTCCTCAGTGGTTAGGTTTCCAAAATAGGATCTGGCAAATGATTAAACTAAATTGCAGACCTAATTGCTTTCTCTTAAAATAATATTAAAGCAAATGTGATATTGTGTTTAACTTGGAGGAGTGGTGCCTCTGGCAACGCAGTTCTGCTCTGAGTTCCACAGGGGAGGGCTCTCCCCTACAGGCTGCTCGTGCAAAAATATTATGAAATGAAGTCCTTGACGTCTGTTAAGGTAAAGAAGTATTTTTAAATGGAGCAAACGCCACTTTGGTGAATTCTTCACCCCTCCTTTCTGCCTTCGACCCCAAAAGCAAACGGCCCCCACTGACGAAGGAGGGATGGCTGAATGCCACGTGGGTCCCCGAAGGACTTCGGGCCGAGACGTGGCCATGGGGCCCAGGCCTGGGTGCGAGATATGGAAACCGTGACTCACGGGGCCTCCTACTCCCAGGCCCCGTTCCAGGTGCCACAGCAAGGCTGGCCCTGCACAGGCTTGTGCCCAGCAGGGAGGGCGACGTGGGCTGTGGTGGCTGTGGGCACAGTGCCGCCCTGTGGATGGCAGGGCCGCCGGTGACGGGCCCAGAGGACGAGAAGGAAACACCTTCTGGAGAATCCAAAGGGTCAGATTAGAGCCCGCGGGCCAGGCAGGCCTTTGGAAGGTGAAAAACAGAGTGAAGGACAGTTTTAACCACCTTCCCACATCCTGCTGTTCTCAAATTCACTCTCAAAGTTACCTTCACTCAGCTGCCAGGACAGCTGTTCACAAGGCCAGGCTGGGGCTCCAGGGGCCGGACCCTCCCCTCCTGGCCCGGCCGCCCCAGGCGAGGCTGCGCGGGGCAGGGCAGGAGGGACGGGGTGCGCCCCCCGCGCCCCCGCCCCCACTCTGAAGTAGCTCTTTTTCTGTGTCCCAAGTTAACTGGAAAAAAGGAAACTACAGAGAGAAAGGGAGAGGTGAAAAAACATGGTCGTAAATCTGGGATCTGTTTTTACTGGTGCTTCTATTTCAGATTTTCAGCTGGAAAAATACTTTCATGCATTCCAGGCACCTCAGTGTTGGCCGAGAGATAATGATAAATGCAAAAAGCTTAAAAAAAGAAAAGGAAAGAAAAGAAAGGAAAGGAAAGGAAAGGAAAGGAAAGGAAAGGAAAGGAAAGGAAAGGAAAGGAAAGGAAAGGAAAGGAAAGGAAAGGAAAGGAAAGGAAAGGAAAGTCCTTCTTGGGTCCAGGAGAGCAAATCCTGGTAAACTTGCCTCGGGGCTTCCCCCCCATTCAACCCGAGCAGTTTGCTTCAGCTTTTCCAGTGCCGTCTCCCCCGGCGCCCCTTCCACGGTCTCGTGTGCCAGGAGCGCCCTGACTCCGGAGCAGCTGCCCTGCGCCAGGCCCTGCTCTCCCGTCCGGGCTGCGGGCTGCGGGCTGCCAGGAGCCCTTTGGGGAGGCGCCAGGGGGAGCTTCCCTGGCGCGGAACAATTTGGGCAAAAGGTTTCAAACGCACTGGAGTGAAAATGCACACGAATGTGAGAAGCCGGGCGTGCCCCTCGCAGCCGGGGAGAAATGCGCGGGTGCACGTCTGGCGAGGGCCCGGGGCCCCCGCGCGGGCCCTGCTGTGGGCACACAGCGCTCCTTGTTCGTGGGTTGGGCCTGATGGATCCCAGGCCTAAACCGAGGCCTTTTTACATGCGGCTGTGGTTTTCTTCCCGCTTTGCTGTGAAAGGACTGTTTTTGCCGAGCCCGGTGAGTCTGTACACGGCGGGTACGCGTGGCTCACGGAAGCCAAGCCCCGATAGGTGGGTTTAATTTGCTCCAGCTGTGCTGGCCAGCCCCTCTGCCCACTGTGACTGGCGGGTGGGGTCGTGGGGGTACCCTCTGAAGCAGCTGCAAACCATTCAGTCACATAAACTGAAACGAGAAGAGGGCGAAAAACCCAGACTTGCAGTTGGGCCTCACCCTACAGCTGTGCTCACACAGCCCAGCGAGACAGCAGCCCAAACAAAGCCGCCCCGGCCCGGCCGCTGCCGGAGGGAAGGAAGGAGCGCGCTGTAAGCCCCAGGTATCCGCTGCACTGCAGGCCAGCTGGGCGGACGCGGGCGCAGCGACACCTCCAGCTGGCGGGCGCTCTTGGCAGCCGTGTCCCCATCTCTGCATCCTGGTGGGTGATGAGCATCACCAGGTCTGGACTCCAGCTGCCCAGGAGGCCAGTGTGGCCGGGGAGGGGGGTTATGTCCTGGAGGGGCCCAGCCCCCAACGCTGGGCAGGAGGAGACTCCCACAGACGGACTGCTGGGCGTCCTGCCCACCCAAAATGATTGCCAAGGGCGGGTCCTCCTGAGAGCTGAGAGGCAGCCAGACTGAGGGCAGGAGAGGGGCGGGCAGGGCTCGGCAGGGCCCAGAATGTCCAGGGAAAGTGACAATCGAGAGCTCCCAGGGCAGCCTGCAGGGAGCCCCACGCACCCAGCCTGGTACAAGCCCCTGCCTGCCCCTCCCTGTTCCACATCCCAAGTCTGCACAATTCCAGCATCTGCAGGATGCAGGGCGGCAGGGGGGGCAGTGTTGAGCACATTGGTCCACACACATGACCACGCCGCCCCTTCTGCCCACGCAGTGCTGGCCTGAGGGCTCACCCCAGGGGCGGTGAGACTCAGTCATGGAGGGCGGGGCTTTGAAGGATGTGGAGGAGTTTTCGGAGGAGAAGCATTCCCCAACGTGACATGTAAAAGCACCAAGTGATTAAAGCGTCTGGCTTTTTCTAGAAGTAACACGACTCTCCATGGCTGAAGATCAGGGTGTGTGGAGAGGGACGAGTGTGAGGCTGGAAACGGCCCCTTGGGCTGGGTTGGAGTCGGGTCTCTGGAGGAGACTTCGAGAGGGTTTGAGGGCAGGACTGCAGGGCAGTCTTTCCGAGTCTGGTGTGGGGTCGGCTCACCTGTGCAGGCACAGTGCTGGGTACGGGTCCTACTGTGTCCGGGAACTCGGCCCAGAGTCATCCTCGAGACTGGTGATTCTGTTTTCAGTCTCTCTCTGCCTAAAATTGTTAACGTGACTTTGTTCCTAAGACTTGGCCACGGGCCACCAGTCTCGTTTGGGGAGGGGCCAGGCTGGGTGCTGGGGCTGCGGTCACTCTGCACCAAGGATGCTGCGGTGTAGAGTAGGGCTCGGTGCACATTTGCTGAACAAAGAAGACAGACCCTCTCTGTTTGCAGCAGGCTGGGCTGGGACAGGGAGACCAGGGAAAAAACTAGAAACTGGCAGAAAGAGGGGCTGGGGTCCACTCAGGCCTGGGGACACAAAGGGGAGGAGTTGGCAGCAGAGGGGACAGGACAGACCCCACACCTGCGGGATGTGCTGTCAGGTGGGGGTTCCTGGGAGGGAGGCCCAGGCCCGAGGCTCCGTCTCCCTGGTTCAGGGAGGGTTCCCGCCAACTTGGCTTCAAGGGTGCCATTTGCTCTGGGTGCAGACGTGGGAGCAAGTGGGGGTGGCTGGGGTATCTCAAGGGCTGGTGGAGGTGGCTCTGCCTCCTCCCAGTGTCTGCTCCCTGAAGGTTCCGCTGAAACCCCTAGGGACGCAGCCAATCAGAGATGCACGTAAACAGAGTTCTATTGTGAAAGTGCTCGTGGACTGTTAAAAGGCCATCAGTCATTCATACGTTAGTGCGAATAAGGCCAGGGCTGTTCTGTCCCAACCTCGGGAGCTAAAGGGCTGGTCTGAGTCCCTGGAGGGGCTCTGCTGAAGCGGTCAGGCCCGGGTCAGGCAGGGCCTGCAGGCTGAGGGCCTGTGCCCCTTCTCTCTCCACGCCTCCTGCCTCAGGGGGTACCCAGGCTGCTGCGGGTGCAGCCCAAGCTCGGGGCAGAAAGTGAGGTTTGGAACCAGGTAGCTTTAGTTGGGGAACTCCCTGTTCGCTTTTAGAACGCACCCTTCAAATCCAAGCCCTTCCTCAGAAACAGCATCCGGAAGACATGGGCTGTCCCAGAATCTGGACGCACCTCCTGGGAGGCCTGAGATCGAGTCCATGAGCTTTCTCTCTAAAGGGACACCTGCACACACGCACACCCCTGCTGGCCTCTGAGCCACGACTTTGGTCCCCGGACCCTCCTTCCCGCCCTCCTGTGGGTCAAGTCCCAGGAGTGGAGAGAGCACTGACCTGTTTTCACTCTGATTCAATCTGGTGCCAGAATTGTTTTTAGCCTCCATCCCTTTCCTCAGCAAATGTTCTTTATTAAAAGAAACGTAATTAAGAGTACTAAGCAGTAACTGAATAAATGGTCCATCTGATGGTTCTGTGCCCTGGAGCCCCCCACCCCGGGCCCCGCCTCCTCGGCAAAGCATCTAATCTGCTGCTATTTATGGCCGATCTTCTATCACCACTCAAGGGGCCCAGAGCGACTGAGGAAAAGAGCAGAATAGAAACTTTCCCTCCAAAGGAACCGTGGATGAGGGCTGCCTCTGGAGCTGTCCTTTTTCTGCTCGACCCATCGTGTGCACATGGGTGTACCGTGCCCGTCTGAGACCTGGCTTCGGTTCTTTTGAGCATATACCCAGGAGTGGAATTGCTGGCTCATGTGGTGGTTCCATACTTAATTTTGTTTTAGGAACCTCCATATGTTTCCCACAATGGCTGCACCATTTTCCATTCCCACCAACAGCCCGCAAGGGTTCCAGCTGCTCCACATCCCTGCCGGCCCTTGTTTCCGGATGTTTGGATAGTAGCCATCGTCACGGGTGCGAGGTGGTATCTCACTGTGGTTTTGGTTTGAATTTCCCTGACGCGTGATATGGAGCACCTTTCATGTGCTTACTGGCCATCTGTGTGTCTTGTTTGGGGCATGTCTGCTCAAGCCCTTCGCCCATCTTTAAATCCAGTTGCTTGTGTTTTGTTGGTGGGTTGTGGGAGTTCTCTATATATTCTGGATGCTAATCCTTTATCAGATACGTGGTTTGCAAATGTTTTCTCCCCTTCCGTGGATTGTCTTTTCATTTTGTTGATGTTGTCTTCTGATGCACCAACATTTTTAATTTTTCATGAAGTTAAATTTGCGTATTTTTTCTTTTGTGCCCTGTACCTTTGGTGTCATATTCAGGAAATCACTGACAAACCCAATGGCATGATGCTCTTGTCCTGTGTGTTCTTACATTTAGGTCTTTAATGCATTTTGTGGTAATTTTTTTATATGGTGCGAGGTGCACGGGGATGTCCAGGTTTCCCAGCACTTGTATCTTCTTGTTGTTGTTGTTTTAAACTGAACTATAATCAGTTACAATATGTCAGTTTCTGGTGTGGAGCATAATGTCCCACTCATGCATATGCATACATATATTTGTTTTCATATTCTTTTTCATTAACGGTTATTATTACAAGATATTGAATGTAGCTCTCTGTGCTATACAGAAGAAATTTATTTTCTATCTATTTTTATGTATAGTCATTAATATTTGCAAATCTCAAACTCCAAAATTTATCCCTTCCCAACCCCTTTCCCCCAGTAACCATATGATTGTTTACTATGTGAGTCAGTTTTGTAGATGAGTTCATTAGTGTCTACTATTTTGTTTTGTTTTCTTTTTTAGATTCCACATATGACTGATATTATATGGTATTTTTCTTTCGCTTTTTAGCTTACTTCACTTAGAATGACATTCTCCAGGGACATCCATGTTGCTGCAAATGGTATTATTTTATTCTTTTTCATGGCTGAGTAGTATTCCATCATATAGATGTACCACAGCTTCTTTACCCAGTCCTCTGCTTCCACTCAGGTTGCTTCCATGTCTTGGCTGTTGTAAATAGTGCTTCTGTGAACCCCTTGCACCCTTATTAACAAGACCGCCCTTCCCCACAGAATGGTCTCAGCATCTTTGTTGAAAATCATTTGACTGCACAGGTAAGGCTTTATTTCTGGGCTTTCGATTCTGTTCCTGTGGTCCATGTATCTGTCCTCGTGCCGGGACCGCCCTGTTTTGATGACTGTATCTTTAGGATGCATTTTAGAATCGAGAAGTTGCACAAGTCATTTTTAAAGCTATGCTGGAACTGTTGTCACGGAACTCGAGGTGTGACCATGGGGTGACAGTTAAGTCCATCTCCAGAGGGACCTGAGCTGGGGTGCGTGCCCTGCAGTGCCCAGGGGGCAGGCAGCCTGTGGGCAGGCCATGAACAGTGTGTTGAGAAGCCACTGGGATTAAGGCAAGTGTGTTGACAGGGTTGCAGTGGCCTGTTCTGATGGCAAGGTCTGACCACACGCCTTGGCCCGGCTCCGAGGGCCTGCACTGCTCCTGTGATGATAACACCGGACCCGATTGTGATGCTGAGTCCTCTCCTGAATCAGGTGGGCCTCCCAACACTGCCCGCGAAGCTTGTGTTGGTCAGAGGCTCCACCGAATTTCCCTTTCCTGTGTCCATAGAAAATCATCTCACTGTGCTGTCAGAACACACTTCGCCCACAAAACACCTACTGCTAAGATCACATTCGCCCTGGAGCTGCAGGCCCAGGGCAGGAAGGTGGGACTACTTCCCTCACCTTTGGTACAGGTGATGCCATCTGGTGCAAGGTTTGTCTTTCCTCTGCGGACTGTCTACTATGCCTGGCCCATCAATGCAACCGTGAGGACCAGCTGCCCCGTGCTTCATGCGCCAACATTGTTCTGGAGAAGCAGCATCTTTTCCATCAAAATAAACTCCAATCTTTCTTCAGTTTCCACTTTTAAAGCCAGAGGCACATCCCGTGGAAACAACCCCCAATCAGAGTGTCTCCAACATCTGTGGGGCCTCGGCCACATGCATGGCCCAAGGTCCGGGGCTCTGGCCGACTGTGTTTCTATGCGGAGTCTCACGGCTGCTTTCCTGAACCTCGTCTTCCACGTCTGCATCCCACTCTCAGGCCGGCAGGAATCCCACCCCCAGGGAACCCCACCTCCCGCGCCTGCCGGGAGGTAGCCACGCAGCCCCCAGCACATGCCCGAAAGTACCTGACACCCAAAGCTTCGGGTTCAGGGAGAAACCAATCCATCCCCAGTTCTACAAAGTCAAGCGTTTGCAGGTCAGTGTGTTCAGGACAAAGGGTGTTTCTCTCCTTGTGTCGGAGCCACCGCATGTGGCTGCTTTCAGAGGCTCGGCGCAGCTGCCAGCGGGGACAGGAAGGGAAGGAATGCTCTGGGCTGGCCCTGCATAGCGCCCTCGACACTTCACTCCCGCAGAGCCAGCGCCCCCAGACCCTCCCGGGTCAGGCGGGTGATCACCAGCTCTCACTCGGTCTTCCAGAGCCGCCCGCCCTCCCCACCGCGTTTTACGTGAACTCTGGGGTCCCGCCGGCTGGAAGTGAGTTCTGTTTGTCAGCCGCCCTGTGGCTTTTGGACGAAGCCAACTTGAAATTAGTTCATGACGATCCAGACACACACAGCAGCTCAGAAACCACACGGGAGCTCCGCGGGTGGAGGGGCCCCGTCCAGGGCAGCCAGGCTGAAATTTACAGCGGGGACCTGGGCCTCGTCAGCCGGTGACGGGTGTCGACTGAATCGCGGCTTAGTCACCCATTCGCTTGGCAGGACGGAGGGGATGAGGAAACGCGGAAAAGGTCAGACAGTAGGAGTGTGTCTAGACGTTCTATTTTGGATGCTTCATGCGGGTGTCCTGTAGCAACCTTTGCGAACACGGTCTTTTAGCAACATTGTCAAAAGCATTGTCTCTTGAGGGGGTGCTCTGTTTGCAGGTCAACACTCCCACGTGCTGCACTCAGCCACAGGGCCCCCCACGCCTCAGCTTAGAAGCTGGGCCGGGAAACCCTCCGAGGCCCCCACCTCTCCGGGGCCTCTCGCGGCAACGCCCGGCTCCTGGGAAGGACGCCTCTTGGGAGGAGGCCAGGCCCTCCAGAAGCGCGTCCAGGGCTCACAGGCAGACACGCCAAGAAGCAGAAGCGGCTTCTTTTCCCTCTGGGCCTGATGGGGAGGCTGTTTATGGTCTGTCTTCTAGTCATCCCTGCTGGGTTGAAGCTGACCTGAGGGCTGAGGAGGGGAAATCACCCACGTGACCTGGCCTCTGACTGCCCAGCCCTGTCCTGAGCTGAGGGGACGGGAGGGTGGAGAGAATTTGGGGAAGAAAACAGGAGAGTGTGCGGCCCCCCAGCCTCTGCATCTCCAGGCTGAGGTTACTGCAGGGTTGAAGACAGCCCTCCCGGTGGCTCTCGACCCCACGGGACACGGGGCACCGTCGGCAGACGGGCACAGCAGCTGGGGTGGGGGTCAGGGTGCTGCCCAGCCCCCTCCAGGCACAGGACAGACATTGCAGACTTACCTGGCCTGAGGGTCGCGGTGCCGAGGGTCAGAGACACGGCTCTGGGGATCAGGCCAGGCGGTGAATGAGAACAGCTCTCTGACCTCGTTTCTCACACTTTCACCGTTACTGCTTTTACTGCGGCCACCCACCCTCTCTCTCCGCCGTCCTGGGCGCCACAGGGAGGTCTGGGGGCCAGCTGCCCCCTGCCCCGCACACCACGACGCTTACCAGCTGCTGCCCAGAGATCAGCTGGGCTGGGGCGCCCCTCTCCGGGCTCCGTCCCGCAGACTGCAGGGCCTGTGTGATGGGTTCGTTTTGCCCTCAGAGCCGGGGCTTTCTGACCTCTGGCCCTGGGGCTGGGGGTGCAATGGTCATGTCAGAGTCCCCCAGCGTCCACTGTTTGGCCCAAACAGATTCTCGAGCATTTAAAGACCATGCAAATTCTGTTGACAACCACTGAATCCATGTCATAGAGTGGATGAGATATAAATTGGTCATTGTTGAGAAAATGCATGTACTGACTTTCAGCTCAAACAGTAAATAAAATGCCTCAGTTTTCTGTCCTCACTGAAATCACTTAGGAAAAAGGAGGATGAAGATAAATACAAACATTATCTCTGAGCAGCCTGGAGGTGCTGGGAGCCTCAGGCCTTCCACATGGTCTGCACCACCCATTCAGAGGAGATTATGCAGGACTGCAGATGGCCAGGGGCGGACTGCGCTGCAGGAGGTCTCAGCAGACAGACCAGGACGCCGGACTCTGCAAAGCAGGTGATGCCAGAGCCCGGGATCCTGGGACAGAAAATGCGGCAGGGTCGTGGGCCATCAATAGAACCATCCCCGACCTTATTTGGTGCCAGGGGACAGGGACATGGGCTGGACAAGGAAACCCCCGCAGTGGCCTTTGGTGAGGTGAGCCAGGAGGGGCCCGCACTGTGTTTCCCTGCAGGGCTGACCTCCCAGGAGGGAGAAATCCAGGTGAACCCAAGTGAGTGGACCCACCCTGTGCACACACTTGTGTGCGAGGGCACTGCTGAGGGCCAGGGAGCATCCACCAGTCCTGGAACACTTGCTTGACCATTTGCCGCACGGACCTCTAGCGTATGGAAGGCCTCTGGAGAGCTCACCACGGGTGACGAGGATTAATAACCAAGAGGGTCTGTGCAAAGACACTGCAAAAAGCAGGGAAGGGGGAACCACAGACAGCAAAGAGCACATGCCATCAGGGAGCTCTCAGACGGAGCCGGAGGGACACAATGTCACGAGTGCAAAGGAACAAAGGGAACTGTTGCCTCTCCTAAACGAGAGGTCAAGCAGAGACGCCGCAGCTCGCGGAAGAGCTGATGGAACCGTTGAAGGAGAGGGAAAAATAAGTGGCAGAATCTAGGAAAGACTTGGAGAAGAAGAATAAAACCGCCCGAGGGTGGCAGCCCAGAGAAGCTGAGACGAGGGAACGAGACTGCTGGAAACACGGACAGGCGAGCAGAGCTAGTCTGGTGTGAACAGAGGGGACAGCAAGACGGAAGAGAAAACAGTTCACCTGGAAGACAGGCCCTGAGGAGGAGGGGTCAGCAAGACCGCCCTGTCTGCAGGGGCCCCCTAGGCTCCCCGCAACCCCTGCCCCGCCTGCCGAGGCACCATCTCTGTGGCTGCGCACCTGGGGCGGAGAAGGGCCAGCGCTCAGTGACCCCCGGTGAGCCTCCTCTTACCAGTCGCACAGACAGTGAGTGAAGCGGGAGCCAGGCAGGGCTCACCCTCCTCCTGCCCCTGGGGCTCCCCGACCCATGCACCCCTCCCCGGCCCTGCCATCCCCTCCTGGTGCCAGCGCTGCCCTTCCCGGTTCACAGGGCTCCCGCATCTGGGGAGCAGCTGGCCTGGTGCTGGACGGTCCTGCCTGTGACACGGAGCTGGATGGAAGGACTGTTCTGGCCTTCCTCATCGAATGATCACTGGAGAGACACCAGGGAAGAAACGGCTCTCAAGGTTGGAGCCTAGGAACAGCTGAGCTAATTCTGAATATTGGGTTGTTTTTACTTTACAGACACTCTTAGGATGTTGCGGCTCCTCCTGGTTTGCGTTTGCTGCCGAGAAGCCCAGCAAGCAGCTGGCCAGTGTGGTGGGTCGAATGGTGGCCCCCGAGAGATACGCCTCCAGGAAGCTCGGCACCTGACCTTGTGTGGAACGTGGATCTTTGCAGACGTGACTTAGGCCAGGATCTCGGGATGAGATCACCCTGGGCTGTCGGGTGGTCACCGACACCCCCGATGCGTGTGAGACGGAGGAGCGGCCCGGGACGGCCCCCCCAGAGTCTCCAGGAGGTGCCGACCCTGCCCACCCTCCACCTCCGACCCCTGACCTCCAGGACCGGGGCGGGATAAACTCCTTGCGCCACCCAGTCCATGGGGTTGGTGACTGCAGCCCGGGAGATGGAACGCCCTGCACAGTGCGCACTGTGACGTCACAGCAGCCTCGCTCCCTCACCCCGATGTCCTCCTGCGGCCTGCTGTCCACGTGGGCACTCAGGGTTCCTCTGGTCCCTGCACAGTCTGAGTGTCCACCTGCATCACTGTCCCTGGCCGTCTGGGTGTGGCCGGTGCTCACATGGACGGCCCCCTGCTGTTTCCAGGGTTGTAGCCTGGCTTAGGGAGGAGCAGGAAGGGGCTCGGCCTCCTGCTCAAGTGGGAAGTGAAATTCTTTTCCAACCCTGTTTGGAACAAGGCAGACGATGAACAAGGACAGCAGCGGAGGGACAGAGAAGGACCCTGGGGAAGCCCAGTTGCAGCCCTGTACCCCTGCACCCCCTGAACCCACTGCACCCCCTGAACCCCTGCACCCCCTGAACCCACTACACCCCCTGAACCCACTGCCCCCAACACTGCACCCCCACTGCACCCCCTGGACCCACTGCCCCCCATGCTGCACCCCCGAACCCACTGGACCCCTCTGAACCCACTGTACCCTTCTGCAAGAGGTCACAACTGGGACCCAGAGGCTGTGGAACCCTCCTGTCTCTGAGGGGCAGGGACCTCACCCGAGCCCTTCCTTAGAGGCGCCCACAGTGTGATGCCTGCGCCGCCATCTTGGTAAACCTATGGTTCAGTCCTCCCTTCACACTCGCTTTTCAAAGGCCCTGGACTAACCGGGCTTTGAAACCTCTGTTTGCTGATGTTAAGGACAAAAGGAGGCTGTCTGACACAGCCCGAGGAAGGGGGCACTGGGGCAGCACTCCTGTCTCCACGACGCTGTCCTGAGTGGATGTCGTGCTGGAGGGGCAGAGGGCTGCTCCGGGCAGCTAGGCTCTGAGGCGGGTCCCCGTCCAGCCATCGCCCTCTCTGGCGCGAGGGACGGGAGCCCAGCCCCTCCTCCAGCTGCTTCCCCGGCCCCACGTCCAGGGGTGGGGGAGCTGCAGCTCCAGAGGTTTGTCATCATGGCCCACCTGTGCCCGTCCTCGGGCAGAGCTGCAGGCCCCAGGCCCCGAGACACAGCTGGGCATCTGGTGAAAACGCAGGTTCTCATTTCAAACCATTTCATGAGAAACCAGTTTTGGGGGTGGGGGTTACTGTGCAGCCAGAAAAGGCAGAGCAGCTAAGCCCCCGCCGTGCAGGGCCCTCCTGAACCCCTGTGCCTCCTCGTGCAGCGAGGTCGGCCCAGGAAAGCCGACAGCCTCCAGCGGCCGCATGAGGGGCCAGCCCCTCGGCCACAAAAAGGCTACCCCGTGGGCCCTGCTGGCTGCGGAGGGGTCTGGCCCGCTGGCCCAGCAGCCCAGTTCCTGGCAACTCCCCCTCCCCTGCAGCTGCCCCATAGGGTCCTGGAACAAAGCAACCTCTGGGTGGGGCCTGCCTCACTTATGCGAGCCCGCTCCCTCCACCCCCCCACCTAGCCCAGCACCTCAGCCAGAAGGGCTGGGATTTGCTCCAGCTGAGAGCAAGGCCCTGTCCGGAGGGTCCCCTGGAGCTGGTGGTGTCAGCGGGCCTCGCAGTCCCAGGCGCCCTCCCAGGGAGCCCTGAGCCCTGGGGCCACCTCCCCGCATCACCTCCCTAGGGGCTCCTCTGCCAGGAGAAGCGTGGGTGCCCCCACCCTGTCACCTCTGAAACGGCAGAGAGCCAAGGGGCTGGGGCCCCTCAAGAGAGATCAGAGCGGCTGGGTGGAGACCAGCCCCAGGGCGCAGACTTCTTATTTGTAAAGAGGGCACATAAACGCACCGGGGAGCCCACACCTGGCGTGGGGGGGGGGCATGAGGTGGGAGGAACATCTGAGCAGTGTCGGTAGGGCCCCTGGCCTGCCCATCCAATTACTGCTGCGTGTGGGAGGCGGTGTCGTAATGGAACATCGCAGATGCGCTCAGTCGCTAATTAGCCGGGACCTTTCCCTGGGCCTCAGTTTCCTCCCATAAAAGGAGGGTGGGTGGGTGAAGTGGTGGCTGCCTGGGGAGCAGTCAGCGCAGGGGGCTGGGGGCTAACCCGGGACTCATGGGCCCAGCAGAACTTAGGAAAACAGGGACATGACTTCCGGACAGATCTCACGGGAGCCTCGTATGCAAACGGCCCCACGCTGTCTACCTGGGGGCTGATGAGAATGCAGACCCCAGGCCAGACAGCCGGCTTGCTGACGGGAAGCTGGTTCAGACAGGACCCCTCGGTGTTGCCCACACGTCCTTCTGGGCAGCTGTGCTCTGGATGCCCACCTGACCCCAGTCCCAGCCAGACTGTCACCCAGACCCCAACACGCCTCCTGGTGGGGGGCGGTCATGCCCAGAACAGCTGTCAATGCCCCTTCTTTGCCTCCAGCTTCGGCCTGAGGAAACAGTGCTTCTGCCCCAGGCCTTCACGCTGCACTGGAATCAGTGCCTCAGATCCTTGGCCCAGACCAGGCACCAGAGGGCCTGGGGGCCTCCCACCCTTCCCACTGAACAGACGGCCCTGCCTACCAGGGAGGCCAGAGACAGGATGGGATTTGCATTGTTTTCTGAATTTTTTTAACCATTGGACAGATCGTAAGGTAAAACTGGAGGGTTCAAACCTCCCAAACCACCCGAGTGAGCCCAGTGCAGTTCCTGGAATGTTCCTTCCAACGAATTTACCAGGAAAAACCACCAGGTTTAAAACTAGAGGCTCCAAAGTCACTTCTGTAATTGGCCAGGGAATCAGCCCCCATGAAGCCAGTGTTTTGTCTGGACTGTGCCTTAGTCCATAAGAATTTCGTTAAAGCAATTGTATTTTAACAAATGTGGCTAAGATTGTGGGAGGCACTCCATCTCAGAACAGAGCCTGTGTGCCATGGCAATTAGCAGCCAGCAAACGAGCAGGACACGGCCAGTCGCCATGCCTGCGTAATGTTCTCATTACAGGAGTTCCTAATAATCGATCAATCTTCCTCTGAACACCTAGCAACATGTGCACATTCCTCACCTCAAAGTCGGTTCTATGAAGTGGCCTGAAGTAAACAAAACAAGATGCCAGGAGGTAGCCTGTCGGTATACGATTTATGGTGTGAGCTGAACACCTTTGTGGGAATAAAGACGTAATTAACCCAGGAGCAAATTGTCACAGAATCAAGCAGCTTCACTCAAGGCTGGCCCACGCGGCCTGCCCAGAACTGCCCGTGTGTCCAGGAAGGTCCTTGTGCCCAGGGACGTCTGTCTGTCCAGGCCTGCCTGCCTGCCTGCCTTAAGGAGTCTTGGCCCTGACCTGGCCCTGACCCTGCTGGACGCCCCTGCTACTGCCCCCTCGGCCCCACCAGCTTCACCCACCTCCGAGAAGAGGCAGGGGCTCCCCAAGGAGGTGCAGGTCAGGGAAACTTCCCATGCCGTTATGTAAGACAAAACATTAAAGCATTTCATCTTTTCCGAATGCAAGTAAAGCTGAATAATTTAAATCTAATGGGGCTCCTGGAATCTAATCTGTCCTTTCTCCTCTCCAACGGAAATCAAATACTATAGGAACTCACGTGTGTGCAGAGTCAAAAAAAACTCAAAACTGAACTCACAGATACTGAGAACATAATGGAGGTTGACAGAGGCAGGAGCTGGGGATGGGAGAAGGGGAGAAGGTGGGCAAATGTGCAAATGTCCAGAAAAGCAGAAAGGGGTTAAATCCTGGAACGGCTTCTCACCGCTGCCTGTCTAGCTGCAGTGGCTGTGTTTGCTGCTGGAAGCCTGAGTCAGTTGCTGGGATGCACGGGACGCACTGGGACGCACGGGACACACTGGGAAGCACTGGGACGCACTGGGACGCACAGGACCCTGCTCACAGATAGGACCTTGCGCTGTTGAGGGTGTTTTGACAGGATGCTCTGACACGATGTTTTGAAATACATGCACTTGTAGATTTTTTTAATACAAAAGATTACGAAACTAGCCTGGGGCTGGAAGTTACAGCTGAGGGGCCCAGGGAGGGCTGGGGGCAGGGGAGTCAGTGGGGGCCCCTGGGCTGGAAGAGCTGACTGTCTGGACCCTGCTTCTCATGGGAGAGCTGCTCCTGGGAGACGGGCAGAGGGGACTGAGGGAGCCACAAGGTCACTGGCCCCGGCGGGGAGGAGCACTGTCTGCCGGGACCCTGAGGGCTGCCACACGGGCAAGGGTGGGCTTCTCCTGCAGACACACCTGTGCCCAGGAGCAGCCCTCCCCCCAGGAACATTGCACCTCCTCTCCTGGCTGAGGGTCATTGCTGACCGTCAGGGCGGGCAGGGCGCTCTGGCCCTGCTGGGTCAGGAGGCTAGAAGCCTCCCCATGGGGTCCCCTTGCCCCTCACTTGGGAAACGACTAAAAGCACTCTCCTAAGCTCCGTCAGGCCGGAGGCTGCAGGTGAGACTGCAGTCATCCCGGGCGGAGGCGAGCAGTCAGTCTTGGTCCATCTGCCCCGAGCGGGGTCAGTAGGGGCCTGCCCGTGGTCATGCACTCCACCGGCTCCCAGCCATGCGGGAGTCACCCCCCCCCCCCCCGGGGTTTTAGGGCCGGTGGTAGGGGAAGGAAAGTGGATGCACTCCAGCATCCCTCCTGAAACCCGCTGCTCTGGGGCCTTGTTACTGAGACGCTGTCTGGTCAGGGCCCTGAGGGCAGCCGCTCCACCGCCCCCGGGGCTCAGAGCTGCAGGAGGGCCCTGAAAAGTCGCAAGAGGGGATTTTATTCTGTTTACCACCGTAATTTAAATTTACTTCTAAAGTTGATTAATACGTGTTTAATTTTACAATAGTTTCAAATTTACATAAAAGTTACAAAAAATGGTGCGTTCCTGTATGCCCACACCCGGTTTCCCCTGTTGCTAACGTCCCATTAGTGTGTCGAATGCTGGAAATGTGTGCCGGATGAACCCTATCTGACGGACCAATGTCGACACACTGTTAACTGAACCCTGTAATTTGCTCAGAGCTCCTCAGTGTTCCTCTCTCTGTCCCGGGATCCCAGCAGGTCACCACGGAACATGGGGCGTCACGTGTCCTTAGGCTGCTCTGCGCCGAGACGGCTTTCCCAGTGTTTGATGACCCTGCTGGCTTTGAGGAGAGCTGGTCCAGTGCTCTGCACAAGGTCCCTCTTTGGGGACTTGGCTGCCATTTCTCCCATGGTGAGACTGGGTGAGGGGCTTGGTGGACGACCCCGGGGTAAAGTCATCATGGCCACGTGTCACAGGTGCCGCTCGCTGCAGTCACCTGACTCAGGTGTCTGCCAGGTGTCCCCACTCGCTGTCCCTCCTAGAGAGCAGAGAATCCACATCACTTAGTTGGGGTTCTTCCGCCCAGGAGATTTGTCTGCCCCATCCTTAAATTCACTTTTTAGCGTAATAGTTCCTAAGCTTTTTAGAAGGTCATCATTTAGTCTCTGTTAGAAACATAAAGGAAATTTATCAGTTTTTCTACCAGAAAACACAGGTGTCCTGCTGGCTTCTGTGCTTGAGCTCAGTGTGACCCGTGTGAGTGCAGGCTGGGGTCTCCCCGCTGGTCTCAGCCCCCAGACCAGACCCTTCTCCCCAGTTGCCTGCCTCTGACCGGCCACCTGACGGTCCTCAGGCCCCTTGCTCACAGCACCCGTCCCAGGCCCCCCCCCCCCCACCAGGCACCGAGGCTGTTTCCTGCTTTCTGAGACCCTGCTTGTCTCTGGCCGTCTCCCCATCGCTCCTCACTCACCATCCTCCTTTGACCCCAACTGTCACAGCTAAGCCACTCTGGGGGATGTGACCTCACCTGGTGCAGATGCCTGGCCCCCGCACGGCATGCTGCGACAGTCATCAGGGCTGTGCTCAGGCCCAGGTCAGACCCACGGGGTACCGTGGGGAGGCCCCCGACAGCCCTGTGGCCTGGCCCGTGAGGGACGGTGCTCGCCCCCGACGAGCCACGGCGGCCTTCATGGGGTGGCAGCGGCGTCCAAAGCCCAGCCCCAGGCTCAGAGGCAGAGGATGTGGCTTCCATGGCTTTGTGATTTCAAGAAAGGTGCCGCTTCCTTCAGTGTGACTGGAGGTGGCGGGGCACCTGCACAGGTTCTGTTTGCGGGGAAGGTGCCCGCGGCCCACGGGGAGGCGCTGTGCCGGCCCCCAGCTGCTCACGGTGCAAACTGACCAGGTAGCCCCCGGACAGAGGCCCTGCTAACCCTGCCCTCGGGGTCTGCGCTCCACCCTAGCTGCCCCAGCACTGCTTTGGACCCCACCCAGCTCAGTCTCCCAGGCCTCGGCATCCCTGAGGTGAGATGGCAGCAGGCAGCCCGGTCCTCCAGCAGGTGAGGGCGACAGCAGGAAGACGCCATGGTGCCGAACGCCCTCCCGCTCAGCCACTGCCCACAGCCCCAGGCCTGCGGACGGGGAGACGGACACAGGAAGGGGGCCCCAGTCTGCATGATGGACCCAAGGAGTGCACACCTCAAAGAGGGGGGCACCCAGCACCCCTCCACCCTCCCAGACCCTGGTGTCCCCCACAGCTCCAACAGGGAGGGACCAGAGGCCGAGATGCCACCAGATGCAGAGGTCTAGTGCCTCCCTGCAGGGCTGACAACAGAGATGCCCACTCATTCAGGGCCTTTCCTCAGAGCCCTGCGGGAGCGCCTCCCCCCAGCCCCAGGCAGGTTCAGAGCGAGGAGGGAACCTGCTCACCTCTGGCACCCTCAGCCCTGAGCACCCCAGACACCAGCTTAGCAGGGACCTTTCCGCTCTGAGTAACACCCCCAGGGCCGGCCCCAGGGAGGACAAGTGAGGCCTCCAAGGTTTCCCAGCAGAAGGTTCCGGGTGCCCACCAGGGCTCCTGTGGAGGGTGGACGCCCGCCCAGTGGGTGCCTGGTGGACGCTGGCCTCGAGCCCATGGGAGCCATGAGAGGTTAACTCGGGGTCGAGGCACAGCCACTGTGGTGTCCAGGAGCGGCTGAGGGCTGGGGGTGGTGAGGACTATAATCTAATATTTTCCTTCTGGCTACAAGGATCGCATGCTAAGAGCTGCTCTCTCTTAATTACGCTCAGCTCCCAAACCCTTTTAACCACGCAACTTTAAAAGAAGCATGTATCTTTCCAAATTAGCTTTGTATCTAAGAATAATAAGACAGCAAGGGTGTGTTAATGCACTTACAGGGGCTCTCAGTGCCCATCTGCGGGTGTTTTATTTGCTTCAAAGGGAGGCCACATCTATTACAATGAGAGGGTTTTCCAGGCCCCCACGGCGCACATCCCGTGGTCCTCATGGCGCAGACAGGAGGTGGAGGTCCAGAGAGCTGCGGTCCGCTGCCCCTGGGCAGCCATGGCCTGGGATTCAGGACCCCGAGTCTGCCCTAAAGTCCATTCCATACTCCAGATGGCATGAAAGTGTTACCCACAACTTTGTAAAGAAGTGTGCAGACTCTTTCTTGAGTGAATGCTTTTTACTGAAAAAGTCAGGAGAAAATCTTTTTCAAAGAGTAGAATTTTCAAGGAAAAGAAACTGGACTCTGACTTAGGAGCCTTCCAAGGGGCGCTCCTGGCTGCGACTCAGACATGCAGCCAGTGGTCTTGGTCCTGCCTGCGCTGAGGCAGGCCAAGGACCACCGGGTTTTCCGAAGCAGGTGGCAGGTCAGATTCCAGACTCACCGGAGGGATTTCATTTTGAAGAGTCTCAGTGTTCTGCCTGCCTTCCCACATCCCGGCGTGGAGCGCGGACTCCAGCGGGACAACCACGCAGATGGCACCTCCTTGTGAGAGGGTCACCCCAACCTCACTCTGAACCTCAGCTCCGACCTGGGGTGTCAGGGCTCCCCCACACTGACCTGGGGTGTCGGGGCTCCCCCACACTGACCTGGGGTGTTGGGGTTCCCCGGCACTGACCTGTGATGACAGGGCCCTCGAGGCCTCTCAGGTGTGGCTTCTACTCTGACAGCATCACTTCAGCAGGCAGTTTCCACTGGCTGCTCCTCACCTGCAGTGTGGGCTTTGTGCCCCAGGACTAGGTGCTGCCCAGTTCCCTTTGTTGGGGGGTGACACCTGCAGCCCCCATCCCAGTGTCATCCCCTAGAGCCGCAGAGCCAGGACCCAGGGCCCCCAAGCAGCTAGAGGTTGCGCTTGGATGGACAGGCCTGGCTCACTCTGACC
The DNA here is from genome assembly GCF_036321535.1 of Camelus dromedarius. NCBI lineage: Eukaryota > Metazoa > Chordata > Mammalia > Artiodactyla > Camelidae > Camelus > Camelus dromedarius. Next base: position 27,495,516 of record NC_087463.1, read on the forward strand.
CGCCTCCCTGGGTGCAGCTCTGTGTCAGCCGAGGCTCTGGACACAGCCCCGCCCTGATTCTGCCCCAGCCACCTTCCTCGGGTGGAGGGTCAATAATGACGAAGCCGTGTTTCCCTCCCCCCTTGCCAGGCAAGCAGCTCCCAGAGGCTCTGTTCATCCCTCACCCCCATCTCCGCAGCTCCAGCCCATCCATGAGCATCATCAACCCACCGAGACCGGTCTGTGGCCAGAGGGGAGGGGTTCAACCCATCCTGTGTGGAAACTGGGCGTTAGATTTGGAGGGAAACTTAGAAAACACCCAGGAAAACACAGTCCAGAGGGCAGAGCTCCCCAGCCTTCCTTTGGATCCAGCAGCTCGTGCCCGTTGCTGGCGGAACCTGCTGGCTTAGCGCCAAACCACCTGGGTGGTCACGCTCCCGTCCCAGCCCGCCCCTCCCTGCCGTGTCCGGGCAGGTGAGGCGCCCGTAGCTGCGGCAGGAGGGGACCGAGAGCCCTCCAGGTCCCACCGAGCCCTGAGTCAGGGCTGGGAGCGCTGTCACGTGCCAAGCCCCACCCGGCATGATGCTCGCGGTGAGTCAGGCCAGGAGGGAGGTCTGAAGGTGGGTTTGGTTTGTGTTCTTTTCCGCTGTGGGGTGTTTGTCTCCATCTGATCACTTTCATTGTTGCTAATGAGCACAGGGAAGCATTCCTCCCAGAAGCACCTGCTGTGGGGGTGTGGGCAGAGCCTGGAGGGTCGCAGGTCACCGTGAGAGCTGACCCGAGCTGCCGCCGACGTCTTGTCAGGACCCCAGAGGACGGGGCAACTCTTCCCCTGAGGGGCTACAGTGGTGGGCTCCATGTCACTCACGGTCCTGAAACCAGGAGGGTCTCCTGTGGCTGCTCAGAGGGGTGTGGCCACTTCCCCCACAGCTCCAGTGGGTGACCAGGCGTGAGGCCACGACCAGAACAATGGAAGTGGCTGGTGGGGCCCGAGACGTAAACCATCAGACAGATGGTCACTCAGTGATCCGCCCTGCAGCTCACTAGCCAGCCATCCTCAGGCCAAGACGTTGGGTTGGAGGGACTTACAACATGGGACAAAGTGGGAGATGCTCATGGTGAGGAAGAAGCTCTGATGCAGAACTTGGCGCCAAGGTCCAGGCCGTGTCCACTGGGCAGGGAGCGGGGACCCGCCCACGAGAGCCCCACCCAGGCGGGAGGCCCATCTCATCTGCCGGACGGCCGCGTCTCCTCTTCCCGCACAGCAACTGCTCCGCAAAGTGGGCACACGTGGTCACTTCCACGTACATCAGAACAAACCCCGGCACCTCGAGCCGCTCGCGGGTGCCGGCTTCTGGGTGGGCGCCGGCTGCTGGCTGGGTGCTGGGAGGCTGGCTGTTACCTGGCAGAAAGCTGCACGCACTTTCCAGTGAGTCACGGGCATGTGTCCTTCCCCCAGACACGGACCATTGGATCGAGCCGGAGTGAGCGTGTGTCAGCTGTACCTGCCCCGCACGCGGCACACGCAGGGCCACGGGACTCGCCGCTCCCCAGCGCCCCACCATCGCGCACAACCTCACGGGTGTGCCGGTTGGCTCCAATCACACACCTGAGACCATCTGTGTGCGCACGTTACACAGATAACACCTGGCGCTGAGAACAGGCGCTGCCTGAGGCTAAGCATGGATGTTTGAGATGAATATGCGAAACCAGGGAAATTACCACCACGACTGCCAGTTGCACAGATCAGAGTTTGCTTTCTTGAAGGTGCGTGTCCTTTTCCGACCTCGCCCTCCACATTTGCCTCCTCGTGGGAAGGGGGCTCTGTCTTCCTGTGCCTGACCCCAGAGCACGTCCGTGAACAGGAGCTGCTCCGCTCCTGGTAGACGTGAGTGAGGCAGGAAGAGAGAAGAGGGAAGGGAGTGAAGCCATAATCAACCTGCTGTTGACCCCGGGTGGGGAACGTGGGTGTGGCCCAGGACAAACCTCGGGAGGAGCTCGGAGGGGGGGCCCTCCCCTCGCGCCGGTGCTCCTGGCACCAGGTGACTGGCACAGACAAGGGGCAGATGGGGCTGATCACACTTAGCGGGTGGACGGAGCGGCCACCTGGCAGTGAGGCTTGGAAGTGCACATCGAGTCCTGCAGCAACACTGTGGACTGGGTGTCACGGATCCCGTGGAACCTGCTCACCAGGAGGTGGGGACCATGACAGAAAGAAATGCCCACGTCCACATCTCTCGCCCAGCCGCTGCAGCATGCTAACGGGCACCTGGACCCGGGCCACCAGCTCTAGCGTCCAGGACCTCAAGTCAAGATCCAAGTAAGACGAGATTAAGGGGAGTTTTGTTCATGAAAAGTCAACATTAAGAATGAATGGAGATGTAATAGGAAAGGACAGTTGAGCCGAGAGTCTGGTTTTCTCCTGCTCAGCTAGGAGCAGGCGCCTGGCAGATGGTTGGGACAAGGAGATTCGTAAACAGAAAGCCGGGCTCTCACGTGGAAAGGGACGTCAGAGGTCGGGAGTCACTCCTGCACGTTCATAAACGAGGAAAGAGGTCCAGGGGTGCTAAGCCACTCACCCAAATGGCCATCCGTGATCACCGCCAGGACCAGATGGGGAACTGCGGCCCCTGACCCCAGCGCACTGGTCTTTCCTCCCGTTCACTCTTCGAGGTTATCCAGCCGCCACCAGCCAAACCGCAGCGGCTGGCCGACTCCAGCAGTGATTCTGTGGACGCCTGGTCCCCAGAGTTGCCCTCCACACAGGTTGGGGCTGGCTCCCCCAGTGCGAGACGTCTTGGCCCTTCTCCACTGCGTGGATGTTCGCCCTGACGCAAGACCCGCGGGGGAGGGACCGCTGGCCTGAGCGCCAGGCAGGGCGCACCAATTTGTGCTGGTCCGTCCACCACCACACCCTCACGGGGAAGCAAAGTAGTGCCAGCTTCACTGAAAACATTCTTAATAGAACAAAAAAGCACTAGTTTCATCACACATCGACCCTCAGATACAGGTCTTCTTACTATTCTGTGTGAGCAAATGGGGATCATGCGGAGCCCTCTTCCTGCGGGCGGTGACGCTACCTGGAAGAAAAGTGTGTGGGTGCATCGTGGGCTGAACCCACCCGCTCTTACTTCAAAAAATGGCCAACTGTGGTCATTTGGACGTGGGCCAGGCAGACCTCCAGGAAGTGAACAAGATGTTACTTTAAGTAAACAACAGGCAGAATGTATTGCCGATGACAAACTTTGAGCTTTCAAGCAAAAATGAGAACCTTGGAACACTTGTGTCCGCCACCGTGCTCCTCCCAATACTCAGGCTTCCCTGAGGTGCTGCGTGGTGATCTGGATGTTGAATAAAGATGTGTGTCAACATTTGGGGGAGCTGCAGTGAACCCACTTCCTCCAGTGACCAGGCCTCCGAGCCAGGCCTGGGTGGCAGGTGCGCGCAGGGCACGGGGCAGACCAGCAGCCTTCGACGTCACGGGGTCTGAGATGCTTGCCGGTGTCGTTTCAGGTTCCAGGGGGCAGCCGGCCTTTAAGGGACCCCCATGTGTCACGTTTTGTGGAATACAAAGAAGAATATACACCATTGCCTGAAAAGGCTAACAGCAATAGTCCAGCTCAGTGTCGGCGTGTGGCCTGACGTATTCCGCATTTCAGCCAGAAGCAGACGCGAGAAGCCAGCTGTCTGTCAAACCAGACACGCAGGAGACTGGCGACGACGGAAAACAATGCTGCTCCTCGCACTGCAGTCTCTGTTACGTTTCACGAAAATGCTGTTTATGGTAACGCTAGTTGGAGTTATTACTGTTACCTTTAAACGGATCAGTTGATGACCCTTCCTTAAACGTCTCAGTTTTAACTGCTAGTACAGAGTGTATCGACAAGTACAACCCATGTGAACAAAGCTCTCGGGGGCGTCGATCATTTTTAACGGTGTCCTGAGACCCCCCCAAGTTATTAACTGCTGCCTGTGGCAGCCTAGATCGAGAGGAGACGTTTCTAAGAGGGGCTTTGTGAGCAGAGTAGGTGCTTAGCCTATCCCCCATGTAATGGCTGCAGAGGGACTTCTAGAAAGTGCAACAGGGGTCCTCCCCCGGCTGCGGGATTGCGTCCCCTGAGCCCCCCACCCCTGCCGAATAGCCGCTACCTGAGTCTGCACTGAAGCCCGCTGTGCCTCCCTGGATCTCATGCTGATCCACCTACAGGCCCTTTCAGCTTCCTTCTAGATGCTGCAGCCAGCGTCTCCTGCCAACCTGTCTTCAAAGGTCTACGATAGAATCAGCATCGTCTGGTGCCTCTTCTGAGTCCACCAACTCTGTCAGAAACCTCACCTCCCCAGGCCCTCAACGCCTAAATGTTCATTTAACAAAGCGCGTCCCCGGTCGGCCCCTGCCCCTGGACGCCTGCTCTGCTGTGCTGCCTCAGGTGAGGGAAGCTCACGGTAACCCACTTCCTCCCCTGGAGAGTCCAGCATGCCAGTGTGACCGGCGTGGATCTGAGCCGCCAGGAAGGCCTTGAAAGTGCTGGTGACAGACGTGGCCTGGAGCCCCTCACCAGGCCCCTGGCCGGGCAGAACTTGGGCAGTAGGAACAGCAAAGTAGAATGGCTTTTGGGTGGTGCCTCCGGGACCCCACAGGGACCCCTGGCAACCCAGCCGGGACTTAGCCCTGCTTTAAGGGTTGCCAGATAAAATACTGGATGCCCAGTGAGGTTGGAATTTTAGAAGAGAATTAATAATATTTTAGTTTAAGTAAGCCCCAAATTATTCATTGTTCCTCTAAAGTGGGGAGGGGGAGGGAAGCAGCGAGGGTGCAGGTCCTCCCCCATGTGGGCCTCTGACAACCAGGCATCAACTAGCACAGCCTCAGGGAGGGACCCCCGGGCCCGGCTGGGACCCCGAGATGGAGGCGAGGAGGTGGAGGGGCCCGGAGTCCCGGTGGGCGTGGCTCAGAGGCGGCGGCAGTTCTGCGGGCAGGCTCCTCAGGGCCTCAAGAGTCCAGCTGGTTGTCCAGGCTCTGGGCCACCCCAGAGGGTGTAGGAGGATCGGTCACACTGCGTTTTAGGAGGGAGGGTCTCGGCAATGAGGGTGGAGGGCGAGGTGGGGACCTGGTGACCAGGGGACGGGCACGCACCACAAGCACCACACCTGCCTGGCCCGGACCCCATGGCTACCAGCATGGGCTCCAGGCACCTGTCCCCCTGACCTGGTGCCAGTGCAGATCCTGAAGCTCCTCCAGCCTCTGCCCCCAGCGCTGCTGAGAACCCCTGGCCCTTTTCCCACTAAAGTTTAACTCCTGTCGCACGCAGAGCGGGGGCCAGGGTAGGGGGGTGGCCAGGGGAGCCAGCGTAGGGGGTCCCCAGCGGGCAGCTGGGTTTCTGTGCTTTGTCGGCTCCCTGGTGTGATTTTCCCTGCCTGACCCAGCCTCCGCCTCCCCCTCGCTGGTCCCTCACCGCCTGCCGCGGGCCTCAGCCCTTCCCTCCCGACCCCAGAGGAGACTGGTCACCTGGTTTCCAGTCCAGACCATCAAGCCTGTCCTTGAAAACCACCTGCAGGAGCTCACTTGGGCAGGCGACCAGGACAGGGAGACAGGAGGAGACGAGTTCCCAGGGCAGCTGAGAGGACCCTACGCTGCAGCTCTCAGGCCAGGACCACAGCCGCCCAGTGGGGGCAGGAGACTCGGGGAAAACAGCAGGTGGACGCCCTGGTCCCTGGACCATGTGGAGAGTCCTGAGGGTCTCACGGTCCGAGGGGGAGTTTGGGGAGACTTAGTAACAGGTGCTTAGAAAAATCAAGGCAACTTCAGGAAATGAAAAGCTATACCAGAGGGGCTGTAATACAGTCCAGGGGCACCAAGTCTGAAAACACAGCTGGACTCAGACGTTCTTGCAGAGTAGGACATATTGCACCAAAGCCACATTCAAAAGCCTCTGGTTCCATCCTGTAGGCCACGCGGCCCGGCAGGAAGCAGCACGTCCTGCCACAGGGCACCGCCGATGACGCCGCCTCAGCTTGACAGCAGCGAGGAGAGACGGCTGGGGTCAGAGACCCGGGCCCCCACCCCACCCACCATGGGACGACCTGGCCGCCTAACCGTCGGAGGGCAGAGCCCCGCATGCCCGCCCGTGGTGAGAGGCGCGATGGGAACACCGGTGAACCTTGTTCCTCCGGGTGTGGGAGGTGGGCCCGGACCGCAGTACCCGACCGTGTTTTTTTATTACTTTGATAAAACATGTAAAGTAACTTTTAAAAAAAGGGAACGGCGGGCATCTGCTGTGTCGCTTTGCCGGGCTCTGCGCTGTGTTAGCGCCTTCTCTCCAGGCCCGGAGGAGCAGACAGACATGCTTCCGAGAGCGCAGAGAGCAGACCCGCCTGAGGAGCCCGCACCTGCAAACAGCAAGGCCAGGGCCCGTCTGAGAGGTGGGCGGGGGCATTTGCAGTAGATTTGGTTGGTGGATGGGGAGGCGTGGAAGTTTGGTCTGGTTGAGAGAGGAGTAATTTCCCAAATGGGGCAAAATAAATAATTGCCTGTTGGCTCCTTCTCTCCGCAGAGCAAGCCCTGCTCCCCGGCCTCTCCCCCTCCTCCTGGGGGCAAAGTTTTGTAGGGACATTAAGATGCCGGCACCCTGGGGACCAGGATGGAGGAGAACCAGGTCGTCCACTGTGGGTGCAGACCCGACTGGAGGCCAAGGGTCGCCTCCATGACCAGCAGGGCCCGGGATGATCGAGTGCCCGTGTCCTCCCAGCCATCCTGCCACCGCCCGGGGTCGATGCGCTCTCTAAAAGGGGCCTGGCTTGGGACGGCATCACCGAGTGGCGAGCCCCGAGCCCCCACGGGTCCACGTAATGTGGAAAATCTCATCCGGGTCAACACGGGGAGGGAGGCCTCACGCTTCGCTCGCCACCAGCCAGGCTTCTGATGACGTGGCCGCCAACCAGGCTGGCTGCAGTGCGAGTGGTCCAGTAATCAGTCAGAATTTTTCCATGATCCCGGAAAATACTTTAAGGTTGACGTTTATAGATGCAATGTCATTGAGCTGTAGAGTGCAATGCCCAAGAGAAGCCCCAAATCAACGTAATTTTTCTAAAATTATTGGCAGGAATAATAAAGGCCCACAGTTTGTCCTAAACATTCTCCCAATAGTAAGTCCTGGCTTTGTGACCAGAAGACAAATGCCCACCGGGTAACGCTCCCTCTTTGTTAAATCTGGTTTCCATCGCCTGTGAGACTAAATTTAAGGAAGTCTCATATCCCAAAATCTAAGTGAACAGAGCAAAGACATTACAGAATTTCGTCATGAGAGGATTTTGTTTTACTGACTCACTCACTTCTTCTTCCCAGAGTTTCTGATGCAGTCAGACCGTCACTGAACAAGACTGTCTGGCCAAACTCTACTTCTAACCTGCTTTTCAGACACCTGTACTGTATAAAGTAAGGAACATTTTTTGTGACAATGAATATATGTATGTTCATGTATAACTGAGAAACTGTGCTCTACACTGAAATTTGACACAACATTGTAAAATGATTATAAATCAATAAAAAATGTTTAAAAATAAATAAATTTTAAAAAATAAAATAAAGAAAGGAACATTTTTATTTATTTTAAGCAAAAGTTGACCATCACAAATTTCACTAAAATAACAAATGTTTAATTTCACAACATTCTTTTTTGATGTTTACAAATCAGGAAACCCTGTGTAATACAATCTTGAGACAGTAAATAGAACAAATAAATCCCGGAATGCAGTAGCTACGGGGATTCCAATTTGTCCGTGTTTTCAGACCCTTTTCCTGAGAAGGCGGTGCCTGCACCGGCCACCCAGACACGCATCCTCGTAGGCGGGTGCCCAAGCAGGCCAGGGCTCCGGTCCTGTTTCTGTTCAAGCTTCGGTTTGGGCTTAAAGAACCACCCCTTAATCACATATATTTAATAAAAAATAATAAAAACAAAAATAAAGAACCACCCTTTCACCACAGTGTAGTAAATGTCAATTTCTTCCCAAACTTGTCTCGAAAATTTGGCAAACTAACAAAGCAGAGAGCCAGCAAACTGGCCTCTGACGGGAGACAGCGTCTCAGGAGGACCTGAGGCTGCAGGGGGGAGGGAGGAGGCGGAGCAGAGGCCCGGGACCCTCCCCTCCCGTGGCCTGGCCCATGCTGGCCACCCTGTGGCCGGCCCGGGGCCTCAGTTGCCCGAAGGTGGCGTTTGTGAGGGGCGCCATCCGGAGACATCCAGCCTCTCCCTGCTTTGGGGTCTGTGTTCACCTCTGGCGGAGTTGGTCAGTTCTGTGCAATCACAATGTGAACAAAGAACACAGAGTTTGTGTTAAGGCCACTTAGAGTTGAAATGGCCGTGGATCCTGAGACCCCACGTGCTTGTTACTAAAGAGAGAGGAAGGGGAAGATTTTTTCAGTCCCTGAAGGTGGTGTGCCCTCATCTCCAGCTCAAATGGCCCTTCTGACAAACACACAAGTGCAGTGAGGGGTCCTGCATCCCAGCTGCCCCACAGGCTGGGCCTGTGTGGCCAGGCATGTGCGTCCCCTGCTCTGGGCCCAGTGGAGAGCCAGGACCCGGGGGATGCAGTCCCTGGCCAGCTCGTGAGGACTCCCGGGAAAGCCTGATGCATCAGAGGTGGGCCTGGGGGCCTGAGGGAGAGACGAGCCGGGGCAGGTGAGGTGCTGTAAACACACTGTGTGGGGAGTGACCCTCAGCTGGGCTCCAACAACAAGCTTCCAGCAAGCAGACAGGGCGTCAAGGGGGCTGTGCTCCGGGCAGAGGACTGGCAGCCACCCCAGAGCCGGGCATGCTGGCGAATCACTGAGGAAGCTCTGGGACTCAGTTCCCACGGCTGTGAAGTGGGGACTGGCCTCGTGCTCTGGTTCGGGGGTGGCTGCCCTGTACAGTCAGCGTCAGCACAGCCAGTGGCGTCATTGCCACTGCAATTTGGGGGCCTGGGAGGGTGGGTGGGGAGAGGACATGGAAGGCAGGCAGCCCGCAGGTGTCACTGTGGTTTACTCTGGAGGTGACAGGACTCGGGCAGCCCCTAAGCAGACGAGCAGTGCCACATGGTCCATTTCAGATGACCTCTCTGGAGTCTGTGGGGACTGTGAGGGCAGAAGCCGATTGGGAAGGGCCGGGAGAGGGCAGGAAGCCAGCTCTGCAGGCCCAGCAGCTCCCTGGCCCAGGGAGGGGGCTGGACTGGCTGTGCTGGCCAAGGAGCCCACTCACCCCTGGGGCCACACTGCCCATCTGCACTGTCCCTTTCTGGTGAGGCTGCTGTGGGCTAGGCCCACTGCACCAGCCTTTCCCTACATGGGCCCCCGGCTCGTCCTGAAGAATGGCCTGAGATGCTCCCTGGCTCCAGCAAGTGGGGCCAGCAGTCACTCGAGTGTGGTGTGATGCGGGTAGCCGTCCCTGGACGTGGTCCCCTCGGCCTCATCAGCATCAGGATGAGCTAGAACTGAAAGACTTAAAGCGAAAGCAATTGTTTTGTGTCATCACTGAGCTGCTGGATCAGACCATCCCTGAAGCCTGATCCCCTGGACCTGTCAGCTGTAGGGGCCCACAAATCCTCTTCATTATGTTATCATGTGAGTGAATTTGAATTGACAGCAACCTAACTGATACAGCTGGGTTATGCTGAAAGTTAGAGTTTAGTTTCATAGAGCCTTGGAGAGCCTAACCTAGGCCAAGCACAGCACTGAGCGGTATTATGTCAGGGAAGCCCTCCTGCAGAGTCTCGTAAAGATTTGTCAATTTATGGCCTTGAGAGGATGGCCTTTAACTGGTGCAGCTGCTGCAGCACTACCTTATTTTTCTGTGGACAGAGATTAAGAACTTCAGGACTACATATATATCCTCCACAGGAAATCCAGTTTTATGAGGTTTCTATCTGAAGCCTAACTTTCAGTATTAAAGAGAATACTTACATATTAGTAACAACAACGTTATGCTTTTGAGAGCAAACAGCTGCAGTCCAAAGGCCAACAACCCGTTTTGTAAAATTTTGATTCATTTACTTTTGAAGGAGCTTTTAATTAAAATGTGGAACTCTAGGGAGAACTGGAGTCCTGAGGGACTTTCCTGTGAGTGTTTGCTCTGCGCCAACATGTCTCACCAGCAGAGAGCTGTTTCTGGGGGAAGAAACAATAAACTAACCAAAAATACTCATGATTGATCCAAGCTTCCTCTTTCAGGGAAAAACCAGAAGTTTGCTCTTCCGTATTCCTGTGGAAACCCTCCCAGGTGTGGGGACACGAGGCCTGAGTGTCCAGGGCACAGACGACCCCCCCAGGGTCCCTGGCCTTGACTCACAGGCTGGGCCCTGCTGACGAGGACCTTCCAGCCCCCGTGGTGAGTCCGTCACCCAGCACCAGGGTTCTGCTCACTCACAGCTGGGAGACAATGATTAAAACCTGAGTTGGTTCATTCTTCTGCATTGGAACTTGAAAAAATTAATTCTTCTTCTTGGAAAAGTACAAGAAATGCAAAATAAAACAAAAACCCTGTGGTTTAGGGAGGATTTGTGCTGCCAACACACTTGAAGATTTACAAGATGCTGCCCTGAAATGCAGGGACCAGCTCAGGACAGGACAGATGGGGGCCAGGGCCCAGCCTGACATGGAGAAGCACCTTGAACGTCCCAAGGGTCCCACAGGCCAAAGCTCAGGCCAAAGGATGGACTCTGCAATAGATGGTGTGGACACCGCTTGGAGGGCAGCAGTGGCCAGAAGAAATTCCGGACAGATTCCAGCTGGGAGCCGGGGTCCTCCCCACACAGACTCACTCCCAGCTACTCAGGCATCCGTGGGCGCGAAGGGCTTTGCTCCTGATTCAAGCCCCAGGCTCGTGTGCGACCTCGGAGGTTCGCATCAGGTGCCAAGACAGGTGCTCCTGGAGGGAAATCCATGGCTGCACCTGCCAAGAAACACAAGGAAGCAGCTCCATCAGGCTCCAGGGACCCCTTTCACCGTGACCCCCAGAGCCCTGCCCCACAGGAGCCCCTCCTGGCCACTCAGCCATCCTGCCCACTCTTGGTGGCTCTGACAGGGCCAGCGCTCGCTGGGCATCCAGGAGAACAAGGTCTGCTGCTCTCAGAGGGATGCGTGGGCCCACGGACACCGAGCAAACCCCCCGGAACTCCGGCCAAGGCCCACCTTCTGTTTCTCTGCTCACGATTCTTCTCTGTCCGTTCACTTCATCATTTTATTTCATATGTTCTCCCTTCAGCCCTTTCTGGAATCAGGCCAGACGTAAGCCAACCAACAAGCCGGCCTGTTGCAGCGGGGCATGCCCCCGCCTCCTGAGGTCACCTCCGGTAGATGGACCTCATACAGAGAGGCCGGGGACAGGTTCTGGAGAGCTGTTCGGGATCTAATTTCTGTGCTGTCGTCCACGGGAGACAAGCCCGGCCTGTGAAGTGGACCAGTAGCCCAGAGGCTCCGATGCAGCAGCTGGTGCCTATTAGCGCCCACGCCGTCCTCTCGGGGAGAGAGCTGTCACCAGCGCTAAGTATAACCGCAGCACGCTCCACGGCCACAGCCATCAGGAAGTCACCGGAGTTTTCCGCCCACTGTTGGAAGCTGCGTTTGGGAGAAGCCTGTGTTTAAAGGCCCCTAACAGACAGCTGGCAGCGTGGACGTCCACTTGGCCCAGTGAAGCCAGCTTGACAGGCTCATCGGGTCTGGCACTGGCCATCTGGCCGCACAGAGCAACTTGGGCAAAACGGAAAGATGGTCCATTGGCCAGAAGCCGGTGCAGTGACTGGCCAGTTAAGATGCACATCTCTAACACCCAAATAAGCAGGTGTCAGGCCTCCGCTGGAATCCCAAACCGGAGCTTTAAGCTCCTCTCTTCCGCCTGAAGTGCGACACTGGGGACACACAAGCCTGGCTGGGGTTTGGGGGAGGCTGCGGGACTTGGACGGTGGAGGACAGAAGCCTTGCGTTGAGAGGAGCAGACGTGAGCTGTCGGAGGTGGGCTGGTGGAGGACCGCAGAGCGGGTGGGGGGCGTGAATGGGAGAAACCTGGCTGCGGGCGGCCCTGGTCGGTGAGACTCTGGGGCTGCGGCAGAAAACCCTCTGCGAGGCCCCTGTGCTGGACCTGGTGTTCGTGCTGGACCTAAAGGGCGTTCCGATGGGCCCCAGGCCTGGAGATCGGCCGCAAGAACTGGTGGAGACAAGGCTGCCCAAGCTGGCCACCCCAACACCTCGGATCCCGGGACCCCAAGGAGGGGAGTCAGGGTGGGTGGGGCCTTGGGAGAGGAGCCTTTGTGCCCTATCTGGGTCTCATGTTCCCCCCCTCTCGATTTCAAGACTGACAGCCCACCTGGCTCCGAAGGCAGGCCAAGGGGGCCAAGATTCACGCAGGCCGACCTGCCTTCTCCCTGCACCCCTGGGACCTCGGACCAGAGCCTCAGACCAGGACTCCCGAGTGGGCAGACTCACCACCCACGCAGTGTTGTCGAGAGGAAAGTGATGGGGGTGGTTCCCAGCATCCTCGCCACACTCTGGCTGCTGATGCAGACAGAACGCACGTCCTCACCTCAGGTTCCCCTAGACCTGGAGAATGGCTCCAACGAGGACTGGACCCCTCACGTCCGAGGGCGGCCCTGGGCACCAGGAACCCTGTGCTGGGCAGCGGAAAGGGCTCCTCAGGCCCACAAAGCCCCGGGCAGGCGAGGAGGGAGTTCGGGGGGCAAAGTGGGATGATAAGGGACACTCACTGAGACACAGTGTCGGCCGGGGTGGACTGTTGCTTTGTTACCGCTGGGTCCCCGTGCAGATGTGAAGCACAGGAAGTGTGCCGCGTTAGAATTCACCCGTCTGGGAGGAGGCGCAGGTTTAGTTCTCTCCTGAAGTTCAATTTCTCTCTCCTGAGATTCAGCACAGACAGGAATGGAGGAGGCGGGAAAACGGACAGCCCTGTGGCAGTGACTCCTGAGACAGCGGGAATGAGAGCCAGGCGCAGTCTGACCCGCAGCACGGCGGGCGGGCTCCCCGAGCTGCAAGCCAGGCCTCCAGGCAGGCCCCAGCGGGACCAGAGCACTTGCCGGGGGTCCCACCAGCCTGAAGGAAGCCCTGAATACTGACTGGGGTGCCCCAACCAGATCCCCAGAGGGAAGTTCACAGTAAGCAGACCCACTGTCACACCTCCGGCTCCTCACTCTCGAAGGCAGACAAACTTCAGAGCAAACTCTCTAATGTGAAAAACATAAACTCCCAGCAAAACTTGTGGAAGTAAATAGACAGGGGTCACAGGCACGAAGTATGAACAGAACGCTCTCTGTACAACAACACACACAGCAAACAGGAGCCCTAGAAATTAGAAGTATGGAGACGAGTGTGAAGGAAATCTACCAGGAAGTACAGCCAAAAGACAACGAGGTGGGAAACGGGAAAGAAAGGAAGTCTTAGGACCAGAGCAAAAGGGCTGGTGTCTGGCTCCCAGGAGCCCCAGAAAGGAGAGTGTTTAAGGTGGAAACGAAGAAATCAACCAGCAATTCGAGAACAATTTCTAGGCAGAGACCGAAGGCAGATCCTCTGCCGACCTCCCCATGGACCTGCGCACTCAGGCAGCAGGAAGGGGCCTGGGAGGAACCGGGGGACACAGAGCTGGGGTCTCGGGGCTCAAGGGCACCGTCAGTGCAGCAGAGTCGTGGCTCAGGAGACTCAGTGGATAATAGTCGCTCCTAAGGGGCCGGAGACTGTGGGGAAAGCAGTCAGGGTCCACACCGCCGGCCACGTCACTGGGGTGGGGTGCGCGGTGGGTGAGGGGGTGCTGGAAACCGCACCTCAAAGGCAGCGGGAGCTGCTGGACTGGGGCACTGGCAGTGCCCGCCCACCAGGCAGCTTGGAGAGCCAGAGCAGGTGCCCTGCAGGGACGAAGGGAGCTCGGGGACGGCAGTCCGAGGACACACTCAGTGAACCAAAACCAAGTCTGCCTGAAGGCGGTCAGCCCCCCAGAGTTCTCCCTCCGCCCTCGCGGAGCGGCACACGGTGCCGGCCGCAAAGCTCAGTGAACGTCGCCCGCTGTGTCCTCCTCACGGGGATCATGGGGGAGCCGTCGCTGGAAATTCGCACATTAATAATTAACATCAAACTGTCTTTGCATGCGTCTCCCAGGGACGAGAGGACGCTGCTGTGAGTGTGGGAACTTGCTGGTTACCTCAAGGCTAACGTCCCGCGTAGCTCCTGCCAGCTGTGCGGGCGTGAGTGTGCGTGGCCGGCCCGGGGCCCAGACAGCAAGGTGGCGTCCGTGCCAGGCCGGGGGATCGGGGTGGCGGCCGGCCGGCGCCAAGCCGAGTCCCGAGGAAGGCGAGCCTGGTTCAGAGCGGCCCTGAGTAGCCACGCCCCCTGGACAGTCCAGGCCTTGCTTCTCCCCAGCAGCTGCACTGCCTCCCTGCAGAGCCGTCCTTGGAAAATACGGTTCTTACTGAGATGAAGGGTGATGCTGCCGTGAACACCTCACAGGGTTCGGCGTGAGCGCCTGACCTCTCTTTGGAATTAGCCCTGGACGTGGCGCTCCTGACGCAGGCGCTTCAGGAGCCTGACTCACGGGCCTGGTGCAGGACCCCCCTCAGGGTCCCACCGGCAGGGCTGCAGCTGCTCATCGCGAGGCATCAGACTTCCCAAGTGCTTTAATGTACAACTCCATGAACACCGCAGGCAGTCTGTGCCCATCCCTCTCCAACCCATGCCTGCGAGGGTCCTAAACAGCCCACAAGGCTCCAGGACCCAGATGCAGCACTGGGACCTGGCTCACGTGGCCTGCACCCCTGCACCCCATGCCTCCCCATGGGCCCTGCCCCTCCCCGTGGGTCCCACCCCTCCCCGTGGGCCACCCTCTTCCCCGTGTGTCCCTGCTCCTTCCTGTGGCCGCCATGCCCCTTCAAGTGCACCAGCTGTGCTGGGAAGCCCCTCTGGCTCAGGAGAATGACGTGCCTTCCCCTCAGAGTCACTCTCTTGGTGACCTGCCTCTGTCTGTCCTACTTAAATCTGCACCCCTGCCCCCAGCACTCCCATCTCCTGATTACGTTTCCCTGTTGCTTTTTTCCCACCTGACAAACGTCTGCTCTGCTCCCTGTCTGTTTCCTGGACCCGAGGTCCCCTCTGTGTCCCCTGGTGAGACCACAGCCCAGACAGTGCCTGGAACGCCATGGGCCTGGATAGCTCACCTGGGCCCCAGGGCTGAGCCCTGCTGGAGGGGCCCGGGCCACCCCACCACACACCCTTACGGAAGCTTCAAGCGTCTGGGCTGCTCGCTGCTTGGGCCCCAGCACCCCTTGGTGGTCTCACAGCCTGGCCTGTCCTGATGAGAAGGGCAGGCCACTTTCTCTTCCGAGATACCGGCGTGCTGCTCTGCTCACGTGAGCACCTCCTCCAGGCCCCTGATCGCACCAGCCCCAGATGCGCCCCGGCCACCAGGAAACAAGCTGTCAGCCCCGCAGAGACCTCCGGTGGCTGGAGTAGAAACTCCACTGTCTCCAGTCCGTCAGAATGGAGGGGGCTGCTCCCCAGGTCTCCACAGAGACCGGCATGGACACCGTGCTCCCGCGCTTGGTCCTGCAGCTGCCCCAGCACAGGCAGCTTCTCGCTCAAACCCAGACCCGACACCAAACCCAGACCTGACAGTGTAGGACGGGCCCCAGGGTGGGGAAGAGGACACAGCGGGACCTGGATGTGGGTGGTGGGCAGCACCCTCATGGGCCCCAGGGTAAGAATCCTCAGATCTGAGACCCTGGGTCCCTCTCCTGAGGCGCGAGGGGACAAGTCTGCTCTGAGCTCCGGCACCGAGCGCAGACTGAAACCAGGGTCTTAGCCGAGGCTGAAGCAGTGCCTGCTGGCTTGACTAGATTTCTGTTAATGCTGAATTTAATCCTATTTGTCCTTTTATGTGTGTATCTTGGTGTTATAAGCTTTTAATCCTTTGGGGTGGGGGGACTATAAACCTTAAGGCCACAACAGAAAAGTGGGCAGTGGAAGTGTCTTGTGCTGTGGCCGACCCACAGCCCAGACCCTGGCAGAGGGGCCTCAGCCCCAGGTGGATGCGCCCCCGCCCACGACGCAGGAACCGCGGGGCCAGGTGCCCGGGAGAGTCTTTCCCCTGGACCCGGGTCCGCAGACACGTGACCACCCTCTTTCCACCGTGCGGTCAGTACTCGGAGAGCAGTTTCACCTTGCAGTGTCCCCAGACAAGACAACATTCTCCGCTTCTGAAGCCTGGGAGCAGGTTTCCAGTGGACGGTGGACTTTTAAGGAAACAAAGGCAAATTGCACTCAATGTTAGTTTATACTCAAGTTAAAAAAATTTTTTTTAAGTAGCGTGGAATCCAAAGAGCTTCTAGGAAGACTCCAGGAATTATAGACTTCTAGGAAATATCAGAAAAATAAACTATCCGAAACGAAAAAGCAAAAGTGTAAGAATAATAAATTAAATGAGAATTGTGACACTAAAAAAATCCCAAAATCTAAATGAAGAAGTGAATATGGGACAAATGTGAGCGTGGGGTGTTTTATGAAGGGCTTGACCACATCCTGAGTCTGCGGCAGGTCTGCTGCTACTGGGCCTCCTCGGCGACACCGCGCGGTCCAGGAATGTGGAACAGCTTCTATCTAGGGCAGAACTCAAGTGCAGCCTCGGGCCATCTTGCAGCAAACCCCGCTTTCAGGGAAAGCCGTTTACATGCTGCGTCTCCACACCTGCGCAGGTGAACCCATCAGCGCGGTTACTCTCTGAAGGCTGCGTTTCTGAACACCTGCTCTGTCTTTCCAGGTGAGTCTCCCTCCTGTGGGGACGTGACCGTCCTCGTCCAGCGGAGGCTCCTGCTCATTCACCCGCGTTCCCAGGCACCAGCCAGTATCCCTGAGTGCCTGCTGCGTGTGCAGGGATTGCCCGTGCAGCTGCGACAAGAAAGCTAGCTGACGGGCACCTGTCCTCCCCGACAACAAACACCGTGTTGGCACAGAGTTCCTCCAGGGGGGGTTTCTCCGGAAGGAGTCACAGCGGGAGGGCCTGGAACCATCCAGCTCTGTCTGGGGGTTGAGCAATTCTGCTAGGTCCAGAACCTGAGGTGAGAAGAGGCCAGGAGAGGAGGGTCGGATCTCGAGGGCTCTTCTGCTGAGGCGCCCCTGCCCCGGAGGAGAGCAGGCTGCAGGCCGCTGGGCCGTCGGGACCTGCTCGGGCAGGAGCTGTAGGGCCAGCAGAGCGGGGAAGCCTAACACAGCGGGCGGGGCTGTGGGCGTCCAGCTCCCTGACCCCTGCAGGCCCCTGTCCTGAGGACCTCCGGCGCGGACCGCAGTGGGAACTGAGCAGAGCGCAGGGCCGGGGCCTTGTGCTGCGGCCGCATCACAGGGGCTGGGGGGTGGCCAGAGCACGACCTCACTGAGGGGCTCCCCCTGCTGGGTGTGGACTTGGCTTCCCAAGTGAGCTTTCCCCAGAGGAGGAAGGCTCCTCACCAAACGCCCAGCACCAGACCCCCCGCTGGGTGGTGCCTTCCTGCTGCCGTGACTCCACACCGGGCCTGGGGTCATGTCAGGCCTGGGGTCATGCCAGCTCACGGCTGGACTTTTTCTGGTTTCTGCCCAGGTGGTAAAAGGCAAATCATTCAAGAGACAGCCTCAGACTCTGTTTCCAGAATGGAAAAAGTGTCTCCGGTCTAATTTTCTGTGGCGTTGCACCAGCACACGTGCTCTGCTCGGGAGCCTGGACAAAACCGCACCTTGGACAGCCAACCCGAGTGCACAGGAGAGAAGGCCCGAGCGGGCTTTGTGCTCCCAGGAACTGGAGGAGAGGGCTGGGCCTGCGTTTCTGACGCCACCAGTGGGAGGGACAGCTGCCCTGCCCGGTGCGGTGGGCCTTGGCCAAGTGGCCAAGAGCCACCTGCAGCCTCTGCAGGACCACCGTCCACCCTCGTCCCTGTGACATCACGGGTGCCAGGGCGGGGCTCAGAGGAAGCCCCCAAGAAGACAGCGGGGCCCAGGCTCCTGTCCCCCAAAGGGATGAACCTCATCAACATCACACTGGGGTCTGAAGAGGCGCTGGACGAGGGGCCTCACTTCCAAGAGCTGGTCAGCAGTTTCTGAGCTGCTGGTCTTTAATGTCTCCGAAACTGGGCAGGTTCCAGGTCTCCCGCAGAGGTTTCTGGGGTTGCCTCTCCAAGGCTGCCTGCTGGTGGCCTGGAAGCCAAGCTTCCCTCTGGCTCAGAACCAGAAAAGCAGGGGCCTGGGAGGGGCGTGGGCTGGGGGTGCACGTCCACCTGGCGTGATCATTGCCCCTGCAAAAAGCGTTAGGCTCTGTTTAAAATGAGGCCGTTCTGCTGAGCTCTGATCTCCCCTGCCAGGCATCTGTGCTGAAGCAAACTGTGCCAGCGTTTGGACTGTAAACGAGAAACTGCGACCTAAAACGTTTTTATAGGCTTAAATGTTTTGGTGAAAACACTTCTCGAGAAGCGTCTATGAGAGTGCGCCTCCTGCGTAAGCCTGAGCTGCTTGGGTCACCCTGCTCGCCCTCCGGGCTCCCGGGCTGCTCGTGTTCTAACCACGTGTTCCCTCCTCAAACCCAGCACCCTGGGCTAACGGGAAAGCCTCCGACGGAACCGAGCCACCCCGAGGACGACGCCCTCCTGCTAAGAAAGGCAGGCGCGTTGTGGGGAAGGGTGGAGGCCCCGCGACCAGTGGGAGGGAGGCTCCAGCTGAGTCGGTCTGAGGACAGGCCCCGCGGAGACTCCGGGCAGTGGAGACATTTCCATTGTGAGTCTGAGCCGCAGGAAAAGGCCTTGGACCGCGAGGGCAGGTTTTAAGTGACATCTGCTTAAAATATGTCACAACTTCCTTTTCTGGGATGGATGGAATGTGGTTGGCCACTCTCCGCGGAGTGAAAAAAGATGGGAAAGGCCCAGAGGGTGCAGCCCCCATGCCCGCGCCAGGGCCCAGGTGCAGACCATGCAGTTTCACCTGGGACAGTGTGTGCTGCTGCCAGCACACTCGTGTCTCTGCTGTGCCCGAAGGGACCGCTCTGCGGGGTGACTGATGCTGGCATTGAGCTGCCATCACTGTGATTCTGGAATCCCTCTTTCCCATTAAAAAAAGAATTAAAACAAACCCCATGTCTTGCCCCTTTGCCTGCGGCGGATCGGAGTGCCTCAGGAGAAATCGGGGCCCTTCAGGGTCCCACAGCCCCGCGATCCCCACAGGCTGTGCTCTCTCACTTTGAAACCCCCTTGGAGAAGCAGCTAACACAGGGCGAGCCCCTCTGTAATGGTGAGCTTCTTCCCTGGATTTTTTAAATTATGGTAAAACACATAAAATTTACCGTCTTCGCCACTTGTAAGTGCACGGTTCAGCGGCACTGGGCGCATTCATAGTGTTGTGCAGCCGTCCCACCTCCCACCTCTGCACCCCTTCCCATCTTGTAAACTGGAGCTCTGCACCCACTGAACACCAAGCCCCGCCCCAGCCCCGCCGTCTACTCTCCGTCTAAGTACCTCGTGGAAGAGGAATCACACAGTTCCGTCTTTGGGGGCTGATTCACCTCACTGAGCACTGTGTCCCCCAGGTTGATTCGTGCTGCAGCTGGACCCAGAACTTCCTTCCCTTTGAGGGACGAGAGGTGTTCCATCAAGTCTGTCACCTCAAGTTGCTTCCCCGGTCGGCAGGTGACGGACACCACTGTGGCTGTGAACAGGGACGCCGTGGACATGGCTGCACACACATCTCTTCCAGGCCCTGCTTTCAGTTCTTCTGGGTGTGTGCCCAGCCTTCAGTGCACTTTAACATGTGGGTTCATCTTTCTGTAAGCTGCTTTTTACGCAGGTTTGTAAAATTTAGCTCATTCAATGGAGATATGCCTGTGATTACTCTTTTTCAAATTGATAACCAGTGTTCTCTCCAGATCAGTTTTCTGCTAATAAAAGTCTGCAATGAGGGAGAGAGAGAGAGCAGGGAGGGAGGGGAGCTTTGGACACCTCTGTGGCCTCCCAGCCCAGGCTTCTGTTCTGTTCTGCTTTTCCTGAGCTGAGCCCCAGCCTGGGGACCTGTGTGTCCTGCCAGCACGTTCGCTCCCACCGGTCTTCCCCTCGCCTCCCGGCTCCCACCCGCCAGACACAGGAGTCAGGTTCCTTCTGTGAGCGCAGGCCTGGTTCTGGAGTCCGACGCCGCCTGGCCTTGGGCCCCAGGTTCTCCATCAGTGATGACAGACTCTGTATGGCATCTGGGCTCAGCAGTGGTGGAGTTCCTACAGCTCCACTTGGAACCTTTCCAGACCCTCAGGCCCCTTCTCGAGTCTTTGCCTTGGCCCCCAGCTCTGCGGCCAAGGCCCCCACTCCTCGTCGAGGTGACAGGCCTCAATCAGGCCACCAGGACTGTCACCACAGAGCTCACGCCCTCCACGTCTCCCACCTCAAACCTTGCACCTTATTACAGCCAGGGCAGCTGGGGGTCTGTGTCATCCAGGCACTTGGGGCCAGAGGGGCACTGGGCCCAGTGGGGGTCCAGGCTCGCGACCCTGGCTGTGCTCCTTGTCCAGCCCCCGTCCCCACACGAGGACACGTGGTCTCCACGCTCCCCTGCTCTCTGCCTTCCTGGAGCCTCTGGCTCGTCCCACCCCACCCCCACCCCCGGGTCTGAGGTAGCACATAACCCTCTAACCCTGAACCCTTTCTCTCCCTTGCTCACTAAACTGGGCTTTGCTGTTTCTGTCTGGAGGGTGGGAACTGCAGCACAGAAGTATGTCATCTTGCACACGTACTTTTAAAGGTCCAGTTGTGCCCCAGTGTGGTGACAGAAAAGAATGCAAACCAGAGAAGCTCCCACCAATGTGCCTGGGACGCACCTGCTCGGATCTGCCACAGCAGTTCCAGGGACCGGGAATTCCGGAGAGGATAGCGGTGCTGGAAACACCGGCTTATTGGGAGAACTTTGGGTTTTGTGATGCTGGTAAATTTTACTAGCCTGTTAATTCTTTGGGACCAGGTAATATGTTTATTATCTAATTTATTATTTTCTCAACAAAACTGCTGAATGCATCGTATGTCCCCCCACGCATTCTAAACCAATTAACAGGAAAAACGCCTGCTGATGCAGTATGGCTGTGTGACACCACAATCTGTCCCCACAAGGCAATTTGTTATGACACAAATCTGCGCCCTCCAAACTGCAACACTTCATGATGTGGGCAAATTCTGTGTCTCCGGGGTCTTCACTCCAATTGTTTTCCCCATGAAAAAGCTGGCATTTAAAATAGAAGGTGACTAAAGTACGTGTCTGTGCAATTTTCACGCGGGGCACCGTAATCCCGAAAAAGTAGAACATATTGAGAGAAGACCTGGAGTTAGGAAACCAGAATTCAGATGCCTTTTCTCCAGTAACCAACTAGTTACTCAGCTGCTCTGAATGTCAGGTTCCTCACCTAGAAAACAGGGCAATACGACCTCTCCCCTCACAGGCTTGTCACTAAATAAAGTAAGACACTGAGGTGAGCATTCCTTGAGGACAGTGGAGGGGAAGGTGGGACCAGGAGCAGGGAGAGGGTGGAGGACACGGAGTGACTCCCTACTCAAGTTTATTCCCCAAATCCTGATTTCTGGGCTTCAAAATTGTTAGCTAAGCCCCACAAATCGCCGTTTGCCCCCAAAGATCCTCCCCCTCCCCCAGCCCGTCTGCTCCTACTGGGTGCATGGAACAGACAACGCAGCATGCACACCGTGGGCCTCTGACTCCACAGAGGGTGGCTTCCTGGCTGCGTCTCCAGCATGAGAGGGTTCCAGGTTCTTCAACCTACACAGCCACCCACGAGCGCAGAGCAAATCAGAGGCCTCCTGCTTCAGAGGCCGGGGGAAGACAAGCGGGCTGGGATCACTCTCTGCCGATCAGCAGGCGGAGGCCTCCAATCCATTCGTGAGATGACAGTTCGTTCCTGGAAATGGAGTTTCCAGCACGGCCGCGGTGCAGGGACTTTTACCAACTCTCCCTGCAGCAGTTCAGCCAGCCCCCTTCCCAGACCTCAGCCGAGGCCCAGCGCCCCGCAGCCTTGCCGTTTTCACACGGCCCTTGTGCGTGCTAGCTACTTAACGATTTTCTTTAATCTAATTTTAAGTGTGATCCTTTTCAAAAAGAAGTATCCTTAAGTGAAACTACTAATGTCACGGGCTGAATGTATTTGTTATATTTTTTCCTTTACACATTCGAACAAATACCTAATAACTGTATAACGAGTGAAAGAAAACACGCTTGTCCATTTGCCATCTTTTGCGCCAAAGGATGCAGTGTAGCAGTTTGGGGAGCGTGCTTGAGGAAACAACGCTGGCCTTTGCAGAAGCTCAGAGGAGCGGGCCTGGCTCTCGGCGGCAGCGGTGGGAGCCATAGTCCTGGAATCAGCCCCCGCCGGCCGTGTCGTGCACGACTCTGGGATGAGACTTGGGCGGATGGAGTCTACGAAGGGATGTCTCCATCTAGTGGCCGTGACCTCCTGTTACACCGAGAAGCAAGCTCCTGCCCCAGCAGTGGGCACCGTGTTTCCTTTGGGGGGAGAGAAAAAACTCTTGAATTAGACCGTACTGACGGTTGCATACCTTTTTGAATACGCTAAAAACCACTGGATTGTACACTTTAAAGGGATGAGTTACACGGTAGAAGCTACATCACAATTTTCAAGAAAGAACTACTGTGAAAGGATTCAAAATGAACAGAAAGAGAAAATATTGTCTGTGCCTCTTAGTGAAATGAAATCACCTAAAGCACGGTGGGGTGCCCTTTCCTTTGGGGACATCTGGCTTGGAGACATGACGTTTACATCCAGGGGCCAGAAGTCTTAAACACAAAACCTATTCTTTTATTTGTTTGTTTGTGAACCACAGCTACACTTCCTATTAGACACCATTTTCCCAGGAGTCCTTTATTTGATACTCTAAAAAGTTGCTTCTTTTTAGGGCCATTTCACCCCAACAAGTGTTTTCAAGCTGCAATTAAACGGATCTGAAATGTGCAGCATGTGCCTTCGCAGGCGCTTCGCGGTGGAGTTTGTGGGCGTGGTTAGATGACGATGTTTCATTTGAGGGGGAGGCCAAGACACACCGGCTGCTTGATGGAAACCGTGTGTCACCACAAGACCCTGCACCAGGCGCTTCAGCACAATGTGCTCCTCACAGACACACTTACCAAACAGAACGCGCCACAGAGTCCCACTAGTGCTCTCAGCACACGCCAACTCAGGAATCTGCCCTGTAACTCACAGGGGCTGATCAGTGCAATTATCTTGTAAAGGTCTTTGTCAGTGGATTCAAAATAACCAGAAACAGTAATTATTATTATTTAGGATTCAACTGTTAATTTTCCAGCTGAGATGCAGCCTCAGCCTCACGCAGCTACAGGTGTGGATGAAGCAGAAAACAAAGCCTTCTGTGTGCAGTACATTTCCTGGGAGGGAGAACACTGAGCGAGGCCTCTCACCCTGCAAGAAGCTGGAGTCTGCAAGGAGTGCACTAGAAATGTGGCCCCGAGACCTGCAGAGAACCCGGCATGACCCTCAGGTCTGCCACTGCCACCGCTCTTGTCTTCAGAGCCCTGCGCTAGTCTTCCTCGCCTGAAGCCTGGGAGGCAGTGCCTTCTGAGGGCAGCAGCACCAGCCCCGACCCGCCCCCAGGAGGGCCTTGCTGCCCGGCTGTCCACCCTCAGGGCCTCGGCGAGGGCCACAGCGGGGCCTGAGCAAGGCCGGAGGGAGAGCCCGAGCAGCTTCCCGGGGCAGCCCTGGTGGCCACGTGCCCTGCGGCAGGGCCAGCTCTGAGCTCTACGTTTCCTTCTGCGGCACCTCACCTCCCACAGCTGCTGGTCCTAAACCCATCCCACCTCCAAGTCCGTCTGCATGTCAGCCAGTCTGTCATGCACAGGACAGCCCTTCACAACAGAGACCTATTCAGCCCGAAACGTCAGTGGTTCTGAAGCTGAGAGGCCCTGAGTTGGGCTGACTACAGGAAGGAGAGGGGACACAATTAGCAACGCTGGCAGTGAAAGCGGGTATCACTGCCAACCACGGTAAAATTAAAAGGATTTTAAGGAAACATGAAGAACTTTATACCCATGAAGATGAGATGGACAAGCTCCTGGGAAGACACAAGTGATCAAAACTGACTCAAGAAGAAACAGAAACCCTGAATGGCCCTGCAGCCAGTAAAGAAGTCCAACTGGTGGCCTTAAACCTTCCCACAAAGGAAAGCTCGGTCCCTGGCAGCTGCAGTGGGGAGTGACGCTGGATGTTTAAAGGAAGCCCTTTCAGAAAGGAGTCACAGGAGGCAGTGACACTTCCCGACTTGTTCTAGGAGGCAGCGGCACCCTGGCACCAACGCCAGATGAAACATTGCAAGAAAACTTCACATCAGGATCTTTCGTGAACATTGACGTAAGAACCCTTGACAAAATATTAGCAAACTGAATCCAACAGCATATGAGAAGGGTTACAAACCATGACAACTGGAGTTTACCCCAGGAATTCAGGTTGGATTAACATCCGAAAATCAATCAATCAATAGATGTGGAAAAATATCACCAACAAAATCCAGCACCTCTGCATGACAAAACAAGTAAGTCGGGGAAAAGGAGAAGAAAGGAGCACCCGCACCCTGTCAGGGACAGGCGGGAGCCCTAGTGAGCTGCGCGCCTTCCTTCCAAGACCAGGAACGAGGAAGGACAGCTGTTCCTGCTGCATCTGCTCAACACGGTGCGGGAAGTTCGAGGGTGCAATGCTCTCAACCCAAAAAAGGAGGGAAGAGAGTGAGAGAAAGGAAAATAAACTGAAGCATCAATACTGAAAAGAAGAAACAAAGCTGTCTATTTACACATGACCTGATCCTATATATAGAAAGTTCTGAGAAATATACAAAAAAACCATTAGAACTAATAAATGAGCTTATCATGATTGCAGATTGCAAGATCTTTGTGCAAAAATCAATTCTATTTTCACACACAGGTGATGCTTGAACAACACGGGTTTGAACTGTGCAAGTCCACTTACACGCTAATTGTTGTCAATAAATACATATGTGTACTGTGGTGCATCTTCTCTTCCTTATATATTTTAAACATTTTCTTTTCTCTAGCTCACTTTTTGTAAGAATTCAATATGTAATACATGTAACATACAAAATATGTGTTAACCAACTGCTGATGTTATCAGGAAGGACTCCAGTCAACAGTAGGCGATCAGTAATCAAGGTTCTGGGGCGTCACAAGCTGTATGCAGATTTTTGACTGTACGGGGGTTGTGACCCTAACTCCTGTGTTGTTCAGGGGTCAACTGCACTGTCATCAAACAACCCGAATATGAAACTGAGAAAACAATTCCGTTTATGATAGCATCAAGAATAAAAAAATACTTGGTATTAAAGTAAAAAGATTTGTTCACTGAGAACTATAAAACACTGCTGAGAGAAATTCTAGAAAATTCAAGGAAATGGAGAGACAGTCCATGCTCATAGATTGACTCAACATCATTTATACGTCGATCCCCCCAAATTGCTAGAGATTCAACACAATCATGATCAACATCCCAGCATGTTTGTGTAGAAGTTGACAAACTGATCCTATTAATTATATGGACATGAAAAGGGCCTAGAATAGCCAAAACAATTTTGAAAAAGAACAAAGCTGGAGAATTTACACCACTGGATTTCAAACTTGCCGTGAAGCTACAGTGGTCAAGGTCATCCGGTGTGGGCGTGAGGACAGACACAAAGATCAATGGAGCAGAACTTCTAGGATGTTCGTGGTCTATGTCGTAAAGTCTAACACAAACAGCATTTTAAAGAGCCATCATAGAGAGACTTCTTTCTGTTAGGGGCTCTCTCAGCCCCATGGCATATTCTTGCATCCGCCTTGTGCAGGAACCAAGCAGAGAGCGGCCTGACGGCAGTGACTCCAAACTACCCTCTGCTCTGAATTTTGCTGTGATGGTCATCTCGGGACCTGCTGGTTATACACTCCCTCCCCAGGGCTGTAATGGAAACTTGGTCAGTCGTAAGATGAAAGGCAGAATAGAAGGTAATTTGTACATAAATTACACGTGGAATTTATGCAGGAAGATTATTCCCTACAACACAACCCTTAACCTTTTTTCATCATGAAGGTTTCCAAACATCTGCAAAAATACAGATGTCCCCGGCACCCCTCTCCAGCAACTACCAGCACAGAAGCTGTCCTGCTCCAGTCACACCTGCCATTCCCAAACCCAACTACTAAGAAACAAACCCCAGGTATCACACTGCTTCGTCTGCAAGTATTTCAGCACACATCTTTAAACAGTGACGATTCTTCTTAAACCGATAGTCAAAGACTCATCAGTAATCTCCTAGAGGAACTAAAACAAATAAACAGCAGAAATAGTCTGTAAGCTGCACGGACTCTGCTTTCAGCCTATAAAGCTGAGCATTCTCTTTTAAAACCCTTTTTACGCCATCTGATGATGTAAAAGTAAATGAATCTCATGCTTATTATTATTGTTTTTAATTTCATCTTCCCAGCAGCAAAACAAACATCATAATTTGCAGTGGTCAGGGGTCTGCTGTCCTGCTGTGCCAGAGGGAACCTGAGGTGAAATGACACGGCGGCACCCATGAACTCACCAGTCCCCTGGGACGCACGGGTGCTTCTCCTGTGACAGCCTCAGACCTGGAAGAGCTGACCCCGAGCCCCGGAGAAAGGCTCGCTGTCCAGTCCTGAACCTGATGAAGCGAATTTTCAAATGAAAACTTTCAGCTTGGAGATGGGAATCAGATTTACTCTAAAATACGTTTCCTCCACACCTGACTTGAAATACTGACTTAAAAAGTTAAACCCAAACCATTTGGGAAGGCTCAGGTAGTCAAGGCTTCATGTCATCTCTGTGTGTTAGCAATTTGCCCAGTGAAAATTCTGAGACAAATCAAAGCATTCTGTGTCCTGTCACCAGAGACATAATCAGGAAATTCCAGTGGAGCCAATCCCAGATGTCACAGCGTTCCCTTCACCAGGAAGCACAACAGAGTGTGGGAGGAATTACAGTCTGTTTTGCCTCCACGGTTACCCAGCTGCTCCAAAGTGCGGAGGTGTTCCTGGGAAAGTCGCTGTTGGGACAAGACCATCCTAGAAGATCTCCTCAGGGGGCGTGAGGGGTTCTTACGTAAAGCCTCTATTCTGGTAGATTTGTGGGATTATTTAAAGGGAATATTTCTGATTGACAGTTAGCAATCAGCCGCCCGCATAGCACACCAGCTGCTCCCACGAGTAGCAAAGCCACAGATGTCGGCTCTGTCCCCCAGGACTCTCCCTTCCCCAGAGAGCACATGCACCTTTCAGCTTTCCCAGCTGTCTCTTCCTGTCCAAAGTGCATACCATGGGTACAACTTCCCCGTTTAAGAAGTGGTAGAATGTTCCTTTTAGCCAAAATACATTTGTTTTCATTATTCCTCTCTTCTCAAGGAGCCCTCTGAATCAAAGTGCAGTGCTGTGCAGCCAAGCCCCCGGGAGGGGTGAACAGTCAGCAGCCGATTAAGCCACACCAGTCCCAGTGCTTACACGCCGTGTAGGACAGACTTAACTGGTGTGTGCATCGCGCTGAACAGGACCTCTGTTCTAAAGTGAGCCATCCCACAGGAACATCCTATACGCAGATGCGCTGGGTGTTTGTAGAAACCGTGTCTTACGGAGCCTTCTCCTTCGATTGACTTAGAATTCGAATGTCACAAGGGTCTCTTCCTAGACATGTCAACAGTGCTCTTCCCCCAGCAGAAACCTTCCCTAGCACCCCCTTTTCGTCCGCCCCACTCATCAGAATAAAAGGGACAGTCCCTTCCTGAGAGTGGTTTCAGAAACTGAGGACAAGGGACCAAGTATTACCCCATATCACTCAGGAAATTCCAAAGGTTTTGGGGGCTGTGGTCCAGGAACTGTGGATGAAGACTAAATATATATTTGTCCTATAAATCACAATGTCACAAAGGTAAAATTTCAATGTGATCACCAATAGAAAAAAAATGGAATAAGAAAAAATAAAATAGGAAGATAAACAGAAAAGCAGATCTCATATCTCCAAAGGTAAAAAAAAGATGATAAAGGAGAAAAGATACCCATAGGAAAACTGGAAGATTAACTCTAACCGCACTGAACTTTCCAGCGAAACATCAGGGATTGTCACAATGAATCATCAGAGTCTAGTTATATGTCATTTATGAGAAGAATATCTAAACTTAAGGTATAGGAAAACTAAAAGTAATGGGTGGGTATAGCTCAGAGGAGTGCATGCTCCTGGGTTCAATTCCCAGTAATGCCATTAAAAAAAAAAAAAAAAGATTTAAAAGTAAAGGTGACATATATACCAGGCAAGCACTTATTAAAAGTTAAGATAGTGATACTTCAAACAAAATACATTTTAAGATACATTTTAAGAAATAAGCATTATTCAGGATACAAAGAGCTCTACATGACAAAAAAGTTTCAATTCACCGAGGACACAAAAATTTTTCATGTGTATGCCTTTAATAACAATCTCTGCCCATTTATGGATATATTGTACAATTATATGTGTTTGTGTGTTATGTACACACACACAACTAATAAAACTACAGGGGAAAAATTGGCAAATCCACTAACGGTGAGATTTAGACATCTTTCTCTCGATCACTGGTCAATCATTAAAAAAGTAAACATGGGAAATTTTAGTAACACATTCAACAAGCTTAATTTATTGGGTAGATCTAAAACCCTGAATCAAATAAGGAAAGAAGACGCATTCTTTTGAAGCACATATTAACCACATACTGGATTATGCTAATTGCATTAAATTTCAGAGAACTAGTGTCATTCAGATGATGTTATCTAGCCATAATGGAATTAACTTAGAAATCAACAATAAAAAGATGGAGAAAAGTTCCCATGCATTTGGACATTTTAAAATATACTGAAGTACCTCATTTTTCAAAGAAAAAGGTCATAATGGATATAAATGAATAATCAAATGACTGATAATGAAAAAACTACATATCAAAACTAGTGAGATGAAGCAAACGTGATACTTGGTGCTACTTATGGCATTAAAGTTTTACTTAAAAAGAAGATAGGCTAAAATTAATGCCTTAAACATCCAACTTAAGATGGTGGAAAGAAACAATGAATGCAAATAAATTGACAAAATTCCTAGAAAATGCAATTTCCAAAAATGACTCAAGATGAAATAGAAGGTTTGAAAAGACCTGTAACTAGGGCAGAAATTTAATCATCAGGGTAAAACCTTCCCACAAAGAAACACCAAGGCCAGAGGTGATAAAGGCTACTTACACACATTTTTTCAAGAAATAGATCATTCCACACTTAATACAAACTCTTTCAAAAATGAAAATAGAAACACAAAAGAGGGAAAGCTCCCCAGCTCATCTCAAGAAACATATTGGCCTTGATACCAAATTAAATAAGGCTAATACAGAAGAGGAAGCTTATGGCCTGTTCTCACTCATAAACATGGATGTGAAAATATTAAGTAAAATATTAGCTAATTAAATCTAGTGACTGTATTGGGTTTATCCCAGGAATGCATAATTTAATTTAATTATATACATAGAACTCATATGTATGTACGTGTGTATGTGCATGTGTGTATATATGTGCATGTATGTATGTGTATGAATATGTATGGTTTTAACAAGAGAAAGGCTGTATGATCACCGCAAAAGATGCAGAAAACATCTGGTAAACTCTAAAATAGCTGTAAGACTCTCTTGAGAGATGAAGAATAGATCGAAGTTTCTTTAACCTGGTAACAGATGTACATCAAACATCTCTCCTGATGGGGAAATGTTAGAAACATTCCCTTTAAAATCTGGAACAAGACAAGGATCCCCGATAACTGATCCTGTTCATCACACTTGGAAAGGAAGTAATAAAAATTATTTGTAAATGATATAAAGTTCTACATAGGAAACTCCAAAGCATCTACTGGTATGCTATTTGAAATAAAAGAACTTATTAAGGTAAGTGGTTATAAAGTCAGTTCACAAAAATCAATTGCATTTTAATATAGCACCAACAATTAGAAAATGTTAATTTTTAAAAAGTGTCATGTATCAACAAAGGTATCAGTAACCAAAAAAATGAAGTAATTAGAAATAAATCTAACAAAAAATGTGCAGGTCCTATAAGCAGAATGTTATAAAATCTTAGAAGATTTTGAAAGGTCCCTAAATAAATGGAGTGCTATACTGTGTTCATGAATGAGAAAATTCAAATCACAAAAAAAAGTCACTTCTCAAACTGAACTATAGATTCCATATAGTTCTGCTCAAAACTCTTAACAGGTTTAATCAATAAATTTGACACTCTAATTCTAAAATTTGTTAAACAACAAAGGCCAAGACTAGCCACAAAGCTTCTAAAGAAACTTCTAAAGAAGTGAACTATTGGGGGGGGGGTGGCACATGCCATCCCAAATATCATGCCTTATCATGAAGCTATAGCAATTAATGCAAGAACAAACCAGAGTAGAAAGTCCAAAATGGGCTCATATATCTATAGAGATTTACTGTGTATCAGAGGTGGCACCACAGCTCAGGGAGAACGAGATACACTTTTCAGTATGTAGTGCTTGGACAACGGTTACCCACATGGGGAAGAAATCAGACCCCTGCCTCACATCATATACAAAACATCCATTTCTTATTATTCAAAGACTTAGTTGTGAAATGCAAACTTCTACAAGTTTTGGAAGTAAAAAGGAAGCTA
Source organism: Camelus dromedarius (assembly GCF_036321535.1). Classification (NCBI taxonomy): domain Eukaryota; kingdom Metazoa; phylum Chordata; class Mammalia; order Artiodactyla; family Camelidae; genus Camelus; species Camelus dromedarius. Next base: position 27,526,234 of record NC_087463.1, read on the forward strand.
GCTTAATAACCTCAGATTAGGAAATGCTTTCTTAAAATTAAGGACTTTATTCTCAAAATATCATGAAAAAGACCAGCCAAAAATTGGTAATGTGGGTAACATATAGACAATAAAGAATCTATATTCAGAAACCATAAGGAACTATCATTGCTCAAAAAGAAAAAGACAAACAGCCCAACAGAAATTTGAGAAACAAACTTGAATAGGCTTTTCACAGAAAACACAAAAGGTAAATAAAAAATAGGAAAACATACTAAGCCAAAATGGCTATTAGAAGAGTGCAAATTAAAGCCACAATTTAATTTTAACACAGATTTTCATTCACATTGGCAGATATTAGTAAGTCTGGTAACACCAAGTTGTTAATGATGCAGTGGGAGTATAAACTGAGACAACCATTTGGGCATTATTTCATAAATCTGGGCATTTGCAATATTCTAATTCAGCAGTTCCACATTTAGGTATATACCCTCAGACTTTTTAACTCGTGCACCAAGAAACATGCAGGATGTTCACTGCAGCAATTTTCATAATACCAAAAAGTGAAAACAATCTAAATGTCCACTGACAAGATAATGGATAAATATATCCTGTTACATTCACACAGTGAGCTATTATATAGAAGTCACAATGAACTATAGCCATATAAAATAATAAAATTTGCATACATAGTGATGAATAAAAAAGCCAAGACAGATTAAAAAACATAACGTGATTCACTTTTATAAACCTCAAAAACAAGCATGGTAAACAGTACCTTTGTTCATACATATGTACAAATGAAGCAAGACACCAAATAAAAGGAGAGACAAGCATGAGACTGAGGATGGCAGATACCCCTGGTTGGAGATCAAGGAGATAAGATGGATGGTAAGCAGCACATAGGTTGTTCTAACAATATGGGTAATATTCGAGATTTTAGGTCAGCAGAAAGGCTCATTTTAGGATTACACAGCCTTTGGTATGTACATAATTTATATCGTTTTTAAATGGAGGGAAAGAAGAACAAAGGGAGAGAGCGATCCAACTAAAGACAATGACACGTCTACACGGAGATATTTTAAGGGTTTGGTTCCAGACCACTGCAATAAAGTGAGTATCACAAGGCTCACAAGTTTTTTGGTTTCCCAGTGCATATAAAAGTTATGCCTACATTGTACTGTACCGCAGTCCATTAAATGTGTAATAGCATTATGTCTCTGAAAAGTGTACGTATCCTAACTTAAAAATACTTTATTGCTAAAAAAAGCACTAACCATCATCTGAGCCTTCAGTGAGTCGTAATCTTTTTGCTGGTGGTGTGTCTGGCCTCGAGGTTGTTGGCTGTTGACTGACCAGCGTGGTGGTTGCTGGAGGCTGGGGTGATTCTGGCAATTTCTTAAAATAAGACAACAATGAAGTTTGCCACATCAAGTGACTCTTCCTTTCATGAACAATTTCTCTGTAGCAGGCAATGCTGTTTGATAGCATTTTACCCACAGTAGAACTTCTTTCAAAATTAGAGTCAATCCTCTCAAACCCTGCTGCTGCTTTATCAACTAAATCTATGTAATATTCTAAATCCTTTGTTGTCATTTCAACAACCTTCACAGCGTCTTCACCAGTAGATTCCGTCTCAAGGAACCACTTTCTCTGCTCATCCATAAGAAGCAACTCCTCATCCGTTAAAGTTTTGTCATGAGATTGAAGCAACTCAGTCACATCTTCAGGCTCCACGTCTAATTCTAGTTCTCTTGCTATTTCCACCACATCTGCAGTGACTTCCTCCACTGAAGTCTTGAACCCCTCCAATTCATTCATGAGGGTTGGAATCAACTTCTTCCAAACACCTGTTAATGTTGATGTTTGGACCTCTTCCCATGAATCACGAATGTTCTTAATGGCATCTAGAATGGTGAATCCTTTCCAGAAGGTTTTCAGTTTACTTTGCCCAGATCCATCCGAGGAATCACTGTCTATGGCAGCTATAGCTTTACGAAATGTATTTCTTAAATAATAAGACTTGAAAGTTGAAATGACTCCTTGATCCATGGGCTGCAGAATGGATGTTGTATTAGTAGGCACAAAAACAACATTAATCTCATCGTACATCTCCATCAAAGCTCTTGGGTGACCAGGTGCATTGTCAATGAGCAGTAATATTTTGAAAGGAATCTTTTTTTCTGAGCAGAAGGTTTCAACTGTGGGCTTAAAATATTCAGTAAACCATGCTGTAAACAGATGTGCTGTCATCCAGGCTTTGTGGTTCCATTTATAGAGCACAGGCAGAGTAGATTTTGCATAATTCTTAAGGGCCCTAGGATTTTCAGAATGATAAATGAGCATTGGCTTCAACTTTAAGTCACCAGCTGCATTAGCTCCTAACAAGAGAGTCAGCCTGTCCTTTGAAGCTTTGAAGCCAAGCATTGACTTCTCTTCTCTAGCTATGAAAGTCCTAGATGGCATCTTCTTCCAATATAAGGCTGTTTCATCCACATTGAAAATTTGTTGTTTAGTGTAGCCTCCTTCCTTAATGATCTGAGCTAGATCTTCTGGATAACTCGCTGCAGCTTCTCCATCAGCACCTGCTGCTTCACCTTGCACTTTTACATTATGGAGACGGCTTCTTTCCTTAAATCTCATGAACCAGCCTCTGCTGGCTTCAAATTTTTCTTCCGCAGCTTCCTTACCCCTCTCAGCCTTCATCGAGTTGAAGAGAGTTAGGGCCTTGCTCCGAATTAGGCTTTGACTTAAGGGAATGTTGTGGCTGGTCTGATCTTCTATCCAGACGACTAAAACTTTCTCCATATCAGCAATAAGGCTGTTTCGCTTCCTTATCATTCGTGTGTTCACTGGAGTAGCACTTTTAATTTCCTTCAAGAATTTTTCCTTTGCATTCACAACTTGGCTAACTGTTTGGCGCAAGAGGCCTAGCTTTCGGCCTATCTCTGCTTTCGACAAGCCTTCCTCGCTAAGCTTAATCATTTCTAGCTTCTGATTTAAAGTGAGAGACGTGCGGCTCTTCCTTTCACTTGAACCCTTAGAGGCCATTGTAGGGCTACTAACTGGCCTGATTTCAATATTGTTGTGTCTCAGGGGATAGGGAGGTCCCTGGAGAGGAAGCAGGACAAAGAAACAGCTGGTCCGTGGATGAGTCAGAACACACACATTTATCCATTAAGTCCACTGGCTTACCCAGGCGTGGTTTGCGATGCCCCAAAACAGTTACAATAGTAACATAAAAGACCACCAAGCACAGATCATTGTGACAAACATAGTAACAGTGGAAAAGTTTGAAATATTACCAAAATATCTGAAAGATTACCAAAACGTGACAGATACCAAGGTGAGCAAACGCTGTTGGGAGAAATGGTGCCGACGGACGTGCTCCACCCGAGTTGCCACAAAGCTCCAACTGGTGAAAACTCGGACCCTGCGAAGCATGGTAGGGCAAAGTGCCGCACACCCTGCAGGTACTACTGCTGGCCTGTCTGCCCCCCTCAAGTTCTGCCAGTTTCTGCCTCATGCCCCCGGGGGCTCACTGTGGGCGCAGGTGCTGTCCCAGGGCGCCCAGAGAAAGCGCAGCCCTTCAGAAATTGAACCCGGAAAGGCCCTGAGGGAGCCGCGGAACACCACGCCACTCCTCCGGATCTGCTGCCCCCGCGGCAGCTCCGAGAGCGCGCGGAGCACCAGAACCCGGAAGACCCCAAACACACGCCAGCGCAACGAGGGGCGCCGGCGCCCAGCGGGACCAGAGCCGCACGACGCCCGCGTGGCACGCTGGGAGTCCAAACGCCTGACTGGGATTCACGGGACAGAGGCGCGCGCTGCACGCCGGGCCTCGTAGTCCAACGAGGACGGCAGCCCCAGCGCGCGATGGGAGGAGTGGTAGGAGGGCAGCCCCGCGCTGCACGCCGGGAGCCGCGGCGCCTAACGGGATTTGGGGAGGGAGGGGGGAGCAGAGGCGCGCGCTGCATGCCGGGACTCCGGTTTCGCCATCTCACGACGCCGGTTGGCCCTCCGCGCATAAAGGGTGCCGGGGCAGCAGAGCGCGTTGCATGCCGGGACTCGTAGTTCTCACGACGCCGGGCCTCAGCAGAACAGAGACCTTCGTTCCGCGATGTGATTCGCAGCGCCTGACGGGGGTTCGTGGTACAGAGGGGCGCGCTGCACACCGGGACTCTTAGTCGCTCGACGCCCGGCTTCAGCGCCTGACGGGGCTTACCGCGCAGCATGCCAGGATCCGCAGTCCCGGACGCCGAGCTCGCGGCGGCACGGGCCGTCGGAACGCTGTTCCCACCGGCCGGGCTAGGCCGACCCCGCAGATGTGGTCCCGGGACCCGCCCCTTCCCGAGGCTGGCGCAAGGCCTCTCGGGCCCGCGTAGGCGTGTGTTTACGCGCGGCTCTCGGCGCACGCACGCACGCACGCTGCGGCACATGACGTTGCACGCTGTCCCGGAAGTCGGCGCGGAACGGGCGGCGGGTGGAAGCCGGTGCCGGGGCAGGAATCGCAGCGCCGCCGCCACCGCCTCCTTCGCCCGGGCGGGCTCGCCCTCCAACCTGCGATGGGCTCCGGGCCCTGAGCGCCCACGGCTGCCTTTCCGCAGCGACTCCGCGCGGCCGCGATGGAGGCGCCGCCCGCCGGCCGCGTTCCCGCCGAGGGCCCCCCGCCGCCGGCCGTGGCAGAGGTGCGCTGCCCGGGCCCCGGGCCGCTGCGTCTGCTCGAGTGGAGGGTGGCGGCGGGCGCGGCGGTGCGCATCGGCTCGGTGCTGGCGGTGTGCGAGGCCACCGCCGCCTCCGCGCAGCCCGCCGGGCCCGCCCCTGCCCGCGCCGGTTCCGGGGGCTGCGTGCGCGCGGAGCGCCGTCTGAGGTCGGAGCGAGCCGGCGTGGTGCGGGAGCTGTGTGCGCAGCCGGGCCAGGTGGTGGCCCCCGGGTGAGTGGGGCGATGGGAACAGCGACGGGCGGGGGTCCTGGCCCAGGCACTGGGTAGGAAGACGTCTCCAGGGTGGCAGCTGACGAGGCTGCGCTCGCGGAGGACCTTGGAACGTGGGCCCACAGCTTCGCGTCTGCGAGTCTGTTCAAGGCTAAGCCACAGTCACTACTTGTGACTTTACTAATCGGAGGCAGCTGACTTTTTTTTTTAAAAAAGTCCTCGGTCATCGAAATTGCACTCTTCAGAAAACTGGTGCACTCCTTCCTCTTTTTTTGTGGTAGGTACCTCCCACCAAGACTTCATGATTGTAAATGAGGAAAACTTGGGGCCATAGCGAGTACCAGACGAATCAGGCATGCTCCATGCTTGTCGTAGTACTGTTGAGAGGTGTGCACTTCTATAGATCCTAGTAAACCGTGTGAAACGTCTGATTGTAAAGCCTGGTGAGTTCTGCATCATGGCTCAGGAAGGGGTGTGGGGGCGGCTTTGGCACAGGTAGGTCATCCAGCCTCCTGTAGTAAGCTCTCGCTGGTGGTACCTCTGTTTTAACTTCCTGAAGGGACTTTTCTTTATTTGAAGTGGGTGAGCCTGTCAGTTTCCATGTCCTGTCTGAGATGTGCACAAAGTTGTGTGGTGGTTTTCGTTGTCAGAGACAGAACCCTAGGGCAGCTGAGCGTCCCTGCCTCCTGCTGAAGTGACTGTGTGCATCTTCCCTCTGTGGGGCCACAGGGGGCCCTGGGTGCTCGGTTCCCCGTCTGTCCACGCTGGCCCTTCTGGTGGACCACTGACCCCTGCTCCTATCCCTGTGGCTTGCACTGAGCCTCCAGTTGTGGAGCATCTTCTGCCTGGTTAGAACTGGCCTCCCTCCCAATCCCAGGAGCCTCATTCTCCGCCAGTTCTCCTCTCTCATCCTTGGAGGTGGAGCCCGTGTCCTCAGCGTTCTGTTCAGGCATCCATGCTGCCCACTGAATGCAGGTGAGGTGGATAGGCTGCACCCTCCAGTGGGGCCATCTGCCTGGCCTCCTTTAGAAGGGAGGGGCTCACGGTGCTGGGTGTGTGACACACAGGTATGCAGTCGGCATTACTTTGAAGTCAGGTCTTACCGGACCATTGCTTGGGCCCTAATGAGCCTGTAAACCCACTGAATGGTGGAGGTAAGGCCCAATACAGGTGTTTCACTGGGTGGAAAACCCCTGAGGGAGGGAGCCTTTCTCCATGTTGTTCTGTCCCTCTGACCTCACAGGAAGGACCTCCAAGGCCGATGGGCCAGTGACTGGTCGCACTAGGTAGTGGGAGGCTTCGGATGCAGCGCTTTGATCTAGTCAGCCAGCCCTGCGAATCTGAGTGACCCAGGGTGTTAATCTCACCAGTGAACCAAGTAACTAATCTGGAGCCAAGTGCACAGCTGTGGGTAGTTTTTCGGCATTTGAGATCCCAGGGTGTCTGACTGCACTGATTCGTCACAGGGTTTTGGAGACTGCAGAGTGGTAGCGGTCCTCCTGGAATGCAGGCGAAGGGCTTGTGTAAAGCACTGACGCAGAGCGGGCTCACCTGGCCGGAACTGCCTCATCCCCAGCATTGCTCTTATCAGCAGGACTCGTGCTGACCACGTCACAGGTGGTTCTCAGACAGTGAACAGTTCTAGGAACTTAGAAACCCTGCCTCTGGGTGTGGCTGGAATAAAGTAGGTTATTGCCAGAACCTGCAGTACAGCTGTATGTTGTGTCCTGCTCCCTGTGGTCAGGGGTAGGTGGGGGCTGCCGTCGCTCCTCAGAGGAATGGGACTGAGGTTCCACGAGGTTTGGGCGGGCCAGCGCCGTCCCCTGCTGAGGCTCCCCCTTGGCTTCCTCCCCGCTGCTCTCTCCTTGGGCCGTATTTTGTCCCAAGCACCCCAGTGCAGGGGAAGTGGGTAGAATGGGTGTGTATTTCTGTCTTCATAACCTGTGTGTGGATTGAAACTATTTTGGTTTGGAAGTATTCTGACAAGGCATCACTGGCCAGAAACCAAAGGTGTTAATTATTTGTTTACCCGATGATGTCCTTCCTCCCCACCTATCAGCTTTCTTCTGTTATTTAAGTCCCCAAAGAAAAGGGAGGTACATGCAGAAAACCATCAGAGAATAAGTCTGGTGAAGGGTGAGACCGACAGGAGGAGGCTGTGGAGGTGTGTTTGCGTCTTTCATTGATGTCTGCCGAGCCTCACCCGTGCCCAGTAGCTTGTCTGTCTGCAGGGAGAACGTCCGCAGAATCTTGAGAAACCCATGAAGGAAACTTGGAGTACAACCTGAGATTATCACCCAGTGTTAGTGTTCTAAAACTAGCGAGTGAGGGTTTTTTAAGATTCTAAACAGTTCAGTCAGTGCACTAAAAAAATCATCTGCAGAAATCTTACCTTGGAAGTAAGGGAATTACTTGTTCATCCTGGCATCAAAATATTGATGAACTAGTAGATTCTTTTGGTTAAATCAGTTTATCCTTCCCTGTTGACACCTGCACTGTTTAAAAGATTGCTCATTTAGAGACACGTTTATGTCTGAAATTTGAGAAATTGTTGCTTTAATTGGACCCGTTATACTCAGTCTGTACTTAAGGTGGATTTTTGTTTTGTTTTCCAGTTTGCTTAACAGAAAAGTATCGGCCTTTGCATTCTCGTAGTTTTATGTGCACCCGTGACTTATTTTTCCTACAGTTCTAATTTTTAGATATCTTGTCTAATCTTTTAAATAAAGCCCTTTGAACCAAGTGGGCTTTGAAGCATGTCTGCCTAAGAAACAATGTGTGGGTTTTGAGAAACTGTAGTGTCCTTATCAGATTGATCTTCATTTTCTTGTTTTCTTTAAAGTTAATTTTAAAGTGGAGTCTATGAAATTAAGCATCTGGTTACGAAGGAATGAGCGAATCTGCAATTTTACATATGTTTCAAACAAACGTACAGAGAAGTGTGTATATACATATACACACAAAAATGCTTGCACTCAGATATTCTTTTTCAGTTGTTTTCCATTGCAGGTTATTACAGGGCATTGAACGCAGTTCCCTGTGCTCTGCAGTAAGCCCTGGTGCTTTCCCTGTGTAACTGTAGAATTTTGATGGCACTGGGAATGGGGAGTCCGCTCTTAGTTTAGTTTCTTCTTCAGATGCTTTAGACTTTGTCTCTTATGGCCGTGGATTCAGTCACCAGGCCAGAGCTGGCCGGGGTGCTCCCAGGTGGCTGTGTCCTGGCTTGGGTGACTTCTGGCCCTGCTTGAGTGATGTGGGATACTGCTGCTGATGGCACTGCCCCGCTCCTGGCCACCGGCACCCCTCACCCACCCCTGCGGTACTTATAAAATAAGTACGCATTTCAGCTCCTTTTTGTGCATAACTTAAGACATAAGGAAAAATTGTAGGAATATTACCAAGAATTCTCATAAGCTTCACCCAGATTTCCCAAATGTTCACATTTTACCATATTTACTTTACCCTTCTTTCCCCTTCCACTCATTTTTTTTTTCCTGAAGCTGAGTAAGTTGCAGGCATGGTGTCACTTTAACTCTAAATACTTCAATTTCCTAAGAAGAAAAGAGACACCCTCTTACCTAGCCGTGTACAGTTAGCATTAGAAATGAAGATGACACGGGACCAGTTTCTTCTCTGCAGATTTCCCTGATGGGCCAGTAATAGTGTGTTCAGCTGTCAGCTCGGTGGTCCTGTAACCCAGACAGTCCCTGCATCTTTCCCTCCTTTGTCTTCTCCAGGGGTTTTGCAGACCAGCCTGCTGTCCAGAACACCCTGCGTGTTCTGAGCAGGCCCGTCAGGCAGTCTGTCCCTTTCCAGTTTTTTGAGTGTAGGTTACTTGTTTAGGCCAGTGTCTGTAGTGAAAAGTTCCTCTTGTAATTAAGTATCGTGTGAGAGATACTTCATTACTCAGTAGACACCTTAACTCTCACCATACTGTGTAACATTTTTTGCATCTATTGATGGTTCCTGATTGGACCTGCTGTTTTTATGAGGATTGTACAGTGGTGATGTTCGTGGTCTGGGGTCAGGTGGGCGCAGTGAGGCTGCATGCACACGGTGGACATTAGTGCCCAGGTACCAGGTGACAGGTTGTGAGCGGAAGGGACAGAAGGGTGGGGAAGAAGAGGCCCTACTTAGAAGGGGGGGTGTTGCCCCCACCCCCGGCTTTGAGGGCCCATTTGGCAGCTCTGTCTGCCCATGACAGTCCACAAGCCTCGGATAAAAGTGAATGAGGAAGGAGGGACATGTAACTATCTGTTCTCATGCACGAGGCCCTGACCAGAGGGCTTTTTGGACCTCAGAGAGCTCTCTGTCCTGTGGGGAATCACCTAGCAGGGCCACACTCACAGACATTGGCATGCGGCCCAGGGCCCAGGAGGGGCTCAGCCGGGTCGGGGCAGGGCCACGACATGGGTCCCTGGGGCCCTGCGCCATCAGGCACTCTGATCACACAGCCTTCAGGTTCATGAGCTGAAAGCCCCCTTCGGAGACCACTGCCAGGCACCCAGGGTTTGATGTGGGCGTGCAAAGAAAATGAGAATTTCTGTGTTTGTAAATCCAGGAATATTACAGTAGTTCTATCAGAAAAATTTAGGTTCCTCATAGCCTTTTTCTAGACTGGGAAGAATATAGTTGTTATACCAACTGTTCTTTATTGTGTTAACAGTTTCGGTTTTTTTAAGTTGTTTATCAGAAATGTAAGAGAATTGCATATAAATATTTAATGTATTTTGAGACAGTTTTCATGTTATCGCCCGAGTTTCCTCTCCTGACGGGACAGCCTTAGTTCTTTCAGTTGTCCTGTGTGTGGTTTTGTTCTGCTTTACACAAGAGAGATGTGCAGATGGAAAAGAACTTCGTTTTACACCCGGAGAAATGGGACCCTAGAGGGTGTTGTGACTTCCTTAAAGTCTTGTGAGATCAGGTGTCCTTACCCCTCAGATGCTCTTTCTAGAGCAGTTTGATAAATTGAGAGTAAGTTCTTTCTAATATGTGTTTTTTTCATCCTGTTTCTAGGGCGGTTCTGGTGCGATTGGAAGGATGTAGCCACCCAGTTGTCATGAAGGGCTTGTGTGCTGAATGTGGCCAAGACCTGACCCAGTAAGTGCCAGCAGACCTCTGTGTTTGAGACACAGTGAACTGTGGGTGCCAAGAGATGAGTGTTTGGGGTGCCTGGCATGGGAGGTAAGGAGTCCAACTCTGAGAGCAGGTGGCAGGCGCTCCCGTCCCTTTATCTGCCCATGCGAGGTCAGTCAGCTTCCTCAGGAGTTAGTCCTTTCTGGTTTTGTTTCTCGGAGTTCTGGAAACACGAAAGCACGTCTGATGCTCACTCCCAGTATGGTAGAAAACAGCTGGTGGGTTGAGATTTGCGTTCTCATCCCTGCCGAGCAAACTGCGTGTCCCTTCCTGGTGGGACTGGCCCTCCCTGAAGGCGGCCTGTACCTTCCCAACCCCAGGCCCCCGCCACACACCCGGGCTGCTGCATTTATGCGCGTGGAGCGGTGTGGGCCTCTAGGTTTCAGTGTGCCTGTCACATTGTATTTTCGAAGAGAACTTTGTGAGTGTGACTGTTAACTTTTCACCAGTTTTCCTGTCTGTTTTCAGACAGTGGAGGACCTTTCAGCAGTTGTCAACAGAATGAAATTTTGCACGGAACTAGCAGCGTGCCTCAGCTAGAGCATCCGTTGAGATTTCCAGGCGCTGATCAGCTGAGGGCGCCCTCTCAGCAGCCCCTCTCCCTCCGCAGGTTGCAGAGTAAGAACGGCAGGCAGCAGGTGCCGCTGTCCACGGCCACCGTGTCGATGGTGCACAGTGTCCCGGAGCTGATGGTGAGCTCCGAGGTGAGTGCGGCTCCCGAGCACAGTGAGCGCACCTGCGGGCTCTCCCATGTGCAGAGTCACACTGCGCCAGGGACGGGTGGCCTGCCTGAGGGTGAAGGCTGTTCCCCAGGGGAGTCCACCCGCGGGAAGGTCCGCGGCTCCACTGCTTTGAGTCCGGAGCTATCAAGGAGCTGCAGCTGCAGCTGCATCCCGGGCTTGGAGGCCCCGGTGTGGGAGGGGCGTACCTCTGGATGCCACGGGAGCGCATTGTCAGGGGAGGGGCTTCGTCGGGACTCCTGCCCGGGAGCAGAGGCTGACCTCAAGCAGGGGGAAGCCAGGCTGAGCCGGAGGTGAGAGGTGTTGGGTCTGAGTGGCGCTGGCCGCATGGGCATGGGGTGGAGGGGATGGCCCAGTGCCGGTCCCCACGGGTGATCCCTGAGCGTTCACGTGCTGGCACATGCCATGCGCACGAGCACTGATGAGAGGCCTGAAGAGGAGAAAGAGCTGCCTGAGGTCAGGCATCCCGGTGCCTGGGCCAGGTCTGGACGGTGAGTTGAGTGAGCGTCGCTGGGACCCGGGACCAGGCACATGCCCACCCCACAGGGCCCTGCAGAAACTCTTATCTTAATTGTGAGGCAGTTTCAGAGCTGCACATTTTTGTGAGTGGGTAGGTAAATATCTTCTTCTCTGCGCTGTTAGAATTTTATTAGATTAGTGCTTTTAAATGATATTTACCTACTTCATTTTTCCTGGGAAAGACAAAATGCTAGATCCATGATTCTGGGTTTCCTGAGTTACTGGAATTTAAACAAATACAAATACGTAGGTGTGTGTTTAAAACAAAACTGGGAAGTCTGGGGATAAAAAGAAGAAAAAGCATCCCCCCCATTGCTCCTGCTGTAACCATACCTGCTGGCCTTTCTGCATAACCTCTTCAGGAGCAGACAGTAGACTCCCTCAGTCTGACCAGGCCAGGGCTGTTAACAGTGGTCAGTGAGGACCAGTCACACTGAGAGATGATAAGATGTGCAGCCCCAAAGCGAGCGTCACCACCACCCTACCCTTTAGCTGATGCGAGGTGGGGCCAGGGCTCCTTCCCGGAGCAGAGCCCCACCTTGGCCCGTGGGTGACAGCCGTGCTGCGCCGGCTCCGGACCCTGCGGGTCCCCTCCCAGGTGGCGCGGCTGGCCCGTTGTACCACTCGCTTGCACTAAGCTGCTCCGCGCATTCAGCTGAACCTGTGGACACAGGGCTTTCTTCTCACCCCTTCTCGTCACCGGTCCACGTAGTTCATTAAAGTCGAGCACACGTCAGAGGGGCCCCCCATCCCCCGGGTGTGTGGACGCTCAGGGGGCTTGGCTGGCGGGTGCAGGGGTGGCGAGGGACTTCTCAGCTCCCTCTCGTGTTTCCTGAGAAGACTGAATTTTGCGTTGGCTCCAGGCATACTCTGCCATTTCTCTTCGTCCTTTCTACCTGCAGCAGGCCGAGAAGCTCGGACGGGAGGACCAGCAGCGACTGCATCGCAACAGGAAACTGGTGCTCATGGTGGACTTGGACCAGACCCTGATCCACACGACAGAGCAGCACTGCCCACAGATGTCCAACAAAGTGAGCGGTCCTCCGGCGGCTCCGGGGCGGGGGGTCAGGACAGCTCAGAGGTGGGGCCTTCACCTGAAAGAGCTCGCTCAGTTTCGGCTCGGTGAGTGACCGGGCGACGGGACAGGCGCACGGACCACGTCCTCACGGGGGGCCACTGCCCTCGGGGCGCAGGTCCGAGGTGGAGGTCGCTGAGCACCTGGTGAGCGGCAAATGGCTTCTTGTGGCTGGATTTCAGTCCTCTCGCCACAAACTGTGTTTTCTCAGTTATGTCAGTCATCTTTTCGCATCGTGGGCACCAGTTCTTTTGTGTAACGGCAGCTGTGGGCAGACATCTCCAGGTTGCCTCGTGCACCACAGCCGCTGCGCCGACACCAGGCCAAGCAGAGCTGCAGGGCTGTGTGTAGCCCTGCGCCTGCCCCTTGGCAGCCCCGCCTCCCCCGGCCCAGGGCTTATCCTGCTTTTGAAGTCGGGCATTTTAATTCATTTTATAAAACAGTTTGAACGAATTACAACATGCCTGTTCTCGATTTTTGAGGTCTGGAATGTGTCCTCACGGCCACATGGACAGTCCTTGGCTGCTGGTGGTGGCTTGACTTTGCCTCTGCCCACACCCTGCCTGCTGGCCGGGTTCCTCTGCCAACTCAGTGACAACGTCCGTGATCCATGGCCACCCACCCGCCACAGTGCCTGAGTCTGTGGGACACCTGTCAGCGACAGCTAGAAAGGCGTATTTAACCTTTAACCTTGAAGATCCAAACTTGGGTTTTTAAGGATATTTCTGTTGCAACTTTTGGAGTTCTTAAGTACTGAGTACGGTGAAAGTTCACACAATTGAACTCCCAGAGGTTTTAACAGAACAGCCCCATCGTGAGGGGTGTGGGTAAGTCAGAGCTGGTAAAAAGGTAACTAGGCCTTGAGTTGTTTACTCTTCTTTTCTGATTGTTTATCACTGCTGAGATAATTAATGATGAGCAAGACTAGGAGCGTCAAAATTGACCTTCCTAGGAGAGTGACTTACTTGCATGCTAATCGTGTGTAGGCAGGCTGGGATTATTAATCTCACGGCTCCTCAAAATGGTTGAGAACGCTGGTTCAGCTTTCAAGTTGTGTCTGTGAGTGAGTGAAGCTGCATCTGATGTCTGGGAGTCAGACTGTGTTAGTGAGACTGTCACTGACCCCCTGACTGTCGCTAGGTCACTAGGGATCTGTTCCCAGCAACACAGCGGGACTCTCCTGCTGGACACACAGGACGTTTGGAGAAACAAAAACACGCATGGCCTCACTTAGGGTACTCGGTTTCAGCGCTGTCAGAGAAGGGTAGCCAGGATGTGTGAGGCTGTGTCCAGGTCCCAAGAGCCCTTGAGCAACGGCCGTGGCTCCTGGCCTGCAGATGGCTATGGTGCCACAGCCGTCACAGGGAGCTGACTCCTGCAGGTAGTTGCCAGGGCTGCTCTGGGCGGTTCCGTGCTTGTCCCAGGTGTCCCAGGGGCGGTCCCTGCGGCAGAGGAGCCGAGCCGCTCGTGGAGCGCGGGAAGGAGAGTGCGCCTGCCACCCCAGTGCCTGCCCTGACCTGGCCTCTCCTCTGCAGGGCATATTCCACTTCCAGCTGGGCCGGGGCGAGCCAATGCTGCACACCCGCCTGCGTCCGCACTGCAAGGAGTTCCTGGAGAAGATCGCCCGGCTGTACGAGCTGCACGTCTTCACCTTCGGCAGCCGGCTGTATGCACACACCATTGCGGGTGAGGCTGCTTGCTTGCCGCAGAGGTTCCTGAAATGAGAAGACTGAGAAGCGCTGCCAGGCTCAAGTCCAGCCTCTGGCTGGCTTGTGAGGGGCGCCGTTGAGTCGATCCGCGGCTGACGGGGATGAGAGCGCTGCATCCTTGGTCACTGGGCGGGCGCCACCCACACTGCTGGGCTGCAGGCCACAGTCACTGGCCACTTTGGAAGTTGGTCAGGGCCACAGATATGTGGAAAAGTAGAAACTCTTAAGGGTCTTTAAAAATACATTTTATAACTGGTTTGGAAATGGCGCTGCAGCTACGTTGCTTGTGTTTGTCTGCAGGTAGCACTCCCGGTGTAGACGAGGCTGTGTCCTCCTGGGAAGGGAGTGGTGTGGTGGTTGGGCCTGGGGCCTCGTGCTTCTGCGCCGGCCATGCCTGTGCGTGTGTACAGCAGTCCCTGGGCCGCCCTGGCTGGGGACAGCGGGCAGGTTGCTAGCTTCGCTCGCAGGGGCACAGCTAGGTCCAGCCCACAGGGACCCGTCAGTGGACGTTGAGTACCTGCGTGATGGCGTGGTCACAGCTCCTTGGTGTTAGTTACAAGGAGGTTAAGTTAAGTACTTTCAATTCAGACATATTTACAGGTTGGTCTTGGTCTGTTCTTGTCTACAGGAAATAGGTTTTGAACCCCCTCTACTGTTTAGTGCCTTTGTAGGAAAGGTTCGTCACAGACACGGGAGCGTCTTGTAACTAAATTCAGCTCATTTGCCCAGCATGTGGCTGCTGTGCAGCCCCGGGGCACCTAACTGGAGATGGACACAGTCCTTCCGGGACTCCTCGTGCAGTGAGTGCAGCACCCGCGTGCGCCCTCAGCTTCCCCTTGTGGCCTTCCACCCAGAGCCTGTCCTCTCTAGGGGTCAGAGAGGCCCATGGGACCCCAGCGGCGGGTCCCTGGGGAGGCCTCTCCTGTGCGCGCCAGCTCAGCCCACCCGCCTCCCAGGGGAATTCCCGCAATCCCGCATGGGTCCAACAAGGACATCACAGGGAAACTGTGGGCAGTGTCCCAGGAGGGGGGTGCAGACACCCTCCGGCAGCACCTTGTGGTGGGGGTGACATTGAGACTGACAGTGCTCGCTCATGGACAGGACCTGGGAGGAAGCTCATGGCTCACGGGGTCGGGGTGGGGGCTGCTGAGAGTGGTGGGCCCCGAGGGTTTGGGGACTGAGCGTGTCCACACGTGACCAGGGCACCTTTAGCTGATAGGAGTCAGCTGGTCACCTGTGTCAGTGTGATTATTCACAGGTGACAGCAAGAGGCCAGATGTTCATTCTGATGCCTGAGTGGCTTTTAACAACGATGGTTTCTGTAACTTTCTCTTTCTGTCAGCTTTTAATTGTGAAAGTTACTACTTCCACAGAACGTGCACCTTCAGTGTAACTAGGGTGGAAGTATGTTCATTGAGGCTTTGCTTGCTTTTCGTTTATTCATTGTAGAGACTTAATAATTCTGTTCATCAGTTTTCGGTTTAGCTGCTGAGGACCATCAGCGTCCATACAGGAGGGACAGCGTTCTTTCTGTGTTGGAAAGTAGTGTCACGTTTCTCCTGTAAGAGCGAGTTTTCTGTTAACGAGACACTGATGACTCAGTGAAGGCAGGGATTGAGATACAGTGTCAGATTCACGATGTCATCCTTCGTCAGGGATGAGGCGGGATCTGGGCGGCATGGGGAGGGTGGGCTGGAAGCCAGGCTGGAGAAGAGGGTGACTGGGGGGACAGGATGCACTTGGAGCTACGCAGGGCTTCCCTGTCTGGGTGAGAGGTCTGCAGCAGGCCCGGTTGTGGGTGGAGTCTGCAGGCGGGGTGCGAGGTTAGAGGTGCTGCCGCCCGCTTTGTCCTGTGAACGATGAAGGCTCAGGAAGATTTGAGCCCCGTCGGGACCGCCACTTCTCCCATGTCTGGGCCCCTCTCTGGTGCCCCAAGCACCCTGTGTGCAGGTGGAGCGGGGCGTGCCTGGGTGTATTGCCCTGGAGGCCCTGAGCTTCCTGGGCATGGAGCTCATGCTCCCGCCTTCCAGCCTAGTGAGACCCCAGGGCGTGTGAAATGCAGCCAGCGTTGGCTGCACGGGTGGCCTGACGTGGTTAAACTAAGAGTGGAAGGCGGGGAGTGGCCGGTGGTCCCGTCTGAGTGAGGAGGGCGCTGGAGCCAGTCCTGCTGCGGCGCTTCCCGCGTTTGGAACGGCCTCGCCACGTGCACAGTGGGACCTCGTGCATCCCACACATGTGACCTTGTACTGTTCTCCTTTCGTAGGGTTCTTAGATCCTGAGAAGAAGCTTTTTTCTCACCGAATATTATCGAGGGACGAATGTATTGACCCGTTTTCTAAAACAGGGAATCTGAGGTATGTACCTGGTTGGTGTGTCCTTGCTGGGGCGCCCGTGCCGTCCCCGCTGTCGAGACTGCACTTGGAGCATCAGACAGCTGTTCTGCCTTGATTCTCCCAGTTCCCGCTGTTGGTTTTCCGGCACTTAGCATGCCGGCTGTCTTCTCCCCAGACCCTCCCATCCCTGTGTCTCTATGGATGTCCAGGCACTGGTGGTTCTGGGGAACCTGGGGCCGGAGCCCAGGGCGACAGGTGTGGGGAGAGGCCTCGAGAGCAGTGGGGTCGTAGCAGGTGGAAGGGGACGAGTGGAGGTGGTGGGGGCAGGGTGCCCAGGGCTCCCCGCTGGCAAGGCAGTGGCTTTGCCGGGTCAGGAGTCTCGAGGGGTTGCTGGCAGGGGTGTTGGCGTCTGGGGTTTGTGTCCCTTAGACTCTCGTGTGCTGTTGTCCCTCAGGACGTGATACAGTCCTGAGTCCGACAGTGCCTGCTCCCACCCCTCCCCTCCCTGTCCTGGCCTCTGCTTTCACCACAGGGGTGGCCAGGCATTGACAAAGGGCTGTTTTATATTTTGAGAGTTTTTTGCTTCCCCTGTACAAAGAATTTCCCCATTTCTACCCAGAAAGGTAGCCCGCCCCATTATACTACATCAGACACCACTTTATGTGGGTGTTGTGGGGGAAAGCGGGCTCCAGGGCCCTCGGGTGGTGGGCGCTTGGCTGGTGCAGGTCTGGGCCGCTGGGTCTGCTCCCCGGGCTGGATTTGGTGTGGTTTTTACCTCCCTCATCTGGAGTTAAATGTGCCAGGTACTTGAGCTGCCTTTTGTGTTTCACCTGCCACGAGGAAAACAGACTCAGGAAATAACATTAACTTCGGACGCGTGAACACTTTTTCTGGGCAGTCACAGCCTTAATCGGCTGCTGGAGAACCTGAACAGTGGCAGGCGCCCCTCCTGGGTTTGCTTTTCGACCCAGAAGGCAGGCACAGGGCTCGCACCCTCTGAAGGCTGGCTCTCTGCACCTCCCTCCCTGGGTCCTCAGTCCTGGGCAGAAATCAAGTTAAAAGCCCACAGGGCAGGTCTGCTTTTGTTAAGTGGCTTTTTGGACCCTTGTTCATATTTCTGCTCACCCCATGCACCCTGACAGCTTCAGGGAGAACAGTAATCCCTTTCTGGACTCGATGTCAAGTAGGTGCCCTGCAGGGAACGGTTGGTTGTTCCAGACAGCTGAGATTCGAGTAAGGGCTTGCCCTCCCCCTGTAACTGAGAGCTCTCCCCTGGCCACGGGCTGGACACCTGTGTGTGTAGATGAAGTCGTGTTGGGGTGCGGCCAGCGCCACTGGTCCACACCAGCTTTCCGTGGACGAGGGCTCCCGAGGCCCCCAGACACCAACCCCGTCCCTCTGGCCCTTTAGAGGAAGTGTTCTGACTCCCGCTTTGAGGGATCTCAGAAGCGAAGAAGCCTGTCTTAGTGTTGCTTTCTGCGGAAACTTGGAGATTCTACACGCGAGCTGAACGAAGGCTCTCAGTGTGTCCATTTCTGGGGAATTTGCTCTCTGCTGGTTTCATATAAGACACACTCTTAACTTCTGATTGAGGATTATTTTATAAACTGTGCTAGTAATTTTGATGGGTTCTTACTCCCAGAAATCTCTTCCCTTGTGGAGACTCAATGGTTTGCATCATCGATGACCGAGAAGACGTCTGGAAGTTTGCCCCCAACCTGATCACTGTGAAGAAGTACGTGTACTTCCAGGGCACGGGGGACGTCAACGCCCCGCCTGGGTCCCGGGAGCCTCAGGCCAGGAAGAGAGGTGGGCCACTCCTCCGGGGCGTCAGAGGACAAGTGTTTGCCCCTTTTTTTCTCCTCTCTCGTGTCTGTCACGGCTGCTGTAAATTCAGAATTCAGTTTAATTTTATTTATTTATATTACTTTAGTTACACAGGTTGTTGGGTTTATTTATTTATGCTGAAAAGCACAATATTACTTGGTTTCAGTTTTTTTTTTTTTTTTGACAGTACTAACCTAAACGTTTTTTGAGTTGAGTGAAGATTAAAGAATACAACTTAATTTAATGCATGTGAATACTGCCTTTCATTCCCAGCTTTCCTTGAAGGACAAACATGACTCTGGGAATCTGGCCGCTGCACTGTGTGCACACGGGAGGCCGACGCCGTGCCCTGGCCCAGAGTCAGCGGGGAGGCGTGCGGCTGCACCTGCCAGGCAACCCTGAACCCAAAATCTGGAGAAAATTTAAAGTTTTGGTTTAAATGAAGTTTTTCTGATGATCTTTAGTTTTTAAATGAAATATTTCAAGGCATACGGTTATTGCTGCAGTCACTGAAATGACTCTGAGGTGTAGGCCAGGAGGAGTGGGACCCAAGAGCGTCCCCACGGAGGACCAGGCTGGACAGCACAGCTCGTGGAGGCCGCTGTTCCCAGGCCCAGCCTGACCGCAGCCTGGGCACTAAGCATGCGGCATGTTTTGTGTTGTTGTGGAAACCAAAGCAGAGTGAGCGTGTGAGGTCCCCAGACCTGAGTGTTTTCTCTCCAGCTCCTCCCAGCAGAGGTTTGCCAACCCTGGGCCAGAGTGGGGTTCAAACCCACAGCCGTGGGAGGCGACCAGGTCTGCTTGAGCGGGAAGTCCCTGTTAGATGCTAAGTGACACACTTTTTTCTCTCGTGCACACGTGTAGTAAATCCTTCTTCTAAAAGGTGCCGACATCCCGGAACAGCCTCCATCCGTCAGGGACCCCGAGGAAGGAAGGCAGGTGTCTGGGGTTGAGCAGAGCAACGGCCTCGGGAAACCAGCGAGGGAGCTAAACGGAGGTGCTGCTCCACGGGGGGGCTGGCCCTGGCCTGGGCAGGAGGAGGACAGGGGCGCCCGGCCCGCCGCCCGCACCTCTGGGGCCGACGGCAGGGGGCCCCCATCATGTGCACAGCAGCGGGGGCGGACACAGCCCGAGAAGCGGCCCATGTGGGGCCCCACAGGCCCCGACCTGGAGCTGGACGTCCCCAGTGACAGCGGGAGCAGCAGCGAGTCTGAAGGCCGGCCGTCCCCTGCCGCCTCTGACTGCGAGAGCGGGGAGAAGAGGGCCCGGAAGAAGACCAAGGCCCCCCGGGACGCCGGCAAGGGCGGCCCTCCCGGCGCAGCAGCGGACAGGCCTGCGGGTGCCAACCACTGCGGGGAGCCCACGCCCGGTGTCCACCTGGACGGCCAGGAGGAGGGCGAGCGGGACGGCCTCTGCGGGCTGGGCAGCGGCTGTGCTGACAGGAAGGAGGCCGAGACGGAGTCACAGAACAGCGAGCAGTCAGGCATCACGGTGGGCGAGTCCCTGGACCAGAGCGTGGAGGAGGAGGAGGAGGAGGAGGACGCCGACGACGATGACCACCTGGTGCACCTGGAGGAGATCCTGGCCCGTGTGCACTCTGACTACTACGCCAAGTACGACCGCTTCCTCCGCGGGGAGGCTCGGGAGCCCCCTGACATCCGGAAGATTGTGCCCGAGCTCAGGAGCAGGGTGCTGGCCGACGTCGCCATCATCTTCAGTGGACTGCACCCCACAGACTTCCCGGTGGAGAAGACACGGGAGCACTACCACGCCACGGCGCTCGGCGCGCGCATCCTCACCCAGCTGGTGCTGGACCCCGACGCCCCCGACAGGGCCACCCACCTGATCGCGGCGCGGGCTGGTGAGTCGGGCCTTCCATGTTGGGAGTGGGGTCCTGGTGCAGCCTCTCCCTGGGGACAGCCCCAACTCTGACTCAGCGGCTGTCCCCGCGTGCCCCCGTGCTGTGTGCGAAATGAGCGGGTTGTGCCTGGGTCGGGGTGGAGCTGGGGCCCCAACATGTGTCGAGGTTGAACAGGGGAGGCGCAGATTGGTCGGGACCCATGTGCACCCTGGTTGAGTGTAGGTGGGAAGTGAGGGTTACGGCGGAGCCTCCCTCAGACGCTCAGGCACCGCTGGTCTCAGCCGAGTGGATGGTTCCTCATCGAGCGGACGGCCTCTCGGTGATTGGCACACTGTGAAGGCATGCTCACGCCCTTTTCCTTTAAAGAAAGTTAGAAGAACCTCATTACTTCCTTGAAGCAGTTTGGTGTTTTCCAAACAAAGCCTGCTGCAGGCCGGCCTCTCCGGTCACTGCCCCTCCCTCATCTGCAGCCACTGAGTCAGGGCTTCTGAACACCTGCCCCCAACAGAGCATGATCTGCAGGGTCCTCTGTGAGCTCACGGGTGGGACAGGCCCTCCCCGACGGTGGAGGAGACCTTCCCAGGACGTCGGGTGCTGTCGTGTATCTGCCCCGCCTGCATCCAGAGTGGCCTGTTACTGTTCTGGGAGATGGTGGGAGACGGCGGGCTCCAGGGGTGGAGGGGTCCCAGCAGAGGGGGACTAGGGTTGTGACCTTGAACGGCCAGCGGAGGAGCTGAGACTCCGTGCAGCAAGGAGAGGGGCTTGCGGCGGGTTCCTGATCGGGGCGGTGGAGCTGGACTTGGGGACGTGGCACGTGTGTTCTCGGGAAGAGAGAGAGCTGCAGGCTCTGCAGTGGACATTGAGAGAGAGGTTGTACCAGCGGGGGCTCGAGACCCTTCCTGAGCCATCACGAAACGGTGTCCCTGCAAGCCTGGCCTTCCGCCCTGCTGTGAGGTCACCCCTCCAGGACCCCAGCCTGCGCACTTTGCCCTGACGGCAGCACTGCACTGACGGGTGTTTGCTTGCAGGCACGGAGAAGGTGCGCCAGGCCCAGGAGTGTGGGCAGCTGCACGTGGTCAACCCCGACTGGCTGTGGAGCTGCCTGGAGCGGTGGGACAAGGTGGAGGAGCAGCTGTTCCCACTGAGAGATGACCATGGCAGGGCGCAGAGGTGAGCACCAGCCCCCAGCCTCCCTGCCCAGGACTCCCAGCACGGCATTGCCACAGCCAGCCAGGCCGGCCCCTGGCCCCCGGCATGCGGGCGGGGAAGGAGAGGCTTGGGGTGGGGGTCTGCTGCTCCCTCCTCCAGAGGCCGCTCATCTGTCCCCTGCCACCCTCGCCGCAGGTGCTGCAGGCTCCAAGCAGGTCATCTTGAAAAGCACCTCTGAGCATTGCTTCCTGGGGAAGGAACAAAATTGCTTTTTCTGAGACACAGTGTGGCTTTTAGCAACAAAGCTTAGTTTGTGTGTCTTTCCTTTGTGGCTAGGATGTGGTTGTAACGAGTCACAAAGCCTTTGTGGGGTCTGATGTGGAGGGAGGTGGTGACCAGGACTGGGGCGGGGCAGAAGACCGGTTGGCAGGTTGTGAGTCCCCAGGGGCAGCCGGGGGTGGGAGTGCACCATGCAGGCCTGTTTCTGTTGAGGCAACTTGGACAGGGCTCCTGTCTGGGCAGAGTCGATTCTGTGCTTGGAGGGGAAGCACCAGAGACAGCAGGGTGGCCCCCATGCCCACCTCTCGGGGGGCCAAGGCTTACTTAGGAAGAACCGTGTCCTCACGTGCAGATGTGGAGGGAGGAACCGCGGGCAGGAGGGCTCAGCTCCCAGCCTGGGCAGAGGTTGCTGGGTCCCGCATCAGTGCCAGCCCCTCCTCATGGCCCTCATTCTCATCCCGCAGGGAGGACGGCCCGGCAGCCTTTCCCGACAGGCAGGGCGTGCTTCCCACCACCCTGTTCCACCCGACGCCGGTCCATCCCAGGGCCCCGCCCGGCCCCGAGGCTCGGGTGTACGACGCCAGCACGGGCAGGCTCATTCGGAAGGGCGCTGCGGGCCCCGGGCCCCCCGGCTCCCTGCCCGTCCACGCAGAGCTCTCCTCCTTCAGGTACGTGGGCTCAGCCAGCAGGTAGTGCGCTGGGGCGCTAGTGGTCCGCACGTGAGGGTCGGACTAGGGCACGCTCCTCACTCATGTCCACGTGGGGCCTTTCTCCACGTTCCCTGTCCTGCCTTGGGTCCCAGAACTGGGCAGGCAAGTCCGTGGTTTAGCCTTTGCTCAGTGTCGGGGTGCCAGCCCTCCCAGCGGAGGCAGGCCTTGGGCGGCGGGATCTGACCCTCCTGCCTCGCCCTTGCAGGCCTGTTCCCTCTGCAGGACGGAGAGAACTGTTACGAGGGAGGAGGGTCCTGCTCGGGCCATCGGGAGCAGCTCTGCTCTGCAGCTCCCACCCTCAGTAGGCCCAGCCTCCCTGTCCCACTTCTGACTCGGGTCAGACTGAGGGTCGTGGCGGCTGGGGCAGTTTGTGAGCAGGAGTGCAGGTGGGTGGGGATGGCACTGCCCTGAGAGGAACATGGCCAGTGGTCTCCACCCGTGTCTCCACGAGTGTCTGTTTCCTCCCTGTGTGTGAAGGAAGTCTGCTGGACTGAGGACCTTACACACCACTTGGTGAAGCACCTTAGGACACTGAGGTTTAAACGAGGGTCCGAAGTTCTGTCTTGTTTTCCATGAGTGGCCATTGCTGTGAAATGTGTGTGATGGACACGTGTCATCTTGCTTCTGGGTCCCCCTGCTTTCTGGAGCCTGGAGCCCTTCCTGAGAGCCAGCCCATGTGTGGCAGCCGGTTCCTTCTGCCTTGACTCCTCGGGCCTACGCTGACCTGGCTGCACTGACCGGCGGGGCCCCACCAGAGTGCTCTCTGTGGATGAGCAGTGACTCCACACCCTCTGGCCACAGCGACGCTGCGAGGCCGCTACGAACCAGGGCTGGTGTGTGCAGAGTGGACATGGGCGCAGGGCCCCCGGAGGCCAGTGGGTGTCTGCTGGCCCTGCTGCTGGGCTCCACACATGAGCAGACAGATGCCCTGTTCGGCCTGTTAGGCCAGTTTGACTTGGACTGCTTGATTGGTGGTTTGTCCTGTTATTTTCAAGCAAAGGCATCGTCACTGATGAAGCTTCCATCTTCTCCCAGTGACGGTTAGTCATTTGAAGAGACACGTGGCGACGTCTGTGCTTCTGTTTACGTGCCCGCGAGTTCCTTCCCGAGAGCGGGGCTGCTGGGCTGAAGGGCACATGTACCCTTGTCTTTAATAAACGGGGTCAGTTGTTTTCCAAAAACTCACTAGGGTCTGTGGCCCCACCTGGAGGACCCGGCCCCGCCCTCGCCCTCCGTCCATTGCTGGCCCCTCACACCCGCCTGCCCGGTGGGGAGTGGAGGCAGACGTCCCCAGCGGTCGTCTCCAGCTGCCGGGGGGCCCCCCACGCACACCGGTCGGTCTTTTGGATCTCACGTCGGGCGGCTGCTTACATCCTGGATGGACTCCCTTTTTCTTACTGGGGTCTGACACCTTGTGGCTGTGTCGTCGGGGAAATGTTTGTTGTGGGTAGACGAGAGTTCCGAAGATGACGCCACCCGCCGAGGTGTGGGGGGGCACCTCATGGCTCTCGCTGAGCCGCCGGGGCTGGGGTTCTCTCTGTAGTCCCGGTTACAGCTGCGGTTTTCACCGTCGGGTCTTCTCGAGGAGTTTCTCACTTTGAGCTCCTCCTGTCCTCCGCCTTCTTTTTAAACGTGTTACATTGATCTGGCATTATTTCAAGTCCGTGTTTTTTGAGTCATAGCTTATCTGAGGCCCCAGGACAGAATAGACATTTGGGCGTTTTCTGTCACTGGCACCGAGCGGGTGGCAGGCGGCTGAGGGAAGTCCCAGCCCAGGCCCGTGACGCCACACTCCTGCTGCGGGGACCTTGCCTTCAGGGCAGAAGCGCCTCAGTGCCTGAGGGAGCTCCCGCAGGAGATTCGGGTTTGGGCTTATAGCTCTGTATTTTACTGTCCCTGAGGACATCGGCACCCGAAACCGAGGCCTGTCGCCCCTTCCTCAGACTCCTCACATGTGCAGACCTGCGGGTCAGGATGGTCCATTTGTCACCACGCAGTGTTCGTCTGTCGTGCAGTCATTGCTTCACTGAAGCATTTTAAATGGGACATCACGCTTGTTTCTGAGGCTCCTCCGTTTGAAAGTAAACCCGGTGGGTGTGCAGGACACACCTCCAAGGGGGAACCCTCCCCAGGCAGGACTGTGGGTGCTGCCTGCAGGGGCCTTCAGGGACGTGGACCCAGGCCCCTGAGCTCACAGGTTCCGAGTGCGGGGGCCGTGGGTGCAGGCCCTGCTGGCTTACTGCTCCCAGGGTCGCAGCTGAGGAGCCTGCAGCCTTGAGGCTGTCGGGGACACAGGCCACGGTCAGTTAGCCTGCGGGACGGCAGGGAGAGCCTTACCTCCACCCTCACTGGAGTTGCCCTCCTGGTGGAGGAGGGTGTGAGCTCGCACTCAGGGAGGGGCCGGGCCGGGGAACAGGTGGGGAGAGCCAGTCCCGCCACCACTTCTCACACCTTCCACAGCAGGAAACAGTGATGGTCCAGTGCCGATGTTAATTCTCAGCCCGAGCCCGCTTGTACGGTGACCGGCTCTCGCTGCAGGAGTCGCCCGCAGACTGAGGGCACGAGGCCTGAGGTGGAAGGGTTCTGGTCCTGGTGAGAGGGCACTGCTCTGATTGGATTGGTCCTCCCGCTGCAGATGGCCAGG
Source organism: Camelus dromedarius (assembly GCF_036321535.1). Taxonomy (NCBI): domain Eukaryota; kingdom Metazoa; phylum Chordata; class Mammalia; order Artiodactyla; family Camelidae; genus Camelus; species Camelus dromedarius. Next base: position 27,551,128 of record NC_087463.1, read on the forward strand.
AACTCACACGAGTGGGCACACCAGCCATGGATGGTATCGGCCAGCACCCTGCACGGCGGGGCTTCTCCTACGCCTGAGAGGAGCGAGCCGGCAGAGCCCTTCCTGAGGGCGTGTCTCGTGTGTCCAGTGTGGATGAAGCCATGCCCATGGTGGTGCCCCCAGGGCTCTGAGGCAAGGTTGGGATTAGAGGCCATCGGAGCAGACCCCCGATGGGAGGGTGGAGGGGCCTTAGAGACGGTGTCACTGCGTCGATGCGCTGGGAGGACAGCAGGCCGGGCGGGAAGGTGGAGCCATCTCCGCAGAGAATTGCAACCCGTGATGACAGGCAGACAGGCGCCCAGACTGACAAGTGCAGGATCTCAGGGTGACTGGAGAGACGGAAACCAGGCGCGTGAAAGACGACGCGGGAGGAGGAGACCTGGGATGCGCCCGCACGGGGGTCAGCAGGGAAGGCCCCAGCCGTCAGGACTCCCGGCCACGGGCTGGACGAGGGAGAAACCAGGATGAGCACGGCGTGGTTCAGCTTTTTAAAGACCAGAGATGAGAGAAAGCCTGTTTCACGCATCTGTCCTGTAATCGTGTGTATGTTACACGTCAGTGGTGTGTTCATGCCACGATACACCGTTAAGTGGTACCACAACGTATGTTTGTAACGTGTACAATTAAAGAATGGATTTTTATCTCTTAAGGTTTAATGTTTCTATGTAGCAAGAAAGTTAAGAGCTGCTTTTGTAGTCGCCACCAGTTCATTTGGGTAGTAACATTAGTCGATCATGAGATGCTGTGAATGGGAAAAGGGAGATGCTCGTCTTCGGGGCCTCGCATGCTCGGGAGGCACAGGCGGTGAGGGGTGCTGGTGGGGCCAGCTCTCCTGGGGGCGGACACGCTAGCACAGCCCCTTCCAGACCTCCAGGCCCGTCTGGATGGCCGGGCCACCCGCGGTGCCAGACCCGAGGGGCTGCCAGCGCATGGGAGCTGGACCAGGCACGGAGGGAGCTGGGCGTTCACACAGCGGTTGCACCGTCTCCAGATCTGGGGGCACCGTCAGCCTTCGAAGAGACAGCTATCTGTTAAGCAGAAGAGAACGAGGCTCCTTTGGTGGTGTCCTGGGAGGAGCCCCGACACTCCCCTAGCAGGCACGGGGCTGCACTCTCCCCAGTTTGCTCCCTGCCACCTGTCTTGCCTGGAGACCCCCAACAGCACCTGACAGCGCCCCGCCTCTGTGCGCTCTGTACCTGCTGCTCCTGGTTTCCTGGGCTGGCGGGCGGGGGTGCTGCTAAGTTTCACTCGTAGGGGCGAGCAGTCCCCAAAACGCCTGGTGTTGGGTTTACTGCGGGGATCGGTGCTGGACTGAGACGCCATGGTTCACCAAGGACGGGGATGCATGCCCTTGTGTCTGGAGCCCCAGCCCCACGAGCAGCCCTGCCCTTCGCAGTGGGGTGGCCTCCCGCCCTTGGCCTGTGGCTTGTGGAAGAGGGGGTGTCAATGGGCAGGGACAAGGCAGGCAGGTGCTGGCGGCTCCCTGAACAGCCACGGCTCCTTCAGGAAGTGCCCTGGGGTGCCTCACAGGCTCCCAGGCCATGATCTTGTGGTGGCTGTCGTGATGGGACGGGGAGGCCAGTGGCCAGGGACTGGGCTCCGAGAGTACCGTGTCCCCGTGTGGGCGGCCCTGGGGGCCTATGGCGAGTCTGGGGTTTCCAACTCAGGTGGCAGTGGTGGCACAGACACGGAGATGAGCACGTCTCTGATTTCAGGAGGAGGTGCTGTTGTGGCCTTAATCTTCCGTCTGTGTGAGTCTTGATTTGACCTGAACACTTCCGGCCTCTGGGCAGTTGACAACCTCCCTGGGCTGCCCGGCGATGGTCACTGCCCAGATTAGCTCAAATGACCCCCCCAGGAGTAAAACGACACCGTGGTTCACGACACTGGAAATGAGGGACGGTGGAGCACGGGCTATCTCAGTGGCAGCATGGGTCCCCCTTCAGAGCACTGTGTTCACCAGGGTCTTCTCGGCAGCGTGGTTCAGGCTTCTGTTCCAGGGTACGGCCTACAGATACTGTAATTTGAATTAGAAGTATGCAGGAGACGCCAGGAAGGATCTGTGTGTTAAAATGACACAGAAATGACAGTTCTTAAATTGCAGTTTTACAATAACGTTTGCATAGCTTAAAGCAGCCCCAGAGTCAGTCCTGTGCTGACGTTTACCCGAGTGAGTCCTGGCTTTAGATCTGCTTCATGCTGAAAATAAAATGACAAACATTTGACTCATTTCTCTTAAATGTAAAGAACAAAGGCATATTAAACTGTTCGGCATATTTAAAAATTACGTACAGCAATGGGTTTTCAACCGCTCAGCCTCGCTGGAAGTCAGTGGCGGCAGGCGAGGAGTTTCTGAGATGAGAGGGAGCAGTTAAGTGCTGTCTGGAAACAACCGTGCAGACGTGAGGGGCTTCCTCCCACTTGTGTGACGGCGCTGTCGGTGAGGCGCGGAGGGCCCGGACTTGTCCCGAAATGTGTGTGATTTACATGAACAGCGGCAGTTCAGTCCCACATGGTGCAGAAAGGAGAGGCTTCAGCTCTGACTGTCTTTCCTGAGGAAAACACACGCGTTGGGCTGGGGTTTATTCTAATGAGTTGACTTTCGGTGAAAGTTTTTCTTTTTTTTAACTTGGAAGTGTGATTCCCACCAAAGCACGGATTTTTGTTAGTTCTCGTCCAGCCACTTAGGTGCACAGAGGGACAGTAACATGGTTCACTGTCCGGTTATTCCGTGAGCTCTGTGAGGGGGCAGCGTTGCTCCAGCCGCACCAGCACGCTGCCCCGATGGAGACCATCGCCTCGGAGGAGGCCGGAGACGTCTTCTAGATAGCCCTCGTCTTGCGAGTTACGCTCCGTCCTCGCCCCACTCACGTGTGCAGGAGACCGTACGTTCTCCTAAGACTGGCAGGCGGTCGACGGCTTGTGGGTGGTTCTGCCTCCGAAGCTGGTGAAGTGGCCCATCTCCGCAGGAGAGCAGCAGCGCCCGAGCAGACCGAGAGCCTCCCGTTTATCCGATGGCGTGCTGTGCCCGACACGTCTGTGCCTGGTCCGTCTGCCTCCGTTTGCGCAGTCAGCCCTTGGCTCTGCTGCTCCTGCCTCCGGAAGCTGCCCCACACCCGTGTGCCCAGGGCGGGGGGCCCCCTCCCTTCGCCTCCCAGGCTCGTGACTCAGCCGTGTTCTAAGCCTGGGGCCCGCGTGGTCCCTATTGTGACAGGTGCCAGGCTTCCGGGCAGCTGCGGCTCTTCCGCGGGCTCTCCCGGGCGAAGGCCCTGAGGATGCTCAGTTTCTGTGATTTTTGCTTTGATGCTTTGGTTGCGGGCTAGGCTGCTGGCACCTTGGGGGGTTGGGAGCAGAGGTCCTCGTGGTGTGGGGTGACGCTCTCCCTGGCTGTGGTCAGCGGGCGTGAAGGTGCTCTCGCACAAGGTTCCTCTGTGTGGAGCGCTTAGGGAGAGCGTTGGACATGGGAGCGGTTGGCAGGTGCAGTTTGGAGCCCACCCCGAGCCAGGACCAGGGCAGGGGCCGTCCGTGGGATGTGCGAGGCTCCGAGGGGTGGTCACTGGGCCTAAGCCTTGGGCCTCCCTCAGGGGTGTCTGCAGGTGGAGGTGACAGGTGCCTGTGCGGGGGAGTGGAGCGGCATCCCACAAGGAGACGCAGGGCTGGGAAGGAGTCCTGGGTTCACAGAGTTGGAAATCAAACATACTTCCCTGCTCGGACAACATCTGAAATTCTAAACCCCTTTTAATTTATCTGTCATCAGCTGTGTTGTATAAGTTGTGAACATTTTATTTTCTTGAAGGTTTTATTTTGAGGTAATTGTAGATTCACAGACAGTTAGGAGAAATAACACAGACCTCGAGTGTGCTTGTAATCGCCTGTTGAAGCATTTTTTTTATCATGGATACTTGAGAATCTTCATCAGGTAATTCCGTCATTGCTGTCACCTCAGAGTTGACATCTCCTGGTTGCCTTTTTCGTTCAGTTTGCGATCTCCCTGCTTCTCAGAGATTTTTGGTTGAACCCTGAACAGTCTCCCATCTCTCGTGACAGTCGGGACCTCCTGTGATGCTCTGTGTGGCTGCGTTCACTGCTCTGCTTCAGCAGCAGAAGTAGGGGCACAGCTCACCTCGACTCTGCTGGGGGGGAGTCGAGGTCCCTTGTAGGCGCTGCTGACCCCTGTGGGGCCATCGTCACTGCTGGGTGGCTGTCGGGGTCCCAGCTTCCCGCGGTCACCACGGGCGTGTGGGGGAACGTGTCTGTGAGTGTCTGACTCTGGTGCCCCGTGGTTACTGCAGGGGGTGGGCTCCACTGGCTGCAGTGGGTCACGGACTGGAGCATGAAGTGTGGAGCCAGGACGTGGGGCCAGGTGGGCGCAGACTTGCACCAGGTCAAGAGCAGGGCCTCTGTTCACCGTCTCCCCACACTTGCCCTTTGCTCTGAGATGAGGGCGGCCGGGCTGTGAGCCTCAGCGTGCTGGCGGGGGAAGGTAGATGCTCGCTTTCGCTGGAGGAGGCGTGCGCCTGGGCTGCCCGTGGCCAGGCTGGACCCGCCAAGGCTGCAGTTCGTAAGCAAACTGATGCAGCCCGGGCGGGCACTGCTGACAAGACAGCGTGTCTTCACAGCTGAAGTGGTCTGTGCACGTTCGCACAACTGTCCCCAGGGTCAGGAGTCTGCGTCGGGGCTGGAAGTGAGCTCAGACCGACTCCTCAAGTGGGGCCTGTGAAATTCGTTTCAGGGCTGTTCAGCCACATCCACCGCCGATGTTTGGTGAGGACGTGCCGGACCACCAGGATGGGGAGCCGCCCGGCCCCCCTCGCAGGAAGCGCCAGCCCAGCCTGTCGGAGACAATGCCGCTGTACACGCTGTGCCGGGAGGACCTGGAGAGCATGGACAGAGAGGTGAGGCCGGCCCGTCCCCTCCACTCCCCAGGGCACGTGTGAGGAGGTGGACGGCAGCACCGGGGGGCCCGTCAGCGTGCAGTCCGAGTCCACTTCCAAAGTCGGGTTTGTGATTCCAACCATGGGGCCTGACTGCGCGCGCCCTCCCCGCCCCCCCCACCCGGCACACTTGGCAGCGTGTGGGTCATCGTTCCTATGAGGGCTCCTGATGTGCAGTGGGTGGGGCCGGGGTGCCAGGCGGCCCCCGCAGTGTCAGCAGCGCTGAGGGTGAGAAACCCCAGTCACTGCCGTCTCGGGTGCACACGGACTGTTGAAACACACTCAGAAGACTGGTACTTTGTTGTTACACCACTGAGAAGGTTTGGGCGATGGAATCCCCTCCGAACTGAAGGTTAAAGGCAGAGGGGGTTCTCCTTGGGAGCAAAACACGCCGGAACTGGAAGTGATTCTGCAACCAGTTGCCCGTGTCTTGCCCACGCGAGCAGCCTCTGGCCCTCACGTCGGCCTGCCCTGGACCCCCCCAGCCCCCCCGGCCCCCGGGCTGTCACAGCCAGGCCCCTCCAGAGAAGGGCCAGGCCCTGCGGGTGCTTGTGCTCATCACTCCTGGCCTGACCGTTCTTCGCAAGGACCGACGTGTAACAGAGTCCCCAGCCAGGCCCTGGTCAGGACGGACGCTGCCCAACGCCCCTCAGACCTTCACCTCAGAGGCATGTGAGGAGCTACAGCCGCTGCCCGCTGTGCCGCGTGGATGGGCATTGTCCTCGGGACCTCTGGGGACCACTGGGGCGGCAGGCACATTCCGTTCACTTTCAATGATCTGTCCCCGGTGGTCAGCATCACGGCTTCTCCTGGGAGGCGCCCGCCCTCAGAAAGTCTTAGGGAGCCTCCAAAGCAGGGCTCTGGCCTTAGCAGCCGGGAGACCGCAGGCCTGGCGGACAGAGTTCTCCGCGCGGGCTGGCCGTGAGCCCTGCCCGTGAGGTGGGGATGCTTCCGTCTGCATCATCGAATCCCATGAGGGGTCTGTGCTCACTAGGCTTTAGAGTGGGCGAGAGTGAATAAAACCCCTCATACAGTAGGGAATGTGTCGGCGTCGAATGTTCCCTCCCCAGGCAGGTCCCAGAGCGAGTCCCAATCTCAAAGGCAGGGGCTCGGTTCTGCCGGCTCGGTCTCCCCGGAGAGTAGGAGGCAGGAGTGGTCAGGCTCACTGGTCAGTGTTGAGGTAAGTTTTAGGAGAAAACCCCAGAAGGCTCCTTGAACTGAGATAGACCCTGGCAGAAGACTGCCGTGCATCTGCTAGAGTCAAGGTCAGTTTTCTAAGTAGAGGTTCCTGCTCTTTAGGGACCGCTGAGGGCAGGGCCTTCTCAGTTCCCTTCTGGTCTCTGTAGAGCCGTCTGTACAGTGGAGACCTAACTGGGTGGCCTACTTTTTGTGCTGTTTCTCGATTTATCAGCAGATTATTTTCCCATTGAATGACATTGTTCCTTCAATGGGCTTTCTGCTGAAAACATGTTTCAAACACAGTTACGTTCTGGGAATCACAAAATCTGCTTCAGGTCACCTGGCGTCGTTCTGTACGACTATCAGGTTGGTGTGCTTTCCTCTGTTCCTTGAGTGGAGGGTCCTGCGGGGTGTGATGGAATCAAATACGAGGTCGCCCCCCCCAACGCCCTGTCCCTGGAGCCCTGTGCCCACCCCACACCTCATCCCTGGTGCCCCATGGCCCCCTACACGCCACACACACCCCGTCCCTGGGGCCCCACGCCCCCCGTGCAGTGACTCTGAGCCCGTTGCAGTGCAGTTGTATTTCAATCCACCAGAGGGGGCTCTTGCTACAGGCTGTGACCAGCAAACAGGTGCTTGGTTCTTGGGTGAGCCTGCCTGCTCTGAACGTTTAAGACCTCATCTGGGGGCCCCACAGCCAGGGCATCTGGAAGCACAGACCCCTCTCCAAGCCCCTCAGCCCCCGAGCCATCCCCGTTCCCTTCATGTCCAGCCCCTCTTTGTTCTGCGGCCAGAATCTCGGCTCCTCTCAGGGGAAAGCACAGAAGGTCACGAGGCGGCGTAGCGTGGCTTCCCCTGGACTGTTGGTTAAGTGTGTGCTGTCCTTGGATGCGCCAGGCACAGGCTGGCATCTTAGGTCAGTGTCTTTGCAAACCCAAGGTCCAGGACAGAATCTCCTCCTTGCTTCTGTAAAAGAATTACGAACGCAGACGTGCACCTAGTGTGGTCATCTCGGGTCTTTGTCCTGTCGGTGCCAGACGGTTATGCGCGTGTATCTTGGCTCACGTGAGAGAGCTTTGTGCTGAGTGCAGGCTCACGTGCCTCATGTGCCACGGTGCAGACAAGCAGTGAGGGAGCCGGCCCGGCCTGTGCACGCCACCCCTCGTGTGCTTCCCCACGTGTGCGGGCCTGCGTGTGCCTCCCCGCCGAGGGTGCAGGCCCACCTTGGCCTCTCCCCACCGAGGGTGCAGGCCCGCCTTGGCCTCTCCCCACCGAGTGTGCAGGCCCGCCTTGGCCTCTCCCCGCCGAGGGTGCAGGCCCGCCTTGGCCTCTCCCCGCCGAGGGTGCAGCCTGCTGGCGGTTTCCTCTCGCTTCCATGGCAGCTCCTGTCAAGGAGGAGGACGTAGACTTAGTTTCGTGGTGTTTCGTGGGTGCTTTGTTTTCATTGACTGTGAAGGTAGCTTTGGACCAGTGAGCACTACCTGTCCGCAGAGCGAGTTTGTGTGTGGACATGAGTGCGTATCACTGGAGAAATTGAGGCCTCAGACACAGGTTTGCTGTCTGGTAGCTTAAGGCTTCAGTACGAATTAAGCAAAGTGTCCAAAAGCCGTCCTGTGGCCCCGCAAGGCCGCCGCCGCACACGCGCCGTCAGTCCCGTGAGCGGGTCGCTGGTTTCCTCTGAGACATCTCGCCACCGCGCGCGCGGCGGGGCCGGTGTCCCAGGGGAGCCTCAGTGAGCATTTCCGGAGCTTCACCCCAGGCGCCCCTGCCATCCCCTGCGGCTCCGTCTCCCCAGGAGGGGCTCTGAGGGGGTGCCACCTGGTTGGCCTGGTTCTCCACCTGATGGGAGCCTCCCCGCCTCAGCCTCGATTTAGACGAACGCCCTGCTCATTCACCGTGGGCCCTGAAGTGTGCTGGAGGCAGAGCCCCATCAGGGTCAGGCTCTGCGTGGCCTGCACCCGGGTCTCCCTCAGGGATGCAGGGCCCAGGGGGGTGGGCACAGAGGAGAGGACGGCCTGGGCCATCGTCCGTCCACACGCCCCATTGACAGTCCTTGGTGCTGCTTGCGAGCACCTGACTGCAGCCCCGTTTCGGAGTTCTGGGAGGCGGGTGGGGCCGTGCTGCTGCTGTGGGTTCATCCCTGGGCGAGGGACATCGCTGGGCTCTCGGGGACGTCGGTCTCACAGTGTGCTGCCCTCGGCCCTTCGTCAGGTGGACGACATCCTAGGAGAAGGCAGTGATGACAGCGACAGTGAGAGGAGGCGGCCGGAAGAGCAGGAGGAGGAGGAGCGGGGACCGAGGCCCCGCGAGCCCAAGGCCCCGGGGGCCCAGCGGGGACACGTGCTCAAGTCCACTCCGTCCAGCGAGGGGAGTGCAGCAGATAGCCGGGGGCCCAGGTGAGCACGGGCAGGTGAGGGGCCGTCAGGTTGGGGGCAGCACCAGGAGAGGGGGCCTCACCGCGAGCCGAGTGCCTCACATGCTTCTCCCACAGGGGCCACAAGCGGAAGCTGAGCGAGGACGCTGCCAGCGGGTCCAGCTGCGAGGACGAGGAGGACGAGGACGAGGAGGGGGGCAGCTCGGAGGCGGACGAGATGGCGGCTGCGCTGGAGGCCGAGCTGGGCGACCTCATGTGACCGCCGGGCGGGGCTGGCACACGGCCACCTCCGTCTGCATAGGCCGCCCTCGATGGGGTTGCCTTTTCTCCAGAGGGACGTGTCTGTTTAGCACAGCTCCACATACAGAAACACATATTTTTAAGAAAATAGGTGTTTTTATAAGTTTTACTACAGGAAAGCCGACTTTTTTAAGTGACAGCGTGTGACGGGGAGCGTGGTTCATGCCAAAGATGCTGGTGAGCTCAGCGGAGCCGCCTGGCGAGCTGGAGCTTGTGGTCTGCTGTCAGGCAATGAGGGACTGGGGAGGGGGGCTCCCTAAATACCGCACTTCTTTTAGGGAGGAGACTGGGGATCCAACACCACGTGGGGGACGATGTCATGAGAACCCACATTTTCGTGCTTTTTCACAACTATAGCCACCGAACAAACGTGTTGGATGTTAGCTGAGGCAGAGCAGTCACGTGCGTCAAAACCTGACATCGGGTGGACAGGCCTGGGGGGCCCGAGGGAGCGGCACCGAGGCAGCCAGGCCCCTGGAGCTCTGCAGCGACCCGGGTTCCAGCACGGGGTCCACTCCACACGCCCAGACCGCCCCCTTCCTCCATGGGCACCTGGAGTCTGGACAGAGGGCTGCCCTCACTGGTAGCCTGGCTCCCCTGCGAGATCGGATGTAAAGTTTTGTATATCGATTTCGTATTTGACACACAGATTTTTTCTTTCATTTAATAAAAGTCCTTTTTGTAAGCCTTCTCCTCTGCCCCGCTCCCTCTGTGCGGGATCCACATCACGCACCGCGTGGGTGAGCCACCCCACACCGCAACCCTGTCAGGGAGCTCGCGGGGCAGAAGGTGTCTCAGAAGATTCCTGGCTGGGTTACCGGGGCCTTGGAAGGTTAAACAAAAACAGGTGCTCTCTCTGAAGCCATTCCGTGGCTGTTTTCCCGTTACTGGGAGGAGCTTTTCAAAGGTGTCATTTCTAATTACTAGATTTATGGAAGTCAGATCTAAGGCACCTAAGGAAACTGAGGCAGCTTTGCTGGCAGGTCCTTACCCCTGACAAGGTAGGAAATGAGACTCTTCGTACACGACGTGGCACCAGACGGCCTGGGCTGGAGCTGCCCTGGGACCTCTGCTCTGGCCTCAGGCCGCGGCCCTGGGGTGGGCAGCGGGCAAATTAGCCTTTGTGCCCCTTTGAGGCAGCCACTCGGGGCCCTGCCTGTGTGCTCCCCGCTGGGTGGCAGAACCCGGAGTCCAGCCTGTGTCTGTGGCCTGTGGTGGTCACGTGGAGAAGGAGCCTGGGGCGAGGGTGTCGGCTAAGCTGCCTGAGGCGTTGATTAGAGACTTCAGTGCGACTCGCTGAGAGGTCGCAGGTGAGCTGCTTCAACGCGACACCGACACAGCGGACCTTTTTCTTCCCGTTTTCTGGGCTAATCACTGAATTGAAAGTGACCGTTCGGCTCAGGCTGTGAGCTCTTCATACTTTCTCTGTTGCAAGGAACAGAGTCACAGCTCCAGTGAGCTCATCTCCTGTGCTGGCGCTTGTCTGAGAGGTTACGGGGCAGCTTCAAGTTCGGCTGGATCCAGGTGTTAGATGCTTAGGTGTCGCTGGAAACCTGAATCCTCCTCCCAGGGTTTGGCCTCCCTCTGCTGGCTGCACTCAGGGCAGGCCTTCTGCACAGTGTCATCCACTCTCCCAACGGTGGGGTGGGGGCAGTACCACAGTGCACATGGGGATGTGTGTGGGTAGGCAGGAGTCCAGGCACAGCCCTTGCCTCGTCTCCCCACCAAGGTGGATGTGAATGCACGCACTCAGCACTCTCCACGACGGCAGTAATGCGGCCCTCCAAGACTTCCAGTCAAAACTGCTCCCATGGAACAGAAACGGGGGCCCCCCTGGTAGGTGGTCTGTTAGGCTAGAAATGGAGATGGCAGGATTGTGACTCTGAGTAACCTCAGTGCAAACACAGAGCAGCCTCCTAGGTGGGTACTTCTAGAATGGGTCAGCGCTGGCGGCGGCTTGCAGCCTTGTTGCCAGTGGACGCTGAGCCAGCAGGGACCACCACTGTCCGGGGGGGTTGGGGCCTTCACTGCCAAAGCAGAGGGGCAAGGCTCCCGGGAGGGGCGGCGGGGCGGCATCTCCCCCACCTTGTGCCGTAGTTGATGCACACCTTTCAGGTGCGTCCAGCGCCGGAGCAAACCACACAGTTACTTAAAACTTGGCTCAGCCGAGGCTGGGGCCAGCGGGGTTGGGGGTCGGGCTGCTGGTCCCTGGGGCCCCTCGTCCTCCTGTGGAGCCGCCACCAGCGTGGCCAGCTCTCCTCTCAGGTAAGGGCTGCCCGGGGCCAGCAGCCCTGATGGTCGTGCAGAGAGAAACGCGCTGAGGTCGGGGAAAATGCTGAATTCAGTGCCGCTCTCCCAAATGACGTCTTTTTTAGAATTTTAATAGGAAACTTGGAACTTGCTTCCTTGAATGTAACTTAAATGTCAGCCCTTATGCTTAAAATGGCTGTTAGGAAATTCATGACCAAGAATTGAGAGAGAGAAATCTTGTTGGCACAAGTCGATAATAAATCTTAGGCCATTTATTTACCAACATTCAAAAATCTGTAACACTGGAGATTCGGTGAAAGTTTCCTTTCCTCCTTGAGAAAGGGGAGGTTGAAATTTTGTGTAAACGTGAGTGGACTCCTGCCCCACCTGAGTTTTTCACATTACGTTTTTAAAACTACCATGAAGCTGTAACCTGCAGGTGCCAACATGGATGGACGGCTAGGTCCAACCTGGTCCACAGGCCCACTCCACGGGAACCTGGAGTCAGGGCCGGGCTGCCAAGGCGTCTGGGCGGGGGCCCCCGTGCTCCCCGTGAGGACCCTGGAGAGGCTGGAGGGCGGCTACGCTCAGAGCGACCGGCCACCCACTTGTATGCCTGGAGGGGCGCTTCGTGCTGCGCTGTGTCCATGGAGCTGTTACTGTCAAGATCAAAGTCAATCCAGCCCACGCACAGTCTGCTGTGTGCACCGGGTGTGTACGCGCATGCATGCTCGTTCAGAGGTGCAGCCTGGTTTCAAGTACACTCGTCACACGCAGAGGTGACAGTCACAGCCAGCATTTACTGTACTTTCCAGTGGTCATGTGCCTGGCTTTTTAAAATGAGTCTAATTGTGAGCTTTTTAACATAAACCATCGGGGATGAAGGAAAAAATGCTCTGACCCTGCCACCAAGTCTAACCATGGTAACGTTTCAGTGTGTTGTTTCAGTTTCTTACACATATTGTTTAAAAAATTTTATTTTTGGAACAGCTTAAGTTTAGAGCGAAATTGAGGGGAAGGTACAGAGACTCCCGCACAGCCCTGCCCCCTCCACGCACAGCCCCCGTTACCTACCTCCCCCAGATGGCACCTTTGTTACGACTGATGGACTTACACTGACACAGGATCATCACCCCAAATCCACAGCTTAGAGTAAAATTCACTCTTGGAGTCGAACGTTCTGTGGGTTTGGACACATCCAGCGTTACCGTGTCATGCAGAGGATTTTCACTGCCTGAAATCCTCTGTGCGCCGTTCATCTTCCCTGGCCTCTGGCCCCACCGACTGTCCGCTGTGTCCTCGGTTTTATCTTTTCCAGAACATCATGTAGTTGGAATCGCACATCATGCAGCCCTTTCAGAGGGGCTTCGTCAGTATCCAATATGCAGAAGGCGGGCTGCTGGGGACTCCAGAGGTGTCTTCAAAGGGTGCTTTGCAAGAAAAGCAGAAGAGAGAGGAGAGCCTTTTGGCTAAAGACAGAGGCGTGTCGTCCAGTCCTAACGTGGGCTCGTCTGGCTCCTAATTCACACAAACTGAAGGTAGGCAGACGCGAAAGCACACGGCATGACATGGTCAGAATGATATGATAGTAATGAATATTCTCTTATTTTAGGTGAGGTGTAGCTTTTCTAAAAGCCCCCTTTTTAGGTACAGTACTGAAATGTTTATGGATGAAATGACGTGGTGTCTGGGGTTTGCGTCAGAACACCCCCAGGCACAGCGGGGAGGGCGGGGGCCCCGTGGGACCACAGTCGGCTGGTCTTCCCTGGAAAGCCACAGTTCTGCCCACTCTGTTGCATTTGGAATTTTCCGTAGTAAGAAGCGGGAACACGTGAGTAAAGGGGCTCAGTCTGAGTTGAAAGGTGCACAGGATGAGCCAGCGCTCTGAAGTAACAGGATGCTTCTGTCAGTCCCCGCACCCCAGGCTTTGGGCACCAAGTCCAGCTGTCTTTCTGAAAGGTATTGGGGGTCATTTGTAGCAAATATGGGAATAGCACCAGTTTCAGGTGGTCACTTGGAAAAAAAGCTCTACGCACACTTGTCTGAGAGCCACTTCCCCGGCGCTGGGACCAGAGTGCTGAGACGCGGCTGCCCCCTCTCTGTGGGACCCACCCCAGTGCGGCCCCACCTAGGGAGACCTGTCCTGGGCATTCTAGCCGCGACGCAGCAGTCCTGAGACGTTGCTCCCGTTTCCAGTGCAGGAGCGAGACTGGAGGAGAGCTTGGCTCTGGCAGAGGGACGTGGGCAGCAGCAGGGCTGTCATGGTCCTAAACCCCCCCACTGGCGGGGTGGTCCACGTACCTTACGTTCACTCCATGCAGCGAGTGACCAGGCCGGCCATTGACCAGGGGGAAGGTCCCCGCACCACAGGGGGGCGCCCCGGTCACAGGAAAACGGGCAGGAACCCTCCACCGGGACGGCAGAAACATCGGGAGTAACCACACAGCGTGATGATGCTTTGTCTGGATTTTTGCTGGTTGCATTTGAAGTGCGGACAGGAAGCTGAGTGCCTAAGGTGGAACCTGCCAGCAGACCCGTGGACACAAGAATACACGTTTCTCGAGACTCTTAAGTGCCAGCCATCTTCCCCAATACTCAGACAGACTGTCTCCACTCTGGTTGCACTGAGGTTCTGTGAGGTGAGTGGGCTGGCTGCAGCCCAGCAGGACAGAGCAGGGCCCCAGGTCCCCCGTGGGGATGAGTCGGGCTGGCGCACAGGAAGGAGGAGCCAGAGCAGGAGAGCCAGCCCACACGGAGGACCCTGGGTGGGGCGGCCGGGCCGTGGGAGCGGTGAGGAGACAGGCCCTCAGGAGGTGTGGGGAAGCCAGGGCAGCACCGTCCTTCCAGCCCAGGCGCTCTGCCCACTGCCCGGCATGTCCTGAGGTTTCTCTCCGGCACCAGCTCGTCTCCTCTGAGCCCAGCCATCCTGGGCACAAGCCGCCAGCTGGCCCTGGCTCCCCCCATAGGACCATGGGACGCCTCCCACAGACAAGAGCTAAGGACACCAGGGGCCTCACGCGTGGGAGGAAGGCCACGAGGGCCAACGCTGGGGAATCCTGGGCTCCCACCACCAAGCGGCACAGGCCTGGCCTGCTTGGTGACAACCTGCTGTCTTCAGTAGCCCCTGACTGCTGCCAAAATTCTGGTCCCCAAGGTGGTTGTCTTCAAATGCAAGTCTCTACCCTGTTTGGAAGACGTGCGCGGGATGTTTTTGCTGGAATCTGGCAGCACGTCGCCTGTACTCACCACGTTGTGGTCCCCACCTCGGAGCAAAACTCTGGAGGAGTCAGTGTGGAAACATGTAAAGTAAAGCAAAACATGGCCGTCCTCACGACAAGAGAAATACAAAGCAGTCTCTGTGGTGGAGACCCAGTGGCTTCTTTCTAGTCTGTTCCCGCGTGTGATCTGGGCACCTGGCGGACGTGTGCTCACGTTGCCTGCAGCTCCCAGCGAGCCCAGCGGCGTCCCAGGTACACACCTGCTCGGCACAACCCTGACTGCATCCTGGGAAGCCTCGGTGAACCTGCCTGGGGGTTTGCTCCAAACGCCTGCTTCTCCATCCCCGGCATGGGCCAGTGCAGAGGTCTGCAGACCACAGGGGAGCAGACCGGGATGGCCTCGCTGCCACCAGGCTGTGTAGGGCGCCAGTTGTCCCCGGCCTGTCAGCGTTGCCTCCCCGCGTGGCTCCTGGGCTCTGAGGTCAGCAGCTCTGTGACCCACACAGGATACGATGTAGTGCTTGCTGTAGATCGTGTGAACCACCCTCTGGACACACACACATGTGCACACACGTGTACACGCACGCGCCATCGCCTGGAGGTGACGGGTGTCCTGCTCACACAGGATCTTCCAGTGGGCACTAACCTCTGACACCTCTGAGACAGGCCATGTCCCGGAGCCGGGCCAGACAGGCAGTCTGTTTGGGCACGAAAGTCCTCCGAGGATCTGGCCCTCGAGGCTGAGCTGCTCCCAGCAGCACGAGCTGACGAGGTCACTACGTGATGTGGCCTGAGAGGCTTGAGCATGCTCCAGGACATTTGCAGGGCAGCTGCTCCTGGCTCTCCCAGCAAAGTCGCCCAGATTTGAGGTTAGGGGTGTGCTGGATTCGTGTGTGTGCCGCGGGGAGGGAGCCTGGCTCACGGTCAGGACTGACCGAGGGTCAGGAGCCACCCAGCTCATGCCGAGGGGGACAAGAGGCCTCGGGGAGCCCCTGCCCTGGGGGTCCCAATGCGCCTGGTCAGCCCTGCCAAGAAGGCTCCCCCCAGAAGTCTGGGCGCCCAGCAGGGGAGGCCCTGAGCTGCGCACCTGCATCTGTCGCCCAGAGCCCAGCGGGATCTTGGCCTTTTCCCTTCCTCCCTGCAGGTGAGCCCCCTCCCAGGCACCGGGTCGCTGGGGGAGACGCACCCCACCCAGTGCAGCTTGGTGGGGAGATGCTTGGGGGCAGGTCTTGTCAGGATGCATCCCTGGGGGTGAAGCTGCTGCCTGGCCCTCGGCCCCCAGCCCGTGAGCGTCACCTTTGCTGAGAATGAAATGGATTGAGGCCCAAGGGCACCTTCCTCCTTGCTAGGGGTGTGGGCGGTGGGTAGTGGGGGCAGACAGCCATGCAGCTGGCCTGAGCCTCCTGCTGAGTCTGGCCCTGGGGCAGGTCACAGGGGTTGGGGGGGGGGGTCACGGCACCACGCAGGTCCCATCAGGCAGATGGCACAGCTAGGTGCGAGGGTGCAGGGCAGGAGGGGAGGGCTCAGCTGGTGCCCTTGAAATAGTGGTTCTGGCGGGCCCTCCGACCTTCTGAGGACCTGGATTAAAGGGCTGGGGGCCATGGAGCCGAGAAGTCCTGCCTGCCTGTACTGCTCTCCCAAACCCACAAGGGTTTCCTCCAGGCATTTGCAGTGCACGTGGTTCTCCTGGGAGGAGGCTGGCCCTCCCCACACTGGGTTGAGGATTAACTTGTGTCCTTCACTGAAGGGAGTGCACTGCTGTTAATAAAGTAACATTGTTGCATTTCAACCTAAACGTCTTTCACGCACCTCCTCTCCTCTACTCCAAACAGTCCCAAACGCACCCCAAACCCCATTTTCCATTGCTGTGCATTAGATCTGCCCCGTGACAGTGCCCCCAGAACACTGGACCACAAGGGCCTTTCACTACTCCAGTCCTAGCAGAGAACAAAAACAGATAAATTATGATTTCACTGCTTTGTTCAATTTTTAGACATTTTTTCCCCCAGGGTCACCACAAGGAAGCTGACTGATTTCTTTAAGTAGCATTTTTCATAGGCACTGGTGACTATAAAACTGATTTGCAGAAAGGAGTGGTTTTAAATCTCTGGAACACCAAACTTCGCCACACGTGGCATTTTATCCCAAGAGCGGTGATTTGTCGTGAATTCTGTTCCCTTTCAGTGACCACAGGACTGGAACAGAGAATCCACGAGCCACGTAGCTCCTTACAAACTGTCCTCTGTCACAGAGAGGCCGCCTGCTAGTGCCCCGGTTCACACAGGCCCAGAACTCATCTGCTGGAACAAACGTTAGCTCGAGGGAGGACGCAGCCCCCGGGCAGGCGGTGGCCCTGCCGGTCTCACAGAGCTGGCCCCTGTGTGAGGACGTGGCCCTGATTCTGCCTGATATGCTGCTTTTGGCTGTTTGGGGAGGAACCGCCCAGCCCGACCACAGAACCCGAAGTCAGGGGAGAAGGCACCTCAGCCAACTTTGGTCACTGCCGTCCCAGCACCCCATCCCCCGCCCCATCACATCCCTCCAGTCCTTCTCAAAACCAGATCCCCAGTTAGCGTTAAAGACTCCTCCCGAGCCCGTGCCGTCTGGAGCCTGCGGAGCCCAGGCCTCCGCCTCCCAGCGCATCCCACTGCCCGCCCTGCCGTGGCCCCATGGGGGGACTGAACCAGAGACAGCTGCGTGGGCCTGGTCCCAGCCCTCCTCCAACACCTGCTAAGAGTCACATGCAAACTTGGGGCCACGTGGGGAGGACACCCCACCCCACAGAAGGCAGCCCTGGGACCTCCGGGGTGAAAGGGGCCCCTGGCTTCTGGAAGCAGTCCCCGCCCCATGCTCCCTGGATGGAGAAGTGAGGTTGGAGCCTCCAGCTGAGCCCCGAATGTCTGTGGCATCAGCTGGGCAGCCAGCAGGACCCCATGACCTGCTGCTGCTCCAAATCCAACAGGTTTACTGGAAGCAAACTTTGTCTGCATTGGTGGCTGCTGTCCTAAAACAGCATCAGAGATTCCCCACGGAGGTTTCCCCGGCCCGCCTCCCCCAGCTGCCGGGAGCTTTCCCACCACCTTCCTGAAGTCCCAGTCCTCCCCCAAGAGCTCTGTGCTGCCTCAGGGCCGCCTGCACACCAGACCCAGCACACAGTAGGTGCCTACTATCTATTCGCTCACCGTGGATAACAGCAGTGACCACCAGGGAGCCTCGGGCTTCAGGGGAGGATGATGGCTGGGCTGATGGGTCCTGGATAGTGCCTTGTAGGGACCCCTTCTCAAAAGGGCCTGCTGCACTTTCGTGTGCTCACGCTGGGTCTGCACCCAGGGTCCAGCTTGAAGAAAGGGTTCCCGCTAAATAAAGTGATCAGAACGGCAACAGCAGTGATAGTAAGGTTGAAACATCACTGGCTTAAGTAACCTGCTACGTGCTTCCAGCACCAAACGAAAGATGTGCGGCATCAGGTTTTCTCTTGCTGAAAAAGTCGCTTGATGAGAAAATGCAAACCCAGGGAGACCAGCGCTCCGCACAGCAGGTGTTCATCCTGACAAGCCGCCTCGGCAATGTTTGGAAGCGGTAAACACAGCTCCATTCAGGGTGTCACAACACACACTTAATGAATGGAGAGAAAACAGCCCCAGCCTCGTCGGCACCCACGTCCCTGCAGGTCCACAAGGAGCATCTCAGGAAGAAAACAAGACTCCTGCCAGGACCCACACGGGGCTGGTCCCGCCGGGGCGAGTCTGGGCTGCGAAGTCTCAGGTTTAAAATCGGGGCGGGGGGGTGGGTGTTCCTTGTTGCCAGGAGCCCAGCTGAGAAGGAAAAGCGTGCTGACTCACCCACATCCTCGGAGACATGACGTCCCCCCGATGTCCTTTCTATGTTCCTGGGTGCCACCTTTGGGCAACTGGCCCCTTGTCCCTCCAGGTCGTCAGTCTGTCCTTGTCTGTTGTGACCCAGACCTTCTGATGTGCATGGCCGGACGTCTCACAGACTGTCCCTCAACGTGGCCTTTCCTCGTGCTCCCTCACACTCTGTCCCCGCCGTGCGTGTCCCAAGAACCGGCAGAGACAGCGGCCTCACCGGGCAGCGTCTCAGGACTCAGCCTGCGTCAGTACCAGGATCTGCCATCTGCCACGCTCCCACCTGTTTCAGAGGTGCGCCGGGGAGGCTCCAAGACCTGCAGCCACCCTGGTTGTCATCGAGCTTCTGCGCCCAGGGTCCCGGCTTCTCCCCCACATTCCTCGTGGTGGAGACTAAAATGGGCAGAAAGCATTTAGTGAGTTTAAAGGGGATTAAAATTGGGGCCTAAGAGGTCGAGGCTTGTGAGGGTCTGAACACAGCCTGTCCCTGGTGGTGGACACGGCCCTGGTAGATGCCCAAACTGGGGGGCAGGCACGGCCCTGGTGGACGCCCCTCCTGGAGGACCGACACGGCAGCCTTGGAGTCTGGCCCCTGCACAGCCGGCAGCAGGCCCTGGAAATCAGATCATCAAAGGAGTAACAGGAGGGACCTGAAGCTCCCAGGAGAGGCTCAGGGGTGGGGTCAGGGCTGGACCAGCGCCTGGTGACGACGGTCTTCACTCTCCTGTCTTCAAGGCGTGTTCTGGGGAAACAAAAGTACTCAGTGTGATGCAGACAGAAAAGCCAGTGCAGTCCACAGCCCAGAGGTCGAGTCCCCTCGAAGGCTTCTCCGTCCTGACCTCTCTTGTGGGTTCCCTCCCCCTTGGCCGACCTCGACTCCAGATGGCCCTAATGTCTCTTCGCCTTGGCCTCCACCCGCAGGCTCACCTCCTGGGGACAGTCCCCACGGTGTGGGCACCTCAGCAGAACCACAGGCAGGATGACACTTCTGGGGACACGTGTGACACGAGTGTGGAGTCGACGGGCGAGGGCCCGGGCCTGGGAGAGGTCTGGGTCTCTGTGGGGCCCACTCACTCATGTCCTGAACCGTGATTCTGCTTTGCTTCCGCTGGCGGTCACTCAGCCGCCCTCTGGGACCAGGGGGGCTTTCCCGTCCCCTTGATACAGAGCCTGGGTTTTCTCATGGAAGAGATTTGTGCGGAGAGCAGCTTTAATTAACCTCAGCCTTTGTGGGGTTCTGGTCAGACAGAAGCGCTGCTCACATCCTGCAGCCTGGGTGGGGCGGCCTGTGGTCCAGAAGTGGGGGCCTAGCCCCCGCGATGTGCGGCGTGCGTGGGGAAAGGACGCTTGCCTGCAGAGGGACGACGGGGTCCCTGCCCAGTGTTTACCAGCATCAGTGTCACCTGAAGTGTGTTAAAGAGAGAAAATATAAAGCACGCAGAAGACAGCACGAATAGCCGATTCGTTATATAAATGTGCCGTAACACATTTAGCAGCAGATTTCCATTTCAGCAACAGGAAAAGTATAAACATGAAGCCCACATGTGCATGAACTTGAATTTTGTTTGCATCTCCTGCGCTGTAAACACATATGTGCCCGGGCCCACCCACACGCAGAGCCCAGTGGGCTCCTGCCCCCGCCTCACGGTACGAGTCCCCCCACAGTTGAAGGGGGCCTCATTGGACCCTCCGGTCATTCCACTGGCACGTTAGAGGTTGGGGGGGACAAGTGGGCCTGAAAATGGGCGTGAGGCAGGGTTGGTGCTCTCGTCAGAAATTCCTCCAACACCCGCAGGCCGAGCCCACTGCAGGGCTGTCTACGTGGGAAGGTTAGAACGTGTTGTGTGAGTGGATGAGGCTGAGCCGGGTGACGGGTGGGGCAGCCTCCCAGCGGGCAGGAGCTCTCACCCAGCTGAACGTGTCCCTGGCCCCGCAGTGCTGCCCTCCTGGGCCTCAGGGCCCCGAGGAGCAGTGCTGACCTGTGGGGCCAGGACAACCGACCCCCAAGGCGAGGTAGGGACAAGTCCGTCCTCAGAGCAGGAAGGACTGTCAGAGGGCGGGCTGGGCATGGGGGCAGTTCTGGGGTGTCAAAACCAGGATGGCCCAGCCCAACACGTGATCAGGTGCCAGATGGGCCGCTCTGTCCTGGGGAGGGGGCAGCCTGCTGACGGGGCTTCCACAGAGATACCACCAGCCGGGGCACCCTCCTCAGCAGCCTGGGGTGCCCAGTGCCAGGGGCCTTCCCACGTGGCCCCTGCAGGAAGGTGGGCTCCGCGCCGGGAGGAGGGGCGGCCGGGCTCTTCACTGTCTAAGTGGGATGAATGCTGGGAGCCCGCAGTGACGTGAAGCCAGACTCCTCTCCTCACTGGGGATGCTGGTCCCCAGTCTATTTCCCGGGAGAGGTGGACACACGGAAGGAGCTGCCTGCCAAGAATTCTACACATTCAGCTTAGTTTGACAAATGTCTGTTGAACCCCTGCTGTGAGGCAGTCTCCAATCTAGGAGCTACAGAATAAAGACGAGCAGGCTCTGCCTTTAGAGAGATAGCCTTGATGCATGAAGGGGTAGTTTTATTACAATATATCAACGGCTAATGACTCACACGTGCTCAGGCACTGTCGGGCCCAAAAGAAGGACACTGAGCTATCAACTGAAACACAACTTTAACTAGTTGAGGCAAGCGGGGATTAGTTAGCTCATAGCATCGAGGAAGTGCTGAAAGACCAAGCTAAGAGACTGAAGGTGAAGGTCAGCTTCAGGAATGGCTGAATCCAGGTGCTCAAGTGCTACTGGTGTTCTGTCTGCCTTTCTGCTTCCCTCCCCACTATCCCGGCTTCCTCCAGCCACAGAAACAGGCCCCAAGCCCACGTGTCTCACCCCCAGCTGCTTCCTGGGCTGGGGCTTCCGCATGAAGCACACGCGCCCCTGAACCCATCAATGTCCTTCTGCCACGTACGATGCAGTGGCCGCTCCCAGTGAAAACATATGGTCTGCTGGGAAGAGAAGCGATCCCCAAGGGCAGGTGCTCGCCCTGCAGGAAAGGGACGTTTAGGGCAAGGAAAACAGCTGATGTCAAGTCCACCATGCGTGGGGCCCAGACTCGGAGATCAGAGGCGCCCCGGGGGAGAGGAAACCACAGTGGGTCTTAACCAAGGACAGCAGTCAGCCTGGCGAAAACACAGCTGGATCAGCCACTCTGGGCACCAGAGTCCTGACCCGGAGGTGGTCCAGGAGGCCTGCTGCACTGGGGCCGGGGGTGAGGCCCGAGCTCAGGACACAGCGACGCTGCAGCGGGTGGCTGTTCCAGCCGAGGATGAGAAACGAGCTGCAGATACTGCTGAGGTGCAGAAGCTCCTGGCTCCGACTTCCAGTCCATCAGTGAATTGGAGCTGCCGGCAATGGTGGGCTCTCGGCCGTGTGCGACTGGGGAGCCGTCCTGCTGGCCCTGTCCTCTGAGCCACTTAACTCGGGGTGGGGGTCCCGTACCAGGATCCTCGTTAGTCACTTAAAAAGTCTCAGCCTCTCGAAGTGCTGAAAGTTCAGGCTGTACATGCAGCAGCGGCAGCTGGAGGAGGCGCTTTCTTGCTCATTCAGACGTTTAACAGCGTCTGTTTGGTGCACAGGACACACAGCCATGGAGCTGACCCGTCTCTCAGAGGATGATTCTCTCAGAGCAGCCCCTGCGGATGTGGCCAAGCCTAACCCCTCGCGGCCCGGCCGCTCCAGGGTGACCCTGGTTCCAGGCTACCAGCTCCTGGCGGCCTGGGGCGGGTCTGCTCCTCCTTGGCTTCTCACGGGGGATTCGGACAGACACCACGTGGCCGACTCGGTGGTGGCGGACGCGAGGGAAAGGGGGCTGCAGGTTGGGCATTTGGCGGTGGGCTGCGGAGGGACCTCGTGGTGGGACTAACTGTGAATCTGGTTGTAAATGTTGAATCGGAGGGTCCAGCTGGCAGTTCTCAAAACAGGACTGAGGGGCACTTGCAGTCGGGCTGGACTCAGTCCCAGGGGTGGGGGGCTCGCTGGAGCACCAGGTGAGGGAGTGCACTAGGGCATCGATGCCCAGAGGGGCCCTGTGAGGGACGTGTCACCCCCCAAGAGGCTCAGGCATGGTGGCGGACGGGGCCTGGGGCTGCATAGCCCCACAGAGGCACGTAGACGCCCATCTTCTCGCGGGGGAGCCCGGTGGCCCAGCAGGAGGAGGTCCACCACCCTCTGGGGCAGTTGAGGGGCTAGGTTGTGACTTGTGACCTTGGCGTGGCCAGCTGGCATGGGGCTCAGGCCAGACCTGTCCATGGCCGGGCACTGCCCTGCTCAGTGGCCCAGCTCCACCTCCCGAGGACCCTGCAAACTCCTGACACCTTTCCAGAAAGACCTTTTCGTCTAACGGGGCCTGGTCGTGCCTGGGAATGTCCAGCTGAAGCTGAAGTGGTAGACCCTGTCTGAGACCAGGTCCCAGAGTCACCACTTCTTGCTGGAAGCAGAGTTCTCCTCCAGAGCCACTAACGGCGGTGCCATGGACAGATGCCTGGTGCTGGAACGGGCCACGGTCCACTGGGGCTGGTTTGCAGCCCCTGCCGACTTTGTACTGTAAATCTTCCCACGTGGTCCAGTTTCAGATATGACCCAGATGACCCGAGAGACAGGACAGGCAGACAGGCACCGAGTGGTTTGTCCTGTAATGCATTCAGTTCGCGGTCAGCTCACAAAGGTTGGTTTTTAATAACTGCACAGCTGCACGGCCCGCCTGTGTCTGCCCTGCACGAACATTAAACAGCAAAATCCTTCATCAGCGTTGCTCTGTTGCTTGTTTCGTGAGAGATTCTCTGCTCTGCTGGTCCCTTTATAGCCCCTTCAGAGCCTCCCTTCTTTTCATAGAATCAAATAAATGCAGAGCTGGACGGACTTTGGAGGTGGGGTGGCCAAGCCTCTGGAACTTGTCTGCACACGGGTGAATCGCCTGGAGTCTCGTAAACGGAGATTCGGTTAAATGGTCTGGGGCGGGGCCGAGCCCGGCACCTCCAGCAGGCCCGTGCAGACCACACTGTGAGCGGCCCAGGCCCTCATTTAAGATCCAGAGAGTTTCTGTAACTCCCCTGAATCATGCTGCTGGTTCCTTAGATTAACTGCTTGCCTTTCTTCTTACCGATTTATTACAGATTTTCAGCTGTTTCCAGCACACTCACCTGCACACACAGATTAAGCAAATCTCAAGAATGACGGGCAACCCCTCTGCAAACAGAGCCCCCGGGATCCTTAGCTGTGCACTCACATGGTGTGCGATCTGCAGCTCCAGGCTGCGCGGCGGCCACGACCAGGCTGGCCTTTCTCACACTCACCACCAGGCAAGAGCCTGGCCTGCATTTATCAAATAGCAAATGTCCTGGTTCCAGAGCCGAGCAAACACCACCCGGCTGGACACATTTCACGGCAGACCTGAACAGCGCAGGCTCCCCCCACGACCACCAGCTCCATCCTGGCCCGGGGGCCCCACGCCTCTAGTCCCGGGCCCTCCGCTGCGACCTCTCCCCACGGGCAGCCTCTGGTCCAAGCTCACTTGCATCTTCAGCTGACCAGCCCTTCCCGGGCTCTGCTGCTGCTCCGCCCCCTCCCAGGGCAGAGAGGCCTCCAGCCAGATGAGCGCCGTTCGCTGGGGAGGCCGAGGCCCCTCACGATCCCCACCTCCTTTAGGGAACTGGCCACGAGCCTTTCCTGCCTCAGAAGCCTCAGCCAAGGAGAACTGGACCAGCTATCCTCCGAGGAGACCTCTGTGGGCCTCTGGGTGCAGAGGGCCTGCCCCCACCCAGCTCTGCGTCTCATCAGGGGTGCAGACCCTGGGCACATCTGCCACTGTAACGAAGACGATGACACCGGAAGGTTCCAGTTACACACAGGTTGTACCTGGACGGAGCGCGGGGCAGGCCTGTTCCCCGGTGTGTGCTTCAGGACCACACCTGCCTCCCGGGAGACCTGGTGTTACTCTAGAACCAGTGGGCTGTGCGTCTCCTTCTAAATCTAAATTTCCTGTTTTATAACTTGGCCAGAGTCCAGTTTGACAAAAAAGAAAATTTTAAAGCTAGCACCATTTGGCATTTTTTCTCTTGACAGCAACTGTTTCTCTAATTGCTTGGCTGTCTTGGAGTCTCTGGGAGTGTGATTTGAGGGCGTCTGGAGAGCCTTCGTTTGCTGAGCTGCACCTGTCTGGAAAGCTGTGGAGCATCGTTTTATTTTTGGTTCTGGTAACCTCTGGTACGTAGGTGCTGAGGGACGGGAAGTTTTCCGGTCACTCCACAGCAAACATAGGAAAATAAGTGAACAGGGCAACCATTCAAATTCCAGCCTCTGACTTCCAAGTCCCTGCAGTGCTGAGAGAGTTCCCTGGGTGGTGTTTCCAGAACTGCATGCTAACCTAAGGAAGGGGTCAACCATGGGGTGGTCCCCGATGCTGCAGGCCCCCTGGAGGTGGGAAGTCCGTCTTTCAGCTGCTGAATCACTCCCAGCAAGGGGCACAGTGCCCGCACTGGGCGGGTCCCTGAATACCACCTTCGAGAGAATAAATGAGTGCACACTGAAGTGTTCAGGGTCAGCCTTAGCAAAGCAACGCTTCCTGAAAGGCCCCCTTTTCAAAACACTGCCATGTGTTGGACAACGCGGCTTTCAGTCACGCCGGGGCGGCACCGGCTGCGGGGGTGGGAGCAGGCCGTCCTCCCCAACCCCACTTGGCCTGCGTCTCTGTCTCTCCACCTGTCATGCTGACCTGAATCCCCACCACAGCCAATTGGGCCGGCCGGCCAGGGTGAATGGGGACCTTGGGGCTCCGTCTGACACCTGGGAGCTGCAGGCTGAGCCCCTCCACCTCTCCAGCAGAGTGGGTCACATGCCGTTACACACATGCCTTCACATGAAGCGAGGTGTCCCCAGGGTGTCACTCACTTGGCTGTTAGCACAGACCCACTCGGTCCGGAGCCAGACAAGGAGTCAGGGAGGCTTCAGCTGAGAGACGGTGGAAGTGTTTAGAAGAAAGCCTTTAAAACATTCTCAAATAGCGTGGCCTTTCCCCAAAGCTGCTTCCTGCCTGCGCTTGGTATCTTGTTATCAAACAAAGAAATGTTATACCCGACGCAAACTTGGAACCAGCATCCTTGCTGGTTACCAAGGGAGGTTTTTTCTTATGACTCCTCACCTGGTAATTACACTTCCCACCTCCGATAGCAAGTGGGAAAAGCACATCTCTGTGGGTGGGAGGAGGGGCGGGGGGTGTTTAAGGGCAGTAAAAACAGCCTGCAACCAACTGGAGGATAGTTTGCCCCCCAGGCAGCACTGCTCATCCGCAGGCGTGACCGTCCACCTGTGATGCCACGTGGGATGGTGACGTCACTCCGATGACATCGCGGGACGATGTCCCTCAGAGCACCAGCCCTGCGGTCCTCAGAGCTGCAGGAGGGGATGTGACCTCAGCATATGAGTCACCCAGTGCGTCCTTTCTGCGAGGGTCCCAGAGCATTCTTGGAAATACCCCCACCCCAATGCCCCATCCTGCAGACACGGCCTCCTGCCGTGCACACCGCACTCCAGATGTCCCTGGGCCCATTGGGCTCTGTCCTGACCTGTCGTGAAATGACACCTCTCTCTTTCCACCCAAATACAGGGCCCACCCTGGTGTGCACTGCAGGTGTCCCCATGGGGAGGGCCGGGACGAGAGGGAGAGGGTGAGATAAAATGTGGCAGGGACCAGCGGCCGGGACACCAGCCCAGCAGAGCCCTTTCTGTCTCCGATGGGGTCCCCAGCTCTGGGTGTCCCAGCTGAGAGCTCGGAAGACACCGTGCATGGAAGACCACCCTCAGATTGGACGTGAGTACACAGAAGCTGCCACGCTCTGCCTTGTGCTTTATCCCAGAGAACACGGCAGCTGGGAAGTACATAGCAGACGCAGGAGGCCCCAAACTCGGGGCCTTCGTGGCTCCGTCCTCGGAGCGCGGCCATGTCACTCTCGCATCTGTGCGGGGCGGCGGGGCAGAGCACGTGTGCCCGGGAGGCTCCCCAGATCCGGTACCCACACGTCCCTGTGCCTCTCTGCTGGGGGTATCCCTGGGGCGGGGCTGGACCCCTCCTGTGGGTGCAGCTCTGCTCCCCACAACGGGGCCCCGCCTGCCTGCTCCCTGCATCCCGCACGTGTGGCCTGTGAGCATCAGGGTTCTGACACAGCTCCATCCGCAGCCCAGCCCCACCAGTGTGTCCACTGTGTCCACTGTCAGCTAAGAACATTCTAGCAACTCTGCTTTCTGGGCTGGCAGTGAAGAAAACCATAGTTTTTGTTTGGTTTTGTGGTCTGTGGACTGAGCCCCCCGCTGCCTCTGAGAGGGGAGGCCGGGTGGGCAGCCCCAGGGCCCCACAGGCGCCTGAGCGTCTGCACAGACCACTGTGGCTGAGCAGGGGAGGACGGACGGGGGAGGGAACATGCTGCGTCACTGGTTTCACTGTGTTCACGGAGCTAAGAGACATCAGAGTTCACATAGGGATTCTACTCCACCCTCAAGGGAAAGGGCACTTCAGTTTTGGGACCTGTGGAACCCGGCCCACCCACCACCATGGAGATCAGTTCAATGACATGCACACAGTTGCCGGGGAGGCCCCACGACCACGCGTGCCCTCGAGGAGGCCCTGAAGACACTGAGCAAGGCCCGGTCACCCCGAACAACATGCCTGCGTCCAAACACCATCCCGTGAGGGTTTTAACGCCTGTCTCCTTGGATGCCAGGAGGGAGAGGGGGCAGAAGGAGCCTCGCTCCAGGTTTTGCTCCTCAGAGAGCTGTCATCTCAAAACTGGGGCAGAGGCTGATGCCTCTGAGAGAGGCCACCATGCTGGACAGCGCTCAGCGCTTCCGGAGAGTGCGAAGCAAGGGGTCAGGGCCGTCGGGAATCATCAGGGATCCTCAGGAAGATGCAGACGTGCGGAGCAAGGTGCCCTCGGAAAGTAGGCCGGAGCAGAGTCAGCAGACTGTGCGTGAGGCAGCCTGAGGGTGGGGACAGGAGACCAGCCAGGGGAGGGTGTCCAGCCAGCTAACCTCCCTCCCGCCACAGCCCTGCCCACACGGAAGAGCTGGGAACTGAAGCCGCCACTGCATCGCTGCTTCTAAATGCAAACGCCATCCGCTCACGCCGCAGGAACTTGGTGTCTGGCCAGGTGCCAGGTCTCCCAGGTGTGGGGCCATGTTGTTACCCCCAGCCCCAGGAGAGTCACTGACCCGATACCTGCATGTGACAAAGGGCGTGCATCCCCACGGCCTGAATGCCTGCACGTCACACCCGATGCCTCTTTATAGGCGTGGCTCCCCTACAAGGGCAGAAGCTCTTTGCGTCACAAGCGTCTGGCACAGACTTAGCACCTAGAGGGTACCTGAGGAAAGTTCATGCATGAGTGAGAATATATTGTTTTACAAGAAGGTGAAATTCACTGAGGGCAGAGTCCACGCACGCGACAGGGGGTCTCCGTCATGGACCTGGCGCCAGTCCCCCAGGGAATGAGTCTCCCCGGGTGGGAGGCCCCCTGCTGGTAAGGGGCAGGCAGGGGGCTTGGTCTCACAGGGATGAGTAAGCAGGCACTGCGTGTCCCCTCCACCCCGAGAGACGACAATTTCCTCGGAGACACGTGGCGGGTGGGAAGCTACCACGCAGCACTGTTCCCACGCCCTCCTAGGCTGACTCTGCTCCTGCGACAAATGCGGCTCAGCTCTGACCCCTCAGGCCTCGGGGCATTTGACCTGCGGCCACACTGATGGGTCAAGTGCTGGCAGACCCGGCTTGAGGAAAATGGTCACCGAGCTGGAATCATTCAGCCCCAGGAGAAGGGAGGACAGGCTGCATTTGTCACCTGCAACGTCACTATTTTTAGCTCTTACTATTCTCCTTTTTGAGGTTTGAGGCTTCAGAGGACTACTGGAGGCCGTCAGCGGTCAGGAGGGGGCGCTGCGGGCCGTCTCCTATTTTCATTCACGGCAATGAATTGTCAGCCCTGAAATAATGAAAATAAACCGGTTTTGCTTTTTCTATTCCTCGAAACTGTATTTGAGACATTAATAAACTCCCCTCACCTGAAAACCAGAGCAGGCCCAGACGACCTCTGGGAGAAGTCCGAGTGACCTGAAGCTGTCTCAGCGCTACAACAGTCTCGCAGACACGGGCTGAGGGACACGGGGTGAGGACAGTGTGCTCTGCAGTGGGTCTCACCTGGTGACTCTGCTGCCCCTCCCCGGGGACACTTGGCAATGTCTGCACAGTTTTGGTCACTCAGCCCTGTGAACCAAGGCCCTGACGCTCCACCGCTGCACGACCCCAGCCTGACTTGCTGGGAGTTCATGCCTCTGGACACAGGGACCCGTTCAGGGATGGACACAGGGCCTGAGCTAAACCATTCCGATCCCTCCTGGGAGTGTTGCCAGAACTTTCTCTGGAGCCAAAGGGGCCTCGGCCCACATGCAGCACCTGCTGAGAAGAGACCGGAGAGGATGGCTGCACCGGGACCCTGGGCCCCGTGACGCCCTGGAGCCTCAGCTCAAGGCCCCCTGGAGCCAGGCCCCCGGCCCAAGCCGGCCAGCTGTAGGTTAGCTCGTCTCAAGTCCCAGCAGCCCTCCTTTTATGTGGCAAGTGCTCCCAGTAAGAGGCAACTTTCTGAAATACAACAGAAGATCGTTCACTGCTGAACAGCACTCCGGGGGCTGGGGGCTCTGGCCAAGCCAGTCATTCCCTCGTCTGATTCACAACTGCACACGTGATTCTCTGCCAGAACTCGTCTCCTTCCTTCTTCCCATCTTACGAGAGGCAGGCGGACACGTTAGGTTTTCTCTGCGACTCTCCTCTGCTCGCTTGTTCTGTGCTTAGAAATAACACTTTCAATCCTCAGTGTCTCCCCGAGTGGTGAGAGCCGGCTCACAGGGCAGGGCTGGGCCTTCCCGGCACAGACCCCTCCTGGGTGCCCTCAGCTTCTCCAGTCACAGCGCAGGAGCCGGCATGAGGACTGCCTGCGGCTGAGGGCAGGCCCCACGCATCGCTCACTCCCCGCCTTCTATGGCTATGAATGTTGCCCAAGTTCTTTGTGGAGAACACAGAAGAGCTGAAATCACTCAGGCCTGCAGACAAGGGGCATGGCGCTGGCGCCCACGTTTCCGTTCTCAGGGCATCTGAACCAGCCCGTCCGGTTCACGCACCTTCAGACACTCTCCGTTGACACATGACGCACAGTCTCTCGTCCTGCCCACGACCTGACCTCGTGTCCACACCTGACCCACGGGTCGGCCCTGGGGACAACCTGAGGTGGACGCTGAGGGGATTTCTCATCTTTCACTATTATCTCCTGTGAACGTGCTTAGACCCCAGTGTTTCCATCCTCGACTCTTTTCTTCAAAGAGGTTTTCAGGACAGGGCAACTGGACAGTTGGAACATAGCATCTCATTTCACAAGGAACAGTGGCATCTTCTTAATTTGCATTCTTTAGTTGCAAGTGCACTTGAACAGTTTTTCCAAATATTTGCTGATATTTCGATTTTTTGTCGCTTTCATCTTCATCCCAAGGTGCCAGCCTTGAATATTCTGAGGGCAAACAGAGCTGAAACATCCCAAGCCCAGAGCTGACAGCAGCCCCAGTGGGGGACCAGCGCAAGGCTGCATGGGCCCCCATTACAGTCCCCGCAGGGCAGGGCAGGGCAGGGCTGAGCCGCGCGCTCCGTCCCTCCCGCACCTGCAGAGAGGACCCAGGACAGGGACGAGCCTCCTGCTGGCAGGTCTCTCTCTCCCCCAGAACCAGCTGCGACTCGAGGCTGCAATCAGGCCAGTCATGGGTCATGAGGGTTGGGACCCGCTACGTCTAGAAATTCACACTAAAAATCTGTTTGTTCTGAGGTGTGGATGATGCAGCCCTTCTGACGAACAGAGTGCCGTTTTACTGGTCTTCAGTGGGAAGCAGAGGGGTGAGGAGCCCCCACCTCAACTCTCGCAGGAGCCGTGAGTGGAGCACCAGCTTCAGGGCCACGTCGGGGAGCCTGGCTCAGCAGGAGGCACGCGTGGCCGGAGAGTCCACCAAACCGATGCCAGGAAACTCGACCCCCAGACAGCCCGATGCTGCCACGTCACCCTCCGGGTGAAGCCCTTGTCTACCGAGGGAGGACAGAATGAATCTCCCCAAGGGCCGGCCCCCACCGCGGCTCTACAGCCACAGCCCAAGCAGCCTTCACACCCCCTGCTCTTCCCCCAGAAGGTCCCCACGGGCCCGACACTGGTGCAGACCTCACCTGCTGGCCCCGAGGTCTCTCCTGTGGCATTTCTAGTGAAGCCCCTTTTGTCCAGTAAAGGAGCCGTCCCGGGCTCACCGCGCACGCCACCTCTACTCCACCCCCGGCTGTTCAACGCCATTTCACCATGTCTTTTAACCTCCACCTGCCCCATTGCTGCCACCAAACACCACACCTGGACCTGCTCAGGGACTCTCAAAGCTGCTGCGGGAAAGAGAAGGACTCATGATTTTCCATCCACCGCATTTCCCCATGGACCGCCCTCCAGCCAGTCAGTTCCAAAATGGAAGAAGATGGTTTAGTCAATCACTTCCCCTGCACCTGGTTCAAACATTTTTTGATTTAGTTGTATTTGCACAAGAAATATGGCCCATTGGCCGGCAAAATGTAAAACTAAACTTTTTATTCAGAAAACTGCTACAACTGGGGTAAATGACAGGGCCCGGGTCCAGAGCACAGGTTGCGGCACTCCTGTGTGGGGGCGTCCTCTCCTGTTAAACGTGGGGCCAAAGACCTCCCCACCTGGCCCGCCCCCACAACAGTGGAGCCCCGTCCCCAGAGGAGGGGGGCCCCCCATCCAACCGTCTGGCCCTTCTCTGCTTCCGACGGGGTCCACCTGGGGCACCCTTCTATAGGGCCCCTCCCATCTCAGCCACGCCCAGACCCGAGGTCTTCGGGGTGATGGTGCCAGAGGCCCGCCCCTGACCCTGGGCTCAGCGTCTCTGAATCTCTGAATTCTTGGGCAGGGATAGGGCGAGGAGATGCCAGGGAGCGAGGGAGAGAGCTGCTAAGACCCACGATGGAAGGAACCCCAACACCCACCCTGGGAAGCACCGTCTGTGTTCTCCGGACGTGTGCAACCCAGCACCCACCATGGCAAGGTGCGCACACACACACGCACATGCATGCATGCACACGCCTCACACGTGCACACACATGCTCGCACACGCCTCACACATGCACACAAGGTGAACACAGACACAAGCACACACACGCATGCACACGCAAGCTCGCACATGCCTCACACGTGCCGTCTACCCAGAGCTTCGTCTTGCCCTTGACATTCTAAGGAAGGTGTGACCAGACCCCTTCTGGTCCCATAGGAGGCACGGAAAATCCTGGATCACTCGGTGTGTTTCGTGTACCAGGAAGCAGCTCTCCCTGTCCCATCTCCACCGGGGGCTCTGTTCTCTCTGCGGCCGATGCGAGCAGGATGGCCCCAGACTGAAGTGTTGTCAGCACTGCGGGAACTCCTTGTAATTAGCATCAGGCCTCATTAATCCTCAGCAGAGAAAAACGACCCCAAAGCCAACGTGGGAGCGTGCAGCTGGCATCCCTGCCAGGCCTTTGTGGACGCCCTGGAGCCACGTCACCGGGATGGTGATGAGAGGGCAGGCCCCGGACGGCTCGAGGATGGGTCTGCACAGGGGAGCGGTTAACAAGGGTGTCAGGCTGAGGGTATATCCAGGGAGAAAGCCCAACAAAAGGCACCTCTGCCCGAGGCGCTGCACCTCCTCACAAGCGATGGTCGTGCTGCTTATCGAGGGAGGCAAGGACAGGAGGAATGGGACACACTGCAGTCAGTCGTGGGATGGAGGGAGTGAGCGTCGCGGGCAGGGGCCCTGGCCCCCCGGACGGGGTTCTGTGGCCAGGACACCAGCAGGACGGAGGACATCTGACCTCGCAGAGCCTCCACCTGGGCACCTGGGGACACCGGCTCAGACGAAACAGGCACCGAGAGCAGCGTCTGCAGTCGGCCAGGCTCAGAACCCTGAAGGAGGCTGGACTTCAGCACCCATTCGCTTGTTTCTAGCTAGAGGCGCTAGCGGCCATCCCGGGGAGGAAGGCTGCGGGGCCGCTGAGAGGGAGCCTGGGGGGGCGAGAAGGGGGATGCGGCTCTGCTCCGGGCACCTGACGGTGACAGTCAACCTACCTCTGAGGGAGGGAGGGAGGCAAGGTCAAGGGCAGTGGGGACGCGACTGCTCTGGTGTCTGGTTTATTTTTGTCTCATCCATTCCATAACTCTCTCCCGTGTGTCTCCTACACTGCTCCTGTCATTTCTTGCAGAAAAATCTTGGTCTTTGTGTGCAATGGCTCTGACTCATTCATTGTTTTCGAGGAAGGCAGCCGCCTCCCATACAGGCTAGGAAACACCTGTTGTCTGTCACTTACTCATCCAGAACGGCTCCTCGTTCTTTCTGGTTTGTGTGTGCGCGCTGTGAAGGGTAGACTGCAGCTTTCTCCGTGTGTCTCTCTTTCTCTCACTGCTGTCCTGGCCTCTGTGACCTGAGCCACTACTTTCTGCAGACTGAAGATGGTGGGGGGGTTCACGTTTGGGGAGGAAGAATTCAAGGCTCATTTAAAGGCTGAGCCAAGACAGATAAGCCCTGCGTAGCAATGTCCCGGCTCTTGCATCTGGGCCTTTGCCGTCTGAGATCCGCTGCTGCGCAGCAGGGCTTTTCCAGCTGAGTTCGAAGCACCTCCCGGCTGCAGCGCCCACCGGCGCGAGCAAGTTCTTACCGAACTGGGTGAGGGCGCGCGGCCTCTCCCACGACGCTTGAGTGGCCAAGCTCCACTCCGTTCACAAAGACAAGAGAAGTGCTTCTCTTCCGGAGGTCACGAAGCCAAACAATTCAGGAAAAAAGCAGTCACCCAAAACCTTACTCAGTATGCTCTGCAGGGTTAAGCAATTCAAATAATTTAAAATGTTACTGCATCAACTTCGAGGCTGCTTCGGAGAAGCACGACACAAGGGGAGCTGAATGTTGAGTTCACAAGCACGAAGTTGATCGAGGTGGCAAAAGACTCCTGCATCCGTTCCACTGAAGATCTAGAGTAAATGACGAGCCGCTCCCGCAGAAGGGCTGCAGTGCTTACCGGAGCGTTTCGTAACAAGGAGAGCAACACTGAGAAGCGTCACGTGAATTGCTCGCCAAGGCACAGGCTCTGAGGTTCACAGACACGCAGCAGCCCCGCCAGGCTCACCGGCCTCCAGCATGAGCATCTGCTCGTCGGGACGAGAGAAGGACCGGGGCGCAGGAAGTGCCCTCACGCCTCGGATGCTGTCTGAGGACAGCTAAGAGACGCTGGTTGCTTACCTCCCACGGTACCTTTCATCAGAGCTCACCCTAAAGATCCTTGTTTGACCAGATTCACAAAGTTACAGCTGCACCCGTTTCAGAAGCATGTCTGTTTCCGGAGTGAACCGTCGCCCAATCCTTGAACAGCAAAGGCTCCAGGCGAAGGACCAGGGCCATCGGGATGACTTCCTGAGGCAAACGCACCGAGTTTGTTTTAGTTACATTTCAGTAGCTTGCGTCCCTACGCAGAGCTCAAGGATGTCAAATTAAGATAAGGAAATGGGGTACCAGAAACACGCAGAGCTCGGGAAGTTAGGGCTGAGGATGAAAGGTGACGAACAAAGGAGGAGCTCTGAGAAAGCTCAAAGGAGCCACCGCTCCTGTGATGGGAGAGGTTTGATCTATCAAAGCGGGAGGGACAGAGCAGCCTCTGGGAGAGAAACAGATCACTCAGCGCTCGCCGGAACTGTGAGGTGACCGAACACATAAAATACTGCCAACACTCGAGAAAGAAAAGCCAGAGAAGAGAAACGCGGAAAGATAAAGGTTTTCCAGTAGCAGCTGAGTGAACCAGGAAAAGGCCTGCGGTGACTCTGGCAGGAGGAACCACCGGCAAGGAGAGGGGCTGGTCTGCAGAGAGGGAGGGTGGCAGACCTTGAAACAGACCTCTTCTTCCAAGAAGAAGACGAGAAAGAAAAGGAAAGCCAA
The DNA here is from genome assembly GCF_036321535.1 of Camelus dromedarius. Classification (NCBI taxonomy): domain Eukaryota; kingdom Metazoa; phylum Chordata; class Mammalia; order Artiodactyla; family Camelidae; genus Camelus; species Camelus dromedarius. Next base: position 27,585,365 of record NC_087463.1, read on the forward strand.
GAACAGGCAGATAAAAGAACGCAAGTGTCTGGAAGGCCGTCGGACTCCAGCAGCAGAGGCGACGTCTGCAGAACAGAGCTCTGAGCACCTGTGAACCCAGAAGGGGCAGACAGGCAGATGGGCAGATGGACAGATGGACAGACAGCGAGTTCATGCCACCAGGGGCCGGGGGTCTTTGTGGGGAGGTGAAAATGCTCTACCACCAGCTGTGATGGTTGGATGACTCTGTGAACATCCTAAAACCCACCAGGTCACAGACATCAGAGGGATGGATCGCACAGTATCTGAATTCTTTCTCAAGGAAGCCCATTCCCCCAAAAGGGGGGAAACGTATCACCTTATTTTGAAAAGGAGCCAAGAAATGAAAATTCATGAAAATTAAAAATACCTAGAAGAAAACTACTAATTTGGAAAATATTGGCAAAGAAAGTAATTAGACATCTATATTTGCAACAGTATCCAATTCCTTCCTCACTTACACGTTCACAGCGAGCACTGACAGCACTCGTCCTCGGTGCCGGGTCTTGTCCACATCGAGGACAAAGAAGCAAAAGTAAAAACAGCCCTGCACAAGGGTTCGCTGTCTGCAAAGATGGAGAGGCAAGTAAATGCATGGGCAAACTTCCCATTCCTTCAAAGAAATTAAGTTTCAGCTACATTCACCACAAGGATTTTCCACTAATAACATACCAGTCAGTATTTGCCAATATGTTACTATCGTCAAGAAAGTGGGTTAAGCTACACCTACAAGGCTGTTTTGGTAGCAGTATTTTGTAACACTGAAAAACTGGAGAAAACTTGGGTGTCAAATAATAGAGTTTCAGCTAAAGTTTGGTACTGACCACAGATGGAGTTCTGTGTGATCATTTAGAAAGATGTTGGAGCCTGGAGAGCTCTGAGGATGTTCATTCCCTGTTAAATCCATTGAAAATCCAGTAAAAATTATGATGCTATTTTTGTGTATAAACTAACAAAAATACATTTTTGCATTTAAAAGGGTCAAAATGTTTTGGTACCAAAATAGGTCCTGGATAGTAACAGTGACAAAGTCTGAATGGTGGAGGTGCAGCTACAGGGATTTCTGACTCTCCCCTGTGCATTTTTCACGGGTTTACTGGTTTCCCACAATGAGCAGGTACTACGCCTCCCAAACATTTCATAAACGTTTGCTCATTTTGTAAAACAGAAGCTACACAAAAACTCAAATGCGTCAACCAGCGATGAATTTAATGTTATTTAGAAATAACATTACTGCCTCGGCAGCTACAAATATCCATTCTCCTGGGCAAATGCCCCCCCCCCCAACCATATTCTGCTCCGCCTGCTCGGCTCCTCTGCTGACAGATGGAGCTGTCCAAAACGCAGACAGCCTCCCACCCCCAAGCCATCACTTCCAGTGGGAGAGGTGGCCTTTCAGGGATAGGGTGGCCAAGCCTCTCTAGCTCTGATATTCAATGAGTGTTTCTGTGGAGGAAAACACCTTCTCTCCAAGGTCTCAGTGTTCAGGCTGGAGAGGAACATCTCCTCTTTGTAAATGCAAATGAGGGATGTCAGTAATCCGATGCATCACACATGCCTCTGGCAATGCTGGCCCCCAAGAGCAGGCTCTCCTGGTCACCAGCCGAGCGTCTCCAGACCCCACAACTGGCCTTCCTCAGGGCTCGGGACCGCGCCCAAGTGGAGAGCCCCTCGTCTGCCCCTCTACCCTCAGGGCTGTTTTGCAGTGTGGTAATGGGGATTGGAGGGGGCGCCACTGTGTGTGTGTGAAAGCGAGTGTGAGCGCGTGTGCCTGTCGCATCGGTGGGCGCGGTGCGCAGAGCGGGGCCCGCGACTCGTGCGCCCCCGAGAGTTCGCTCCGAGTGGACATGGCCCTGCGCTCCCGGCTCCCAGCCGGGCAGCCGCGCCCAGGGGTCCGCTCGTCCTGGGGACCCGCGGCCGGCGCGAGGGGGCGCCGCGCTACCGCAGCCTGGAGGATCCCCAGGGCCGGGCCGGGCCGGGGGCGGCGCGCGGGGCGGTGCCGGACTCCGCGGGCTTCGGGCTCCGGAGACGCCGTGCTCCGCCCCGAGGAGGCCGCCAGCAGGGCGAGCGGAGCGGTAGCCCGCGGAGTCCAGCCCCGAGGTAAAGTTGAGCGCACGATGGGGCCGGGGGTTTATACGGGAGGGTCCCGGGGCTGGAGTGGGCACCGGGGGCGCGGGGTTCTATACTGGAGGATCCCGATGCAGGAGCGGGGGCGCGACGGGCGCGGGGTCTACACGGAGAGTTCCGGGCAGGAGCAGGGACAGAAGACGCAGTAGAATCTACACCCGAGGGTCCTGAGGCCAGAGAGGCGACAAGGGGTGAGGTGGGGAAAGACGTCTACGCTGGAGTCTTTCGGGGCCGAAGTGGGGACAGAGGGCAGGGAGTCTACATTGTAAGGTCCCGATGGAGGAGAGGGCGGGAAGGGCGTGGGGGTCTACACTCGAGCCTCAGGGGCGGGAGCAGGGCCAAGGGGCGCAGGCACCTGTCCCGAAGCGGCGATAATGCGGCGCACGCAGTCTCCACTGGGTTGCGCGAAGGGCTGGGGGCAAAGAAAATTCCGGGAGGGACGTTTGAAGCGCCCCTCCCCCCTCCGCCCCTGGAGCCTGGGCGGGGCTGAGCTGGGCGCCGCCCCCAGCCCCCCGCAAGGCTCCGAGTCCTCAGCGCACGGGCGCCCGGCCGGACGGGCGCGCGGGTTCCCGCTGCTTCGTGCGCTTTCATGGAGGTCAGGGCGGCTGCGGCCGGAGCCTGGTTCCCGCTTCCGCCCCGTCTGCCCGCGTCTGATCTGCTGGAGCACAGGTGAGAAGAAGGACAGGTGGGCAAAGCGGCGTCCGCGACCCAGGGGGGTGACCTGGGTGGGAGATTAGGGTGGGGGCAACCGAGCGGGGTGGCCGGGGATCTCCCCGGCGCCCGCTCTGGCTTGGTTGGTGGAGCACCCGGTCCCTCCAAGAGGGGGCGGGACGTGGGCGAGCCCACAGCCCGTGGGTGCCCTTTCCTCGCCCCTGCCTGTCTCCCCCGTACACACACGGCTGCGCGAACACGTAGCCCCCCGCGCCGCCCCCCTCCACGCACGTCCGCGCTCCCAGCTTGTCCTTCTCTGGCCGGGGCGCGGACCTGAACAGGGGAGAGGAAGCCCCACTCCGGCAGCCGGGAATTCTGCAAACTCGGAGCCCAAGCCCGCCCTGCACCCTCCAGGCCCTAGCTGAGCCCAGGGGGCTCCCAAATTCGCCCACCGAGCCCAGAACGGACGCTCGGGCTGAGGGCAGAGAGAGAAGCCCGGGGTCCGAACAGTGGCCGCAGGAATGAGGGGGTACGGCACCGAGGAGTCCTGGGCTTTGGCAGGACGAGCTGGGGTCTTCCCTAATGCTTCCCCAAACCTGCGAGTCCGGTGGGGACTCTGTGGTGTTTGCGCTCCAGGGGTTTTGGGTGCCTGGTAGACCCCTCTCCCAGCCTGCCTCTTTCAAGGAGGTTCCTTTCTGGTTTCTGGTTTCCTACTCTTCCAGCCAGGCTCTGGAACTTCCTTTGTCACCCTTGTCACCTTGTAAAAAAGCACACCCAGAGCTTGGTTTGGGCTCCAGTCTGCCTGTGCCTCCCTGTCTCCTCCCCCTCCCGCGGCTGCAGAGACAGCTGGATACTGAGGTGTGTGCTCCAGGCCAAGGTTTGGAGCAAGTGGCTGTTGTAAAGGGGTTCTGACTGTTGGTGAATGTGGCAGTGACTCTGAGGAGGCAGCAGTGTCGGGCTGGTTCACCCCTCAGCCCTGCTCAGGGGCAGCTGTGCTGGGGGGGGGGCGGGTCAGTCAGACAGGTCTTCCTGTCTACAAGAGATGTAAGCACAGACTCCATCTCTGCTAAGAAGTCCGGGGTGGATCCCACAAACCCAGATGGGGTTCACCAGACCCTCACCCCTTCCCAGTCTTGAGGATTGGGCGGTGTATACAGCCGGCCTCTGAAGGCTTCGCTCCAGCTAAGATGCCCAGTTAGTCAACGGGTGGATCTCTCTGGGTTCTCTTAAGCTGAACTGGGGGAGCATCGTGCCACATCTGGGTGTTGAACCCTCTTGCCTGGGTCCCTGCTGCTTACCAACCACACACACACTGGGCCTGATTGCACAGCACTGCCAACATAGACTAGGGGCTGCACCTTCACTGGAGACAGGTTGTGAGAACAACTCTGGTTCCTTCCGAGGCTGGTGCCAAAGCGTTCTGATCCCTTTCCTCTTACAATTTGTGTATTCCACTTTGCAAAAGTTTTTTTATGCCTTGAGATTTCCATAATTTAAGGGAAAAAATTGGGTGTTTTTGTGGGCATGGGAAGAAAAGGAGGGAAGCCAGTGCTTGGCTGGCACCGAGGCCTGAACATGCCAGATGCTCAGAAAATATGTGCTGGTTGATTCATTGTTTGAGTTTAATTAAGAGTTTCTACCCAGGGTATGGCTGGGAGCTGCATTATCATAATTACAGGTGTATGTGCCGTGATTAATAGGTCATGTGGAACATACAGTTTGGTAGGAAGCGATCAAATGTTGGGGTTTGTCCTGGCAAAAACAGGTGGGGTCTGTGTCCTGGGAGGCTGGGCAGCCCCTCCTCCTGCCCAGGTACCAGGAGGGCAGGGCGGGTGCAGGGGCATTTGGAGTGGGAGGTGGGCCTGCACCGCATCGGCAGCAAGCACAGATGTGGAGGGTGGGAGTGGAGGGGAGCAGGTGGAGCAGGCCAGGCCTTGTGGGTGCCAGGGTCAGACCAGCCAGGAGAGGGGCACTGGGGGACCTGAGAAAGGAGGTCGGTGAGCTCTGCTGGTGAGACAGGTCCGGGGCCCGAGAAGGACAGCTGCATGTGTCTGAATATCTGGGTGCCTTTGTCCTGTTGGACAGCTTCATGAGGAAGAGGGACATTTTAGGGCTGAGCTGTGGCGCCCCCCCAACACCTAAGAGTTGACTCCTGGTTGGACTGAAGAGGGTGTCACTGGTAGTCTCGGGCGGCAGGGCAGCGAGGGGCCAGGAGGCAGCGGCTCACACCCTGGCCCTCCTCCGGACGGCACCCAGGACGGCCTGGAACCTGCAGCATCACCTCCAGGGATGGTCAGGGGTGCAGGCTCTCAGCCCCCTTCCCCCAGCCTCAGTGGTGATTACTGTGCCCTTTAGGTTAAAGGGGTCCACTCGGGTGCTACAGAAGCCGTGTCCCTTTCACTGTCCAGCAACTCTCCTGAGAGCTTCAGCAGTTCTTGGCCAGAGCAGAGCAGAGTGAGAGAGAGAGAGGGAGGGAGGGAGGGAGGGAGAGAGAAGTGGGACCCTGCTCGGAGCCTCGGCCGTGACCGAGGGCAGAGGCACGCGGCCTGGGCCCCTCAGCTGCGAGACGTGGGCAAGTATCTTGGCTGCTGATACTTCACATTTTCTGATGCCTCCCCTGTCAGATGAGAAGCTGGGCTGAACCACGTCTGCTCTCTGACTTTCAGAGGAGAAACTTGTGAAAGGGAGTCAGTAGTACATTCGCTCACAGGGAAGCACCCAGTATCTAGTTTGGTTGTGTCTTTAGAAAAAGATGAATTGAAATGTCACATATAAACAGTGTAGAAAATCTTCATGTTGCTTTTTAAATTAGTGAAGCTAAGACAGGGAACTACCCACAGCCAGGGGCAGACGGTCCCCTCGGCACCGCCCCCCGCCCTCCCCCCGAGCCCTGGATGGGCCTCTCTTGATATAGCAGTTGCTCCCAGGGAGCACCTGCCCCCCTGGCCACACCTGCTCTGTCCACACCCTTGGTGCTGCTCGGCCTCCTCGGACAAGCAGACCAGCTCCCGCAGCGGCCAGAGCCCTGGGCTGTAGTTCCCAGAATTTAATGACCTTCCCAGATATTTTTAACCTTCTCAGATATTTGAACGATGGGGCTTAATTCTTAGATTAGACGTGGGAAGTGCTGGGCACATGACAATCAGGGTCAGAATCATGGGGCCCAGCAGAGCCTCAGGAACGCTCAGGCTGAGGTGAATGTCGCAGCGGTTTGTACTGAATTCCAGCTTGGAGAGGCACATTTATTTTTGTAAAGGATTAGCCTTTTCCGGTGGGAATGTCTGTGCTGTTGTGTTCCTGACTCAGTCCTCACTGACCTGTGGCCACCTGGCCCTAGCAGGGCTTGGGGACGGGTGGGTGGACAGGGGGGTCTGCCTGCAGCTGGTGTGGCTTCCAGGGGCCTCTGTGCCCCCCGCGCTCCCAGCACCAGTGGACGCCTGCATCTGGGTTCAGTCTGGCAGTTGGGGTGGGGCCTGGGGTTCAGAGTCTCAGCGCAAGTCCTGGTGTCTCATCACTGGGAAGGTGGAAGCACGGGTTTGTGGGCTGTGACTGGCATCTTTGCAGCAGGAATAGGACAGAAAGTATTAGCGTTTCACACATTACGGGCGTAGCTCCGTGTGTTCACGCTACAGGTGTAGTTCTGTGTGTTCTGGGTGGTGGCATAAAACGGGTTCAATGATGGGAAGGCCCTGCCCAGACTGTTCCTAGAGTCTAGATCTCTTCTCTGAATTCAGCTTAGCTGAGAAGCCAAGTGGCAGGGCTCAGAACAGAGCCCAGGGCACGACGGCACCCAGGGCAGGCGGCAGGGGTCGGGGGGTCTCGGCCTGTCTGTGCTGCACTGGCTCAGGCCCCTGCCCCTTGCTAAGTGGGCACTTGGTGGGCTCCCGCATCCCAGGTCAGTTTGGAGCTCCGGGAGCATCCGCCGTCCCCTCCGAGCAGAGTCACCGTGTGCACCGTCTGAGCTGCCCGGTCACTGGCCCTGTGGACTTCTGTCATCTTCCTGAACAAACCCCTGTCTGGAAGCAGCCAGGAGGCGGGTTCTCTTCCTGTTCTTTCTTTTTTGGAGGTCGAGGAAGCATGTACATTAACATGGAAAAAAGTGCGCGCGACAAGTTCTACATCCGTATATTTTATTTAACATCATAGCAATTAGTGCAATGGAGTGAGATGCTTCAGTGAAATAAAATGCATTAAAAATGAATGCTGGTTATGCAGATTAGCTATTTAGTCACAGGAAGGGGACAGTCTTCCTTCTCGGCCTCTGTGACATTTGACTGTGATGCTGTGATGTTATAAGGCCCCTGTCTTACATGTCTCCTTTCTGGAGCATTTAGCTGGTTCACAGTTACTTCAAGAAAATGACCGTTTCTGACTGTGAACAAATTTCCTTGATTTTTTTTCCAGCAAAAGAAAAAGCAGACATCTTGTAAATAAGGAAAGATGGGAGATGTGTATCGTCAGGCTCTTTACTACCCATCAGACTAGAAACAGAGGAATTCTAGAGCCAGGAGAGTGCAGAGGTGTGCTGGGCAGCGCTCATGATGAACAGGGTGGATTTTGGTCCCCTACCATCGTGACAAGTTGTTTTAAGAAGAAACCTACGGGAGTCGGGGGGAAGGCTTGTTGAGTAAGAGGCTTCCGAGGGGCTTGTCAACGGCGGGGAGCCCTGGGCTCCAGCGGGCCTGCGGGGCTGACAGACCTGAGCCCCAGCCCTGGTCTCTGGCGAGGGGGCCTGGTCCCCAGCCAGGCTGTGGTTAGGAGGGAGAGCCACACAGCGGGCCTCCCAGGGCCTGAGGCCGGGCCAGCAGAATCAGGAGCTGGGCCTTCTGGGCTGACACCCTTTCACATGAAGAGAATGTTTCACACCAAAGGGAACGTGACTTTAAGAAGCCAGTGCCCAGCCCGAGGAACACGCGGAAAGGTAACTTGTTACGTTTCCAGACACAACAAACGCAATTAAAAATACCGGCCACTGCCTTTCCTTTGTTATAAAAGAAGTACCTTTTTATCATCGAAGACTTGGAAACAGAGTAACGAGAAGCATAAGCTGGAGAAAAGTCTGTGTGCGCCCCCGTGATTGCACCTCCGGGGACGCCAGCTCCGACTTTACCAGCACTGCTCCCTCCTGGGTCCGAATTTACCTACAGAGCCACACCGCTTCACGCATACGCATGCTCCCACGGAAACATTTGGGTTGCTGGCGTCCGCACGTTCACTTGTTATATAGAATATTTGCGCGTATGGATTTGTCAGACTCTGTTTCCTTCTATTGCTGGCCATGTGGGTTATTTCTAATTTTTCAGTATTCTAAATATTGCTATAAATGCATCTTTATGGATAAGTCTTCAGAAAACTTTGCATTTGGTCCAAATGCAGGAGCTCTGAAGGCTTTTGATTTGGATGTGACGCTGGACGGTTTATCAGGAAAGTCAGGAAAGTCGAGCTGGGGCTCCTGCCGTGCCCTTTCTCTCAGCACATCTCTAATCAACGCTTTAATCTCTTTTTACGTTTCCAAAGTCAGTGTTTTCCTGTTGGAAGGTACCACGTGGTCGTGGTAAACACGTCGGGCGGGGTCCTCCTGGTCATGCGTGTCCCCGTGCCAGGAGACCCCGGTCTCTGAGAACATTGCAGCTTCTGTTGTCCTGTTTGTCTCCCAGGAAGGTTGAGCTTGTCCTCTGTGTCTCACGATGACCTCGTCTGTCCCGTTTTTGGCCAGTGCTCCTCTCTGGGCCACTGGTTGCCTCCACAGTGCTGTCTGGATTTGCCTCCAGCCCTGCAGCATGGCACCTGGCCGGGTGAGCCCCAGCTCTGGGTCACCCATCAGGGCCGGGGTGGCAGACCCGTGACGGGGCTCTAGGGCCAGGCGGGCCTGAGGTCAGCAGACGCTCTTGAGTCTTAGAGCGAGCAGGATTCCATGCTCAGCAGCCCAAAATATATCTCACCATCTAGAGCCCCGAGTCTAGTTGACGGGAGGAGGAGGCATATACAGACATGGATGGACAGCTGCACCTCCGCATGTGTGCACATGCACACACCCACCCAGACACACCCACGTGTACACACCTACACACATGCACCTCCACACACACGCGCGCGCACACACATGCACACCTACTAGACACACCTACACACACACGCATCCATTTCACTTCATCTTCATATAATTAGACGTGAACAGCCAGAGTTCCAAAAACAAATGGTTGTGCACTGGTCTCGGGGACACTTCCTCTCTGGGTCCGTTCCCCAACTTACTAACGCACACCTGCCCGACTGCAGGGCCCGGCCCTGGGATAACGGGGAGAGCTTCCAGTGATGTGGCTGCGTGTCTGCTCTGTTGGTTCGGTGAGTTAGACTGACTGACTTTCGGACGTGGAAACAGACTTGCATACCTGGACTAAATCTCACCTGACCCAGCAACTTTACACATCACTACATGCTAATATTTTGTTTAGGATTTTGTGTCTAAGCTCCTGAAAGTTATTGATCTATAGTTTTCTTTTCTTTTTACCCCCCCTTTTTTTTGTGTGCTTGGTCTAGTGTGGTCTTCAGGTAACACTAACCTCAAAGTGATTTACAAAGTGTTCCCTTATTTTTGTTGAATGGTTGGTAGGATTAATTCTTTTTTTTTTTTTTTTTTTAATATTTGGTAGAATTTTCCAGTGAAACCATCTGGACCTGGAGATTTTTTAGGAGTTCTTAAAGAATTAATTCAGTTTTGTAAGTTACTTTGTTGATATGATGTCATATAGAGACCCTTCCTCTTTTCTAATGTAAGCATTTAGTGCTATGAATTTTCCTCAGCAGTGCTTTGGCTGCATCCCATGTTTTGATCTATTGTGTTTTCATTTCTTTCAGTTCTATGTGTTTTAAAATTTCCTTTGAGTCTTCCTCTATGACATGTGATTCTGTGTGTGTTACCTGATTTCCAAGCATTTAGAGATTTTCTTGTTTTCTTGCTCTGCTTCTTGAATCTGTAGGTTTATATTTTTTGCCGAATTTGAGAGGTTTTCAGACCTTCTTAATCCAAATACTTTTTCAGCCACATTCCCTTTCTTCTCTCCTCCTGAGACTTGATGATACGAATGTTGATATTTTTGTTGTTGTCACATAGGCCCCTATGACTCTCTTCATTTTTTTCCAATCTTTTTTTCTCTCTGTTTTGATTAATCTCAAGTTCACTGACTTTATCTTCTGCTATCTCCTTTGACCCCATGCACTAAGTTTTAAATTCAATTACTGTATTTCTCATTTCCATATTTTCATTAGTGTATTCTTTTAATAACTTCTATTTCTTTGCTGAAATTTTTTCTTTTCTTTTCTTTTCTTTCTTTTTTTTTTTTTTTTTTGTTTCAGGAAACCCATAGTCATTTGGTGAAGCATTTTTATGAAGGGTCCTTTGGAGTAGTAGTCAGATAGCACCGACATCTGGTTCATCTCAGTGTCTGTGGATGGTCGTTTTTCAGTCAGGTTTTGATTTTCCTGGCTCTTGGTAAAGCGAGTGATTGTTATTGTTATTATTTTGTATGAGGGACATTTTTGGACATTCATTCTTTTGCATGTTGAATCCAATTGTTTCATCCATTAGTTTAACACACTATTCTTTCCCCATCAGGTGGTCTTGGCTCCCCTGTTGAAAGTCAGCTCATCTGTGAGTTTCATGTTCTGGGTGTATGAAGAATGCTTTCCTCATGATCCCTGTCCTGAAAAACTAGTCAGTGTTAAGATCTAAGCAACTGCATGGTTTTGGAAGCATTATTTTATTGCAGTAAACTATACATAACATAAAATTTACTATTTTAACCCTTTTTAAGTGTACAGTTTAGTGACGTTAGATATATTTGAACTGTTGTGCAACCATCACCATCCTCTGTCTCCAGAACTTTCTCATCTTCCCCAGTTGAAACCTCACACAGCATTTTCCTTTTGTGACTGGCTTCTATCACTCCGCATGCGTTTCTGGTGTGTTGCTGAGTTGTGGGAGTTCTCTATGTATCCTGGATACTGATCCTCAATCAGATACATGGTTGGAGAATATTTTCTCCCTGTGATCTGATCTGTGTGCTGCCTTTCCACTCCATTGATTGCGTTCTTTGGTGAACAGAATTATTTAGTGCTGATGAAATTCAGTTAATCTACTTTTTGTTTTGTTACTTGTGCTTTTGGTGCCATAGCCAAGAAATCATTACCAATTCCAATGTCATGAAGCTTCTGTCCTGTTTTCTTCTAAGAGTTTACGGTTTTAGCACTTCTATTTAGGTCTTCGATCCATATTAATTGTTTTTACATGGTGTAAGATAAGGGTACAGCTGTTTTCTGTTGTTTGTTTTTTGGTGTTTTTGGTATGTGGATACCCAGTTTTCCCAAGACCATCTGTTGAAAAAGCAGTCTTCCACACTGAGAGGTCCTGGCGTCCGTTTAACCATGTAGCTGAGGGGTGCTTTCCTGGACTCTTGATTCTCTCCCATTTTCTGCGAGTCTGTCTTTATGCCAGTAACGCACTGTTTGGTTTACCACAGTTTTGTAGTAAGTTTTGAAATCAGGGAGTGTGAGACCCTCCAACTTTGTACTTTTTCAGGATTGTTTTATCTCCTCAGGGACCCCCGAGTTTCCGGATAAACTTTAGGATGGATTTTTCTATTTCTGCACAAAATGTTGGGATCTTCATAGAGACTGAACCTGCAAGAGGACGTGACTGGTGTAGACATCGTAGTAATTCTGTCTTTCCATCCATGGACGTGGGGACAATTCTAATTCTGTGTGCCTTCATTCGTTTCTTTCAAGCAACCGTTGTGGTTCTCAGAGGTGGGCCTGACTCCCCTTGAGTGGGTGATTCCTATGTGTTTTGTTCCCTTTAATGCTCATCTTCCGTTTACAATGGCCCGGGCCTTGATGCAGCCCAGCGTGTAAAGCAGGGGCCACACCAGCAGCCCCTTCAGGCACTGTCCCCTTCCCTGCTCCCACACCCTCCCCCTTCCCGGGGCTGTGCTGCCGAGCTCCCTCCCACTGCTCTGCCTGGAGGGCCTCTGGGCGCTAACTGTGGGTGGAGCCCCTCTGCCTCTGGTCCAGCTGTGGCCCCGTGAGCCCTGTCCGGTGAAGGGCAGTGACTGGGACCTCTCCTGCCGCTGGTGCCCCTGCACCCGTGGGACTGACTCCCGGAGGAGAAGAGGCAGCTGACACGGATGTTCCCAGGAAGGGCTCTCCCTTGGCTGACGGGAGGCCCCTTGACGAGGGGCAGGGGCAGCAGGTCACTCCCTGCCGCAGGGTCCTCATGACTTTGCAGGAGCAGGCTGTCAGGTTTTACTTATTTTGACCTGTGTTTATCTGTAGCAGCTGTAGATAAAGGAGAAGAGGAAAAAAGACTTCATATTGCTGACAGGAAACAGCATTTCTTCTAAAAATATTTTTTTCTGAAGCCTGAAGTCACAGCAGCCCCCACACGAATTACTTGGAGGCTGTGTGCAGGCATCTCCTCCGGGCCCTAATTACGAGATGGAGCATGCTTTTGGCCACGACTAAGTGCAGCACCTCTGGGAGACGTGCGATGCTGCCCCAGCTCTGTGTGTTCAAGGCCCAGCCCACCTGCCGGAGCCTCTGGCCCCAAGACAGAGCAACTTCCCGGAAGAAGCATCTGGGGTGCTCCCAGCTCACAGAGGAGGGCCTCTGCAGCCCTGCCTTGCAGAACAGCCCCAGACGGCTGCGAAGTGGTCTGGCCGGGCTGCTGGAATCACCGATGACTCACAGGCCAGCCCCTCAGGCCCGGGGCCCAGCCCGGCGCCTAGCCGGGGAGTGTGTCGGGTGAGAAAGTCAGGTGCCTGCAAACACTCAAGCGATGAAAGACGCAAAATGAGAAGAGCAGAGAAGTCACTGCGACGGCTGAGGAGGGCGTGGGGATGAGGTCCCCTTGGTCCTGTGTGACCAGCGAGGGGCCATTCCACGGGCCGCCAGTGCCAGCCATGGGAGCAGCCTGCAGAGGGTGATGGGGAGATGACCCCAGCACCCCTATTCCGCCAGTGCCTGGCTCTCCAGGCGTCTCCCCAGGGCAGGGCACTCGGCCTCACTCTCCTGGGAGTCTTCCAGATGGCCGTTCAGGTGCAGCTGGGGCTCCAGTCACAGCGCTGGGAGCTGACAGGGAGGGCTCCTCCGAGCAGCCCCCCGTGCCCTCACTGTCCACACCGGGTGCTGCACTGGGCGCTCAGTCTACACGGGCGTCTGCTTTGGTTGGGCTGCATCACTGGTCGGGGTCAGGAGTCTCTGTGTGAGCTGCACTTTACAGATGGGCTCAGAGCTCAGCCCCGGCCAGAGCTTGAGGCCAGAGCTAGAGGCTGTCCACCACATAAAACACGCAGCTGGCCATTCACACCACCTTGACCTGTGTGATGGTGGCGTCAACTACACTCACCACGTGTGCAGCCACCACCACTGCTTCCAAAACATTGTCATCACCCCAAACAGAAACCCTGTCCCCACGAGGCAGTAACTCCCTGCCCCCCTCCCCCAGCCCTGGTACCTCCAGTCTGCTTTCTGCTGACTGGATGCCCCACGCAGCACCGGCCCTCTCGTGACCGGCTTACTTCACGTGGCGCAGCGTGTCCGTCGGCGGCGCGGCAGGTGTCGGCGGCGCGGCAGGTGTCGGCGGTGTGGCAGGTGTCGGCAGTGCGGCAGGTGTCAGTGCTGCTTTTCTTTCTGTGACTGAAAACATCCCGCAATGTGGATGGACCACCGGGAGTTCATCACCACCTGAGGGTGGCCCCACCTTCCAGCTCGTGAAGGTGCTGCTGTGAGCACTGGCTTCCGTGCACTTATTAGAGTCCCTGCTTTCAGTTATTCTGGTTTATACGCAGGAGTGGGATGGCCGGGTCCTGTGGTAATTCTGTTTGCTTTTTTGAGGGACCATCAAACTTTCCCCAGAGGCTGCACGTTTGAGGCGCTGGGCACCCGGCGCCTCCACCCCCGGCAGCCCTTGCCGCGTCTGTCGTCTGCCTCCTGTGACCTGCGGCCTCGGGGCCCTGGCTGGCGTTTCCCGGGTGACTCGTCATGCGGGGCATCTTCTCGTGGGCATTTTGGCCTTTTGTTTGCCTTTGGTGGAGAGATGTCTGTTCAATTTCTTTGTCGACTTTTAAACAGGGTTGTTTCCCTTTTTGTTGTTTAGTGGCAGGAGCTTTTTATACGTTCTCGATGGTAAACCCTTATCAGACCTGTGATTTGCAGATTTTCCTTCTGTCCTGTGGGATGTCTTTTCACTCTGCGGACAGTGTCTCTCAAGGTACAGAAATCCAATTTTAATCAAGTCCAGTTGATCTATTTTTAAATTCCGTTGTGTGTGTTTTTGGTGTCATGTTTAAGCATCGCAGTCCAGGGTTGTGAAGCTTTGTGAAGTTTTTTCCCTAAGTTGTATCATTTTAGCTCTTAGACTCAGATCATGGATCCATTTTGAGTTAGGTGTTACATGTGGTGTGAGCTAGGGGGTCAGGTTCATCCTTTTGCCTGTGGCTGTCCAGCGTTCCCAACGCCATTTGTTGACAAGACTGTCCTTTCCACGTTGAGTGGTCTCGGCACCAGACGTGAGAGTTTGTTTCTGGGCTGTCAGCTACGTCCTGTGGACCCGTGTGTCTGTCCATGTGCGGGACCACACTGTTAATTCCTGTAGTTTTGTAGTGTGTTTTGAAACTGGGAAGGGTGAGCCCTCCATATCTGTTGTTCTTTTATAGGATTGTTTTGGCTATTAAGAGTCTCTGGTATTCTATAAGATTTTGGGATGGCTTTTCTCACTTCTGTAAAGAACATGGCTAGGATTTGGTAGGCCACCCTAGCAGTGGGCTGAGCATTCTGGTAGGCTTTGCCTTTGAGGAAGTCCCAGCACAAATACTTGACCTGGGAGAGCATTGCGTAAAGGCGTCAGGAAAACTTGTCAAGTCCAACTCAGGGGTTTTTCATTCCAGTGCCTCAGGGTTTAAGTAGGAAAAGTTAGATTTTAAAAAGCTTTTTATTTGAGCTATTTTAAACTTACAGGGAAGCTGCAAAATTAGCACCGAGTTTTCCTGGGACCCACCCGGCTGCCCTTCGCGTTAACATCTTGCGTTGGTCTGATACATTGACGCGGTTGGAGCCCGACTCCGATGTCACCAGTCTCCCACCACGGTCACGCTCCAGGACGCGGTTCGGAGCCTACCCCACATCCGCTTTCTGTTTCTCCTGGTCTCCGCAGTGCGCAGGAGACCTCCAGTTTTCCTTTGCCTCTCGAGGTGCTGACACGTCAGAAGGATGTGCTCAGCCTGTGGGAATTACCAGCTTGACACAGCTCAGCTCTGCTGTCAGACGGGTCCCCAGCTTCTCAGGCTGGTTCTGCCCCGCACCCCGGGAGGCTGGTACGTGTTACGTGCACAGCGCATGGCTCTCTGCCCCGTCTGCATTTTGGTTTCTTTGGCAGGAACTCTGGGTGTGAGAGCCACAGCCACGCGGAAAGGTGCCCGGGAGGACTCCTCCTCGTCCCAGCTCCGCCCCCTTCCTCCCTGCCTGCCCGGTAGGGGACCATCTCCGAGCTCTCTGGTTTCTCCTTCCCGACATCTTGTCACCATCAGGCAGACACCTGTGTGTCCCTGTGTGCCACCCGTCCCACCGGGGAGGGCGCACCCTGGCTGTGCCTTTGAACAGCCACCCTGGCAACCGCTCCACTGTGTGGCCCACCGTGTCCATCCAGTGACTCCCCTCTGCCCAGGCAGTCGGCTGTTCCTGTGTCTGGCGGTGGCGAAGGGGGCCGCACGTGTACCTCCGTTTCTTGAGGGCTGACTCCGCGCGGTGGGACGGCAGCCGCACAGCGCGCCGGCTGCGCCTGCGTGGCGCCGGCTCCCCGCGCAGGGCCGGGCGGTGCCCGCGCCGCCCGCCCCCAGGTGGGCGTGGCCTCCTCCCAGCCGGGCCGACGCGTTGCTGGGTCTTCGGCTTTCTCTGGGCTCGTGGATGAGAAGTGACGTCTCAGAGTTGTTCTGACTCGCACTTCTCTGATCGTGAGTGTGCTTGAACATTGTCCCCATAAGCTGGAGGGCCATTTTCATCTCTTTTTTATTAAAAATACATGTTCGTGGTGTTTCTCCCGTTTCTCTGCGGGGTCTTTGGTCCTTTGCCCCCGTTTGTAACGGTTCTTTACATCTGAGCTTTCTCCTCCTAGCTTTTCCGTCGCGAGGTGCTCCTGGCTGTTCCTGCACAAACGAACATTAGTGTTAACGTGCTTCACTCCATGAAACAGCTTGCTCTTTTCCACTGAGGTTGAATTGAGTCTATAAATTACCTTTGGGAGAAAAACGCCTTTATAATGTTATGCTATCCAAGAACAGGGGACTGCTGTCCTTTTGCTCAACTCTACTTTTGTGTTTCCAGAGTGCTGTAAAATTTTCCTTGTAAAAATTGTACACGTTCCTCATGGAATGCATTCCTTTTTGTTGCCGATAAATAAACTTGTCCATCCTTACATCCTCTGTGTATTGTCTGTACATAGAAAGGCTGTTCTTTTGTAGCTACTTCTCTGAATTCTTCTGCTTAGTGAGTAAAAGTTTTGTCACTGGCTCTCTGAGTTTTTCCAAGGACACTGTCATCTCATCTGCATGGGCATGTGGTTTTACTACCTCTTTGCCCACACTGTGGGGCTAATTGATTTTTGTTGCCTAATTGCACTAGTTAATACTTCCAGCATAATGTTGAATAATATCAAAGTTAAATTACATGCATTATTTTCTGTTGCAGAAGGTATAGGAATGAGTAATCACTTGTTTAATACAATTGATTTGAAAAAGAAATTACCAATTAGGAATCGTCATGACTGAAAAGTGGAAGTTCAGCTATTTGGAGGCTTGGCTTTGGCTTACGCTCACTTTCTGTTCAGGGAACTCAGATTTCCTCTTCGGTGCTTGCGAGGAGGCTGCAGGCTCTCACTGGGTCCGTGGGGGTGGCCTCTGCTGGTCTTTTATGAGGACACGGTGGAAGCCTCTGGCCTCCTTCTGGGGACCAGCCTGGGGACCCTCACTTAAGGCCACGGGGGAGTCCACAGGGACGTGGAGAGGCTGCAGCCCACCTACTCTTGGGTGCAGGGGCACCGGCTCATGCAGGACGCGGGGATGGGCAGAGGGGGGAAGGGGTGGCTGGGATCCGCAAGAACTTCAAACCATCTTCTTTATGTTCCCCACGGTTTCAGTAGCTTGTCCGGTAAAAACATCTGCTCCACGGTCAGCATCCAGGGCCTGGCTGGACCAGAGCTACAGCCTCTTAGGCCAGGATGCCCCCCGGGCCCATCAAGGGCTCAGGCCCCCACCAGCCATGCAGGGCAGGGGACTCGGTAGCTTAGGGCAGCGGCTCTCAAACTTCTTGGTCTTAAGAACTATTCAGGTCATCAAAGAGCTTTCTTATGTGGGTTTAGAAACCCCCCAAGCCTTGGGGTCCCTTGACATGCTGGGGGCCCATCCACTGCCTCCAGTTGTCGGAGGTGAGAGACACTCAGGATGGGTTTGGGAAACTCTGCAGAGAAAGACAGGTGTCCCGGGGCGTACCACCCCTTCCCGGACCTCCTTCCCTCCAGACCACAGGCCCCGAAGTGAGCGAGGGGCGACTCCAGCCCCCCACAGCCCCAGGCGCCTTAACAGAGAGGGAGTGTGGATGGGAGTCTCTCTCCTCTGGGCTCCAGAAGCTGAAGTACTTACGTGAATAGCCATTTCAGAGGAAAGGACGGATTTCACAGACATTTGCACGTGAATGTACTAATTATCCTCTTACCTGTACACTGAAACAGAATTAGCAGCTACAGTTGTGTGGGAACATAATAGTCTTCCGAGAACTCATAGGCACACAGGCGGAAAGGTGCTTGGGTCCCCGTGGGGGTGCCTGTGGAGTCTGCAGACTCTGACCGACGATGGCTGAGGGGACCCAGGCCGCCCCTGGAATGGCTGTCCCCCGTGAATCGTGGAACGAAGTCCAGGGCCAGAGTGAGCCCAGCAGTGTAGTCACTTATAGGGCCACGGTGCACATGGAGTCAGCTGGGCTCCAGGCGGCCGAGGGCGGGACAGGTGGCCTGAGCCACAGAGACTCCTGGGCTCCGTGGACTCAGAGGGCAGCTGCCTTGGGGGAGGGAAGGAGGGGTGGGCCAGGGCCTTGCTGGCAGGTGTCCAGGAGGGGTCGGGTCTGGAGGGGGCAGGGGGGCAGAAGGAGCCCCGAGTGGGCCCCAGACAGGCAAAGCACAGGGAGGGGGGCTCCAAAGGGATGCTGCTTGACCATCTAGGAAAGGCCGCTGTGGGGCAGGGCACATGGTGGAGCCCCCCGTCCAGGTGGGAGCCTGAGGAGTGGGCTGTGCTGGGGGGCTTCTTGTGTTTACGTGTCGTTCTGGGCTGATTAGGACGAGCCCACGGGGACAAGGAGTCATTAGGGAGGTGGGTGAGAACACAGGACACAGAGTGGCCTCCAGAAAGACTCCTTTCTCCCTGAAACAGGAGACCGTGTGTGGGGACCTCTAGTTGGACCCTTGAGGCTGTTGTTCTTACATTTTCAGGGTGACACCCCGAGCGCCTGATTCACTGATGAGAGGCAGAGAGGAGACAGGAAAGAGGAGCTTTTCTGAAAAGCTATCCTGTTTCCATTTGTCTTGTCAAAACCCTGCCCTTAGAGTCTGTGCGTTTTGTTTGGGGAAAGTGCAGTCACCATTGCAAGGTCATTTATTTGGTAACTGGAATAAACAGAAACGCCCCCCTGGAAGGGAAGTGCTCCACCTGGGACTGTGGTCCGTGTGGCCACAGCAGATTGCAGGGGGCTGCGGAACCCCAGCCTGGCTGTGCATTTTATGAGGAGATGAATTATTTCCTGATCCTCTGAGTCCATGACCCAAGCAAGGTCAAAAAGCTGTGCCCTAAAGAGGGGTTGACATGTTGTTCCAGGGCTTGGAGACGCACCAGCAGAGGGCTCGTGAGACGGCAGCGGCTGAAAAGGGCCCCCTGGGATGAGCCCCGATGCGAGGACACTGGCCGAAGGTAAGAGGGCCCTGCTGCCCACGGGGAGAACAGGCGTCTCTGAATTAAACCGTCGCTTAAAGAGTTCCGATGAAGACACCTAAAAACCAGCGCCTTCCTCAGAGGTTAACACACAGTTGGGAGGACGATGGGGCTTCGGAGAAAGAACCAGAGGGGTGAGCTGACCTTCACGAGGGCTGGGCACCTCAGACACACGTCCCCACAGGATGGCTCCCTGGAGCCCAAGGCTGCACCGGGGAGGAGGGTGAGACAGAGACAGAGAGAGAGACAGAAGGAGAGGGAGACGTGGCCATGAGCAGCACTGAGTGGAGGACTCTGGCTGGCAGCAAAACCACGAACTTGGGCCCCAGAGAGCCTGTGTCCGGTCCCCCCTCCCGCTGGGCTGTCGTCAGTGGAGACCGGGGAAGGAACCCCCACCCCTCCCCACCAATGATGAATAGTGCCCTCCTGGAGGGTCAACAGAGTCCAGGTGGGGAAGCCGCCCAGTGTGAGGTGAAGCACCTTCCTCACCTGCTCCATCAGTGGCAGAGGAAGCCAACAGGAGGTTCAGATATCCCTCCTAACACAATACCCAGAATGTCCAGATTTTGTTATGAAATCAGTCATCACACCGAGAACCAGGAAGATTTCAAACCAAATGGAAGTGGACCACCACTGACAAGAACACTAAGATGACAGAGAGATTAGAATTATTCGGCAAAGGAGTTTTAGAGCAGCCATTGCAAAAATACTTCGGTGAGCAATTACAAACAGACTTCAGGCAAATAGAAAAATAGAGCATCTTAGCAAAGAACTAGAAAGTCTCAGTGAAGGAATAGAAGATGTAAATGAGAACGACCTGCAAGCCTTAGAGCTGAGAAGTGTGAAAAATGAAATTAAAACCTCATTGGATGGAATCAGCAGCAGATGGAGGGACAGATGGAAGAATCCGTGAACTGGAGGGTCGGACACAGACGTTACCCAGCCTGGACACAGAGAGGAACTAGACTGAAAGATGAACAGAGCCTCGGGAACTGTGGGCTGCACCGCAACCTGCACGCATGGCTCTGAGTCCGGAAGGAGAGGAGGAAGGTGGCAAGAATGAAGATTCATGAAGAAATAATGACTTAAAACTTCTGGCAAAAGACAATAAGTCTATAGATTCAAGAAGTGAATGAATCCCAAATAGTATAAACCAAAAAATCCAAGCCAAGACACATCATAGTCAAACCTCTGAAAACTAAAGAGAAGCTTAACATGCTGAAGCCACGAGAGAGAAGAGACTCCTTACCTACAGGGGAAACAATTCAGACGGTGGCTTTCTCATCAGAAACCGTGGACCCCAGAAGGAGGCAAAACGTCTCCCAAGTGCTGAAAGAGAAGAATTGTAACTCAGAGTCTTACGGGCAGCAAAAATACCCTTCAGGAGTGAAGGTGAGATCAAGGCATTCTCAGATGAAGGAAAACAGAAAATTTATCAGCAGCAGACCTGCTCCTGAGTATCGGCTAACTGGAAGTTCCCTGAAGACAAGGTACAAGGGGGAACCTCGAGGCATCAGGGAGGAAGAACATCGTGAGCAAAACGGGAGTAAATGGAGCTTGCTTTTCCTCTTGAGTTTTCTAAATTACGTTTGATGGTGGGAACGAAAATTACAGCACTCCCTGACGTGACGCTAAAGGCAGGAAGACGAATTATTTAAGACAGTTATAAGCAGCGTCTGGTGTAGGCATGGAAAGGAAAGTGGGGGTCTCCACTGAACTGGTGAACTAACACCGCCAGTACCCATGGTGCGGCGCAGACGTATGACGCAACACCTGAAGCAACTGCTAAAATCTCTCAGAAATGCTCTAGACGGGTCAGCATGGATTCTAAAATACGTTCACGCAATCCACAGGGAGACAAGGAAAGTAAAACAGAAAGGAGGAACAGAAAACAAAAAATAAGTGGGAGATTTTATCAGTAATTACGTGATTACATTATCAATCATTCTATTATGCAGCAATAATTACCTTAGGTATAAATGGTGTGAACAAATACCAATTAAATGGCAGAAATTGACAGAGAGGTTGAAGAATGTGACCCAATTATATGTTGTCTTCAAGAAAGTCACTTCAAATTTAACAACAGAAGCAGATTGAAAGTGAAAAGATAAAAGATGTATCATGCAAACGTCAATCAAAAGACAGTCGGAGTGGCAGCTTTGTACCTGATAAAGTAGACTGGGGCAAACAGGACTACCGGGCCAGAAAGCGACAGGACACGGCAGTAAAGTAAGCCCTCACTGCGCCGAGAAGCCAGGGCAGCCGCGACCAGCCAGGTGTGGCGCCATCAGCAGGGCCCCAAGTGCCGCGAGGGGAGCTGAAGGCAGCTTGGGGTGCAGCACGCGTCCTGCCAAATCCCAGGGGGGACTTTGGATAAACACAAAGTTATTCTAAAGCTTACATGGGAAGGCAAAGGAACCAGAAGAGGTAAAATTACTTTGAAAAGCATAGCAAAGTGGAAGGAATCAGTCCAGCCAGTTTCAAGACTTTTGCTAAAATGGCCGTGGTCATGAGCCGTGTGGTGCTGGGGGAGGCAGTGCCAGATCAAGGGAACAGAACAGAAGCCTGGGCCTGGAGCCGCTCCAGCATGCCCCCCTGGCTCCTGACAGAGGCTCAGAGGTGACCCAGTGGAGGGAAGACGGTCTTTTCAACACATGGTGCTGGAGCAATGAGACACCCGCAGGACAAAACGCGGAGCCTTGCCCTCGGTCCCACACCCTGTGCAAAAATTAACTCAAAAAGTATCACGGATTTAAACGCAAAATAGGAAACCATAAGCTTTAGAGAAGTAGCAGCAGCAGATCCTGGGGATGTTGGACCAGGCACGTCACTCCTGGTGCCAAAAGCCCAGGCAGGAAGAGAAGAAGTGGTAAACGAGACTTTATCAAAAGCGAAAACTCTGCTCCACTGGGCACTCAACCCCAAGGGGCAGGAAAACGCTGTGGAACGTCAGTAGCAGCTTTGCTCATAAAGGCCAAACCCTGGAAGTAAGCCAGAGGCCCCAGCTTGTGGGGTCATCAGACCACGCATAGCCCCCCGTGCAGGACCACGGAACGGATCGCGGACACAGCGACAGCCCAGGGGAGCTCCGGAGAGTCATGCTGCGCGAAAAGAGCCAGCCCTGAAACATTACATAACTGTGGGCCCATTTGCACACCATTCCTGGAACAGCGGGGCGCAGGGATGGAGAACAGACGAGTGGTTTCAGCGGTTGCCACACTAGGTTTGGAGATGGGCCTGGGGGGGCCCTGGTGGGGACGGATGATCTGCGTCTGGACTCTGTCAGTGTCAGCGCCCGGCTGTGAGGCGGGACTGCGGTTCTGCAAGATGCTCCCACCAGACAAGTGGGGTAAAGGGATCTCCACCAGCTCAAAATTGAAAGTTCAGCTTAAAAAAGTCTCTGGGGCAATTCTGTAAGCTCTGATGCACACACTGAGCTTTGTGGACAAGGTCGATAGTTCCCGAATTTCTGTGTGTCTTACAGATTGGGAGATTATATGTGGTTTTCATACATCATAACTGAAAACAATCATCAATCTTCCTGTCACCCACCTGCTAAAAATGGATCTAATTAGAAGTTTTCAGTTCTGTTCACAGATACACTTCAGAAGCCTTTTGTAAGTTGTGTAACTTTGACGTACAGAAAATAAATGCATTTCAACAGAAGAATTGAACACATATGAGTTTAACAGTCAGAGAGCAATTATAGGAATGACCTTAATAGTATTTATCTTTATTTTAAGAATGTGAAAATACTCTAAAAGTCATGTTTTATTAGAATTAGTTACTTATCTTTGGTTCTTTAAACTCTTTTTGTTTTTATTCCATAGATGATTGTCTTAATTCACGTAATGTTTGTCTCGGTGGGACAGTTAGAACTGAAACAAATGCAGGGGCTCACCAGACACGTCTCTGTTGCCGTGAGGTTGGAGGGTGTGTTCACGCGTCCCAGCCCAGTCACGTGCCAGAGGGCTGACGGGAGGAAGCCCTTCTTATTTAGATCACTCTTTCTGTAAGGTCACATGGCCTGCTCGTTCTTGTGCACCTGCGTCATCTCAGAGGTTAAGTGTTCCGACCGGAAAGCGAGGTGTGTGTCTGGAAAAAGACAAGACAAGAGACTGGAGTGGTCCTTGTGGAAGGTCGGGTCATGGCCCCCTTGTCCCACAAACTGACACTTTTGGCCACAGGGTAGCTGATGGTGACAGAACTGGGGGAAAAGGTGGCGTCTGAACCAAACTTATGAGGACTGGGAACCAAAACTGAGTCAGGGAACAAATTAACAGAGCCTTCAGTTGCTGGATTAATTACCTTGCAACACCTACTGTGTGAACAATGTTTAGATGCTAAAGCTTTTAGGCTGAGCTCAAACCTTGCTCTGAAGCCCACCTTTCGGGGGCAGCCTCCAGCCTCCTGGCCCCCCACAGCCTGGTGACGTCCACCAGCGTCTAAATTATCTCTAGTGTCTGTCACTCCTTCCTTGCACGGCTGTTTAATGAGCCGTTTACTCAGTAGGTGCTGTTGACCTTGGGGCTGGTCTGCCCTCTGTCCTGGGGCGCCCTGCACGTGCACTGTGGCACCCCTGGGTTCTTCACACTAGATGCCAGTCACAGCCGGCCATGACAACCAGAAACGTCCCAGGCCTGGCCAGGTGCCCTCGGAGCAGAGTCGCCCCAGCTGATCATGTGCATGGTCCTAACGTGTCTCCGGGATGTTGCCAACAGGAGACACCTTTCATGGGGGCACATTTCTTAGCTTTGAATTTCAGAGACAAAAGTTTCAACCTCAAACCCACCGTGCAGGTAGGCTTTTAGACACATGGTCTCATTCTTAACCTAGAGCCAGGCGGAGAAATCTTACCAACTTCCCGTCCCTGCAGTTTTTTCCTAGTTTACCCATCACTGGGGCGAGCTCTGCAGGCATCCCAGGGCGCCCCCTCTTTCTCTGTACAGAACTGCCCTTGCGGGGTTGAGGGGCCGGGCTGCCCCGGCCCCTGCCCCCGGAAGCTGCGAGTACCTGCGTCCAGCCTGCGGCCGGCAGGACTAACCCTGCTGGGTGAGCGAGGTGACCCGGGCGTCAGCACACACGAAGGGGACCTTGACCACCTCCTCCCTCGGTCGTGCAGTGAGTGCGGCTGTGGCGGGTCCCAGCACAGCGCAAGGTTGTCGAAGGCTCCCTCCCTCACACCCGGCACTGTGGCTCCAGCGCCTGTGGCAGCCCTTCCCCTGCTCAGAAGCGACCCCCAGGCTGCTCACGTGCACGCGGTGAGACCTGCCCCGAGTCTGTGCACCTACCACGCTTTGTTGAGGCTTTCTCTCCCACCCCCACCCATGTCTATTTGATCATCTACTCTCCCCCCTACTCCCCAAGCCTCAGGCCAGTCCCACCCGTGGGGCAGGTGGGCAGGTGGGCACCTGGGCTGCACGCTGAACGCCCTCCCCGAGTCGCCCCGGGGGTGGGTTATAGCTTTGCCAGCGGTGGTTAAAGGTGCGGTTGGAGCAGTGGTTCCCAGGCTCAGTGCACAGACCTGCTCAGTCATGTGCACAGACCTGGATTTCCCCCCAGGCCTACTCAACCAGAGCTGTTTTATTTTTTAGAAATTGAGATGAAAATCCGACAGCATAATGTTTGCCACTTTAACGTGTCCAATTTGGTGTTTTCAGTGCATTAACCGGCCCCACTATCAAATGCCAGAGTGTTTTCATGACCCTGAAAGAAACCTGTGCCTGCTAATCGGTTACTCCCCCCGCAGCCACTAACCTACTTTCTGTCTCTGCAAGTGGACACTTCCCAGGGCACACGGTGTGACCTTTTCTGTCCTCCTGTCACTTGCACGGCGTTTCCAAGGTCCCTCCAGCTGTGTCCTGCGTCAGTGCTCACTCCTGTTTACGCTGGGCTGTACCCCAGGAGGTGGATGCACAGTTAGGTTGTTTCCATGTTTTGACGACTGGAAATAACGCTGCTTGAATATTCATGTGTGCACCTTTCCGTGAGCCTACGCCTTCGCTTCTCTTGGGTGTGTGTACACCCAGGAGTGACACTGCTGGGTCAATGGCAAGTCTGTTTAACTTTTTGAGGAACTGCCAAACTGTCTTCTGCAGCGGCTGCACTATTTTACAGTCCCCCCAGCGGTGAATGGGGGTCCTGACTCAGTAGGTGCCCTACTGGGGCGGCCCTGGTGGGGACGGATGCTCTGCGTCTGGACCGTCGCCAGCACTGCTTTTTCCATATGTTCATTTCCATGTGTTTAATGGATGCGAAGTGGTATCAGCAGTTTTGATCTGCGTTTCCCTGATGGTCACTCGCACTGAGAATTATTGCTTGTGTATTAGCCATTTTTGTGTCTTCTTTGGAGAAATGTCAAGTCCTTTGGGCCGTTTGCCTTTTTATTGTTAAACTGTACGAGCTCCTTGTATATTCTGGACCCTAGACCTGCACCAGATGTATGACTTGCCATTTTTTCCCTCCTGTGAGCTGTCACTACTTTTCTTCAAAATGTCCTTCAGTGTACAGAAGAGTTTAATTTCGATGAAGTCTAGTTTATCTTTTTTTTTTTTTTTTCTGCTTTTGCTTTTGTCGTATTTCAGAAACCATTGCCTCCTCAGGGTCACCAAGATGTCCTCCTGTGTCTTCTGATCAGACTCTTCCACCCAAGGGTCTGTCGGAGCTGCTGTTGCTTGTGGGTTTTGGTGACTTTTCTGAGCAATTTACATGAAGTGTACCTTTGGTCTCGTGCGGCCACTGATACCTCTGTTCCATCAGCTTCATGCTCAGCAGATGGACAGAGATTCTCAAATGCCAGGAACAAAACCAAACACAAGCCAGTCTTATCCGGTGGACTGTGTGTCGGGGCCCCTGCAGCATCCAGCCCCCACTCATCCCAGCCGTACCTGCATCCCCTGCTCTTGCCGCGGAGGAGGGGCAGGCAGGCCCCCCCAGGTGCACCGGCCCCAGGCTTGTGAGTGTGCTCCTGGAATCTGCTGGAGCTTTTCCCGGCCCTTACTCCCCAGAGCGTCTCATTCCCCTGCCTGTTCTCCCAGGAACTGGGTCCACTCTCCTCCCTCCAGTCCCAGGCCTGGTACCCAGAAGGCAGGCTGTTGTTCTCAGGGGTGCCGCTGAGCTGGGAAGCGGGTATGTTAAAATGCTGAGAGCTCATGGTTGTTACTAACATTCAGCTGTTTTTTCTCAAGTGTCCCCTGGCTGCTGCCAGCCTTTGGTTAGTGTCCAGAGTCCCAAAAAAGTCAGTTCTGGTGGTTTTTACCAGTTTTCTCAGTGCTTTAATGGAGGGATGAGACTTGGAGGTCCTTCTCTGCAGCTTTCCAGTCCCTCAGAATTTTAAGTGGAGAGCCAGGAATATCCCTTTTTACAGGTTCCCTTGATAATTCTGATGCTGTTGGCCCACGTCCACACTTTGAGAACACTGCTGGACTGTGCCTCTCTCTCCAGATTACTGCCTCGCTGACATCCCAGATTTACTCCCTGGAAATGGGGTCTGTCCTAGCAACTGTCCTGGTCCTTTTATGTCCCCGGGTTGGCATGCCCTCTCTTCTTGTGTCACAGTGCAAAGACATGTCCAGTGCCAAAGCACTGGCCCCACCAGGTCAAGAAGCAGAGGGGACCATCCTGAGCAGCAGACTCGGGGGAGGAACGGAATTGCCCTCAGCAGTGTGAAAAAGGACCCATGAGTCTCTGCCAAGGACAAAGTCATCAGTGTCACTCATGGACCCTCTTCGATGTGGTTCCTGAATCAGTGACCCTGCTTCCAAACAGGTTCCTAGACGTAAAGGGATGACCCAGCCCAGGGCAGAGGAAGGAAGGTAAAATGAAGCTGTGGCTAAAGACATCGCCAGACTTTAAAAATGTCCATACTCAGGCCAAAAATGATTTCGTCTCATTAACATATGTTGTGAAAGGTCCTTTTAACAAGTGCTGAGTAAACCAACACATTTCGGAATTTCAGATGCTGGTCTGTGCACATGCTATGGCAAGATAGGGACTCATGAAGAGGAATGTGACTGCTTTTGTGAGTTTCTTGAACCCTGGTCTTAGAAGAAGACAAAGAAGCAGTCGTATAAGAAGCCCATCGGGGATCTTAACTTTGCCCAAGCGTTCTTGAGAAGGCGGCCAACCTGACGGCCAGAGCACACATGCTCCCCAGTTAGTGTGGGGACCCATATTCAACACCTCGTAAAGGGGAGCTGGGTTAGCAATTCCCATGCTACCAAAGAGATTTCCCTCTTTCATGTTTTTAAAGCAGCGAACTTAAGTCAGCTCTGGGGGCCATAGGCCCCTTTGAGAATCTGAGCGTCCTCTGTTAGAAAAGTGTGCGCTCACAAAAGGCTTGTGTGCGGTTTTAGAAGGCTCGTAGGTCGACCCCCTGAAGAATTTTCGCGGACAACAAATAGCGAGCTTCTGGTTTAGAGGATCAAGACAGACTGAAGCACTATGAGTTTCTCTGCATCAGCACCTCTTATGCCCAGGTGTACAGCAGAATTATCTGAACGCTTTTAAAAAGCAAAACAAAACCTTTCTTATTACGGGCACTTAAATGTGCACAAAAGCAGAGTGAAAGCACGATGAGCCCTAGTGTCCCCATCAGCTGTGACATTCAGGTTAGTGTCTGCACGCCACCTCCAGAGAGGCCCGCCTAATGACAGTCCAGACATCGTTTCACAGGCATACAGCACTACGGACCTCTGAGGGACACACACACCCCGTTTTTCACATGAGCCATGCTATTTTCATGCCTTTAAAAATGCCTTCAAACCATGTGCAGTGCAGGGTGTTCTCACTTACTCTCAAATAGCTTTTTGTAGCTGGTTCCCTCAAATCTGAATCCAAACAGTGTCCACACACTGCATTCCGCAGTTTGGCTGATGCTTCTTGAGGCGCTTTTGAATCTGTCTCAGTACCCCCTCGTTCCCCCACCACGCGCACGCACACGCACACGCACACACACACACACAAGGTAACCCCTGATGGCTACCTTGGCCCAGTTCTCTTGAGGCAGCATCTCCGGGCCACTTGTCCCTGGTTCAAGACCCCTGTGTGGGCCACTTCCCCCTCTCTGAGAGAGAAAGGAAGGCGGTTCCACTTAACAGGGCTCTGCAGGAAGTCTCAAGGGGTTGGCAGTTTGGATCATGGGCAGACGTCAGGTGTGCAGGAGAGAAGAGCCAAGCAGATTGGCTGGACCGGCCCTTGGTTCGGCTCCGTCCCCAGGCCCATGGGTCGTGCGCGCGGCCGTGTGTCCCGGAGCCCTCGGCTTCCCCTCCTGACCTAACGCGTGCTCCGTTCCTTTGCAGGCCCAGCCTCTTGACCCGGGCCCGGCTCCTGGGGCCATGGCCCTGCTCCCTGGGCACGCGGAGCAGCCGGGCCCCGAGCTGCTGGGCGGCGGCGGCGGCGGGGTCCGTGCCCGGCACGTCATCATCAACGTGGGCGGCTGCAGGGTGCGCCTGGCCTGGGCGGCCTTGGCGCGCTGCCCCCTTGCGCGCCTCGAGCGCCTGCGGGCCTGCCGCGGCCACGACGAGCTGCTGCGCGTGTGCGACGACTACGACGTGAGCCGCGACGAGTTCTTCTTCGACCGCAGTCCCTGCGCCTTCCGCGCCATCGTGGCGCTGCTGCGCGCCGGCAAGCTGCGGCTGCTGCGCGGCCCGTGCGCCCTCGCCTTCCGCGACGAGCTGGCCTACTGGGGCATCGACGAGGCGCGCCTGGAGCGCTGCTGCCTGCGCCGCCTGCGCCGCCGCGAGGAGGAGGCGGCCGAGGCGCGCGCGGGGCCGGCGGAGCGCGGGCCGCCGGGGAGCCCGGACTGCGGCCTGGGGCCCGGCGGGCGGCTGGCGCGCGGCCGGCGGCGCCTGCGCGACGTGGTGGACAACCCGCACTCAGGGCTGGCCGGCAAGCTCTTCGCCTGCGTGTCGGTCGCCTTCGTGGCCGTCACGGCCGTCGGCCTCTGCCTCAGCACCATGCCGGACATCCGCGCGGAGGAGGAGCGGGTGAGCAGGCCGGGGCCGGGGCCGGGGCCGGGGCTGGGCGCGGGCGGCCGGGACGGGCCAAGCGGTTGGATGGGGACCTGACTTGAGACCGCGGCCCGGACGCAGCAGGGCCGAGGCAGCGCTCGCTGGGTGGTGGTCTTAGACACTCCTCGCCCTTGGTGGTTGAAACCACAGGCTCCCCTCCCGCTCGGGTCAGGTTGGCCTGCAGAGAAGGCCTGAGCCAGGCGGACACATCAGGCTGCCTGCTGAGCCCGCAGCAGCTGCTCCAAATGTCAGGCAAGTTCAAGGACTCAGCGTGGCTTCTGGGTCAGCAGGCCTTCTCTGCTGACTCCCCGACAGCCCGGCCCTGGAAGCTTGGACGATTTGGAGCAAAACGCTCTGTCTGGAGAGGTGTGCTCCAAACTCAAGTCCTGTCTTCCTGGAGGGACGTGACCTCCGAACCCTTGCAGGTGCCCAGCTCACGCACAGCCGGGCTGGCTCTGTTGAGATGCTGGGGCTCATTTTGTGAGCAGTCTGCCGCTTCTGTGTGTCCTGTGACAAGTGTCATGCTCGGGGGGTTAGGATGTCACCCAAAGCTTGTCAGCGTCTGTGCACTGAGCACATCACAGAGCGTCCTGTCAGGGGAGGCTCAGGGTTTGTGTCCGGATTGGCGAGGGCGCTACATTATTGAAGGATGTGGCTGAGTGTTGCCTGCACTTTCTCACAGGGTGGCTGGGGCATCCTGCTTGCCCCTCCTCTCCACCAGCCCCAGCTCCAGCTGCTAGGGACCTGGCAGCGCCTCTGCCTTGAACACCCCCTTAGGCAGAGCAGGGCAGAGCTCTGAGCCCCTCAGAGCCCTTCCCGGGTCGGCCGGGTTATGCCCGAGCTCACCTGGTGGGGTCAGCTTATCATTCAGACACAGCGAAGAGCTGTGTCCTCCTGGAGCACTAGCTGTTAGCCGGCTTGACCATCCCGACTGCAGACTAAATTTAAATGTAAATTGTAGGACATTGGTTTCGCTTCCTTCATGGTTTGGGTGTCTGATTTCTGAACTGTCGTTTCCAGTTGTCTTCACTAGGCCCTAGTTTGGGATTCTGCTTCTAAAAAGACACCACGTGTTTGGATTTTCTGAGTAGCAATAACTCCATACAATCGAGGAGGGAAATTATTTACACGAGACTCAGGGAACAGGATAAGTTGGGGCTGCCTCGGCTGATGACAGCCTCACGAGCAGTCGAGCTGGCCCTCGAGAAGCCTCTCTGGGGTCCACTGGTCTCCATGTCACCCACCTCTTCCCCATTTCCAGAAACATCACTTCACTCTATGCAGGCACTGTCTTACCAAATCAGTTACCAGATTAGAAGTGAGGATCCCGGTGTTGGTGGGCACGTGGTGAATGTGTCCCTGTGCTTGTGAGGGGATGCCTACCAAGCCCCCGACCCACTGCGCGCAGTAGGTGTGGCCACTGCCACTGGAAGGAAAAGCATTGTTTCATCAGCTCTGTGTGTGTGATAAAATATACAGAAAATTCATCATCTTAACCATTTTTATGCACAATTCAGTGGCATTAAGCGCATTCACACTGTTGTGCACCCATCACCACCATCCATCCCTGGAATTCTTCCATCTTCCCAAACTGAACTCTGTCCCCATCAAACACAAACTCCCAGCCCCAGGCCCCCACCGTCTACTTTCTGTCTTTACAAGTGGAGTCAGGCAGGGGTTGTCTTTTTGTGACTGTCTCGTTTCACTGAGCACAACGCATGTTCTCACGGTCCACCCATGTTGCAGCCTCTGTCAGAATCTCCTTCCTTCTTAAGGCTGAGTGCCATTCCTCTGCATGCATCACGCTTTGTTTATTCTTCACCCGTCAGGGGACATGGGTTGCCTCCTCCTTTTGACCGCGGTGACTGGTGCTGCTGTGGACACGGCAGAGCAAACCTCTGATGTGTCCCTGCTCTCTGTTCTTTGGGGTGTGTCCCAGGACTGGGCTTCCTGGGTTATGTGGTGATTCTGTGTTTACTTCTTCAGGGAGCCTCCCTGCTGTCTTCCCCTGTGGCCACGCCATTGACCCTTTTACCACGGAAGTTACTGGGCACGAGGCATTGGGGGTGGAGAGCAGAGAAGAGAAAAACTTTGGATTCTTCATTATGCTCTAGTTTGTCGGGGCTTTTCCAGTGGAATTTAACTTGAAAGTCACAGGGCTGAAGTATTAGCTGTATGTGATCTCTGATTTTAATTAAGTGGCTGGATGATTTCTTCTTAAAATTTCATGTACTCTTTCAAAGGCTCTGAGAGGTGCAGCCCCAGTGGCTTCTCGGGCCCCAAGTCCGGGTCCTCCACCTGTGACAAGCTGGAGGCTTCCACGGTGCACCCCTGTTCTCGTCCACACTC
Organism: Camelus dromedarius; assembly: GCF_036321535.1. NCBI lineage: Eukaryota > Metazoa > Chordata > Mammalia > Artiodactyla > Camelidae > Camelus > Camelus dromedarius. Next base: position 27,616,542 of record NC_087463.1, read on the forward strand.
AGATGCACCCAGTTTTCTTCTGAAAAACGATCTTGGGGATCGAGGAGTGTGCCCGAGAATTCGAAGTGGCCGGTGCAGCTCTGTCTGATGACGGTCTCTCTCCGTCTCTGGCAGCGGCAGTGTTGGTGGTAATTTTTGTGTGTTGATGCAGGAACGCATAGAGAGAGAAAAGATCACTATCCTCCATTATTCAGGGATCAGAGGAAAGAGGCTCTGTGGCTCCTGCTGCTAATGCCTGAAATGCCTCCCTGAGTGAGCAGGTTCCCTGACCGGGCTGGACAGAAGCCCAGCACCACCTGAGGGAGAGCCCCTTGCCGGCTACCCCAGCCCCTCTTGGCACAGAGAACCCGGCCCTCGGCTCTGGGGTGGCCGGACGGGGCCTTTGGAAGCAGGGACTGGCTCCCTCCGCCTTCAGTCTTAGCCCCTTGGCCCACTGCTGCTGTCACGGGATCTTTAATTGTTACACAGGGTCCCCATCCCTGCCCCAGGACGGACTCTGCAGCCAGACTGCCTGGGCCCCATCCAGCTGGTGTCTCAGCCTCGGTCGCAGGGCTGCAGTGAGGGATGGCAGGTCCACAGTGCTCCATGCGGCTGTGCAGGGCGTGTGGCTGCTCCCCTCAGCCCTGTGCTTGCTGTGGGTCAATTTCCTTGCAGTCTGCTGTCCCCCAGAATCCAGGAACTCACTGTCCACCCAAGGCTGTCTCCTCCCAGGGCCGTCCCCTCCCAGGGCTGTCACCAAGGCACCCAGTAAGTTCCTTAGCCCAGAGCCACAGCGGTGTCTCCGTCCAGAACATGGGGCTCACAGATCTAACTGACCGGAGCGTGTTCTCTGCATTTCACTGTTTATGGGAAGGATGGCTGTAAAAGCATCCTTGTGGGATGAGCCTTGAGCACATCGTGCTGAGTCCTGCTGACGAGACCAGAGGACGGATCCTCTGATTCCACTCACGTGAGGCACTTAGTGTCACCAAATCCACAGAGACCCAGAGTGACTGGGGGGTGCAGGGCTGGGCTGGGCGAGTTGGTGTCTCGTGGCTGCAGAGCTTGGGTTGGGAAGATGAAGGAGTTGTGGAGGTAGGGGGTGGTGGCGGCTGCGCAGCTGTGTGAGTGCTGTGCACTCAGACATGGTCAATGGTGGATTTTGTGTTAAGTGGGTTTCACACCCATGTACGTAGCTGCCTGTAGGGGTGTTTGGATAGAAGAACAGAGCAGAGGCCCTGGCAGTGGCCGGGGCAGCGGCTTGCCCATTGCCCCCGAGACTCTGTTTACAGTCGTCCATCCGTCTGTCTGCCCTTGGCCCACGGGTGCTCACAGGTCAGCCGGGGTGGGAGGCTGAGGGCTGAGCTGCTGCCCGGGGTGGGTGGTGAGTGCTGAGAGCCTAGACAATCCAAGCCGTGGGGCAGAGGAGTCCTTGCCCCAGTGCAGTCCCTCCCCTCGTGGCTGTGGACCCGCGCTCTCCGGCATCCCTTGGCACTGCCTGGGGTGCAGCCCAGGGAGCCGTCCAGGGATGCGCCACCACACCCCTTATTCCAGAACAAGCCTCTGTGCTGTCTGTCTACCACCACAGGGCCGCTTGGGGGACGGTGCCTGGCCACGATGGAAAGAAGGGCGGCCCGCAGGGTGCAGACTGTCTTGAGTCCAGCCAGCTGGGGCGGGCTTCCCTGACACGGGGGCCCGAGGACGCCTGGCCAGAAGGCGGCCAGGATCCCTCCTAATGCTTATGGAGAGCACAGAGCCCAGGCTGGGCAGATGAAAGGCCGTGGGGACATACAGCCCCCTTCTGCCTCCTCCTGCCTCCTCCTCCTTCCCACAAGGTGCAGGGGAGCCGCTGGGCAGAGCTGCCTCGACGACTCCGTGGGCCCTTTGTGTCCAGGTGTCAGTGCCCAGATGGGGGCAGTGAACCCAGCCAGCCCCACAAGGACCCCAGGCAGGCCTGAGGGGCAGATGGGGGCTGGGCTCAGCCTCGGTGTGTGCCCTGCATGACCCCAGAGCCTCAGAGACCCCGGGCTGCTCCTCTGGCTCCTTTGACTCAGGGCGGGGGTTCAGCCCAGGCCACCAGCCTACCGTCCTGAAGGCGACGCTGCCTGCGGATGGGCCTGGCTTACGGGAGACTCAGTTTCTCAGGGAGCTGTTTGCCATGGGGCTGTGATGACTCCAGCTTCATCGTGGACCATCTCCGTTTACAAAGGAGACCCAGCCTCAGTGCTGAAGGGATGGCTCCAGGCTCCTGCGGATGGCGATGTGACCCCAAACCTCCCAATTGCAATGCTGTAGGAGCCCCAAGCCAGAGGGGAGGGGAGCCCCGTTTCCCGCTGCCTTTGGGGGTCTCCAGTGGGCCTCTGGACTCACTTTCAGGGGGTATGTGAATGAGACAGAGCATTTTTCTAGCTTTCTCCCACTGTTGGGCAACATGCCAGGCCTGGGGATGGGGCACCAGGTGCCCACTGGTGTGGGCAGAGCACCTGATTCCTTCAGAACAAGGGACTCTCCTGAGAGCATGTCTGGAGTTTGGGGACCGCAGGACAGAGTGCACTTTGGAGCCCAGCTCACCCTCCATGTGCCTAGTGTTGGCCTTGCTGGACATCGCTGAACCGCACTGGCCTCAGCAATTGGGCGCCTGGAGGAGCAGCCTTCCAAGCTGCTGGGAGGGTGGGACAGAGTACTCGTTCCGGCAAACAGCTCCTGGGCTCCTTCTGTGCGGTGGCGGCCGGGTGTTGCTTGGCGACGGTGCTGGGTACCGGGCGGCTGGCGGTGGGGACGGGCCGGTGCGCCAGCCTGTGGGAGAACAGCACGTCCCCAAGGAGGGCGCGGGCGGAGCCGGTGCTCAGAGCCATCACTTCCTCTCCACGGAGGCTGGGGTTTGGCTCTGCCAGTCGATTTTTTCCTTTAAGCTCATATGATTAAATCAAGACCCGCATAATTAGTTATGGATTTCATGACTGGGATTTCAGCTGTTGAATTCACAAAGACATTTGGCGACAGCATCGGAGGCTGGTGACAAGGCTCCGACTGCGTGTGGGCAGACGCATCGTCGAATCTCCCAGCTCTGAGCTGGAGTGAGAACTTGCCGCTCTGCACTGTGTCTGTCGGGGTTCTCAGAGCAGCAGAACCGAGCCCCGGGGGCTGGCTCCCCTCCTTTCTCCTTTGCGAGACGGCTGCCCATGCCTGGCCGGTGTGGTCTGGGCACAGGCGCACAGCTGGAGAGGCTTTGCCACACGAGTCAGCCTGGGGCCCCCAGGCCTGATGCAGATGGCACCTGGCCTCAGACTTCAGAGCTGACGCTGGCATGACTTAGACTCTGGGCTATTGGCATGGAATGAATGTATTTTGCTCGTGAGAAGGATGTGAATTTGGGGCCGGGGCAGAATGCTACCACCTGAGTGTTGTGCCCCCAGAATTCACATGTAGAATCCTCACCCACTGTGTGTTGGAAGAGGGGGCCTCTGGGGGTGATGAGGTCATGAGGGTGGAGCCATCATGATGGGATTAGTGTCCCTAAAACGGAGACCCACAGAGCTCCCTCACTCCCTCTTCCACGTGAGGTCACAGTGTTGATTTAATTGCATGCCCTGTGAGATGGTGCACCTTTTCATAGGTTCTTTGCCATCCGTGTATCTTCTTTGCTCCTATATTTACTGTGAAAACCGGTCAAGGTCTTGGAAGTAAATCTCCCAGTATTGAGACTACCACCATGAGAAGGTCCACCTGGAGCTCATACCTCTCAGACTTGTCCACTTCAAGTCTCCGGGTTTCCTGCCCCAGCACTACCCTGTGGCGGTTTCGAGTCTTCCCCAGAAGCTGGACTCCCTGTGTTCACCTGGAGAGCCAGAGTTGGGGACAGTGGTTTGCCCCGTGTCCTCCCCTCTCTTACTGATCCAAGAAGAGCTGTTGTTGTTGGAAAACTCTGTTCATCGTTTTAGTTGTTTTGAAGATGGAGTGGTGCCTGCCAGGCACCCTACCTACAGGCAATCCATGTGTGGAATCCCTCCCTTGGCGAGCGGTCCTCCAGGAGGTGGCTGTGCTCTGGGGGAGAGTGGGTTTCAGTGAAGACTGGGGGGTTGTGAGGGTCGCTGTTTTCTGATATGACCTGAAAATGAACATCCTGAGAGAGAAACTCGGCACTTCAGAGAACTGTTACGCGGCGCAGTTTGGTGCAGAGCTGGGAGCAAACAGCCACCAAACCTCAGGTCCTATCCTGGGTGGTCGGCCGGGCCCCCTGAGACCCGCCTCCCACCCAGGCAGCCAGTCCCGCTGCTCCCCTCCCTGCCCACCTGAAAAACAGGGAACTTCAGATTGTTTCCTGGTTGGAAACAGAATGCCCGTTCCTTACGGAAAGCTTGGCAGGTACAGAGCCGTGTACAGAACGAAGTGCGAATAAACCGGGAGGTAACTACTGGCCCCTGGATTACTGCCTCTGTTCCTCATGCCTCTTCAGGAAACTGTGAATCGGCGTGGGCACGTCTAGTTGCCACTTGGCTCCCGTACAGAGTAGCATCCCAGCAGTCGAGGTGTTTTGTCACTTGAGTGCTCCCTCCCTCCTTCCTCCTCCGTGCCCCTACCTGTGGGCCGCAAGCCCGTCCCCCAAGTGTTGCCCCCCAGCGGGTTCCAGTCCCGGCCCGCTGGGCCCTGCTGGTGACCTGATAACACTTTGCCTGTCTTTCAAAAGCCCTCCTGGCCTCTTAACTGGCCTTCGACACTACGAGGCTAACATCTTTTTGCATCTTCACCTGCTGTTTGTTCCCTTGTGTCTTCCTTTCTTCTTCATCCGCCTTCCCTGGGCTGCTTGCTCTTGGGTCTGCAGACCTCTGCAGCATGACCACACCGCATCTGTCGCTCCCCTCCAGCCGTCCCTCCTGCCTTCCCTCCTTCCTCCACTCACACTTCCTGCAGCACCTAAGACCCTCTCCCCGCAGGACCCCTGCTGCTTTCCCTTGGTGCCGCCAGCCTGCCCAGACCCTCCCCACCCTCTGTGCACCTGCTTTGTTGAAAACAAAATTGTAAAACAGAATGACTGCCCTTAAATCATGAGCCATACATGGATGCCTGCTTTTACATTATCATTTGAAGTGTAAGGTCACCAGGTCCACTTGAAACCCTTTATCCAGCTCTGATTCTCCTACCAAGCTCCCCCTGCAAAGTGCACAGTCCCTGATGCCACCTTTGCCAGGTCCCCCTATGGGAGCCTTTTCTGTGTGTTCTGTACTGATTATCTAATCTGCCTTATTATTTGCAGATCAAGTGAAAACCCAAGAGAGTTTGCTGAAAAATTATTATAAATGGGTGAATTTGGTAAGGTGGCTGGCTGCAAAATAAATATGCAAACATCAGTCACTTTTCTATATACAATTGGGAATAGAAAATTTAATGGGAAAACTATTCTGGTCACCTTAATAATAAAAACATGAAATGCCTAGAAATAATTTTAGCAAGAAAGATTCAAAATCTGTAAGAGAAAAAAGATGTGTGACTCTACTGAGACACATAACAATGACTAACTAGCGAGCAGCACCGTGTTATCGAAAATCCCTCCCTAAATTAATATAAATTTGTTACACTCTCAACAAAACCCCCGTGAGTGCTTTGGAACCTCATAAAATAATCTTGAGAACCTAGAGAAATGCATATAGAAGACTAGCCTGTGGGTTCTGCAGAGCAAGGGGAACCAGTGTAAGAGACGCCTTTTCTTTCCATGGAGGGAGGCAATTAGGTGTTTATTTATCGGTTTATTTGTTTTAATGGAGACACTGGGGATTGAACCCGGGACCTTGTGCACACTAAGCACGCTCTCTGCCGCTGAGCTATACCCCCCTACCCCAGTATCGATGACACTTTAATGTGTAACCACCTCAAACCTGTGGGGTCGGTGTCAGCTGTGTATTTGCTGGGGACTCTGGGTGGCACCTGGGCTGGAGCAGCTGGCTTGTCCGTGAGGCTTCAGCAGGGCTCGTGGGCCCCCAGGTCTTGCCCGGGATGGCTGGAGGTCTGCTCGCTGGCTCGCAAGGTGTGAGGGGCCTGGGGGGGCTCCAGCCTCTTTCCAAGACTCTGCTCGGCCCATGTGCCCACACCCTTGTCTAAAGCAGGTGGATCTTAGTTCACGAACTTGTCCCCAGGATGTCCGTACAGTGTTGGCTGCGGCCGTGGGTCCTACAGGAAACATCCGCTGGTCCTGTGGGTCTGCAGCGCGCTTGCCGGTGAGGTGGTTGTGCCATGCGGTGTCCGCGCCTGGCCGGGTGTCTGTGCCTCCGTCCGCCGGCTGGCTGTACTGACGCAGACGGCAGGGAGGCGCTGCTTTGCCTCGAAAAACAGCCTCCTGCTGAATCCAGTCAAGTGGCACAGAAGCGGGGACGCCAGGGCCCTTCCTGTTGGCATGGGGAGCCGCCTCCTGGCCAGGTTGTGGGCGCTGGGGAAGCACTGGCACCAGGCGGCCGCCCTCCTCCCGGCGTCTCTGCCCTGGTGGAAAGGGCACAGCTGAAACTCAGTGGCCGGTGGGTGTGGTAAAGTCGCTGCTGCCCAGGATTCTGAGGGAAGTTCACTCACTGTGCTGTCAGGGCACCGCATGGGCGGGAGGACCAAGCCCGGCTTTGGAAAGAGGGCACCCGCGGGGAACAGCGACTAAAGTCGGTGAATAAACCAAGAACAGTGGCTGCAACCCTTGTTCCATCGTCTGCGACTCAGATGGAATTCAGACTCACGACTGGAATACCCTCTCCTGAGACGGACGCCCTCTTCGTTACTCATGGGCTGACGTCAGGCCCCACGGGAGGGACCCTAGCCCAGCCCCCCGCAGAGTCCTGCCCAGGGCATGTGATCATGAGCTGGTGAGTGGAGGAGCGGTTCCGAATCGGTCCTGAGCCCCTCGCGGCATCCAGGCCTGCCCATCAGTCCTCACGGGAGAGGCAGCGGAGGTTGGGCTGCAGCCGATGGGAAGACAAACTCGTTCCAACTAGGGAGGCAGAGTGTGGAACCTTGTAACAAAGTTGTCCTCGTGTGTTCACCTGTGACAGCACAGAACAGTCAGTGGCTGTTGACAGGAAAGGGAGTGGACAGCCCTGCGTCAGTGCAGATCATCTGAAATGGGGACACTTACTGTTCCCAGATGTAGGACTGTTTGCTGTTTTTAAACAGTTTGCTCTCAAGTGGATTTAATATCCCGTCTACTTTTCTGTTAGCACCACCAGAGCCTTTTGTCACAGAAAATGGGAAAAAACAAACCTCAACCCAGTTCAGTCGTTACTGTAAGTTTGTAGTTAGTGAAATGAGTTAATAAATGTTTTCTTTTAAGTACGTATGGGTGGCAGAGAGAAAACCTGCATACAAGGGCATTAATGAGTGAGTAACTCATAGGGACAGAGCATGTGCCCTTCCTGGTGTCCAGTCTGTGGCGGGCCCCCAGCTGCGGATGGCGGCTCTCTTGGCCCCCGTGGTTGGTGGGTGTCAGTGCCCAGAAAACACACAGGCAGCAGAGGGGCACGGATGTCTGAGGGTCTAATCACAGCCCAGATGAGTGCAGGGGCGTCCGTGAGCCTTGGATCTTTGGGGAGACACTCAGCGGGCGGACCCCATGGCTGGCGTGCGGGGCGTCCAGGCTGAGAGCCCAGCGGTACCCTCGCGTTTATGAGTCACGCTGGCCGCCATGCTGTGTCCTCCCCCTCCCCCTCCACATCAGTGCAGCAAGAGCAGCGGCGCGTCGTCGCACAGACTCAGCAGGCTCCTTGGCAGAACTGAGGTCCCTGCATTTCTGATGCTCTGAAACGAGAACAAAGCTGGACGGAAGCGCGGCCAGTGCCAGGCCTCCTGTGACTGGTCTCGGGCCGCCAACCGCCCCCCAGCCTCTGTTACTAAAGACACTTGGCCTGGTGCGTCCATTTATTTTCACTAGAAAATCAAAGCAGGGTCAGTGCCAAATGGGCGCCTCGCTGTGGAGGCCGCGCCTTCCGAGAAGGTTCTAAAACCACTTCGTTTCCAAAAGTCCCTGGTGTCGGAGGCAGCCTGACCCACCCCCATCCATGCTCCCTGCTGCCCCGGTGGGTGTGGACGGCACCTCGCGGTGCCTGAGCCACCTCCCAGGGTCCTCCTGCCCATTTCCCCACACCCAGACCCCGGGAGCTTCGGGCAGCTCGCAGCTGCAGGGGAGACCGGGATGAGAGCGGGAGGGCACCTGGCTCCCACAGCCCTGACTGCAGCTCTGGCCGCCCGCCTCCAGGAGACCTGAGCAGGTTTGGGGGTGCAATTGGGGGGGGCTGCCACAGGCATCATGGGAGAACCTGCTGTGTATCTCGACCCACAGCTGTCACCCCCACCACCCACCACAGGCGCCTGGACGGCCCCTCTCTGGAGGAACGTAGCTCCTGAAAGCAGAAGGTTCCACCTGCTGGTGTGGGGCCGCCCTGTCTTCTCATCTGCGAAGCCCAGGGGCCGACGAGCCCACCTGCTCAGGCAGCTTCCAGACAGTGCGTGTCGGCCCGGCAACGGAGGGGAGACTTCGGGGAAGAGAGGGTGAAGGCGGAGCCTGGAGGAACTGGGGACCCCAGGGAGCCTCATGGACACCATGGAGGAAGTGCTTGTCCGCAGGCGGACCAGACCTCGAGGAGCAGCCCAGGGAGGAAAGCGGTGGCACCCAGGTGGGAGGTGTTGGCGCATGTCTGCAGGCCGTGCAGCGGCCAGGACGGAGCTGCCGGAAGAGCAAGCATGGAGTTGGAAGCCTGGTCCAGCAGGACCCCTCACCCGCAGGAGTTCCCGGGTGAGCCGACGGAGGGAGGACCTGATGGCCCTCTGGTGTCGGAGTTGAGGACCAGGGTCCCGGGGCAGAGAGCACCCGAGCGCTTCCGCGATGGAGGGAACCAGGAGGGCACATACAAAGGGTGGACGGGCCTGGGGTGCCGGGCCTCAGGGTGGACGGGCCTAGGGTACCGGACCTCAGGGTGGACGAGCCTGGGGTGCCGGACCTCAGGGTGGACGGGCCTGGGGTGCCGGGCCTCAGGGTGGATGGTCACTGTGGTGCTGGGCCTCAGGGTGGATGGACCTGGGGTACCGGGCCTCAGGATGGACGGGCCTAGGGTGCCGGGCCTCAGGGTGGACGGGACTGGGGTGCTGGGCCTCAGGGTGGTTGGTCACTGTGGTGCTGGGCCTCAGGGTGGATGGGCCTGGGGTGCTGGGCCTCAGGGTGGACGGTCACTGTGGTGCCGGGCCTCAGGGTGGATGGGCCTGGGGTGCTGGGCCTCAGGGTGGATGGTCACTGTGGTGCTGGGCCTCAGGGTGGACGGGCTTGGGGTGGCCCTCGGTGAGGCGGGCCAGGCAGCCCAGCGGTCAGTGCTCTGATTCTGACCTCTGCCCTTACATGGGTCCCTTCGGTTTGGAAACGCACTGACTCAGATTTATGCACTTTTCCACGTCAGTGTTAAAGTTCACTGGCAACACTGACAGCCTGGACGTGGTGGGCAGCCTCTGCAAAATTCCGAGTGGAAATGGCTTTCTGCCCACCGTCTACATTGGCCCCAGTAGCCGTCAAGCATGGGGGTGGAACAAAGACTTTCCAGACAGGCAAGGGCTCCGAAATTCACCTGCTGTGCACCTTTTCCTCGGAGGCTGCTGGGGGATACGCTTCAGTAGAACCATGGAGAAACCAAAAAGGAGACGGCGTGGTTATCAGATCCAAGGAGGCAAACGGAGAGGGGCAGAGAGAGCTCCAGGCCACAGCTGCCGCAGGAGGCAGAGGCCCCGGGAGGCAGGCGGGTCTCCGGCAGGAAGCAGAACATCAACGTGTTTGAACATTTCAGGAAAATGCGCCATGACTCATAGCAAGCTAAGAAATTTTAGAACAAGGCCATAAAACTTAAGGAAAAACAAAGCATTTTATGAGGGAAAGAAAGTGTAACGCAGACCACAGCTTGGCTCGGCCGCAAGCAGTATCCACACTGTCCCGCTCGTTGTAGGCGTTACCGCGAAACGTGGTCCTGCTGTTTTTGGAGGAAAGGGGTCGTGGGTGTGGGGGTGCTGGGGTGGGCTGTGTGAGAACCACACCTTCAGCTGCGCAGTCACAGGTGCACACAGCCAGATAGGGCGGAAGTGACCATCAGAGGGAACAACTGGAAATCACTGTCCGGGAGGTGGAGTAGGGGTAGGGGTGCTGTGTTTTTATTTGTCTTCTAGGTGACTTTTTAAAAGTTATATATATCTGCTACTTTTGTAAGACGAAAATTAAATTAAAAACATGTCCAGTCACCAAAACTCACTCAAGAAGGAGTAATTAATGTAAATAAACATAAGCTTATTACAGACATATAATTCATAGTTTAAAAGCTTCCAAAAAGAAAACTCTAGTCGCAGATGGTTTCACTGGCGAATTCTACCAAAAGTTTAAGGAAGAAATAATACCAATTCTACACAATCTCTCCCAGAAAACAGAAGAGAACGTTTCCAATATTATCCTGGCACCAAACCAGGCGAAGACAGTACGAGAAAAGAAACAGCTCGGAGCAGCGTCTCTCATGAATATAGATACCAAATCCAGCAAAATATTAGTAAATCAAGCGTGGCAATATATAAAAGGGTGGCACATCATGACGAAGTGGAGGTTTCCAGGAAAGCAAGCCTGGCACAACTTTTGAAAATCAATCAGTGTAATTCATAATATTAACACACAAAAAGAGAAAAGCTGTCTGATCATCTCAGTAGACGTAGAAAAAGCATTTGACAAAATTCAATATCCATTCATGATTAAAACAAAACGCTTCTACCGTCTAGAAGTAGAAGGGAATTTTGCAGCCTGATGGAGAACCCGCAGCTGGTGGTTTTCCTGAAGACGAAAGATGAACGGTGGCCTCGCCCCCACCATGGGGAGTGAAGCCTCGTCAGCATCGCACCAGAGATCCTCACCAGGCAACGAAGAAGAAACAGGAAGAACAGATACACGCTGGGAAAGGAAGCAATAAAACTATGAACACGAAAAATCCCAAGAAACCCACAAAGAAGCCTGTAGGGCAAATAAGGGCACTTACCTGCGATCAGCACCCCAGTCGTTTCCCCAGGGAGGAGAAAGCTCGTCTCCACACGCAGACCTGCATGTGACCTGCGTGCCAGGCTTTGAAATAGCCCCAGACTGGACGGAAACCACTCACTCCTACAGCACAGATGAAGGGACACACTGGGCCATCCATACAGCGAGCCGGCCAGCAGCACAGGAGAGCAAGCTGCTGGTGCCCAGGTGACCCGAAGAGGGAGACCCAGCTCAGAGGCCGCCTGGGGTGGGGTTGCGCTCACAGCGGGGCGAGGGGGTCGGCAGTTGCGGAGTTAGGGAGGGGCAGCACGGGGCCTCGGGGATGGCAGTGGTGGTCAGCGCTCCACCTGCTTGTCCCACGGGAGAGGTGTCCCTCCACCTGAGGCTTGGGCACATTTCTGACGGTCCCTGAGCCGCTCCCCAAACCGGCATTTCCAGGGTGAGTGTGCACCTGCCGTGAAGGCCCTTACATGTGTTTGTGAGGCGTCTGTGCAGATTTTTTACTCTTGGAATCACCCTGGCCTCCAGTCCTCGGCCTGGGGTGGTGGCTCGGGTGACCCTGTGCTGGTGGGGAGGGGGTTAAGTCTGCGTAGCTCCCTGAGGGAACGACTCAGTGACTTCTGCTAAACGTGAAAGTGCGCCTGTCTGACAGGCCGAAGCCGTCACGGCCCTGGAGAAACGCTCGCAGTTTGGGTTGGTTGGTTAGTTGGTTGGTTTTTTTGGCGCTGGTGGACAATACCGTTTACCGAAGGTTTAAAGGCAGGCACCAAACCCAACACGCGGCCTTGCGATGCCCAGATGTGCGGGGCCGTGGAAGGCACGTGGCCACACAGCCCAGCACCCTGTGTCCACGTCTGTAATCAGCTCAGACTCAACATGGTCACAGAGCTGCTTCCTTGGGGGCAGCTGGCCTTCAGTTCTTGAGCCACAAGTGGTAGAGGAGCGCCCAGTCCCTCTTCTAGAAAGAGAACACATTAAAGGGAGGGGAGGACCCAGTCCCGGGGCACCACCTGCTGGGGCATCACGTGCAGACTCGGGCTGGTGCTGAGGTCCTGGCCGCCAGGGACCCAGTGCCCGGGGAGGTGGCAGTGCCGCGGGGAGGTCCCGGGGAGCCCAGGGAGGGCGTCAGGCAGGCCTGGGGGGTGGGGTTGGTGCCCGGTGGTGGGAGCTGCAGCCAGTTAGTTGGTTGGGAAGGGGCGGGGGTCCTGCCGTCTGAAGAGCCGGTGGGGGGTGGGGGGTGGGCCACTCCCCTCAGACGTGCTCCTGGCCTCCTGCCCTAGAGGATGACTAGGCGGTCCCCTCCTGTTCAGTGGACCCCTCTGTGCCTAGGACCCCTCACCTCTTTCACAAGGTTTACAGACTCTCAGGCCCCGCGGGCTGAGGAAGCCTTTGCTGGAACCTTTCCCCAGCACCCTGCCCCCTCCCAACATCCCAGCCTCCTGGGGGTGGGCCCGCTGTTTTTCAGCCCTCAGCCCCTCAAGTCGTTCCCCATCCACAGCCTCAATGCAGCCCTCTCCACCAGGTTGTCCAAGCTCTTGTCCGGGCCCTCCTGGCAGCTGTGGCCTCCACGTGGCTGGACCCGGAGTCCCTGTGGGAACTTCCACTCTGCACAGCTCCGCCGTCGCCTTAACCTCATCTCCGCCTGGTCGAGGTCATCTCCACCCCAGTCTGTGGGTCCCCACATCCTAACCTTCCACTTCCAGCCCCACCTCTCAGCCTCCCTGCCTCCAGTCTCCGCCCACGCAGCCTCCATCCACCAGAAATCTTTCCTGAGGGCACTGCAGGTCAGTCCTGGGCTGCCTGCATGTCCCTGCCTCTTCTCCCCACCTCTCAGGACCCCCTTGTCTGTGGGGGACCCTCCTTCCAGGGGCCTTCCTCCTCCTGCCAGCTTGGTATTGGCATCTGGTCCGCGTGAGTGGCGGGCCTGGAGCTGGGGGTTCCTCAAGTTGAGCACGCCTGCCCTCAGCCCCTAGCCCACCGGCAGCTGGAGGTAGAGGGTAGGGGCTCCAGTGTGGGGCAACCCAGCCACAGAAGGGGGCTCTGGGTTCTGGGGTTCCTCCGGTGTTACTCCCTGTTCCCTCTGTGGAGCCGACAGCTGCTTGGGATTCTGAGGGGAGCCCTTCTCCTGGGCTCCAGGGGCTGTTGTTACACTGTTGGTCGGAGATATCCCCGCATTTCCTGTGGGAACAGCACAGGGAAAGTGAAGGGCAGTGGAGGGCACCAACCCCCCCCCCCCCACCAGCTGAAGAACAGAAACAGGTCTGCCACTGCCCACGGGCATCTAGGAGTTGGGGGTCCACTCTCTCTCCTTCCAGAAGCAACTGCCCCCATCTCTGTGTCCTCCTCAAGCCCCCAGGACCAGAGCCCTTCCCTCCCACCCCCGACAGCAGATGGACTGAAGCTGTCAGCAGGATACCCCATCCAGCCACATGGTCCGTCCCAGATGGGAACAGCGTGACCAGAGGAGGAGACGAAAGGGACCTGCCAGCACCAGGCTAAACGGGCAGAATTTAAAAGGTGCCACTCGGCTCAGCAGAGGGGCCAGCGCCCTGGGACCCCAGCCCCACCAAGGCCATGTGACAACTGTGTGAAATTCATGGGGGGCACCAAATGGCCTGGTTACGGGGGGCCCAGCTGGCAGCAGAAAGCCTTCAAACCCGATGAACCAGCAGAACGTAGATCTGCCACTGACCCGGTTTTGGCCAAATAGGCTAGACGTGTCAAATTATGATAAGTGAGGGTCGTTTTCTGGGTTAAAAGTTCCAGAAATAGCTCCCTCCAGTTACCCTGTGTGGCTGGTCCTTAAGCATGCGGGTTGGGGGTGGCTCACAGCACTCAGGGACCAGTCTGTCTCTGGGTGGGCGCACAGGGGCCACTCTTCATGCACGGGGCGAGGGGCCACCTTCCCTGGCCGCCCCCAGAGTCTGCATCTCTCCTCTTCCTGCACGGTGGTGTCTGCAGCCTCCTGGATGGGGCTTCCAGCTACACTCGGCCGAGAGCTGCCTGCCTGCTGAGATGCTGTGGAACAGGAGCCTGAGGTCACCCAGACAAGGGGGTGTCATGTCAGGTGTCTCTGGGGCTGTGGGTCACAGGCCCCCAAGTGTCCCTTGGGCTGAGCAGGTGAGGCAGGTGGGGCTGCAGCCAACTCCACCCCTCCTCCACCCCATCACCTTCCATCCCCCAGTGTGGCCGGTCCCCTCCTGAGCCCTTCCTCCTGCCAGGGCTTTCTAACCATGTCCCAAGGCCACAGCTGCCTCTTGGTGCCTGAATCCAGTTTTCCTGCTGGTTCCGTGAGGCTGGAGCTGCTGTGTCCTGAGGCCCCAGGCCTAGCAGGAAGTCCCTGCTGGTTCCTGTCCAGGCCCTGTGCCCAGGTGTCAGCGCTGCCGGGGCGGTGCTCCAGACTCCCTGAGCCCGACACAGGGGCAGCCCCCAGGCTCACCCTCAGGGCTCGGAGCTCCCCCCAGCCCCATGAGGCTCAGGAGGGAACTCAGCTTTTCCACTAGCAGCCCCCATAAGAGGGTCTGAGACCCAGATGGTGTGGGGGCCCTTCATCCGGGCTCAAGCTGCCACCATCTGTTTGAGGACAGACCTGCCCAGTCACGTCCAGGGATTTATACCAAAGCTGTGACCCGCCTAGGGCCCACCCTTGTGTCCGGGGCCACGTGGGGAAGTCAGCACGTGGCCAGTGTCTCCAGACACAGGACGGTGAGGGTGATGAGAGCAGAGGTGCCGGCGTGGTTCCAAAGGCTCTGGAACAGGAGTGCTGGCCGGCTCCGCTCCACACGCACGAGTCGCCGGGGCAGCACGTGTGCAGGGCCGAGGTCCACAGGGGGCCCCAGCTCCCTTGTAGACCAGCGATGAACTGGCGCCTGGCTCAGGAGGCAGCCCTGAAGGGTCCCACTCACTCCATAGCCCTAGAGCACCAAAGCTGGCGCCACAATGTCTGCAGAACCGAGACCCACTATGGGGGAGCCAGCAGGCGGGTCCTCAGCTGCCATCTGCGGTGATGGAAGCTCACACTCTGGCTGGGCGGGGCTCGGAGGTACACGACCTGGGGTTGGGGGGGACAGTGCAAGGCTCCCTGGGGGCTGAGCAGGCCTGGCCCCAGGTCCTCGCACCTCCAGCGTGAGCTTGGCCCATAACACAGAGCAGACAGCATGGGAGGCGTCTGCTGAGTCTGAGGGTCTCCCGACATTTCCTCCAGGCCCTCAACAGTGACAGGGGTCACCTAGGCACAGCATTTGGGTTGGCGGGGTCTCAAGGTCAGAGGTGAGACATGGCCAGGCAGGGCCCGCCTCTGGGCAGCATGCAGTGGTCTGCAGGCTCTCTGTCTTCAGTTCCATCAGCAGATACCTCTGGACTCCCCTGCACGGGGAGTCCCTCTGTGGCCCCGGCGAGTTATATCCACACTCTCCCACACCCAGCCAGCCACACACTCTGGGATTAATTAATAAGTCTTTTTTGTTAAAAAAATAGCTTTATTGATATATAATTCACATACCGTGCAATTTGCCCACTTAGGACAGACA
The DNA here is from genome assembly GCF_036321535.1 of Camelus dromedarius. Classification (NCBI taxonomy): domain Eukaryota; kingdom Metazoa; phylum Chordata; class Mammalia; order Artiodactyla; family Camelidae; genus Camelus; species Camelus dromedarius. Next base: position 27,632,067 of record NC_087463.1, read on the forward strand.
ATTCAGTGGTTTTTAGTACTTTTACAGGGCTGTGCAACCATCACCACAGTCTGATTTTAGAGCATTTCTGTCACCCAGAAGAGACCTGTGCCCTCAGCACTCATACCCCTGGCCCTTCCCTCTTGCCGCCAACCTGGAGCAACCTGAGTCCACGTTGTCTGTACATTCCCTTGTTCTAGATCAGTGGGCTGGAACCATCCAGCATGTGTCCCGTGTGACTGGATTCTTTCTCTCCAGGGTCCATCTGCGCTGTAGCAGGAATCAGCACTCACTCCTTCCCAGTAAAGTCCCACCGTGCGGATCCACCAAGTCTGGTTTATCCGTTAACCAGCGATGGACATGTGGCTGGTCTCCACTTTTTGGCTGCTGTGGGTCAGGCTGCCATGAACATTCGTGTACAGGCCTCTCTGTGCACACGTGTGTTCACTGCTCCGGACACACACCTGGGAATGGACTCGCTGGGTCGTGGGGTCGCTCGGTGTTTAGTCATCTGAGGAACAGTTGGACTCCCTTCCCCAGTGACTGGACTCCTGCCCGCATCAGCACGGCACAGGGCTCTGTTTTCTCCGCACCCTCTCCACCCTGTTGTCACCCGACTGCCTCCTCTTGGCCGTCCTGGTGGCTGTGAGGTGGGATCCTCAAGTGCTTTTAATCTCCCTTCCCCAGTGGTTCGTGGTGTGGGTCTCCTTTTCATGTGCTTCTTGGCCATTCATGTATCTTCTTCAGAGAAATGTCTGTTCAGATTCCCTGCACGTTTGTTCACTGGGTTGTCTCTTCCATCGTTGAGTTTATACATGCTAGACCCAAGTCCCTCATCAGACACATGATCTGCATATATACCCTTCCATTCTGTGGACTGCCCTTCACTTTCCAGATGCTCTGGGTTAGTCAGCTAGGGCTGCCAGAACAAAAAACCACAGATTATGTGACGTAAACAACAGAAATTTGTTTTCTTACGGTTCCAGAGGCTGAAGGCTGAGATCCACATGTTGGCAGGTTGGTTTCTCCTGAGGACAGCGGCCTTCTCCCTGTGTCCTCCCGTGGACCTACCTGTGTGTGCACATTAACCCCCTCTTCTTATAAGGACACCAGTCCGGTTGGATTAGGGTCCACCCACGTGACTTCACTGTAACTTCTTACCTCTCTAGAGACCCCGTCTCCAAATACAGTCACCTGAGGTGCTGGGAATCGGGGAACGTTTGAATTTTGAAGAGAAGTTCAGGCCATAACAGTGTCCTTTGAAGCATGTAAGTTTCAAGTTTTAGATGTGATTAGGTTTAATTTGTCTAATTTATCTTGTTTGCTTGTGCCTTTGGTATCAGATCTGAGAAGGCTCTGCCAAATCCAAGGTCATAGAGATTGTGGAATCACTTCTTTCCAGCCTAGAGAGCTTCCTTTAGAACTTTTCATAAGGCAGCTCTACCAGAAAGGAATTCTCAGCTTTCGTTTACCTGGGAAAGTCCTCATGTCACGCTGACTTTTAATGACAGCTTGGCTGGGGTGGGGTTCCCGGCCAGGCGCGCGTTTCCCAGGCGCCTTGAAGGCGTCGCCCCGCTGTGTTCTGGCTGAGATGCTGGCGCGTCAGTCTCTCTGTGGGCCTCTCTTTCAAGACTCTCTCCGTGTCTTCGCATTCAGCACCTCCTGGGTGTGTCTCTCTGATCTCTCTCTGTTTATCTGCCTGGAGTTCATCGAGCTCTGGGATGTACAGGGTTTTCAGTAGGTTTGGGAAGTTTCCCGCCACTGTTTCTCCAGGCCCGTCTCCTTTCTTCTCTCCCCTGTCCTGCTGACACTTGCTGACCACGAGCGCCCGCCCGCTGGGTGGGGCCCCGGCTCCTCCTCTCTGTTCTCAGCCTCCGTGCCCTCCGCCCACCCGCCGGCAGGCTCACTGGTTCTGTCTCCAGATGGTTTGCAACAACTGCTGAGCTCCTCCAGTGAGGTTCTGGCTTTTGTACTTTTCAACTTCAGAATTTCCATTTGGTTCTTTTAAAATTTTCCTTGATTGATTTTCTCCCTCTGCTGCACTGGACTGTCACCATGCTGTCTACCACTTCTCGAATCAAGCTTCCTTAGTTCTGTGAACATACTGATAATGGCTGTTCTGAAATTTTTGTCAACTCTGACATCTGGTCACTCACATAGACCGTTTCTGTTGCCTGATTTCCCCTCATGTACCAGGCCAACTTTACTGTTTCTTTACCTGCCCTATGACTTTTTATTGGAAAGTGGACATTTTAGATGCGACAGTTTAGGACGCTGCATACGATACTGCCCTCTCCTGCCCGCCCCCCTCAGGGCCTGTTCCTGCCATTGCCTTGTTGGTTTAGTGATTGGTTGGATTATTTTAGTGACGTTTATTCTTGCCCCTGCACCTGCCACACACACACCACATACCTACACACTCCCCATACACACCTACACACACACCCCTGCACACCCAAACACCCACACACCGGTGCACAAACACCCACACACAGTGTTCAGCCCTAGCTGTCGCTCCTCCGGGAGGCACAGCTTGGGCGCCCAGTCACCCCAGGAGGTCACTGGTTCTGGTGGGACTTTGGTCTCTTTCCCTGACCACACCCACCTTTCTCAGCCACACCCCCTGGGACTCAGCCCACTTGGAGGGGGCGGGCGGGGAGCCCCTAGCTCTCAGCTGCAGCCTCTGGGGTGGAGCCCCCTCCTCACTGAGCCAGAGGCTGGGGTAAGGGGAGGAGTTTGGGTTCACATATCAAAGACGCTCCTTTTTAAACGAATTCCCGTAGATTTCCTTGAATAGGCGTTTCATTTGCTGTTGTCCTAGGACCGTTTCCAGAGACTTTACGTGGTTGCTTTTTAACGATTTTCTCCAGTTTTGTTGAGAAGCAGGTCAGCTGAGCTTCTGCTCTCATGCCGGAAGCCGAGCTCGGGGTAAATCTTTTTTTTTTTTTTTAAACCAAGAATTGGGCTTTTTTGGCTACAACCCTTGCCCCTGCAGGGGCACACGTGCCTGGGTGGGCGTCGGGAGGAAGGGTAGCCCGGGAGTGACATCCCTCCCTGGGGAACCCAGGAAGCAGGCCACCCTGCCCCCAACACGTGTACCCCCTCTCCCCGCAGGGCGAGTGCTCCCCCAAGTGCCGCAACCTGTTCGTGCTGGAGACGGTGTGCGTGGCCTGGTTCTCTTTCGAGTTCCTGCTGCGCTCGCTGCAGGCAGAGAGCAAGTGCGCCTTCCTGCGGACGCCACTCAACATCATCGACATCGTCGCCATCCTGCCCTTCTACGTGTCGCTGCTCGTGGGCCTGGCGGCGCGGCCGGGCGCGGGCGGCAACAAGCTGTTGGAGCGCGCGGGGCTGGTGCTGCGGCTGCTGCGCGCGCTGCGCGTGCTCTACGTCATGCGCCTGGCGCGCCACTCGCTGGGGCTGCGCTCGCTCGGCCTGACGGTGCGGCGCTGCGCGCGCGAGTTCGGGCTGCTGCTGCTCTTCCTCTGCGTGGCCATGGCGCTCTTCGCGCCGCTCGTGCACCTGGCCGAGCGCGAGCTGGGCGCGCGCCGCGATTTCTCCAGCGTGCCGGCCAGCTACTGGTGGGCCGTCATCTCCATGACCACCGTGGGGTACGGCGACATGGTGCCGCGCAGCCTGCCCGGCCAGGTGGTGGCGCTCAGCAGCATCCTCAGCGGCATCCTGCTCATGGCCTTCCCCGTCACCTCCATCTTCCACACCTTCTCGCGCTCCTACTCGGAGCTCAAGGAGCAGCAGCAGCGCGCCGCCAGCCCCGAGCCGGTCCTGCGTGAGGACAGCACGCGCTCTGCCTCCGCCTCCGCAACGGAGGACAGCTCGCAGGGCCCCGACGGTGCCGGACCGGCTGGGGACTCCTCGGACGGGCTGTGGCCGCGGGCAGGGCCGGCCTGACCCCGGGGAGCCGCCCGGCTGTGACTCGGCGTGGACTCGGCGTGGACTCGGCTGAGGACTCGGCTCCTCGCAAGCTTTAGAAACAGCACCACGGTGCTCGCCTCCCCCGCGCGCGGAGGGGCCGGGGGCGACCGCGGGGGCCCAGCTTCTGTGGCCGCGCGTCCGGTCCACGTGCATGCTGCTCGACCCGCGCTGCGCGGCACTCGGCCCAGGGCCGACCCCAGCCTGACTCGGGGGCCAGAGCCATCCTGTGCTTTGAGTAAAGAGTCTAAGTCCTGTGAGCATCACCAGCCTGTTCACTCTCCTCTTACGTCCCTTTGGAGTTCTAACTCCACGGCTAGCTAAAAATAAACTCAGCACATCCCAGAAATTCCAAGCCTGTAGCAAATGCCAGAAGGCCTCACTTGTCCCCAGGCCTCACCCTGACCCTCCCCTGCTCTTCAGCCCAGGCAGTTGGGAAGCACAGCGCAGGTGGGGCACAGTGCGGAGGGGCAGCCCCCTGGAGCAGTGCAGTCATCGTCCCTGGAGCAGTCCCTTCCTGCTCCTGCAGCATCACCCACAGTAGGCAAAGCCCAAGTCCCTGCCAAGTGACAGGGACGGAGGTGTGACACAGCTCCTTGCTGGGTTCCAGCCCTGACCTCTGACCTTCCTTCAGGGCACCAGCTCCACGGGGATCTTCCTGGACCCCTCCTCATTCTCCCCTGAAAATGTGCAGCAAAGCTGGAGGCCTGCATGTCAGCCAGCCCCACCTCATCCCTTGCGGCGCCTCTCTGCCCCTGGGTGGGCAGCTGCTGCAAGCTGGCCCTGACAGGAGAGCCCTCCAGTGCCGCACTCCTCGTTCTGCACGGCTGGTCCTTCAGGAGGAAACTGCTTCCTTCTGTGCAGGGGAGCTTGCTGACTCACCACCAGGACCTTCACAAATATTCAAAGTTGTTCCTCCAAGGGCCAGGTCAGTGATGCAGTGACCCAAGGGAGCTGTTCCGTCCCCACCTTCCCACCTTGCTGCACTGGTTCTAAGGGTGCCCGAGAGCCCTGCAGGACCACAGGCCACCTCAAGTCCTGTGATGAGGTGCCCATCTGCCCCTGGCTTCCCTGCCCCTTTTCCCCTAACCCACCCTGCCCCTCCCACACGGGCATAGTCCTCCCGCTGGGCTCTGCTGGCTGTGGTCTCGGTTTCTCCATCCGTGTAAGGGGGCCAGGAACTCTCCAGGTCCACGCCTGCCTGTGTCTCACACACACCAAGTAAATCCACACTGAAAACACTTACTATGGGACGGAGCTGTGTGATTCCTGCAAGATGTGCTGTTCACACAGCTGCTTCTTTGGCAGGCTGCTTCAAGCGCTCCAAAGCACTGCAGGAGGGAGGCCAGGAAATGCGCGCGCGCGCACACACACACACGTGCTCTGCAGTCCTGGCAGATTTGCTGACTCTGGAGGGCACTGGCGAGTGCTTGCTCTGGCCAGTAACCTGCCCCAAACCACTGGGCCAGCTGAGTGGGGCAGAGCACACTTCTCTGTGCCTCAGGTTCCCCACCGGCAAAACCAGAGTGACCACAAAGAGCCTTCTGGCTCCACATCCCCAAGATGCAGAACTCTGGTCCCTCCCAGAGGTCTCTGGTTTGCCTGAAAATGCCAATAAGGCCATTAAGGGGGGTGATTTGTGTCTGTGACATTCCAGGAACCACCAAACACCCTCTCACCCTAATCCTAATCAAACACATCCTTACCCTTACCCTAACCCTCAGGGCTGCTTTCTGCACATGCTATACATTCTTCCTTGTGCCTGGACAGGCCCTCTGCCCACCCTGGCTAACCCACGTGTGCTTTGGGGGTCCTGGGGGGGCCACTCAGACTGAACATGGTAGCTCCAGGACTGAGCATGCTCCACTGTCAATGTTGGGGGGTCTAAAGTTTTATGCCACCACAGTAGGCACAGTTCCTCATTGCAGGGGAGAGGACACCCCCCACGCCCCCTGCCCCTAGTTTCTTCTCAGCCAGGTGGACACTGGGACCGCGGCGGCAAGAGCAGCTGTGGGCTGGGTCACAGCACCGTTTGCAGCTCCTTATCCACTCTAAGCTTTCAGAGGCTCAGCTGAATGAAATGGACTTTGTCACTCAGCCCAGGACCACCATTTTGCCCCCTTTCCAAAGTGCTGTCCTTGCTCAGAGGATGACCCATAAAAATAAACAAGGCATGTAGGGCTTGGGGGGAAAAGTGACCCTCATGTATTTTGGGGCTGGAAATCCCACTTCTTGGGGGGCTATTAAAAACTTCTGCCCTTTCCCCAGAGGATGGCTGTGTCCAGAGCTCAGGGTACAGAGCCCTCTCAGCCGGAGCAACAGCTGGGCCTGTGGAATAGCTCTTCCTGCCCTGTCTCTGAATGAAGTTCCAGGGAGCCCTAAGAGGAACACAGGTGCCCTTTCTGGGCCATTTCTCTGCTCATCAGTGAAGTCACAGAAAGAGGCTTCAGGTAGGTTCTCGGGAACAAAGATGAGTTCCCCAAAAAGGCACCTCTGTGTATCTTGATTTTTACTATCTGAATTCTTACTATATTAATTTTTAAATTAAAGTAGCCGATTTCAGTAACACATCATTAGACGAAAATAAAAATGCAGCCCAGAGCAGGACCCCTGCCCCACTTCATTCAGCCGCGGGCTCCAGGATCCACACTCAGGCTCCCGCCGCCTGGGGAACGCCACAGCGTCACCACCTTCGTCAGCTCCAGGGCCAGTGCAGAGGCTGGGGTGACTCGTCCAAAATTTTTAAAATATATCACTTTCACATATTTTGACTTCCTGATTTTTTTTTAATCTTGCCTCCAGTGTACTCTACATGAAAAAAAAAAAAAAAAAAACGCTCAGCACAAATGGCTCCACCCCTACATGCCATACGAATTGTCAGTGTTCCTTTCCTCTTGGCCTTTAAAGGAGACACTCTCCATCCTTGTGAGGCACCTGCAGTCCAGGGAACTGTGTGACTTGGCTGAGACCAGGGTGCTGGCACAAGGTGGTCACTGACCAAGGGTGGTCTCCCACGGGGCCAGAGCTGCACTGCGGGGATGGGGCGCGGGCCCAGCCCTTCCCCGGAGACCTGGGGGGTGAAATGAGGACAAGATGGATTCCCTGCTCTGTCCCGGGCCCCCACGCCGCCTCCACTCTCGAGGCTGCACTGGGTCCGCGTGCGGTTCACTCAATGACATTCACATTGCAGACGGCCGGTACTCCCATGTGCGGCACATCAGTCACGGTGGAAGCCAGTGAGGTTTTAATTTGGAGGCAATTACTGCTACAGACATCTCCCTTCATTTATAAAAAGTAAACATTTTCAAAGCATCCTGCAGGCCAGAGAATGGAGCAAGACCCTCAAACATTCAGGAGTTTTTGAGGAAAACTCAAGAGGAAGAAACAGCTATGCAGGTTTTCCACTGGCCACCGCAGACGGTAGAGCTTTGGTGCTGGCCGCAGACAGCGTGGACACTGCAGAACCACCCTCCGCCCAGCAGAAGGGGAAGCACTGCCTGTGGGAAGCCCACAGAAGCATCTAGAACACTCGCCCTGTGGGGTCCAGAGCTGGCCCAGGGCTGCTGCGCAGGCGAGATGCTCGTGTAACTGAAGGGGGAGGCCAGTGTCAGACAGCGGCCGCACCACAGCCAGACGCAGCGGACATGAGGTCTGTGTAGACGGGAGGACGGCGGCAGGGCCCCCGTGCAGGCCTGAGAGCTCAGAGTGTGTGTGGGTTGGGGGGGGACCCACATTAGAAGCAGGGACACCCCGCACAGCACAGGGACACTGCCTCACTGCCCCCCTGGTCCTAGAAGTGGACGTCTAAGGCTGTGTGCTGCAGGTGCACAATTCCCAAAATGACAGGGATGGCCAGTGCGTCTGCCCAGCCCCAGACCTGGGCCCCCGGCCTTCCCAGGAGCCCACAGGGGCTGCTGCATCCCCCCGACACCCCCAGGACTCATGGAGAACTCCAGGCCCTGGTTCCAACACCCCAGCACTCACTCTGGCCAGGGCCCATTGGCAGATGAGGGCTTGCCCCTCGCCCCAGTGGGGTCCACACCAGCATCTCGCAGGAGGAGCCCAGAGTAGCAACAAGGCCCCTGGGCCCCACTGCTGAGCCGGGATCCAGTCCTGTGAGGCAGCTGTGCTGAAGGTGACCCTGGAAAGGCCACCTCTGGCCACACACACAGGAGCACACGTGACAACTTTAGCATACTCCAGCACTTCTCCACGTGGGCCAGGCGCACACAAAACCCCATCCCTGCCATGACTGACCCTCGGCCACCCGTGGGCACCAGGGCCCCACCCCCAGGCCATTCTGAGACAGCAGGAACCGCATGCAGGCTTCTCCGGGCACCACTTCTCACTCCGACCCCACCCCCACCAAGTCTGGCCCGAGTCAGGGATCCCTGGGCCCGGGCTGCAGGCCTTCTAAGCTCCACCAGCCACGTCCAGTCCACTGCGGCTGAGACACGAGTTTTCCCAACACCCTTGGTCCTGCAGAGCCCGGGTCTGCCTCTTCCAGGCTCCGGGCCGGGGCTGCTTTGCATGGACATGGGCGAGAAGACTTGCTTTCCCATCACCTTGAGCCCAGGGGTGCAACCCGCTCGCACGCGTCCTGGGGTGAGAAAGCACAGACATCAGTGCCCGGGCCCCCACCAGCCCCCCCGGGAGCCCAGAGGCCGAGCGCGAGCCCGACAGCCAGGACACCATCTCAGGGCGCAGCGGTGCCTGCCTGCCCCACGCGGGGAGGACAGGTGGCTGGGCCGGTGCCTGCAGCGAGCAGTCCCATGTCCTCATCCTCCCCGGCTGCCTCAGAGGGCCTTGGCGCTGGCAGGGTGCGCCGTGTGGGGGGCCGGCTTTGGGGGATGGCGGGCGAACGCGTAGGCCTGCCCCAGGATGGCCAGGTCCACCAGCACCTGCAGCAGGCCGCACACTGAGAACTGCAGGGGTGCCCCGTTCAGCAGGAAGTACGCCGTCTTGAAGGTGTCGCCACTAGTCCACATGAGGACCATCTTGATGCTACGGAGACACAAGCGGGGGTCAGCGACATGCCAGGTCAAAAACATAAACCACGGGTCAGGGATGTAAACCAGGGGTCAAGGATGTAAACCAGGGGTCAGGGGACATGCTGGGGTCAAAGACATAAACCAGGGGTCAGAGACATAAGCCAGGGGTCAAAGACGTAAACCAGGGGTCAGCGACGTAAACCAGGGGTCAGGGACGTAAACCAGGGGTCAAGGACGTAAACCAGGGGTCAGGGATGTAAACCAGGGGTCAAGGACGTAAACCAGGGGTCAGGGATGTAAACCAGGGGTCAGGGGACACACCAGGTGGTCAGGGCAGCCAGACCCACCCTCCTGTCCCTGCCACGAGGCCACCGCGTGCATGGCCACAGGGACAGCAAGGCCCTTCAGCTGGAGGAGCCCCAGCTCTCCAAGGCAGGGAAGGGGCAGGGACAGGGGCTGAGCACCATGGCCTCACACACACTCTGTCCTTGCTGGCTGCAGGCCCTCCAGGTGTGTGCCCTCAGGAGACACGCGGTGGCCTCAGGCAGGGCAGGGACGACCATCACCTCCTCATGCCCCTCCCTGCCCAGCGGCCCTCGGCCCCCAGGTGGTGGCCCCCTCCCCGCTCCGCACCTGGGGTGCTGAGGAGGAAACCAGGGCGGCCGGCGAAGCAGAGTGAAGCAGCTGCTCTTGGGAACTCCCGCCCCGCCCAGGCCCCTTACTCAGAACAACCTGAGGGTGAGTCTGTTTCTAGTCACTGGTGCCGCTGCCCCCCTAGCCTCAGCTTGGTCCCTGTGGCACAGAGGGGACCCTGGTCACCAATCACTAATGTCCACACACACCTTCCCACACGTGGCATCTGACGCTTGGCCTGCGAGGTAATGAGCATTAGCACCATCATGTTTTCCTGCATAAAATGTAAATCAGACCCAGCTGCACAAGCAGGCTGACCTCTTACGGCCAGTTACACCAGTCTGGGGCAGGGAGGAGGGGACTCCCAAGAGGACAGACTGCAGGTCGGAGCTGCAGACACTGGGTCAAGGAGCCGTCCGGGCCGCGGGCACAGCGGGCACCTGAGCTTCTGGAGGAGCCCCATCCACTCCAGAGCCTCAGCTCTGGGAGGCCTCTGAGCCCCAGTTCAGCTCTCATCCTTTATAAAACCAGGGCAAGGAGCCGTGTCCTCTGCCCAGTCAGTGCAGGGGTGCCCGCTGGAGGGTCAAACTGAGCATGCAGAACCAGGCCAGAAAGTGGACGCTTCTCCTGACCTCCACCCACCCCCGGGGTCCTCACTGGGAGAAGGAGAGGCGCAGAAGGCCAGGCTCCCGCTGGACTCTGGGCCGGGCTCCCCGACTGCGCAGCCCAGGGCGGCGTACTTGGCTGGTCTTGCTGGCTCACGCAGTGTTTAAAGATCTTTTGTTTCTAGTTAGCTGGTGACGAATTCCTCATTAAAAGTCCAAGTCATCCTAGTCAGCCCTTTCTCTCTGGCTGCTTTCAACATTTGACTTCGGTTTCTGGCAGCTTGATTGCGATGTGATGCATGTGTGGGACTCACTGAGCTTCTTAAATCTTGTGTTTATCTTGCCTCAGATGCTGGAAGTTTTCAGCCATTATTTCTTTAGCTACGTTTCCTGCACCACATCCTGCCTGTGGCCTCAGATGAGGTGACGCTAGACCTCTTGGTGCTGTCTGAGTCTATTCCTCTTTTTTTTTTTTTTCCAGATTTTTTCCTATTGTTCAAAGTGGATGATTTTTATCCATCTGTCTTCAAGTTCACTGACTCTTCCTCTGTCGTCTCCACTCCACTCCTGAACTCACGAAATGTGTTTTTTATTTAGCTATTATATTTTTCAATTTAAAATTTTCTTGTTGATTTCTCTTGCAGCTTCTGTTCCTTTGCTGAGTTTCGCATCGGTTTCAAGAGTGTCTGCTCTTCCTCCTCAGAGCAGTTACAACGGTGACTTTACAGTCTGGTAATTCCAGTGCGCATGTCACCTTGGCTGGTTGTCTTCGTTGTCCACTGGTTGTCTTTTCTTTTGAGAGTTGTTGAGATTTTCCTAACTGTTCATGTTGAATAATTTTGCTTTGTATCCTGGACACTTTTAACCTTATGTAAGGAGATCCGTCTTGCTTCAGCTCTATGGAGAACGTCGTTTGTGTGTTCTCGCCGGGAACTGACATGGTTAAGTTCCAGCTGCAGGTTCTGGCTGGCTTTCAGTGGACGTGGTTCAGTTCAGCTCATTTTGGACCTGCATGCATGGGCAGTGTTGGGTGGCTGGCCCGGGACTGGGTGGTGGTCTACCCCACAGCACCCCTCTCCAAGCCTCTGGGATGCAGTCAGGGCCTCATGCATGCACACCGAGCTTGGGGGTGAGCCCAGCACTTCATACACAACTTAGAGGCCGCTTTCTCCACACATGCCCTCTCTTCAGTCCCCTGAAACTCTGTGCTCTCAGGGACCTGCCCACTTCTCCCTTGTCCTCTGGCTGGAAAGCCAAGGCTTCAGTGTCCGTGCTGTGCATGTGGCTGGATCTGCCTACACGGCCAAATGGAGGGAGGATGGAGGGGAAAAGCACCGGGGTCCCCACCCCTTCGGGTTCATCCTTCCGCTGGTGAGAGAGGAGGACACACCCCTCAGAGCCAGGGGCCTGCCCGGCCGCCCTGCTGCTGCCGCCAGCAGCGAAGACTAGAGCTGGCACGGGGGCTCGCCTGGGGGCTCCGACGGGTGAGCAAGGCCAGAGCATCGACGACAGATGTGAGGCGTTTCGTCACACCCCCTTCCCTCTCCCCAGACCAGCAAGAGGGGCTTCTGTTGGAGCTTTCTGCCCGGCGCACCGTCTGGACTTCAGGCTGCGTTCGAGTCCAGGCTGGCCTTTGTGGAAAAGCAAAACAGGTCACATCATTCATCCTTCAGCTCTGGCCTCCTCCCTGCCCTCTGCCTGCTCCAGTGCCCAGGAGGCTGCCGCGCCCAGAAGACCAGAGCCTGATCCCCCATTGGAGCTGCAGAGGCGCCGGCGCGCCAGAGCGAGGCTGCTCACCACCTCCCTCAGCTCAGGTCACTTCCATCTCAAAGGAAAGCCCACACGCACAGAGCAGGCATCTCAAGCAGCTCCCACAAGCAATTACGATTTCTGGAAAAGGCGTGGAGACAGGAAGGAAACCAAGGTGTCACAAATGAGTCAAGTTACATCTCACAGAATTAGGAGCTAAGGCATGGCCCCGCAGAGACACCGAATTCAACAGGAGACTCAGGACCCTCCCTCCAAAAACAAAGAGCCCCTAAGGAGCCCAGGGAGCCGGGTCAGGGGGCAGCCCAGAACCCCTCCCAAGTTGGACTCCATGCCTAGGCCAGGCCACAGAGCATGTGGAGACACCACGGAGCCGTCCTACACAACTGTCACCTCCCACTGTGTCCCCAACCTCCCCACTGCCACCTCCCACTGTGTCCCCAATCTCCCCGTAGCTACTTCTCACAGTGTCCCCAACCCCCAAAATCGCCACCCTGTGTCCCCAACCTCCCCACTACCACCTGCCGGTGTCCCATCTTGGCTCCTGTCCCAGGCCCTTTGTCACCTCCTTTCTTCACAAACATGGGCACAAAAGGCCAGGCACAAAAGCAGGAAATGGTCACATGTGACTGGGCCCACGTCACAGCATCAGACGCTCCAGGAGGAGCCGGGACAGCACCTGCAGCCTCTTCGTGTCTCTGCTGGAATCAGAGTGAAGGTAAGGACACGAAGCCCAGTCCCCAGCAGGAAAGTCAGGATAAAAGCTTCCTCTGCGGAGTGCACTCCCCTCCCCCGTCTGCAACTGGGCCAGCCTGCACACTTACAGGTGACAGCTGGGATTGCTTGATTCAAGGGAGGTTCCATGCAGCCATGGGTCAGGCTGGTGCTCCAGAGACTGAGAACCCCAAGATGCACCTGGCACCTCCCCCTCCGGGGCCCCCAGGGTGCCCGCTCACAATTCCTCACAGGCTGGATCCACACATCAGGTCCATGTGTGGACACAAGGAGAGCAGCTTCACCTCTGCCCAGGAAAGGGTGGGGGCCCCCCCAGAGGCTGGAGCCACACAGAGGCTGGAGCCACAGGGGAGACCCAGCCCCAGGAGGCCGTGTTGGGGGTGGCTGATGCCCCTCCATCCAGTGGGTGGGCCCAGAGCACGTGAGACAGTCACCCCAACAGGAATTCCACAGCCGCTGAGCTCACGCCTGTGCCCACCAACAAAAATAGAAACAGGCACTGGGCTCTCAAGTCCCAGCTCCCCTGAGAGCCGGCCGGATGCAGCCCTGGTTGGACAGGCGCCGGTGGCCGCAGTGAGGACAGCACATGCTATGTGACCTGAACCAGACCTGAACAGGAGCAGCTCTGGGCCTGGTTTGCCGAGCACTGCCCAACCAGGCCCCATGCCGAAACAACACGTGGTGGCCTGCATGGAGCCCCTTTGGTGGAGGAGAAGCTGAGGCACAGAGAGGTTAGGTGATTCACCCAAGGGCACACAGCAACTCCCTTGCACGGCAGGAAGGGCTGGGGTACGGGAGGGGGAAGTAGGAGGTTCAGCGGGAGCCTGTCCTGAGTCAGTGCCCCTCTGGGCCCTGAACGCACAGGTGCACCTTGACCCTGGCAAGTGGAGACGTGAGGTCATCTCTGAGAGCTGGGCTCTGCCTGACGCACAGGAACATTTTTAGCTGCCCAGATGCCTCACCTGGCATTGGCCCTCAGTCAGCTTTTGCATGGGGACAGGAATCTGACAGCCTTCAGGGGCCCCACAACAAGCCCCACATGTTGAGGGCTCCAGGCGGGTTTGGGGAGCCCTGCAGTCAGGTCAAGTATCAATCAAGTTGTTTCCGCCCTGTCTGCACAGGAGACAGACACCACCCTGAGTGCCGGGAGCCCTCGTGCAGCAAGTGGCTGCTCTGAACAAGCCAGGTCGAGCCTCACACCCTCTGGTTACCCCAAGACCCTGCGGTGCCCTGCGGACGTCTGCCCCAGCCCAGGCCCACCCTATCCCCAACATGTGTCAGGTCACCTGCACCTTCAACAACTGTGGGGGGGGCAGAGCCCTGAGGCCCAGCTACCACCGCTCAATAGCGGAACACGGCGGGCAGGTGCCCGGGAGCTGGGCTGGGAGAAGCGGGTGCCGTCCCCGCCATCCCTGCCAGGAGGAGGGAGGGGGTCGCGTGGTTCACGCATGTGCTTCGTATTAATCCATCTCCACAGGAAAACTCCTTCACTCTGGAGTTTCCCTTACACAGACCTCTTTGAAGATGAATAAAGTTTTATAGGCAACAAAACCATAATCAGGCTCCCCTCCTGCACTACAGTCCCTCTGAGTTCTCAGTCTGTGCTCACAACACAGTACGAGTGTTGATCCTTTACACAGAGTGAGGTCACCTCCTGCATTAACTCCAGCTCAATTCCCAGGAGCAGGTGCTGCAACGCCCACCTGAGGGGGGAACCTGTGACCCTCCTGCCACCTCCCTTCACCTGCAGGGCCCGGACGTCCCCTCCCTTCGTCAGGTGGAGTGCAGGCAGCTGCAGAGCCAGATGGCACCTCTGGGTCCCCCACATGCAGAGGGCAGGACCTCAGGCCATGGGCTCAGCCATCCCCGCAAGCCTGCCGGGCTGTCCTGCAGCTCATCTGACAGGACAGCAACGTTGAACAGGCACCTAACCTAATTATGTCTCCCCATAGCCGGTTCTCTGGGATGCCAGTGGCCTGTTATTAGGTTAGCCTTCTTAAGGAGGAAGAACACAGTCTTAACCTGGCCTGTGCTCAAAGCTGATTGAATTAGCGACCCACATCTGTGACAGAGACTGGCCTTCCCTCCGCTGGCTCGAGGCCCATCTCGCAATCTGACAGCTCATGTGGTGCAGGTCTCGTCCCTGCCAAGCTGGGCCCCCCAACACCTGCTGGGCCTTCCAGCCGAAACTCCTCGCAGCACCAACTGCAAACTCCTTCTCTACCTGACTTCCCTGGGGAGGGGGGGCTCCTCCTTCTGCTTCAGCCTCCTTGCACCCAGTACACATTGAGCAGGCAGGTGGATGGTGTCAGGGGAAGGGGCGTGGGAGGAGAAGGACCTCTGGTCACTGAGGGTGACGACCACAAGCATCCTTTATGCCCTGAAGTCAAGATTCAGTTGCTGTGTGTGGCCCCCAAACCCTTTTCAAGTCAAACACTCTGAGAGCCAGGCCTCCTGCATTTTGTGTCATCGGGCGACAATCTTCTGGGTCAGGAAGTGGAGCAGAGGGACTGGCCGCACCACCGTGGCCCTTGTGCAGAGCACATTGACCTTCCCGACACCACCTCTACTGGATGAGTCCCTGCAGCCCCGAGGGGCCTTCTGCCACTTCTGCTTTGTGCACAAATTCTCCAGGAATCAGCACCGTCAGCCCGGTGCCCACGCCGGTAACTTCCTACAGTCATGAACCCTGCCTCACGTGTTCTCCTATTTTCCAAAAGTGATTTAGAGAATCAACTATTTCATTCCTTCACTAGCTCATTCAATAAATATTTACTAAACTGCTGTAATTTTCTGAACACTCCATTAGATGTTAGTGAGAGAAACAAATGGGACACAGTTCTTGCCTTCAAGGCCTGCATCAAGTAGACAAGACAGACAAATGAAAACACCAGTATGTATTGCTGTCAGATGGCAAGGATGTTTCTGGAGGTACATGGGGACAGCGGTCAAATAAAAGAAGGATCAGAAGGTCAGTCTAAGACAGCTGCAGTCAGAGTCTCATTCACAGAGACAAAGGGTCAGTTAGAACAAGGTGAGACACAAACTTCAACATCTCGGAATGGCAGAACTCTTCCCACCCCTCCCACAAAGTACAACGAACAGCCCTAGATGTTACAAATAAACACATGAAGACTCTCAAAGGTGGAGAGGAGGCCACATGAGTCACAGACTTGGAGCTGAAGGAGCAGGAAATGCCAACAGGCAGGACCAAAGGCCCCAAGAACGGCTGCTCTCTCTCTGCGAAAGACCAGGACAGGGCAGCTTGGGAAAACAGGCAACTTTGAGACAATAATTGCTCTACTGCAGACAAACAAAACAGAAGAAACGACAGCCCTGCCACCATTGGTGACAGCAAAGGAGAGGGGGACCCTAGACTCTTACCCCTGCCAGGCACCCCAATCCCTCTACCAGAGTAGGGTCAGGAAAATCAGCTAAATCCAAAGGTTTAAATAAGATCCAGGGTCTCGTAACACGGAAATGTCTAGGTTTCAGCTGAAAATCACTTGTACCAAGAACCAGGAAGATCTCAAATGGAATGAAAAAAAGACAATGTTTAGATGCCAAAACTGAGATGACAGTGATGTGCGAAAAACCAAAGATTAAGAATAGCCACTTTAAAGGCGCTTCAGTGAGCAATTATGAACATATCTGAAACAAATGAAAAAATAGACAGCCTCAGCAAAGAAACAGAAAGCTTCACAAGAGAAGCAAAACATATAAAGAACCAAATGTAAATTTTATTATATTGAAAAATACAAACATCAAATTCATTAACCAAAAGTTAATGAATTGGCTAAGAAATGCTCATAAGAAAACATAACAAAACAAAAAATAAGAAATGATCACAACAAAAGAACCACAGCAAACAATCTCACATTCATATCATCAAAGACCTAGAAGAGGGGAGAGGGCAGGACTGGGAAAGTAGTCAAAGAAACTTGGGCTGAAAACGCCCCCACATTAGCAAGAAGTGTAACCCTAGAGATTCAGGAAGCTGAGTGAATCCCAAATAGGATAAATCCATATGAAGACACACACCACAGTGAAACTCCTAAAAACTAAACACAAAAAAAATCTCAAAAGCAGGTAGAGCGGAATGAATCTTATTTATCAGGAAAGACAATTAGAAGGACAGTGGGTGTCTCAGGAACCACGGAGGCTGGAAGGAAGTGGCACAGGATTCTCCAAGCACTAAAAGAAGAGCAGTCAGCCCAGGATCCCACACCAGCAAAAACACGCCTCAGGTGAAAGGGCTGCCAAGACGCTCTCAGGTGGAGCACAGGAGCAGCGCCTGCCGCCACCTGACACACTCCTCAAGGCTGCTTAAAGGAGTTTCTCAAAACAGGGATAAACAGATAAACGAAAGGAGTCCTGGAATAGTGGGAGGGAAGAAGGATCATCATAAGCAAAAATAAATACAACGGACTTTCCATTTCCTCTTCAGTTTTGTGCGTTATGTTGATTGAAGCAAAATTATAACTAAGTGTTTACATTCCAAGAAAGAAAAAGTTTTACATCAATAATCTAAATAAAGATAGGACCAAATACCAATGAAATTTAAACAGAAAAGTCAACAAAACAAAGAGCTGATTCTTCAAAAAGATCAGTAAAACTGACAAACTTCTAGGAAGAGAAAATATACAAGTCATCAACAGAGGAAGTGGCTGCAGCCCCTGCAGCCCCTGCAGACATTGGAAAGACACGAGCGAGCACCGGAGCACCACGGACACCGCCACACACTGGAATCCGGCAGCCTGCTAACCCTGCCGGCTCTTCAAAGACCTAAGCTATCACAGCTCACCCAGCAGGAATCCGAAAATGAGAAGAATCCTGAAACCATTAAGGAAATTGAATCCATAATTTAAAACCTCCCCCCAAAAAAGAAATGTTCAGGCCTAGATGGTTTCATTAGAGATTCCAGTAATGCTTTAAAAAGAGTCAATACAAATTCTGTCCTATCTCTTCCAGAAAATAGGAAGACTTGACAATTCACTTCATGAAGCTAGTCATTTCCTTAAAACCAAAACCAAAGTAGTACAAAAAGAAAAAGAAAAAAGAAAGAAAGGAAACTACAGACCAATGCCCTCATGAATACAGGCACAAAAATCCTCAAAATATTAGCAAGCAGATTCAGAAATACATACAAATAAATTTAAACACCACGACAAAGTGTGGTTTATTTCAATAATGCAAGACTGGTACAATACTTGAAAATCATCAATGGAATCACCAGTGGCTTAAAAAAAAATCACACAGTCATGTCAATCAGTGCAGATAAAGCATTTGACAATATTCAAAACTCATTCACTGTGAAAACTTCCAGTAAAACAGGAATAGAGAACTTTCTACACCTAACGTTACATCTAGTGGTGAAGCCTTCAGTGCCCTCACCGGTCAGGAACAAGCAGCGATCCACTGTCACTACAATTATTCAGTGCAGTGCTGGAGGTTCTAGTTAGTGCAACAAGACAAGAGAAGCAAATAAAGGACAGGCAGATCAGAAAGGAAGAATTAAGACCATCCCTATTCTTACATGACTGTTCATGTAGAAAATTCAGAGGATCTATAAGAAAATTCCTGGAACTAATGAGTTGAACAAGGTTGTTGGATACAAGATAAACATATGAAATTAATCCAGTGGAATCTAAAAGCTAATACAAATGAATCCATATGCAAGACAGAAACAGACTCACAGTCATAAGAAAACAAACTTAGGGGAAAGGGAAAAAGGAAGGGATAAATTGGGAGCATGGGATTAACAGATATAAGCTACTATACATAAAATAAGCAATGAGGGGTTACTGTACAGCACAGGGAACTGTATTTAATATCTTGTAATAACACATAGTGGAAAATAATCCGAAAATATATATATATATACAAGTGAATCACTTTGCTGTACACTTGGATCTAACACAGTGTTGTAAATTAACTATATTTCAATTTAAAAATTAAAAAATAAAAGAAGTAAATGAAATACTTTGGTGTAAATTTAATAAAACATGTACTAGACTTGTATCCTGAAAACTGCAAAAGGTTGATGACAGAAATCAAGGAAGATCTAAGTAAATGGAGAGATGTACCACACTGATGGATTAAAACACACAACAGAGTAAAGATGTCACTTCTTAAATTGATATACATGTTTAATAAAATTTCAACCAAAATCTCAGCAAGATTTTTGGTGGTATAGACAAGATTATTCTAAAATGTATATGGAAAAGAAAAAGAATTAGAATAGCAAAAGTGGTTTCAAAAAAAGACAGTGGGAGGAATCAGCTCACCCAGTTCCGAGACTCGTGTACCTGCAGTACTAGACGCGTCAGTGGCGGGGCAGACACGTCAGTCAGTGGGCAGAAGAGAACCCAGAAGCAGATCCACACAGATGTGCCCAACTGACTGTTGACAAAGGTGAAAAAACTTTCAACCCAAGTCTCATGTCTTAGAAGATAATTAACTCAAATGGATCACGGTTTAAATGTAAAATGCAGAACAATGAAACATTCAGAAGACAGAGGACAAAGTCTTCAGGGTCTAGGGTTAGGCCACAGGTACTTAGGCGTGACACCAAAATCCTGATACATAAAAGGTAAAGCTGGTAAACTGGACTTCATCAACATTTTTAAAATTTGCTCTATCAAAGATCCTGTTAAGAGTATGAAAAGATGATACACATACTAGGACAAAGTACCCGCAAACCACATGTACAACAAAACACCAGTATCTAGAATATACTTTTTAAAACAAAAACTATAAAAAGTTAACAGTTTAAAAAAATCCAATTAGAAAAATGGGCAGAAGACGTGAAGAGACGTTTACCAATACAGACATACAGACAGCAAATATGCAAATGAAAAACGCTCAGCATCATTAGCCATCAGGGAAATACCAGTTACAATCACAACGTGATATCATGACAACCTGTCTACATGAAAAACAGTACATCAAGTGCCAGCCAGAAAGTGCAGAGACTGCTAGTGGGAAGGTAACATGGTTCAGCCACCCTGGAAATAGTCTGGCAATTTCTCTGAAGACTGAATGCGAAACTACCACACAATCCAACAATTGCATTCTGGGCATTTATCCAAGAGAAAGAAAATTTATGTTAACACAGATACCTGGGCATGAATGTTTACAGAAGCATTTTTGTAATAGCAGGAACCTGGAAATAACCCAGATGTCCTCCAACAGGTGAGAGGCTGACAGATCATGCACACCCCCACATGAAGGACCGCGGACGGACCTGGGTACAGCAGCAACCCTGAGTCTCCGGAGAGGTATGCTGAGTGAAGACAGGCAATACACACTGTGCGACCCCATTCAGACGCCACTCCTCACAGGGCCCGAGCACGGAGGTGGATTGCCCAGTCAGCTCTGGGGCGCCTGGGAGGGATGCAGAGGGGGTGCTGCTGGGACGATGCTCTCTGTGTCTGCACCAGCTCAGTGTCGGCCCCCTGGCCGTGAGGCTGTGCTGCGGCTCTGCCGAGCGTTACCACTGTGCGAACAGGGTAGCGGTCCGTGGGCTCTCCCTGTATTATGCCTTTTTCCAGGAAGTTCTAATCTTTTCATTGTGGCAAAATATGCAACAGAAAATTTACCATCGTAACCATTTTCGGTGGCATTAAACACATTCACACTGTTGTGCAGCAGTCACCACCATCCACCCCCAGAACCCCTTCACCTTGTGAAACTGGATCACTCTGCACCCGTCAGACAATAACTCCCCACCCTCCTGCCCCCCCCACCCCGGCATCACCGTTCTACTCCTGTCTCTGTGATCTGATGACTCTCAGCACCTCATGTGAGTGGAATCGCACAGTGCTTGTCCTTTCTGTGACGGGCTTACTTCGCTGAGCACAGTGTCCTCCAGGCTCACCGGTGCTGTAGCGGGGGTCAGAACTTCCTTCCTCGTTAACGCTGAAGCACTTGCCGCTGTATGTACAGACTACGCTTTGCTTATCTCACCCGTTGAAGGACCCTTGGGCCACTTCCACATTTCATCTACTGCCAGCACGCCGCCATGAACACAGAGGCACAAAGTCTGTTCAAGACCCCGCTTCCGGTTCCGTGCAGTGCGAGCCCAGAAGTAGACTTGCTGGGTCACACTGTGATCCCATCGCTGGTACTTTGTGAGGAAACGCCATACTGTTTTCCACAGCAGCTGTACCGTTTTGCATTCCCACCGATGGAATAAGAACGTTCCACTTTTCCCACATCCGCACCAACACTTGCTGGTTTCTTTTTCCTGATAGTCGCCATCCAGGTGGGTGTGAGGTGGCCGCTCATGCAGTTTTCATTGTACAGGCCTTTCACCAACTTGGTTCAGTTAATTCCTAAGCATTTTCTACAGTTTGATGAGACTGTAAATGAAGCTGTTTTGCTTCAGCAGGGAGTGCCTGAGACCTGCGCTGAGGGGAGGAAGCTGTTGTGCCATTTCCTGCATCAAGGGCTCGAACATCCTGCCTTCGGAGACGCCCGTGGACCTGGCCTCCCGCCGTGGGAGCTTCACGAGGGTCTCAGCTGCCCCACCTTCAGCCACAAACAGGTCTGCTCGCGCAACAGGAGGCCAAAGACCAGTGTGTTTAACCCTAAACTGCTCTTTAACTGGCAGTTTTCCAAACACGACTGAGAGTGAGCAGCAGATGCTGCAGGCCCGGGGAAAGCGGCCGCCTACCTCATGCCTTCGGTGGAGCGGAGGCGCTGGTTGCGGTAGAGCTGCGGCAGGCCCAGCATGGCCTCGGTCAGCACGGCCAGGAAGCCCAGGGTCTCCACAAACAGGGCCGAGTCGATGGACAGGTACGTGACGTAGCCTGCCACCCCAGTGAAGGCCAGGACGCACTGCACGTAGTCCCCGAAGCTGCTCCAGTGCCAGAAGTGGTGCGGGTCGAAGTCTAGGGCAAGAGGGAGAGAGACGTGACTGGGGTGCAGGCCAAGGATGGTGTGGGGAGCAGGACGTGAACCGTGGGCTCCATCTGCCTCCGTCAAGGCATTTCTAAGGGAGCCTTGACACGGATATTACCCACACAAAAATGCTAACATTCTTCAATTCCACCTCAAGTAGTATGGACAGTTAGGGCGGTGCCGGACTGTTCCAGAGCCTCCGGGACCTCTCTCCTGGGCTAGAACCCCACTCCTTCCCTCCGCAACTGTGGGTGGCTTAACCTCATGCCTGCATCTCTTCAGGCCTAACAGAGGAATCACAGTACTTGTCTTGTAAGCTGGTTCTTGTGGTTACGTGAGTTTATCTCAGAAACCCCCTCAAGGACTCAGCCTGGAGCAACAGCCGGTGAAGTGCACAGGATCACCCACGCCCAGCGACCTGACCTTGCCACTTGCGGGGCAGACGCGTCCTGCAGAAATCGAATTCACGCACTCACGCAAATTAGCAAACCACAGAGCCTCGTGGGCTCCGGCCGAGGAACCCGGGGGTCCTGGCACAGCGGTGGCTGCAGGGAATGTCAGGGAACAGGGATAAATCCAGGGGAGCGTGGAAAGGGTGTGATGTGCCCAGCCTGACCCGGCCCGCAGGCGGCAGGGTCCAGAGCCAGGGCACCCCGTCAGGAAAAGACTAGCAAGTCCTGGGAACCTCGTGTACAGCATGGTGACCACAGTTAATAACACTGTATTATGTACTTAAAAGTTGTTAAGAGGAGATTTCAAATGTTATCACCACAATTTTTAAAAAGGTAATTATTTGAGGAGATGCAGGTATTAACTAATTTTATCGTGGTCATCATTTTGCAATATATATGTGTATTAAATCATAACATTATATATTGTAAATATGTTGTATGTACATCTTAGGCCGTGTCTGCTGGTCACACCTCGATGTGTCACAGGCAGGTTCTGCGGAGTCATCATAGCCAAGCAAATCGCCCACACAAACTGCCAGGCACGGTGCGTGCTGAGGGTCAGGTCACCGGGAGAGCAGATGCCCCGTCAAGCCCCCCCCGACCCCCGCGCTCCCAGCGCGGGCTCTCAGGAAGAACGAGAGAAACCAAAACGCGAGGCCAAATCGAGAGGAGGCCGGCCTCCTGGGAGCACGCTGGGCTGCAGTTCTGTGGTGGACATTTGCCCAAACACCCGATGGTACTAAGTCTGTAAAGGACCACCAGTGAGAAAGGGAAACCAAACTGACCTGTGTTCACACACAAAACCCACAAAACTGAATTTCATGTAGTTAAACTCGTTAGTGGCAGAAGTACAGCCTCAAAGACACATCAGTAAAGGAGTCCTTCTCAAAGCAAGGACCTCACATTTCCCTACCTCCAGCACTTCCACCCCTGGGACTGGCGTGGAGACCCCGCAGGCCAGCAGGCCCCACGTCACTGTTTGTGCCAGCTGAGAGGATCTGACACCCAGGAAACTGCCCCCTCGAAGGATGAGATGCAAGCAATTCATTTCAAGAACTGAGAGACACGTATCTTTTTACCGTGACTCACTGTGATGACCTTCAGTAACGAGCAGACTCCCGAGTGTTCAGTCTATAAACTTCGACCATGTGAGTTGGAGTCCAGGTTCTGAACTGAGCTCAGGCACCACAGCTGTCAAGTCACCGCTTGACAGTCCAGCCACCTGAAGATCTGTTATTGTGGTGGCAGTGACAGTGGTGATTTGGGCCGCTCACCAGAGCCACAGCCACAGCCACAGTCACCACTGAGGACCAAGTGAAGGCGCTCAGGCACCTCAGGAAACCTCCTGAAAATGCTCTCGCCTGGGGTCTCATGGGAGCTCAGCCCCAACGTGAAACAATCACCGCCTCATGCAGCGGTGTTTCCACGGCGATGGTGTCCAGGGGATACCAGCTGTGAGCTTCCAGGAGCCTCCCCCGGGGGCTCCCTCGGGATGGCCTTGATTCCTCCAGCAACGGGCTGCGACCAGAGGCTCACCAAGAACTCAGCACCCAGAGCCTTTACTGGAGGCTGGTCATGTTGACACCCCTGCCTGACACACACCAAAATTCCAGACTTCCAGAAGGAAAGCAGATATTCAAACGGCTGAGGCACAGAGTAACTGCCATCAGTTCTGGGAATGGTGGGAAGTGTCCCAAAAGCCAAGTTCCTAGACATCAGCCAGGGGCCAGCTTGGCAAGTGGGCCTTTCTAAGGACAGCAGTCCCAGGCTTGCCGTGTTAACACTTTCGACACAATCACAAAGACATCAATTCTTCCCAAATTAATCCACAGATTCACAATAATCCCAGTCAAAATCCTAGCATGCTTTTTGTAGAAACTGACAAAATTACCCTAAAATTCAGAAAGAAATGCAAAGGATGTAGACAAAGAACAAAGCTGGGGGACTAACGCTAACTACCTGATTCCAAGACTTACTACCAAGCTACAGTAATCAGGACAGTGTGCTATTGGCAGAGGAATAGAGCAATAAATCAATGTAACAGAATAGAGTCCAGAAACGGATCCCCCAAGCACAGACAGCTGATTTTCAACAAAGATGCAGAGGTGATTTAGTGGGAAAAAAGAAAGTCTTTGGACATCCATATGCAAAAACAATGAAGTTGGATCCATACCTCACACCATAAACAAAAACTAACCCAAAATGGACTCTCAGACCCACCTGATGTAAAGCCTAAAACTACAAAACTACCAGGAAAAAAACCTTTGTGACCTTGGGTTAGACAAAGATGCCTTAGATATGACACCAAAAGCATAATCCATTAAAGAACAAACTGATACACTGGACTTCATAAAAATGTGGAACTTCTGCTTGTCAGAAGGTACCATCAAAAGAACAAAAAGACAAACCACAGACTGGGAGAAAACCGTGCAAGCTCTGTGTCTGAGGAAAGACCCTGCATCCAAAAGAAAAACTCAAAAACTCAATACAAACAATTCTTAAATGGACAGAAGATTGGACACTTCAGCAGTGAAGATGTACGAATGGCAAACAAGTGCATGAAAAGGGGCATCGTCAGTGAAACGCAAATGAAAACTGCAGTGAGATGCCGCCACAAACCTACTCCAAGGGCTAAAAATTAAAAAAAAAAAAAAAAGGTCCATACAAAGTACTGATGAGGATGCAAAGCAACTGGAAGTCACACGCGGCTGGTGGGTCGCAGGATGGCAGGGCACTTTGGGAGACAGGGCGACAGTTTCTTAAACAGTTAAACACACACTTACCATGTGGTCCAGCCAGTCCACTCCTAGGTATATACCCAAGAGAAAAGAAAGTACATGTTCATATAAAGACCGGCACCCAGGGTTCATTCACAGCAGTTTTACCTGTAACAGCCCAAAGCTGGAAATGACCCAAATCTATCAACCAGTGAATAAACAGAAAAATCGCAGTACAATCATGTAACTCAACAATAAGAAGGAATGAACGCTCTACAGCCTGGAAAACTCAAAGTAACTATGCCGAGCGAAAGAAACCAGACAAAACAGGGTACACACTGTATGATTCCACTCACATCAAGTTCTAGAAAATGCAAATGAATGTGCAGAACGCAGATTAGTGGTTGGGGCGGGGGAGGGGTTACAAAGAGGAAACTTGGGGCTGATGGGCATGTTTACTGTCTTAATTTGGGTGAAGGCTCCATGGTTGTATACATGTCACAGCCTACCAAAATCGCACCCTTAAGCATGCTCCCCGTGTGCTGGCCACGCCTCAGTAAAGCTGCTGACGTTACATGGAGCTGCCTGCAGCAGGGGGGTTCAGAGGGGCCCGAGGAGTGAGCACGCAGCCGGGGGACAGGCCCTCCGTCCACCCTCCTGGCGCATGTCCCACTCTTTGACCCAGTTCCCAGATCTGCATGTGGGGTCAGCAAGCAGCAGCCAAGCCCGGGGATCCATGAGGGCCCTGGATACACAGGCTATGGAGAGGGCGCATAGGTGTGGGCAGGAGAGGACAGAGTGGCCCCCCTCAGGCCTCAGGGGGCTTCAAAGTCATGACAGAAGTGAGGGGTGGGGGGAGGCCGGGTGGAGGCCCAGCTCAGGAAGGGCAAACTATGAATGCAGTTCCATTTCTGCCCATGAGACCCTCACCCTGGGCTGAGGTCTCTTGGTCCCTTCTTGCTGATGGTAGGGCCTGAACAGCCTCTGTACCCTGACCGGGCCACCTCGGGCCCCACGTCTGAGGCAGGAGACTGTGGGACAGATGCAGCAGCACCCAGTGCATGCCCTCAGCATCTGGCCCTCTGACCCAAGATCAGCCCCCAGCCTCAGAGCACGAGCTCCCCAAGACCCCCAGAACCTCGGATCCCAGTCCTTCATCTGCAGACGAGTCAGAGGAACAGCCCTGACGCTCTTAGAGAAAACCAGTAACAGCAGATGGGTGCCCCAGGTACAGCCACAGGTATCCTCCAGCCATGTCCTGGGCTGGGCCCTGCCAGGGTCTCCACTCTGGCCTGCACTGGGGCCCTGCCCAGGCGGGAATGGAGGCCCCATGGAGTACCCTCCTGGGACTGGTGGGCACGGGGACCCCCCCACCAGCGCCCCTAGGGACCGTCCTAGAATGCATTCCCACTGCGGGGGTGGGGGGCGGCACTTTGTTGTATGTAAGTCATACCTCCTGCAGTTGGTCTTTTAAAATGTACAAACCCCTCACCAATCTCTGTATAATAGCTTCTTTGTTGTCTGAAATCGCGAGGTCCTGTTTCAAAGAGAAGGGAGGCTTTCTGCGAGTGTGAGTGCGCCCCCACCCCGGAAGCCGGGGCCCTCTGGGTGCCTGCGCCTGGCGCAGAGCAGGGCCAGAGCTGAGGCTGCAGACCCAGGAGGCCTGCGGAACACCAGCCCCACAGCCTCCGGCGGAGGATGCGAGGCCTTGTGGGCCGCCGGGACAAGGCCACTCCGTCAGGATGTCAGGGCCAGCACCAGACCCGCCCCGCGGCCGGAGACGGAGAAAACCCAGTCCGGCAGGGGGTGGCGGCCGGCTCCCCCATTAAGGCCGAGACCCCGTTACACGCAGGTGGGTCTGCGCCTCGGTTCCCGCGCCTGCAATTTACACTCACCCAGGACCTGGTGGCCCACGCACGCCCCCGTGTGGCCGGCCCGCCGGCTCCGCTCCCGGGGACAAGCGATTGAGGACCGCAAGGCCCTAGCGGTCCTGCCCGGGTAGAAGAGCGGCGTGAGCCCCACGGCGAGAACACGAACAGCCACAGGCACCCTGCATGCACCCACCTCCAGGGGCGAGACCACCCTCCGGATGGCCCCTGTTCTCACAAGACCCCACGAGCCACGGTACCATCCTCATCTGTAAAATAGGGAACTCCTGATGGTGAGCCCCGCGGCAGGAAGTAATTCAAGCTCACTTCTCGGAGATACAAGTTCAAGTGCAAGGGAGGGAAGAGGGAACCCGGAAAGGCCAGAGTGATGGGCCGGGAGGACCGTCCGCAGTGATCTGGGGAGATGTCACATCAGACCCTCCAGGGGGACAGGGCCACCAAATAACTCACCCCTTCCAGGGTGACAGCAAGAGCAAAGGACCTCCATTTTCTTCTCCTGTATTTTTAAACCAAGGGAGAGACAGGTGACTGAAAACTTGTAAACCTCCTGGTTGGGCAACTCAGCTACAGCAGCAAGAGAGCCCTGGAGGGTCTGTGCCGAGGGACAGCGGCAACATAAAGGGACCACACCCAGGCGGAGAGAGCACGAGACCACAGAAAAGGCCAGCAGACGCTCACCTGCAGCCGGAGCCTGCGAACAGAAACACCTCTTTCCAAAGCCACAGCCAGGGGAAGCTTCAGCCACTTGGAACTAGAGGAAAAACAGCGCTCCCAAACACCAGACCCCACTCTGACCATGCTGACAGCTGCTCTCCCGCGGGGGCGGCAGCTCCGCCTGGGCTAGTGCGGCCCTGAGCGAGGCTGGGGCACACTGTGCCCTGAGTGCAGAACACACACCTGATTCCAAAGCCTCGATGAGAAGAAAAGAACAGAAAATATCCTATTAGTAGTTGATACAGTGTTACACGCTGAAGTGATAAAGTTTTGGTAAAAAGTGTATTGTTAACATTAATTTTGCCCATTTCTTTTTACCTTTCTAATGTGCTACTTAGGAAATTTAAAATTACCCACGAGGCTCAAATTCTGGCTGGCGCTGCATTTCCTCGAGACAGAGCTTTGATGTGGCCCAGGCCAAGGCCAGCCCAGTCCAGGCTTATCTGCCCCACCACACCGTGCCACCCTGACAGCCCTGGGCTGTATGTAGCTTCAGAGAAAAGTCAACCAACCCGCCCCATTGGAGGGTGCAGGGCTCCCTGAGGGTGGTGGGTAAAGCACAGCCTGCCACCTGCTGCTCTGTGGCCTCCTGCTTGTCTACCCAACCTCTCTGTGCCTCAGTTTCCTCATCTGTAAAACAGGGAAAAATCAGGGGACCCTCCGCAGAGCCCAATGTTGGAATTAAACGAGCAACTTCATATAAAAAACTGAAACCAGTGCCCAGCACACACTGCGCACCCACCCTCAGCTCTGTTTAAGAACACTGACCATGTGCTGGTGCCACGCCTGCCTCTCCCACCATGGCTGGGCTCTGCCGGCTGCAGCTAGGCCCCACTGTGATGAGAAGGTCCGCACTCCCTAGGTCCCACCAAGCCCTGCAGGGACCTGCATCACTACCAGTTTCTGGTGAACAAATCCAAGCCCAGTGAGGCCAGGCCTGGCCTGTCCCCCAACCCGGTCAGCCCGTCCTGTTCTACCCCAACTCACAATCACTCCCCTCCCCTCAGAGGGTCCAGACAGAGGCCACGCCAGATGCACTGGGTACATCCAGTGACAGAAAGTAAGGAGGCACCCCAGAAATGATGGCCAGCCCATCAGCAGGACACAGGGGCTGACCAGACACGAGTTTGTTCACTGAATGAAGTGGGGGGGGCCTTTCTGCAGTCCTTAAAGTCAGGAGAGTTCGAGGAGGAAGGGGATCTATGTGTCCTTTCCAAGTGCCGCCCCAGAAGCAAGTGTTAATCACAAGCGGGAAAGACCCTGCCAGGTACAGCCTGGAGGACCAGCCGCCCTGGGGAACCACCAGTCTGGACCCATACACAGGACCTGCTCCTGACTGGAGGGGCTTGAAGACACCCAAACATGAGGGTGATTCTGAGGGACCCTAACTACTGAGAAAACTGGTGGGACCACCAGCTAACCCACCAGGATGGTGGGGAAGCAGGGAGCATCCCAGTTGCTAGGAAACGGATATTGTAAGTTGTGAGTCAGACACATCCTCAATAGTTCAAAATGAACTGTGTTGTATGTCCCACCTTAACTCTGTTGTTGCCCCCCCCCACACAAATGCTTAAAAATCAACCCTCCATGAAAACAAAACTAACCTCATCACTTCAAAACCCTGGTTCCAACTGAAACCCAGCCCCCTCCCCTTTTTTTTAAATTACGTTTTTAATGAAGATACTGGGGATTGAACCCAGGACCTCAAGCATGCTAAGCTCACGTTGTATCTCTGAGCTATACCCTCCCCCCCAAAACCCAGCTCTTAAACCCACTTCTGTCTCATTCACCTATTCATCTGATTCTGAAGTGCCTACTCAGTCCAGGGACACAGCCCTGACCTCCCACACCCACGTCCTGGGCTCAACCTCCATAGGAGTGCAGGGCCATCTGAGAAAGCCCAGAGCAGGGCTTGACTGGGCTCCACATGGGGGCTGACCTGGAGGGAAGCCCTCAGGTTCAGGCCCTTCACAGCCCCAGCTTTACGTAATCCAAATGACCAGGGACAACACAGGACTCAGCAAGGATAGCCAGCAAGTGTAAGTGCCCTCCCGGTGTTCAGAGCCTGGTCCACATTACAGACCCACCTTTAATCCCTTGCACCCCCAGTACCACCCTCACCCAAAGCAGGCAGGCCACAGCACAAGAAGGTCCCACAACCAGAGACCTAGAGACGCAGCCAAATGCCCCACTGACCCCCTAGCTGGGCAAGACTGACCAGAGAGAGGGGACACGACCCCTCTTTGAAAAATGCTGCCAGGGAGGTGAGCTCCACTTCAGGCTCAGTGGTTGGTTGGCCTCTCTGACTCCTATCACACCTCCAGGCCCTCCCTCACTGCTAGTTTCCACTCAGTGGGGGCCCCCAAATGGACAATGAAAGGGGCCAGAAGCTGAGGCCCTGTGTTTCCTGTTCTGCTGTTCTGCCCAGCAAGCTGGGTCACTCGGGCTGACAGGACCAGCTTCTGCACTGAATCATGACACACCCGCATGGCTGGGCTCAGCAGAACGAGGACAGAAAGGCCCAGATGGACTGGATAGTTTTCCTACAATTAAAACAGTACCTTCACTTTAAAATTAAACTTTTAAGGCTACTTCTGAAGACTCATGGAGGACACGGCCTTCTGGTCAGGAGAACACCCTTCCTCATTACCTACTTGACACTAAACCCACAGGCAACGCCCAAGGCCCCTGAGTCCATCCATCAGTAAATAAAAACAAAAAAGCCAGCTGCTCTCCTGGCCTGAAACATCCTCTGTAATCCAGCCAGTGGGGTTTCAGTCAGGTTAAAAACAGCAGAGGGCCGGGCACTGCTGGGATGGCGATGTGAGGTTCTCTGCACGCTCTCTCCCCAGCAAAGCGAGCCTCACTGCTGTGCATTATAAAAAAATGACCATTTTAAAGTTTCTGGGACGTGTCCTAAGGGCATATAGCAATGAAGAAACATCTATTTAGGAAAAGAGCCTTGAGACCTGGCCTGATGCCTCCCCAAACCCCAGTGTGATGAAAGCACCCCTCCAAAGGGGGAGCCAAGAGGGACCCCTCGCCCCAGCTCCCAGTGCAGGGTGATGGCTTCTCCCCAGGACAAGCAGATAGAGAACACCATTCCTGCCTCAGCACATTCATGGGGTGGAGGCTCCACACCAGAAGGGAATGCACAGAAGGCCAGGGGCTACAATCCCCAGTGCCTGCACTTAAAGCAGTGTTGTTGTCCCAAGGAAGGCCACTGCTGCCCGGCCTCCAGCTCCAGGGCGCGAGTTCAAAGGCTCTACCCTGGCAGTGGGGACGTGCAAACAGAGAGCCCTCCAGCCCTCCCTAAAGAGGGTACCTTGCTTGGAACAGAGCATGGGCAGGTTCAAGCCTAAAGACACAGACAAAAAGTGGGTAACCTGGCAGTGGACGAACAGAGAGGAAGTTGGCAGCCCCACGATAACAACAGGGAACAGACCCAGAGCTTATCAGGGAGAGGCGGCTGGACAAGCCTGCTGCGACCAGCAGCTGTCAGGACCTGCCTCAGATTGCCCCGCCTGACTGTAAGGACCTTACCTCAGAGCTGGGCAGGCCTGGGCTGCTATCAAAACCAGTGGAGCAATCAGCTACTAATCGGTGGTGACAGACCACCGGCAAGACAGCTCGTCCACAGACAGCCAGAGGGAGAAGTGATCCCAGGAGGGCACCCATCTAGCCAAGTCACTAAATATACAAACAAGCAAACAGGCCCCGCAACCATAGTCGGGGTGGGGGGCAGTATCCAGAGTTCTTACAATATTTTACCTAAAATAGCCAGTTTTCAACAAAATATTTGGGGAGATGAAAGAAACAGGAAAGTGATCCACACACAGAAGAAAAAAAGGAAACAAACTGCTTTTGAAAAGGCACAGCCATTAACTTAGCAGAAAAGACTTCAAAGCAGCTATTATAAATATGTTCAAAGAACTAACAGAAACTGTACATAAAGAAGTAAAAGAATTTACTGACAATGTCTTATCAAATATAGAATATCAATAAAGAGATAGCAGTTATTAAAAAGAGCCAAATGAAAATTCTGTAATTGAAAAACCCAATAACTGAAATAAAAATGCACTTTAGGGGCTCAACAATAGGTTCAAACTGGCAGAAGAATCAGCAAACTTGAAGACAGATCAACAAAGATTATGTGGTCAGAAAGGCAGTAAGGAAGTACAGTTCAGAAAATCGAGCAGAGCCTCAGAGGAGCAAGGGACCAGCACGTGTGAGGGGCGTCCTGAAGGAGGGGAGAAGGGAGCAGGAGAGTTGTCAAAGCAATGGTGGCTGAAAGCTTCCCAGACTTGATGATCTGCACACCCAGGATGGTCAACCTCCTCCGAAAAGAATAAATACAAAGAGACCCACACCTTCCCTCACTTTAGTCCAAATGTTGAACGCCAAAAGAAAGACCAACTCTTAAAACGAGCAAGAGAAAATGACTCACGAATTCAAAACACTGAAAAGAAACTGCCAACCAAGATTCTTACATCCAGCAAAACTTTTTTAAAAATGAGGGCAAGATAAAGACATTCCCAGGTAAACAAGACTGGGAGAATTCC
This sequence comes from Camelus dromedarius, assembly GCF_036321535.1. NCBI lineage: Eukaryota > Metazoa > Chordata > Mammalia > Artiodactyla > Camelidae > Camelus > Camelus dromedarius. Next base: position 27,663,942 of record NC_087463.1, read on the forward strand.
TTGTTAGCAGACCCAGCTTACAGGGAATACTAAAAATAACTTCCTCATGCTGAAAGCAAGGGACATCAGGCACTAATTCTAACTCACATGAGAAAACAAAGAGGTAACTATATAAGACAGTGTGAGTGCACATTTTCTCTTACCCTCTCTTAACTGATTAAAAACTTAAGTTTCTATAAATGTGAAGTAAGTTCTAATAAGATGCATACTGTAAGCCTTAGATAAATCACTAAGAGAATAATATAATTTAATGAGATATGATATAATATAATAGAATGTAATATAATATAATGATATATATATGTTTAAAGTTCATTAAAGGAACTGAAATATTACACTAGAAAACATTCACTTAATACAGTAGAAACCAGTAAAGAAGGAAGAGTTGGGGGGAAAAAGACATGAGGATGCACAGAAAACAACAAGTGAAATGGCAGACATAATGGCAAACATAGTAACATTAAATGTGAATGAATTAAACAATCCAATCAAAGAGCAGAATTGCTAGAATGGATTTTTTTTTTAAAGATCCACTCTGTGCTGTCTACAGGAGATGTATTTTAGATTCAAAGATACAAATAATTTAAAAGTAAAAGAGAAAAAGATGTATCATACGAACAGCAACCATAGGAGATCTGCAGTAGCTACACTACTATCAGAAAAAAAAAACTTTAAAACAACAACAAAAAATGACTAGACATGAAGAGAAACTTTATAATAAGAGGACCAATCTGCCCGTAAGCTAAAACTATAAACATATATACACCTAACAACAGTGCCCCAAAATACAGGAAGCAAAAACTGACAGAAGTGAAAAGAGAAACAAATAATCCAAAAACAGCTGCAGACTTCAGTGCACACTTCTAGTAATGCACATGGCAGCGAGACAGAGGACTGGGGAAAGGACGACTCGCACAGCTCTGCAAAATCAGACACATGGCCCTCCACCTGCAGCAGGCAGCAGCAGAACACACGTTCTCTCAAGTGCGCGTGGGACGTTCTCCAGGACAGCCCCTCCACCAGACCATCCAACAAGCCTTCATTCAAAATGGCTGGAATAATACAAAGTATGTTCTCCAACTACAGTGGAATTAAAGCAGAAATCAATTACAGAAGAACATCTGGGGAATTCATAAATGTGTGGAAATTAAACAAACACTCACAAACAGCAAATCAGTCAAAGAAGAAATTCTGAAGGAAATTTAAAAATATTTTAAGACCAATGAAAACAATATACAACATACCAAAATGTATAGGATGCAGCTAAAGCATTCCTTAGAAGGAAATTATGGCTGTAAATGCTGTATTAAAAAAGAAGAAAGAAAAAATAAATCAATAACTTAACTTTCTAGCATAAGAAACTAAGAAAAGAGCAAACTAAACCCAAAATAGGCAGAAGGAAAGAAATAAATACTAGAGTGGAAATAAATAAACTAGAGAATAGAAAAACAATAGAGAAAATCAAAACCAAAAGTAGGTTCTTTGAGAAAAATCAATTAACTGGACAAACCCTTACCTGGAAGAACCAAAACCAAAAGGAGGGTGAAAAAGAGAGGAAACTCAGATGACTGAAGCCAAGAATATACGTACACATACGTGTGGCTGGGACAGGTGCGGCACACCAGAAACGGACACACTGTAACTGATGGTACTTCAGTTAAAAAATAAAAAAGAATTAAAGAGGGACTGTTACTACCAACTCCACAGAAATTAAAAGGATTGAAAGGGAACACCAAGAAGAACTGTGTGCCAACAAATTAAACAACAGACTAACTGGACAAATTCCAAGAAAGAATTTCTATTGAAACGAACTCAAGAAGAAATAGAAAATCAGAATAGATTTATAACAAGCAGAAGACTGAATTAGTAATTCTAAAACTTCCCACAAAAAGCTCAGGCTTGGAAGGCTTCACCAGACAATCCTGCCCAACGTGTAAAGAACTGATAAACTTGCAACAAGTGGTAAATAAGCCCCAGAGATTAATGCACCATATAGAGAATACAGACAGCAATATTGTATTATAACCATCAAACTTGCTGAGAGACTAAAAGTAATTATTCCAACCACTAAAAAAAAAGGATAATGTAACATGACACATGCTAGCTCTGTGTTATCATACCACAATATTCATGTATCAAATTAACATGTGGTACACCGTAAACTTGTACAATGTTGTATGTCAAATACATTTCAATTTAAAAAATTTTAATTAATAAAGAATTGATAGCAATCCTTCACAAGCTCTTCCCAAAAAACCAGAAGAGGAACACTTCCCATGCCCCACTTCTAAGGCTATAGCACTATCCTGGTACTGAAACCAGTCATCGCAAGGAGAAACACAGACCAAATTCCTCATGAATATGGACACAAAAGCCTCAGCAGAGTATTAGCACCTGATAAAAACGGTTCTACAGCATGATCAGATGAGACCGATCCCAAAAATGCAAGGTTGGTTCAACACACAAAAATCCATCATCAACGCAATACACCATAATAGTAGAATAAAGCACAAAAACAACATGATCATCTCAACACACACAAAAAGCACTTGACAAACAAATATCCTTTCAAGATAAAAAGAAAACTCTCCAATTCAGAACAGAAGGGCACTTGCTTAACCTAAAAAGGGGCACCTGCGTAACACCCACGCTGACATCGTACTTAATGGGACTAAATGCCTTCTCACTATGAGCAGGGGCGAGACAAGCACACCGACTCCACCACTCCTGCCAGGGGAACGAGGCAAGAAAAAGAAACGAACACATCCAGACTGGAAAGCAAGAAGTAAAACTGCCTACCCGCAGACGACACATCTTGCATATAGAAAAGCTTCAAGTGTCCACTAAAACGCTATTAGGATAAATGAGATCAGCAAAGTTGCAGGACACAAGATCAATATGTGAAAATCAATTTTATTTCTACAAAGAATCAATGAAGAATCCACAGTGAAATTAAGAAAACAATTCCATTTACCATAGAAGCAAAAAGAATAAAATACTTTGGAATAAATTTAACAAAAGAATTTCAAAACTTGTGTTTTGATCATTTCTTTCCTTCTTTCTTTCTGCCTGTCTGCGTCCCTCCCTCCCCTCCCCCACCTCACCCCTACACACACACACACACACACACACACACACACACACACAGTAAAAAGGGCAGGTTTCTAGGCGCTACTTCATGCTTGGAAACAGCAGGCTGTGGCTGGTTAGCTCGCAGGAGACGTGGCCACACTGGGTGAATGGTGCACGTGCACGAGGGAGATGCGGACACAGATGGAAGCGATGACAAGGGAGACAGAGCTGCAAAGAATGAAAGGGCCAAACGTGCCAGTGGGCAACCTCATGCAGCGTGGTACCTACCCAGATATGATCGCCTGGGGGGGGCTTTGACTTCTTCATCTTTATTATCTGCAGCTACATTTAAAAAGACATAGAGAAAAAACAGAAAGGAAGAAGAGACAAAAACAGACTGGTTTTAACATGGTAAGTCCTTGTTGTGTTTCTCTTTTAAAAGACCACTGGGACAGAAAGACCACAGGATTTTGGCTTCTGTGTGTTAGGACTTTCTGAACCATCTTTCTCCAAACCAACCCTCCTCCAAAGTAGGTGCTCAGGGCAGGGGTAAAAAGGAAAAGTTACCACATTTTCATTGACTTTCTAAGGTCAGAGGCGCTGTGCTGACAGAGATACAGCAGACCCTGCCTCTGCGTCCCCCTGGAAACTCTGTGTGCAAGTCCTGGTTGCAATACAGCTGTCCCGGGCTCACAACTCTTCACAAGGTTGCTCGATAAAGCGGTTTCCAGAGGGCACTCAATGGAACACCCACCGTAAAAGGAGAGCCAGCGCAGCACATGAACTTGACAGCACGTGGCCGAGGCAAGGCCACATCACACTGAGTCAGGGAGCATGTCTGGCAGCTGTCTCTGTGTGACAATGTGATTCCCAGGCACCTTCCCCTGCCCCGCTTCACCACCCACCCAGCACCCCACCCCCACCTGAGACCGCCCTAGTCTGGGCCCCTGGGACAGCGGCCCGAGGCCCTGGAAGACACAGCCAGAGTGTCTCAGGTGGCGTCTGCCTGCCGGTGGGGTCTCGGGTGGAGGGCAGCTACAAAGAAGTGACTGAGGTCAGGAAGCAGGGTGGAATCAAAGGTTGTGTGCCACCTGCCCTGGGCAATGTAGACTCTACTCCAAAAAGGGAAATTTTGCAAGTAAACAGCTAAAAGCAAATACCAGAGCTGCTGCCTGGACCTGGGGACAGCGGATGCTGCTCAGGAGGGGCTGGGAAGGCTTTAAAACCAACAAACTGCAGTCTCCTTTCCACACCCCCTCCCTCCCCAGCAACATCCTGGAGCATCTAGGTTCTGGCTACCCAGACTTGGTCAGATTTCCTCAGGTTTTTGCTTCTATTTGATCCAGACCAATTTCACCATTCATTGGCACCTCCTCTAAAGACCAAGGTCCCAAAGGAGGGAGGGTGGGGGAGGGGAGGGAGGGAAGGCGGGGGAGGGGAGGGGGCACCAGAGGTGGGGAAGTGAGGTGCACAGGGGGCACTCAGCTCAGCTCCCAGTGCAGCTCAGGCACAGGTCCCCTCCACTTCTGTGGGCTCATCCTGCTAAGCCGACACGAGCCAGACTTCCGAGCCAGACCTCCGGGCACGCAGGTGAGGCTGCAGCCCCGCGGGGTCAGCAGACACACATTCTGGTGGGCGCGGCAGTCAGCAGGCCGGGTAAGTAGGTTCCAGGTGGGAAGATTACATCTCATAGCGGGCCCTCCTCTGTGCACAGTGCCAAGGCGCCCAAGGGCTCCTGGCTGGAAAGCAACATGCTCAGATCTACATTTTAGAAAGACAGCTTCCTGCAGGGCTGACTGGAGGAAGGTGAGTTCTGAAGCCAAGAGACACAAGAAGTGCTTTCAACAACCATGTCCTTGATAGGTCTGTGCTGCGCACGTACTCCTGGCTAGGCACTAACGCTCAAAAATGGCCCTAGCAACATTTCCAGGCCCACGTTGTCCTCAGAACCTCCCCTCCCTGCCACCTGTAGGTAGTGTCTCTGTCCCCTGGACTGTGGGGGCCTGTGGGGGCTCCAGCCTACAGAAGCAATGCTACATGATTTCAAGGCTAGGTCTTTAAAAAGATACAGCTCCACCCAGGTCTCCCTCCCCTGAATCCTGGTGCCACGTCGTGAGGAAGCCCAGGCCATGTGAGGAGGCCACATGAGGATGTGCTGGCAAAGCCGGCTGAGGTCCAGCCAACAGTCAGCTCCAGCCCAGACACATAAGCAAGGAGTGAGGGGCAGCGGGGGTGCTCAAGCAAATGGCCCAGACTGCAGATTCACAAGCAAAAATGTCCTTTCAAGCCACCATGTTTTGGAGTCACTTGCTGAGCAGCCACAGAGACTGGGACCACAGATAACAAGGTAGAAGTTTCAGCAGAGCTGAGACAGGAGGGTCAGTCCCTCTGGGTGGCCAGAGGCCAGGATAGGGCCAGGAGAGAGGGCTGGCTGGTGACAAGAGGCAGACTGTCAACTGCTCCTGGGGGCTTTCAATCCTCTCCAGCGGTTGAGATTCACTGCTGTGGGCACCTAAAGAAAAGTTTGCCTTAGAGAGACCACCTGGGGGCAACAGTGCATGAGGGTGGTGGAGGGGACGATTGTTACAGGTGGGACAGAGGACGAGCAGGGGACAGGAGGCATGATTACAGTGGTCCAGGCAACATGGACATAGGAGACCCTACGCCACTGCCAGGCAGTAGGCAGGACTGATACAGGGTTCATAACCTGACGTCCGAGGACACCAGTGATCCCTGGAGATGCAGAATGGTTTCTGGAATGGTTCCTGGGGAGGGGGGTCCTCTGCGTTCATTCTCAGGATGGCATGTGACTGCGTGACCCCCCCCGCCCAACATTCTTTACAGCTTTACTGAGATGCAAACACATACCACAGAAAGTTCACCCTTTTCATGGTTTTCAGTACATTTACAGAGCCGTGCAACCACTACCACCGTGGAATTTCAGAACATTTTCATCACCCTGCAAAGAAACTGACCCCCGGCAGCAGTCACCCACCTCCCCAGCCAATTCTGTCAGAGTGTTTACTGAGATTTGGCACAAATGTCAAATAAATTCAACCACCTGAGCTTGAGGCTCAGACAATTATTTTTTTACCAAATAAAATGGGACAAATGAACCCACGCGTGTATCCAGGTGGTGGCTGTGCAGCACAGCGTCTGATGGGAGGACTGTGTGACCCTGAGGACCCCCAACAAAACAGCTTCTCAGTAGCCTTGTGGTCGGCACTGGCCTCATCTAGAACCTGCTGTGAGCGGTAAGGGAAGCAGGTGGTGACAATGTTCTGTTATTCTTCGGTCCTTAGCAGCGGGGCTGGGGGTGGATCAGAGCCTTGATAAGGGCACCATGAAGGGTCATCTCCCATAAAACCTCCCTGCTCCGCCCACAAGGAAAACTACAAACAACACCCGACCCAACAGCCATTCCCGGGCCCAGACTGGGTCCTCCAGATGCCATGGACTGGCCAGGTTCCTCGGAGCAATGGCTGATTCCAGGTTTGGGGCAGGAACTGGACAGCAGGGACTCGATGGAAAGCTCAGAGCTCCTCACCACACCAGGGTCAAGGGCCAGTGAGGCCGCTGTGCTGAGCCAGGAGGTCAAGAGCCGACTGAAGGGGCTCCTGCCGGCCAAAGGGACAATGGGGCCCCAACCAAGTGAGCACAGCAAAGCTCACATGCATGTGCTCAGGACGACATAGAAACAAACGTGCTCACTGCCGCAAGATGCTGGGAACCAATCCTGAAAATTAGCAAATAAAGAGAAATAAGCAAGGGTTTACCTGCCTATCCCTTCCAAACCTTAGTGCTGGGTAACCGAGCAGCATCTGTGGGGAAGTCTCTGCAGAGAAGCAAAGGCGGACAGGGCATCAGTGCTCTGTGGCCGTGACTGATGGGCCCAGCAGCAGGTACCATGGCTGCTACCATCCAGAGGCCAGCTCACAGCCGTGCCTCCTGGAAGAAGAACACAGCTGTCCTGTGAAAACAAAAGACCAAACCTGGATCCGATTATCTTTTTAAAATGTTCTCTACAGAGCGTCCCAGACAAAAGCGGCTCAGCAGCCTGATTACGTCTAGATTCTGCATCTCTGACTCACCCTGCACATGCTGCTCCTGGCCCACTGACCACAGTGCAAACAACACAGTTTCAACAACAGATACATTCCGAGGAAAAAGAAGTTGAGAGCCTTTGGACTAAAAAGACAAGTCAACAATAGCAAAAAGTCATGGAGTGCGACCTGTAACAGGATCCTAATTTAAGGAAACAAACTAGCCAAAAGGCTAGGAAATGGATGATACAGTTAGAAACTCACACAGAACCATGGATTTCTTATGGGTGGTGATGGTATAAAGCCTTATCTTTTACAGATACATTATAAACTATCTACAAATAGAAAATGTCTGGGATTTGCTTCAGAAACAGCAGAAAGAGGATGTGAGCGGGGTCCAGGGTAACTGCGGGGGGGGTCCTGGGCACACATGGAGCTCCGTTCCGCTCTGCCTACTTCTGTGTGTTAGAAACTCTCCGCAGTGAAAGGTGAAACGGAGATGCAGCCCCTTCAAGGCAGGCACCTGACCTCACTCCTGGTCCACAGCCCATCCCCCTGGTCTCCACAGCGCTACCCACCTGGGCATCTGAGGAGGGACCCGCCCCCAGTCCCGCCTCCACAGATACAAGGGCACACAAGCTTCAGTGGAATGAGAGGTTTTAAAACACCAGATCCTAACTTTGAAAGTGATCCAAGTTTTGTGATAGGAGACTGCCTGGAAAAGAAAAAACTGGAAAAATACACCAAGAAGTTCAGAGCAGTCACCTCCAGGCAGTGGGACAGAAGCTTTCAGTTCTCTCTACACCCCTCTGTCTTCCCCACAACGTCTGCGATGAGGGTGTGCTGCTCCTCATAGTAAGATAACAAACTGGATATGTAACTTTGTAAGTAACCTGCTTTTCCTTCTTAATACCATCTACGTTTCTTTAACCTTAACATTCAAGCTTGATGACCTTCAAAATTGAAAACCTCTATAAAACATGGGGGAGAACACTTGAGCTCTTCTCCAGGCTGCCTGACCGTCCTACGAGAAAACTGAGAACAGGGCTATTCAAAAGTTTCTTCATGAGTTATCTTAACGTACATGGCCAGTTTGCCAGAAAGTCTGCCTCCAGAGGCCGGGCATCCTCCCCAGGGGCTCAGCGCAAACCTCCAGGGAGCGGAGGCCGGCCACCTGCCCGGGGCTCTCAGAGCTTCCTGGCCTGCGCTGCTGGGCTTTCCACAGCCCACCTGCCCACTGCTGACACATGAGAGGAAACAAACCCACATGTGTCATTAACACCTTCCCCTGCGAAGATGCCGGACCCTGGGTATCTCAAACATAGCAAACGCAAAAATAAATAAATCTGATCTGGACTCAAGTATTAAAAGTGCCAACTATGAGAATCTCAAGAATTCTCAAACTCTCAGCTGGTGTGAGGGGGCTGGGAGCGGGGATAGTTTAGAGAGGATTCTCCCCGAGGCCACAGCACAGGGGGCCCTACAGAGTCCTGCATCCAACACCAGAGCAACAGCACAGAGTGGTGTAGGCTGAGGAGGGCCACCGCCATGAGCGGCCATTAAATATTAAATGTTAAATATTAACCCTAGTCTGCTGCATGACCTGGAGGCCCCACACCTGCTATATCTGGCATCACACATCATCACTGCCCACACGATTTCAGACAAGGTCACCAGCCCCGTCTCATGTTGCCGGGCCCAAGGCAGAGGAACAGGAAGCAACCAGGCCATGGAGTCCTCTCCAGGCCTTTCTTCCTTCCCTGGGGGGGGATGAACGTCACCAATCACCCCATGCTGCCCACTCTGCAGGCGCCTACGAGATTCTGCACCAAATTAAAGGTGAGGTTCAAAGGGTACAGATCGCAGAGGACAGGGGCAGAGGCTGTCGAGCAGAAAGCTCTCAACTTGGAGAAAATTAAGAGCCAGCTCATCCCCTTGTAAGGGATCCAGGTCACAGAAGCCCTGCTGTCCAGGCGACAGAACCAGCACGACCTCTGGTGTGATCGCCCAAATGACAGCTGGGAGGACGGCCTCAATGGGGAGAAAAAACAAAAACACACCAGAAGCAGACAGTGGACAACACTCTGCAGTCTGAGTGACACTGACTGGTCTCGGCTGCTCATCAGAGCCAGAGGCTGGCCTATTTTCTAGAAAGACTGAAATCAGCATACACTCGTGTCACTCTGAAAACAGAAGCCACACAAGAGGACTTGCTCAGGGAAAGAGAATAACCATCAGGAATAAAAAGAGCGGGGCAAGGCCTCAAGTCCGCATGGGTCCCAGATCTAAACAGACTCTGGAGAAAACGCTTCTCTAAGCAACAGCGGAGACTGAACACACACGCTCAGACAAAGTCAAGGTGAGAGCTCAGATCTAGTGACTAGAAGACCCAGAAGCGCAGCACCAGCCCCCCAGCCAGAGAAGCTACCAGCCTGCACCTCCGACAGTCTCAGCTTGGAGGGAGTGTTTCAGAAGAAAAGGCAAAAACAGGACAAGTATTTCTACCTTCTGAGCCTCCAAAAAGCAGCGTGGGCTGAGCACGGGATGCATCCCACCGTTGCTCGTGGACCCCACATGCCCATCCAGGGCCCACAAAGCATGACTGCAGGTGAATGTTTAACCAGGTATGTGAGAAAGACCCCAGATAACTCAGCCTCAGGGGACTGGAAAACGGGAAGGCTGTGTTGTGTGTGACAAGGTCAGAGATAAAGCTGCCCCGGCAGGATGCACCGACTCCGCCTCGTCCAGCCAGACAACGACCAGCAGATGCACCTCCCACCGCGACTCAGCACCCACCGTGACAGCGGTCACAGGGAAGGCTACGTCATGAACAGTTAATAGCTCGCCCAAGTTCCAGTGAAAAACTATCACCTGCAAGTGTCTCACAAAATACAGTGTTGAGTTCAAGTCACTGAATGCACTGAAAACACCGGCATCGGTGACAGACGCCAGCACCACTTAGTGAAACAAAAACCACCCAGTTGACGTTGGACTGAGGCCACGCCGGCTCCTGGGAAGCCTGGCAGAGCTCTCCTGCTGAGTCACTGGCCTTTACTGCCAAAGCTCTCTAGCCCACCTGCGAAGACGCGGCGTTTCAGGTTCAGCTCGTTGGCCGTGCGGACCTCAGTGCAGAGCTTCAGCATCAGCAGCATGGTCAGGATCATGATCACGCTCTGCCAGAGCAGCGGCGACTCAAAGTGCCTCCCAAACCTGTGAGGGAAGAAGTCGCAGCGTCAGGAAGGTGCCTGCTCAGGCCTCAGCCAGGCCCCCACAACCACATCCTGAACAGCTCCCAGGAATGCAGCCCCTGGCCTCCCAGGCCTTTCCTCTCTTCCCTGTGGACAAATCTGCAGTGGGACAGAGCTGGAATGGGAGGGGCTGGGGGCACCCCTGGATGGCCAGATGGGGGCAAGCACCGCCTCGGCCCAGAGAGCCCTGGGAATCACGTGCAGAGCTTCCCCCAATGCTGCTGGGACTCTCCCAGGGACACTGACAGCGTGTGAGAGGGTCTCCTGAGCCACCTCCAGCATGGCCAGGTGTCCAGCACCCTCCTGCAGAGGCCCAGCCACAGCCAGGTTCTAGACCATCTGTTTACCAGGAAGCCCTGTTCCAGAGTTCAGGGAACAGCAGCAGCCCTGCCTCCTGCCTGCGGGGAGAGGGGTCTCTGGGCCAGAACAGCCCAAAGTGTGAGCAGGGGAGCAGGGCCAGGCACCAAATTTCCACTTACCCCTTAGCCGAGAAGGCAGCAGCCCCCACCCTGAGCCTACATCCCTGACCCCCACCCAGGCCTCTTCTCCGAGGCCTGCCCCACCTGCCTCTCTGAGCTCCAGGCCCTCAGGCCCCCAGGCCTTCCCGCTGACTTTTTTCCAGTGTGTTGAGCATCTCACCGACTCAACGAAAAGCTTCTGGAGGCCAGAACCACAATCCAGTGACTGGCACCAGCTGGGCTCATCAGCAGACCCCAGACCCCAGACTCCAGGGTCTGACAGCAGCACCCACCATCTTGCACACACTGGCTGTGGGGCTGTGACATGCAATCCAGGCCAGCCACAAGCACAGCGCCCATCAAAGCCCAGGCCTCAATTCTAGCCTGGCAGTTCTAGAGCAGAGACCCCCGGACGAGCTGCAGTGTGGTCTGACACATGTTTCCCAAACCTGAGCTGGTGGCCGAAAGGTCAAAGTCGGGAGGCCCTGGATGGCAGTCTGATCTCCCAGCTTCTCCTGGACAGGAGACATGGGAACAACCACCCAGCTCCCCTCCCTGCTTGCCTCTCTCTCACACCTGTCCCTCCAAGGAGAGGGTCACTGAGAGTTGGCCACTGGGGCCACGCACGTGCTCTGCCACAGGCTGCACTGTGACCCACCACCTCCCAGCTTCATCTCTTCTATAAAGTGCAGCTAAAACCCCTATGGCTGTCTGAGGACATTTCTAGCCAATTCTAGAAACTGGTCCCCACTGGTCACCTAGCTGACCTTAGGGGCTGACTTATCCACAGGTAAAAGTCAGAGGAGACAGAGAAGGTTCCATGTCAGGTTGGGGAGACTGGAGCAGGTGGGCATGACAATAACAAATTACTCTACGGGTCCCCACACCATGCTCACACCAGTTAGTTGCAAGGCTGAAGACACGCAGTTTTGGCCATTGTGTAACAAATGCCACTTCTGGCATCTTAAATGTTCAATAGAAACAATGAGTGACCAGAAAAACTGTGGGAAAAAGTATCAAGGTTTGTGCTTCCCTTATACTGTGCACCAAAAGTCAAATCTAGGTGAACTCAGTATTTACAGGAAAAAAGACATTTAAAGTGAAGTGAGAGAGGACAGGTGAATGTTTAACTGCCTTTAGGGTAAAGACAGGTTAAACAAGATATTCCAAAAAGCACTTTTCACGAAAGATATACAAGTGACAAGATAAATAGGAAACAAAGTTCAATGTCACTAGTAATTTTAAAAAGCTAATTAACTTAAAAAGATACTATTTTTTACTTATATTAGTTCAGCTTCTTCCTTCAATGCTAACAGTCTGCACTGGCATGGATGTCACAGAGCACTTTCTTTCCTGCCCTGAGAACACGGTTGGCAAAGCTCTTCTGCTGCAAACGCTGGAGCAGCCCCCTGGACAACATGGGGCCTCGGGCTCAGAAGGGCCAGTCTAAGAGATTCTCCCTTGGTGGCAGCGCACTGTCTGGCTCCCAGGGAGATGCACACTACAGAGAATGTGCCGTGTTCCACCAAGCCTGAGCCAAAGTTTCTACAGGGACCACCTTCTCCACCTCTTCAAAGCTCACATGGAAGAGAAGCTGTGCATCCACTTCCTTGTGAATGATGGCCCTTCCCTGGCGACACAGTGTCACTATATCCTGAATACAACTTTACTATGTCTCCAGTACAATGTCGCCACATCTCAGATACAATGTCACTGTACTTCTGATACAGTGTTGCCACATCTCTAGTACAAAGTTACCATATCTCTGATTCGCTGTTTTCATCATACAGGGACGGGAACTCAGTGAATGCATGAGGCTCTGGGTCAGAATACCCTGTGGCACTGTCCTCACACCCTGGGCCCCTCTGCTTCTCCTTAACAAAATCGCTTAGCCCTCCTCCTGGCCCCACAAAGGCCAAATCCTGCACATCAGCATTTATATGATCTGCTGAATGCTGATTCTGCAAAAGGATGGTAAGGACTGTAAGAAACAAAGACATTAGTTTCACAAGTTTCAGAAAACCTGGGATTTCCACAGATTGATCAGCCCTTCCTGCAGTCCTGCAGAGCCACTTATGTGCCTTACACCCCAACTCTCCACGGGGCTCCCCAGGCAGGCTGGGGTCCTGAGGACTGCATTGCTGGCCAGCCTTGGGAAACAAACTCTTCATTTCTTCCAACTCCAGCACTGTTCTAGTGCAGATCCAGATCCCGTCCCACCTGAAACCCACCACAGCACCCCCTCACCCGCCACAACCCATGTATATTCATCTGGTACGTTCCATACAGCACTTCTGCTAAAGTATTAACCCTGCAGCGTGTGGCCCAGTGTTTGTCTCATGGGAAACCTTCAAAAACCTATTAAATCAAGTGGGCTGCTAATCTATGAAGCCTGGAGGGACCCAGGAGTGGGGGCTTCAGAAGCTCCAGAGAGAGGAAGAAAGGGGAGCAGTGCATCAGCCTCAGAGCAGTGGGATTTGAGGACCAGCTGGGCAGAGAGGTGCACATTTGTCACAAGTCATAGACGGAGCCCTGATTTCTGCTGGGCTTTACCACGCAAGCCCTGCCAGGTGTGAAGTGAGGGGAAAGTGCATCCCAGGTCAGAGAGACCCTCGAGAAGAGGCCAGCACCCTCCGCCAGCCCTCCCTTCATCCCCAAAATTCCACAGGCTTCTGGAATCCTGGCTGAAGCCCTGTGTCTTCACACGGTAGCCACTGAACACCAACTCCACGGGAAAGGAGCAATCGGATATGCAGACATAGGCGTGCCAGTGGACACAGTTTAGAATTCCACCAAAGGCCCTTTCTCAAAGTCTCAGGCCCTGCAGTAGAGAGAGAACTCTGGGTCCAAACACCTTAAGTGCCAGTTCAGCCCAGAAGCACTGATGCGATGGCACTCAAGAAACTGGTTTAATTTCTCATCAGATATTTACATGTAAATTAGATATTCTATTTTCTTTTTGCAATTTTAAATGATAAGCATATTGGAGGGAAAAGATCTCTCAAAGGAGCTATTTTCCCATAAAGTAATCCAACCTCAGGCAATCCTCCTCCAACAGAAAACTTCCCACAGCCTAAAGGAGACGTGCTTCCCAACCTAATACCCTGAGCCTGGGCTGGGAGCTCCTGGGGCAACCCCCACCCTTCACCTGCGTGCTCACCACACCCTAGCATGCTCAGGGTTAACAGCGGTGTTGCACACAAATTATAGTTTGTGACCTGCTTCTGTTCAACCTGAGGCTTAATTACAGCCATCTGAGAAAAGGGAAGTGGCCCGGGAAAGGAGAAATATTCAGTATGCTATTTTTCAACTTGTGCCAAACAAAAAAAAGTGCCCTCCGACCCCTCCCTCAGAAGTAGACCAGCCCAGAGACAGGGCTCAGAGGACAAGTTCTCCCGGGCGGGGAGTCAGTCGACTCACCAGCTCACTTTCTAAAACCCCAAACCAGGCAAAAACCCCGAGAAAGTGATCAAGGGCTGCCTGGCACTGAGCAGACCGAATGTGAAGGAGTCGAGAACTTCTGGATTCAGAGGACTCACACCCTGATGACCTCAGTGGAGACATCTACACAAATTCATCAAACTGCACACTTAGATTGGGTGGCTTTATTTAATGTAAATCATACCTCAGTAAAGCTGACAAAAATCAGTTAGCAAAAAAGCACAATTACTCAAATAGTGACCAAAAAATCAAAAGGAGGAGCCAGAAGCAGTGCTCTGGACACCAGCTGCCCAGAGCCCTTGTCCTCGCCCCTGCCCAGGCTGTCCTGTCATGCTGGGACTGTCTGAAAGGAAGGAAAGGTCTAGACTTTTCTGGCCTCAGAATGAGGCTACGAGACCTCTTCTCATTTCCTCTTAAAATACACCCTTCCAATTATGTCTGGCTTCAACAATTGTTAAAATTACCTCCGAGTTCCTTACCAGAATGCAAATAGTAATAAGCGGAAGTTGGGCTGGGAGGAGGAAGAAAAAATAGTCTCAAGTATTATCCAGAAAGTTGACTTCCTACTTAAAAAGAAAACAGCACACACGACAGAGAAGGCAGGAAGGACAGCCCTTTACGGCAACCCCTGAGCTCGCCTTCCTGTCGGGCTCAGGGGTCCCCTCCTGAGGGGCCTCGCTGGCCAGTGGGATGTCCTTCCCATGCTGATAATCACTGGCGTCCATCTGATCACTCCGTTCTCCCGCCCAGCCCCCATGTGAATTCCTGAGGGCAGGGACCCCGTCCTGGGACAAAGCCCCGCAGAGAAGGCCCTGGGAAAGTCTCCGATGAACGTATGAGCCCCACGAAATGAAGAAGCAGATCTGAGATTACGTGAGCTTCTTCACTCCAGTCCCACCATTTTCCCTGGGAAATAATCTCACCCAGTTCACCAGCTCCTTCCTAGGAAGTACAGACACTTCCGCCCCGCTGGCCTCACTCAGAAAAGGAAAAGGCCATCTCTCCGGGAGCACCCCCGCAAGAAAGCCCCCAACTTACCAGAAGAGTATCCGTAAAATATTGGCCACCAAGAGCACCAGACACACGTAGGTGGAGAAGCCCTCGGCGTTCTGAGTCCTCCGGATGTCCCTGTACTGCGGGATGTACGGCACCACCCCTCCGAAGACCATGGCCCCAGCCGCCCCCCAG
Organism: Camelus dromedarius; assembly: GCF_036321535.1. Taxonomy (NCBI): domain Eukaryota; kingdom Metazoa; phylum Chordata; class Mammalia; order Artiodactyla; family Camelidae; genus Camelus; species Camelus dromedarius. Next base: position 27,679,392 of record NC_087463.1, read on the forward strand.
GAAACCAGCTGGTGCAGCGGGACCAAAAGCCAGTCCAAGCCTTCTGCTTCCATCCCGAACGCCTGTGTGGCCCTGCTGGCAGGCTGACGTCCACTTGGGCCAAGCGCCCTCCGCGCTCACAGGCTCCCGGCACGCGCGCTGTCACCCAACATGCCGCTGCTGCCCGGCGCAGTCCTCCTCCTTAGGAGCCTGGCAAGAGAGGGAAAGCGGTGAAGGACTCGGAACCCTCCTGGAGGCCGAGTGGGGCCGCGCTCGGCAGGACGCGCCCCGGGCGCACCGCGGGGCTCACGGCTGGGGGGCCACCCCCTCCCCGGACACGCACGGCTCCGGGAGCCCTTGGCGCGCACACCGGCCTCCGCTCGGGGTTGGGGGCGGGGCCGGCCCGGGGTGAACACCAAGTCCCGGGGTGCGGGCTCGGTTTTGGGGGAGGGGGTCGCACAGGCCGGGGGGATGGGGGACCCCCTGCCCCAGGGGTCCCGGACCGAGGTGGACGCTCAGTCGGGGAACGTCCGCCCGCACCCCGACCCCAAGCCCGGCGGACCCAGCGCGGCGCCGGCATCCACGCGCTCCGCCGACCCCGCCCAGCCTCACCCGTGCGCAGTGCTCCCCGCCGTCCGTCCCCCGTCTGTCCGTCCGAGCGCCGGCACCGCCTCGGCGTGACGTCACAATGCGTGGCCCCTCCCACGCCGGGCGGCCGGGCGGGCACCGCTGGGTCCTAAAGAGCGCCGACAGGTGGTGAAAGTGGAGGCGGGCGCAGGGATGAGGTAAGGGGTCGAGGGTCGCGGCGAGGCCGCTCCGCCCTCCCAGTGCGCGCTGCCCCACGGGCCCAACCGGCCTGGGTTAGGCAATACCTGCCTGGCGGGGCCGCTCCTTCTCGGCCAGGCGCCCACGTGGCCGCGGCTCCACCTGTCCCGCGGCGAGTGGTCGTGTAGACGCGGCGCGCCGCCCCCGAGAGCGGAGGATGGGGTCCTGACGCCGCCCCGGGGACGGCCCCTCGTGGGGGTCTGGCGTCCGGTGTTTCCAGGAGTCTTTCCACCGTCCATTGTCTGACCGGGCCTGTGGGGCTCCCTACCTCGACCCAGGGGATACCTGACCAGCGGCGCTCAGAAGTATGCAGAGGGCCGGGGAGTTCAGGCCAGGCTGGGGGCCGGGGGCGCTCTCCTCTGGGGAAACGAAAGCCCACCTTGCCGCCTGGAGCCTCTGAAGGTCCACCTGTCTCTTCCGGCCCAGGCCAGCAGCAGCCAGGACTGGCCTCCCCAAGTGCGTGAGATACTGAAGAAAGTGCTGGACATTGGACTCTAACCTGCTAAGTGTTTCATAGCTTTAGCTCAACCGCACTTTCTGTGAGGTGCGTCAATATGTGCCCGTTTACACAGAAATAGGAATTGCTGTTTGTCACCTGACCAAGGTGAGCCCCCAGGGGCTCGGGCTCGAGGGAGGGAGAGGGAGGTGCTCAGGACACCGGTGCTGGGGGAGGGGTGGACCTGAAGCCCAGGTCAGGTGGGCGGGGGCAGGGAGGACCCTGTGAGAAGACCTCCCCCCGCCCCGCCCCCGACCCAGGACCTTGTGCGGGCGGGGCTCAAGGCAGAGAAAACCAATTGCAGGCCCTAGATTCTGTCTACAGAATAGCTCCCCTCCCGGCTTCCATCTCCACCACAGCAAACCCAAAGCACCCCAAAAGGGAAGGCCTGGTAGAGGAGAGAGGAGGGCCCCAGGGTGGGGGTGGGGAGATACCTAATCAGCCAGCCTCCTACCTGGACAGTTTCGTGGGAAATCATAAGAACAGTTACAACCTCACTAAGAGCAACTCGCAAACAAACCTGGCGATAAGGCAGGCCCTTGATCAGACAAAGAGTATCTCTCACTCTCCAGCCGCTGATGCCAGTGTATTTCTGAGTCATCACTATTCAAAGTATCCACCAGAAAGACTGAGAACACAGCACCAGCAATGTCTAGGGAAATGAAACACACACACACACACACAGAAGGACATCCAGGCCACGCTGGGCTAAGAAATATGGATGCTCCTCCTCAGCCAGATTGTCCCCCAAGCTCTGGGGCCTCCAGAATGGTCTACTTTCTCTCTTCTGTAAGCAACAGAGTAAGAATACAGGCTTCCATCCCATCTCACTGGAGCACTGGGGTCACGGCATCTGGCCCTGTTTGTCCTGGCAGATGTGGACAAACAGGTGCCAGCCCCTGGCCAGATGCCACTCTGGATCCATCAGGTGTGCTAGGTGGAGGACCCACACTAGCGAGCACCTCCAGAGTCCAGCCAAGGGCATGCAGTCTTGCATTCTTGGTCCAAGGCTTCACCTCACAGAAGTGGCTTGTAATCCTTTCAAACCTGTCTGGAATCAGAGGGGCACCTGCTGGTCCAGAACCATCAGTCAAGCAGAAGGAAACATGGCTCATCTGCAATGCTGCATGTTCCCTGGCTGCCTGCATCCCCAAACAGAAAAAAGAAAAAAGCCAACCAAGCCGTGCTAGGCTCAAAAATAGCCAACCATCATCTACTAACCCCAGAACCTGTGAATGCTACCTTATGTGAAAAGGAAAAAATTGCACAAGTGATTAAGTTAAGGATCTGGAGATGAGGAGGGGGCCCTGGATTGACACAGCCCCAGACATCAGTGCCATCACACATATCTTTATAAGAGGAAGGCAGAAAGAGACTTGAGACACACAGAGGCTGCGTAAAGATGGAGCAGAGAGATTGAAGACGCCGCCTGAAGTTGGAGGGAATGCAGCTACCAGCAAGGAATGGTGGCAGCCACCAGAAGCTGGAAAACCACAGAATGAATTTTCCCAGGAGCCTCTGGAAGGAGCACAGTCCTGCCACCACCTTGATTTCAGCCCCAGTAAACTGATCTCAGACTTCTGGCTTCCAGAACTGTGAGAGGATAAATTTCTGCCACACAACCCAAGCACGGGGCACAGTCTTTCATTTCTGGGGAGAACGATTTCTGCAGTTTTTTGCCACCCAGCTTGTGGTAATTTGTCACAGCAGCCACCAGAAACTAATATGGAATACTTAAAGTGATGGAGAAACTCTTCCTCAGGAAAAAACAAAACCAAGGGAATTTATTGCCAGCAGACCAACCCCGTAAGAAATGTTCAAATGAGTTATTTAGGCAAAAGGAAAATTATACCGGGCAGAAACTTGGATTAACATAACGAAAGGAAGCGGCCAGGAGAAGGAATAAGTGAAGGTAAATCTTTTTTTTTCTTATTCTTAATCTAAAAGACTACTGTTTGCTTAAAGCAATAAAGTAACAATGTACTGGGTGATTATAGCACATGAATAAATGAAATGAATGACAAGGGATGTAAGGGAGGAAATGGGAATATTCCCTTATAACGTACAAGCACTACACATGAAGCCGTAAATGTTATTTGAAACTGAACTTAGATAATTTCAAAATGTATATTATAAACCCTAGGGCAACCACTAAAAAGGTTTTTATTAAGCACAAATAAAGACAGGAGATAAAATGGAATCATATAAAGTATACAGTTAAAACCAAAGAAAGCAGAACAGGAGGAAAAAGAAACAAAGAATAAATGCAATGAATAGAAAAGAGTTATAACTTGGTAAATTTTAATCCAACTGTATCAATAATCACTTTAAATGTGAATGGTCTAAACACACCAATTGAAAGTCAAAGACTGTCAGAGTGTATGAAATTCAGAAATAAACCTCTGCAAGTGCCACTGTCCCTGGGATATTTGATGTCCTGTGCAGTAGGAACACAAGGAAGAGGACCATGGAGGTCAGTGAGCACATGGGTGACAGGAACAGCTGTTCCAGGTAGTGATGCTGGCCCTTTGCCCTCCTGAGGGAGCTGCTTCTGTGCTGCAAAAGTTGCAGAGCATCAGCAAGACCATGTAGTGATTTATTCATATGTATTTGAGTAAGTACATAGGAAATGAGTCTAGACAGATAAAATATAAATTCTTAATAGTTGTCTCTAATGTGACTCTGTATTTTATACACTTGTCTGTGGTTTAAATTTTTTAGTGAGTATATATGACTTTTCCAATTGAAAAAAATATACATCTCCACTTTACCAAAAGAAAAAGTGAGTTCCTGCATTGCTTGTTCTCCCCAGAAATGAAGGACTGTGCTTGAGTTTTGTGGTGTCCGAATGTGTCCCCCCTTCATCCCTGAGCCCAGCACACACCTCTTCTTGGACACCTGTGGATTCAGTGCTCCAAGGCTCTAGCTGGGACAGATGGGCACCAGGTGTGAACTTTCTTTCCAGCTTACAGGTGCTATTTTTGGAACTAGCTGAGAATATGGAAATGACACCAAGAAAGGCAAACTCTCACTGAAGTCACTGGACCCGCTAAGCTGATGGCTTGTGCAGAGCCAGCACGAGGACACTTGGGTGAGAGTCACCTGAGAGTCCATGCCTCCCATGTCTGCTTGTCTTAGAGAATTCATTCTGACTCTGAACATAGCTAAAATGGAATCCAGGGACTGTGGACAAAGCACCCAGCGGAGATTGTTAGAGGGCAGTGAAGCTGGGCAGCTGGGAAGAGTGGCCCCAGGCACCAGAGGCCTTCGTGGACCTGGCTTTGGCCTCTGCCTGGTGACTCAAGTGTGGAGAATGTCCGTCCATTTTCATGTGTTCTGAGCTTGTGCCTTTACTGCTGGAGGCTGGGCTCTCTGCTGGCCTCCAGTCCCACCTCTTGCATTGGTGCAGCCATGTGTCTGAGCTCTGGCCACCCCTCTTGCTCACTCTCACCTGCTGGCCAGGTGCAAACAAGGTAGTGGAGAACTCCAGCAGGAGGTAGCCCAGTTCCTGGCTGGACGGATCTGACTCTTGACTGGCAGCATGGGGCAGAGCCCCCACCCCTGCTTGCCAGCCTCAGACTAATTGAAAGTTTTGTTTCGTATTTAGCTGCTGCTTTTGTGGTCTGTGTGTTTGATTCCATAAATATGTACTCCTTACCAGACTCTGCTGTCTTCCCCGATCTACATCTGCACCAGTGAAACGCCATCTGATTTCTACACCCTCACAGCACACTTCAAGACTCTCCTCCTGTAGATTTGCAGTCAGTTGCATTTGAGGAATTTTTCCCCTGAACTTAGTTCCTGAAATTTAATATTCTTAACAAAATGAGTTTCTCTTCAGTGATTCTTGCTTCCATATTAATGAATTTATTTCCCATGGATGCAGAACTAAGAATTTGACCCCTAATTAGGCAGTATAGGTGAAAAATCACTCAGGTGCTAGGTGTAGAATGACAGATCCTATTTCTCCAGTAGAGACCAGGTTCTCAGGGTTATCAGAGAGTTTCTGAGTAGGTTCCCATCAGACCAGAGAGATTCCAATTGAGAAAGATAAAATATATATTTAAAAATATGAAAGCTTATGGAAAGAGAGTCACAAGTTTCCTAGGTCCTGGAATTCTTAGCCTAGGGTTTGAAGCTGGGAAAATGTACTATATATATATATATATATATATATATATATATATATATATATAGTGATAAAAAATATATATAGTGATAAAATATATGTAACACGAAATTTATCATTTTAACCACTTTTTAATTGAAGCATAGTTGATTTACAGTATTGTGTTAGTTTCAGGTGTAATTTTAACCATTTTAAGTGCAGCGTTCAGGGGCATTAAGCACATACACACTGCTGTGTGACCATCGCCACCGTCTCCAGAACATTTCATCTTCCCAAACTGAAACTCTGTTCTCATTAAAGGCTAACTCCTTGTCTCTCAACCTCCCCACCCCCAGCCCCTGTATGTGACTCAGAGGCTGCAGCTTGAAAACCACTCTGCTTTAACCTCCAGACTTGACCACTACTCCTGGGTGACTCTGCCTCTTTTCCAGGCCAACCAGGGTCACCAAGGCCATCAGGCACTTTGCCCCACCCCCACAGCTCCACTGCTGGAAGCTTTCATTTCTCTCTCCTGGTGATCCCATGAGCCCCCCACCCCTTGCGATGCCTCTGCTTTCCCTACGTTCCCAGCTCACCATGAGGACTGTCCTGGTCCCCGCTCTCCTCAGAGAGCCTGCTCGCCTCAGAATCTGACGGGAGCTCCTGGGGCTCTGATCCAGAAGGCTGGTCCTGGGCCATGCCCACCAGATCCACCCCGGGGACCCTGACCAGCCACTCAGACCCCCACCGCTTTCTGGGCTGAGGCCTGCCCTTTGTTTGCACACATCATTTGCTAATCCCCCTGGTCAGGCTTTTCTGGAAGCTTGTCTTGGAAGACAACCTCAGGCCCAGTGGGCAGCCTCACAGACAGGCCCTTTGGAGAAGAGAGGAACCCAGGCCAGTGAGAGACAGCCCAGTGGCCTGGGAGGAGCAGAGAGACAGGCGGGTGGCCCCCTCCAGCGTGTCTCCTTCCAGGCCCTGGCTGGCCCAGCTCCCTGCGGGCCATTAAACACCAGGCAGATGGACGGGTGTGGGGTCGGTCTGTGCAGCGTGGAGGAAGCTGCGCCCGGGGCCCAGGCCCGCCGTTAGCTCTGGCTCTGCAGGCCCCTACCTCAGTCACAGCTCTTCACAGTGTCCGGAAAGCTGTTTGGTTCCACAGGGGCGCGCCCTAAGCGCGGCAGGCGGAGGTGGGCCCTGCCGCGACTTGGTGAAACCCTCAGATCGGCGGGCCGCAGAGGAGGGTGAGGGCAGAGGTTCCAGAACAGGCTGCTTCCAGCCTGCGGAATGTGAGGGGCTCCGGTGCCCTGCACCCGCCACCCCCAAAGACTAGAACATTCCCCAGGAACCCTCCAGGGCTTGGCCAGGCCCTGTTCGGCCATCGCCCCTCTCTCCAAGGAGGCTTTCCCGCTGTGTCCTCAGGGGCCACCTCCTGGGTGCGGGCCCACCCCCGGGGGCACTGGCCGCTTTGGATGCGACTTGGGAGACAGAGAACACAGAGACTGCCCCACCCCGCTGTGAGAGTGGCCTTTCCTGGGGGCCTCCTGCCTGGCCCACCCCCTCCTCCTCCTCCTTGGCACTTGGCACCTGGCACCTCCTTCAAAGAGAAGTCAGAAGCTATCTGATGGGATTCCTCAAAGGGGCCAGTGACCCTCCCCAGCCCCCTCTTTCCCTAACTAGCCAGACGGAAGACCCCCCCCCTCACACTGCGCTCCCTGCATCCTCAGACTCTCCTGGGAGAAAAAGAGGAAGGTGCTCTTTTAGCTTCTTGCACACAAATAGCCATGCTTTTTAAAAGTTACTGTATTTCTCTGAAGAAGGCATACAGATGGCCAACGGACACATAAAAAGATGCTCATTATGGCTAATTATTAGAGAAATGCAAATCAAAACCACAATGGGTTATCACCTCACAGTGGTCAGAATGGCCATCATCAAAAAGTCTGCAAATAACAAATGCTGGAAAGGGTGTGGGGAAAAGGGAACCCTCCTACCCTTTTAGTGGAAATGTAAACTGGTGCAGCCACTGTGGAAAACTGTATGGCGTTTCTCTAAACAAAAAAAGAAAGAAAGAAAACTAAAAATAGAACTACCATATGATCCAGCAATCCCAGTCCTGGGCATAATCCAGAAAAGACAAAAACCCTAATTCAAACAGATACAAGCACCCCAGTGTTCGCAGCAGCACTACTCAATAGCCACGACATGGAAGCAACCTGCATCCACCAACAGATGGCTGGATAAAAATGTGGGTGTTTATACACACCATGGAATGCTACCAGGTCATGAAAAAGAATGAAATGTTGCCATCTGCAGCAGCGTGGATGGACCTGGAGATCATCATACTAAGTGAAGATCATCATGCTAAGTGAAGTAAGTCAGACAGAGAAAGACAAATATACATCACTGATATGTGGTATCTAAAGTATAATATGAATGAATCCATACAGAAAACAGACACACACATGGAAAACAAAATTTTTGTTCACCAAAGGAAAAGGCGGGGAAAGGGGAGGGATAAATTAGGATTTCGGGATTAACAGATACACATTACTACATATAAACTAGTGAGCAACAAGTATTTACTTCATAACACAGGGAACTGTGTTCAATATCTTGTAATAACCTATAATTGAAAATAATCTAAAAAATACATGTGTAACTGAATCACTTTGCTGTACACCTGAAACTAACACAATACTGTAAATCAACTACACTTCAGTTTTTAAGTTACTGTTTTAACACCTCTAGTGAGATATAATTCACATATATGAGGTACAATCCACCCATTTAATGTGTACAATTCAATGATTTTTAGTATATTTGAAGGGTTGTGCAACCGTCACCACAATCTGATTAAATATCTGAAATAGATCTGGATATCTCTGCCCCCCAAGAGGAAACCCCTAAAGTTCGGCACGGTCCCCCCTTCCTTCCTCCACTTCCTGTCTTTAGGGATTTGCCCACCTGGACCCGTCAGGTGAGTGGATTTCGATCCCCTGGGACCCGCTTCTCTCCCTGAGCACCGTGTTCCTGAGGTGCATCTGCGTTGTGTGTGCGTCGGGGCTTCATTCCTCCTTGTGCCTGAATGCTGTTCTGTTGTATGGAGGGACCACTCTTTGTGGACCCATTTGTCTGCTGATGGAGATCTGGGCCGCCTTTTGACTATTGTTGACGGTGCTGCTGTGAACACTTGCATGCATGCTTCTGTGTGGACACATGCTGTCATGCCCCTTGGTACACGTCCAGAGGTGGAGCTGGGGTGACATGGTGACTTCATGTTTAACTTTTTATAGGCACACTGGCTGCACCATTTTAAGTTCCCACCAGTGTGAGGACCCAACTCTGCCACACCCTTGCCCACGCTTGTTACCTTCTGTCTTTTCATTCCAGCCGTTGCAGTGGGTGTGAGGTGATCTGGTGGTTTTATTTGCATTCTCCTTATGACTAAGGTTGTTGGGCGTCTTTGCATACGTGGCTGTGTTTCACACACTTTCAGCAACCAGGTCTCCATAAGTCACTCGTCTAGGCCTCTGGGACGTTCGGGTGTTGGGCTGACTGGGACAGACAGTCCTGCCCCACAGAGCTTTGAGTCGGTGGGGGGCAGATGTGTAAACAAAGATACCTGCTAAGAACAGGGTCCTGGGACTTCACCCACAAAGTGACCCCGAGCCACAATCCAGCCAGGCTAAAGGACACTTGAGGCAGGGAAAGTCGCTGTGAGGTCTTCCTTCCGATCTTCCATAAAATTAAAATCAAGATGCAAACGTTGGCTGTGTGTCGGGAGTTGGTCACAGAACATAACTCTTAATCTTAAAGTTGACTGCAGACATGGCAATGATTCCGAGAGATGGCCGAGTCTCTCATCAGAGAGATGGATGATTCCAGGGCCCTGACGTTGATGGGAGTTTGGGCTGTGTGTGTGCTGCAGCCAGATTCCCCCCATCCCCCCATTAGAGAGGTGACAACATCGCATAAAAACCACGGGCACAGAGAGTGGAAGGGCGGGTACTAGCGGCTGGGAGCCTAGAGAATTGATGTCTCATGGGTGCAGAACGCCGGTTTGGGAAAATTAGAAAGTTGCATGGGTGGATGATGGTGATGGATGCACAACCACGTGAGTGTACTTAAAGCCACTGCACTGCGCACTTAAAACTGAAAATGGCAACTTTTATGTTGTGTGTTCTTGGCCACAATAATAATAAAAAGAGCGTGCCAACTCTGGGCTCCAGCGCAATGAAAACAAAGCAAACAGTGGAGCGTCGCCGGGCGAGCTGCGGACGGCCTGAGCCCAAGGAGGTCCCCCCTGCCAGGGACAGCACCGCGCGCGCACCTCTTCGGCCCCGCGTTCCCGACGCGCACATCCGCACCCCGCCCTGGAACTGCCTCCTGGGCTCCTCAGCGGCTCCGCCGGCGTCGGGAGCATCTCCCGGCCCTCGGATTCTGCCTCCGCAGCCTGGGCGGCCATCGTTGCTGGGAGCTGCGGGTGGCGGCGGAGCCGAACCAACACATCCGCCGGGCCCACCACCCCGGACCCGTCGGGCGCATCCCTGCGCCCGGGTCCCTGCCGGCGCCGGTCCACATGGACGCGCGGGGACCCGAAGCCCCCGGCGGGCGCGCGCTGCGGGACGCGGTGAGTGGGGACCCCCGCGGCCCTCCACCCCTCCCTCCCCGCCCGACCCTCACCGGCACCGCGTCCCTCCCGGGCGGACCCGGCGCGGGCGCTCTGTTCGGGGCGGCAGCACCTCGCCACCCGGGTCGCGGAGACACCAGCCCTGCGCCAGGAGGCCCTCCGCCGAAGAAGAGACAGCCGGCGAGCGGGGGCGGCACTTAAAGGCTGATGAGTTTGTCTTGGTGAAAGAAATCGGTTAGATGCACATACTTAAACCCACATTTTCCTGACAAAGTGAAAAACTTCTGATGCAAGGCGAGGAACTCGGGGTAGAGGGCCGCTTTCGCACACAGATGTGGGCTCAGGCTGGAGATCCGCGTCCATCCTCGTCGTCTCTGAAATGGAGGCATTACACGGGTGTGAGGAGAGAGTTATGTCATAAATGGTACGAGATTTCAATTTGTAAACTATAAGGCAACATAGAACACGGCCAGTAGTAACAGTTGCTGTTTCTGTGTTGCCTTGTAAACAATTTCTGAAACCTAACACCAGCTAATAAATACCCCAAAGTGCAGGGAAGGCAAGATGCCCGCTGTGGCTGTGCTCCGGCCGAGGGTTTCAGCTACTCTTAGGAATTCTTTGAGGAACGCAAGGTTAGTAAGCTTTTCTCCTGTGTTAGCTTCTAGACATTTGATAGTTTTAATGCTTACATTAAGTGTCTGATTGTTTTGAGGTACTCTTCAAGTATGGCGTGAGGTAAGGTTTGGGCCGGCTTGTTTTTCAGCTGTGCATTGGCTGTCAGCGCGCCAGCACTGTTGGTTCACAAGATCTTCCTCACCCCTTGAGTGGGAAGGCCTCAGACCTTATCAGAAATCCACTAACTACACATATGGGTGGTTCTACCCTGCATCAAAAGTAAATGCTTTTCGGTTTTCTCATGGTTCATTTTTTTCAGGCAGAAAATCTATTTAAGGAACTTCAAGAACATTTTCAAGCTCTGGCTGCAACATTAAACCTCAGAAATATCCTTTTCTATCTTATAATAAATTCTGCAATGCTTCTGGAATATTGAGCTGCCATGGAATATCTTTTTGCTGTCTGCTATTGTGGGTAATTGTTGGCCTGGGATTTCCTGGTGTTTACATTTGTCTTTACCTGGCATCCAGATGTGTTAATCATCACTCACAGGTAGTTACTTCCTGCTTGACTGGTAACACAGGGCACTTTGCATGGTAAGGATCAAACCCAGGGACACACACACAGTAGACACGACCCAGTGGGGCTCTTCCAGCAAGCTCTGGATGCATCTGGATAGTCTGCTCAATGGCACCCACACTCCCCCAAGCAAGCAGAACCCTGCGGATGGACCAGGGAGGGTCTCCAACACCGGGTCTGTTGCAGGGTTCTCCTTATGTTGTTTCGTTTTGTAACTTCAGCAGATCACTGTTTGGTAAGACATGAATTCAGAGTTAGGATAGAATGTTTCCTGTTTAAGAAAATCCAGATAAGGGGAAACCTGCCCTAAGACTTGCCCAAGCGAATTCACTTCACTCAGTGAAACTCCTTCCTTAAAAATGTGTGCAAAGTACTTGCAGAGGGAACCACTTACTTGCAAGTTTTGATCCTGTAGGTGATCAGGGAAAAGAGGATTCTTAAACATGATAAAAATTACACAATAGCAAAATTTGTTTTAAACAGAGTTAATTCCCGTTTTATTTACATACTGATTAGAGCTTGGTTAAAACAGTTAAACGTACCAGACAACCTCTTATCCCCAAACTCATGTCCACGCAGAGGGAGCCAAGATTTCAGAACTGGGTGCAGAGTGCAAAGGACACGCTACAAAACCCTGAGGGCCACTGTTCACTTGCACCGACCTTAAGTTCGGTACTTGCTGTCTTTCATGCCCTCATTTTAAATGCACTGCAGGGCATCTTCAAGGTCCCACTGACGCAGTTTGACGTGGAGGTGCCTCTCTCCCCTGTGCTATTCTCCTTGACATTGTACTGGAAGAGATGGGAGGTTGGATTGAGGACCTACAGAAGAACGTAAATGACTTGATGGTGCAAGCTGGGATCGAAAGTTCTGTAGCAGAGCAAATGGTAAGGCCTTATCAGGACACTAATATGTTTGCCTTTTGCATATCTTCTGCATGCTTTCATCTTGAAAATGTTAATCCCATGATTGTTCACTAAGGGAACCACTGCCTCTGCACTACGTGAAAAATCTTCAGGAATAAGAAAAGAATTTACAAATGCTCTTTTCTAAATGGACCAGAAACATTCTTTGTCATAGGTCCTTAAAAGGTACACATTTTAAATGAGAAACTACTGTTTTAAATTGAATTTTCACCCTCATCTCTCAAATTAGTCTTCAATCAAAACACAAGTCATGATGAATGAGAGATTGGGAATTACGACTGGTGGCTTCTGTGTGAGACAGTGTGTGCACGTAACTGAAAAAGACACATGAGGCTCTCACCCCATTTCCTGAGTGGTTCCTGAGGATACCACCCCACCCCCCGCCCCAGGATGCAAACATTTCTTCTCCAGCAGAATTTCACACTTAATCTTTATCATTTAATTTTTTAATTTTTATCTTTATTGAAGTATAATCGATGTACAATATCACATAAGCTCCAGGTGTACAATATAGTGTCACAGTATTTAAAGGTTACACTCTATTTATAGTTATTACTGAATGTTGGCTGTATTCCTGTATTGTACAATACATCCTGGTAGCTTATTTTATACCTAATAGTTTGTTCCTCTTAATCCTCCACCCTCATACTGCCCCTCCCCCTTCCCTCTCCACACTCATAACACTAGTTTGTTCTCTATATCCATAAGTCTGCTTCTTTTTAAAAATATTCATTACTTTGCTGTATTTCTTAGATTCCACATACAAGTGATATCATACAGTATTTCTTTCTCTGTCTGACTTATTTCACTCAGCATCAGAGCCTGCAAGTCCATCCTCATTGCTGCAAGCAGCAAAATTTAATTCTTTTTTTTACGGCTGAGTAGTATTCTGCACACACCTTGTCATCTTTACATAGCCATCTGTGGATGGACACTAGGCTGTTCCTGATTTTAGCTGAACAATTAGATGCCGCTGTTTCCCTGCTTTCCCATTTCCTGGTCAGTCGTCCAGGTCAGCAGGCAGATCGTCCATGCTTATCCTGCTGAATGAATGAGAGTGAGTCCACCTGTCAGTGACTTACCTTTATGTTTCTGTTTCTACCTCCGGTGTTCTGGTCAAAGGATAACTGGAATCTGTATCCTGCACACATGAGCTGCAGTCTTGGGGAGGGCGCCCCACCTCTGTGAACGATTAGCTCTACCCAGGGAGGTCGCAGCAGACAGCCCGCCTGCCCTAGAGCCTCGACCACGCCCTACCCCCAGGGCCAGGTTCCCAGGGCACCTGCTCCAGTGCTGCACATGCTGCCAGGGAGGGGATGCCGGCTGGTAACTCAGTTCCTTCCCATCAGCACCCAGTTGGTTGTTTTAAATGGTTAAGTAGGTTTTAAAATGTCACTATTTTGATGCACTTACAGCCATTATTTAAAGCTGCATGAGAGGTCAGGTATCTTAAAGTCTGCTTAAGGCTGCTGGTGCCTTTTAAATTAACAGACCGGCTTAGGTCTGCTCGGCTCCCTCTGTGCCTGTTGGTTGTGCTGGGTCAGTGCATCCTAACATAGGGCTTGTGCCGGTGGATTTCAGGGGATTCGGCAAAACCCCTAACCTGCGTCGCTGCCATGGGGAGGGGAGTCCATGACCCCAAGATGGTAAAAACTAGGCAGATTTGGCTTCTGTGGCATCTGAGCACCTTCCCCGCGTGTGGGGAGGCAGACGGGCTGCTGTGAGAGGAGAACCTCGCCTTGGTGGCGTGAAGCAACCCCACGGTCTGTTCACCTTCAGCCACGAATCCATCTGACTCCATCCGACTTAACTGAAAATCACCTAACGTTCATGTTTTTGTACCTACTGAACTTTTCCTATACAAAACTCTTCTAGGAATTATAGAAAATTAAGGTACTTTTATTGAAAGCTTTGGATTCCAGTGTATTTAACTGTACAGTAATTGATACATAAAGCAACCACTACTTATTTTTTTCTTACAGACCTGAAGACAGTGGACCAGTCACTTGAAAATGTGAGAAAACGAAAACTGTACTTTTTGAGTAATAATCTACATAATACGATTCTGATTTTTAGTATTTAATTTAAAAATTCATTTTAGTAAAATGAAAGATTAAAAGAACAAAGGCAATGCAATAAGGATGTGATTCAGATCATTAACCACTTAGCAAAGATGGTTGTAAAATGGAAAAGTATTTTTCAATGCATACCTAATACTTATAAATCATGGAAGAAAAGCATACACTATATTAGGTCAATTTTTTTCCTGAATTAAGTTCTTTATAGCTCTTTCTTTAAAATATCATAAGCAGTTTTCTGATAGAAGTTGCTTTTTTAATAACTGCATTCCAATTCAACAACTCCAGTCACAGTTTTGGGGAAGACTCGTTTTAATCTGCCCAGAACAAGCATATTCTGACAGTACATTCTCCAAACCAAACAAAACCAAATCAAAGGAAAACCAAAGAAACAGGTGATGCAGGAGCTCCGTGATGTGTAGGCAGTCACCAAGAAGGCACACAAAGATCACATGTAAGTTTATTTTGTTGGAGATGCTTTCAAACTATTGTCCATTTCAGCTCCCTCTCAGCCGAAGTCAAACAGAGCTACGACCACCTAAAGAGTGAGTCAGTTCTAGGTCTCATTGTAAAAAATAACATTATTCCTGCATGTAACATAAATCAGACGCTTTATACAAAAGTCAAAATAACTCACGATTCTACAGTTTAGAATTAACCACCGTCAACACTTTCTTCTGTGCAGGCGATTTTATATAGTTGGTCATATTGTTTATAATTTATGTTCTCATGTCATGAACACTTCTCCCCATGTGAAAGTTTCATACTTTTTTATGGTTACTAATGTTCTATCGTGTGGCTGAAGTAACTTAACCATCCCTTTAACCATTCCTTGGATTTTGAGGTTATTTCCCAGTTTTGTGCTATTGTACATAATGCCAATAACCTGCTGCTGGGAGGAGATTTAGGAGAGAAACCCAAGGCTGTGATAAGGAAACGACTTAGCTACATGCACTGAAGGGTCATGGTTTCTACAGACTCTCCAGAATTTAAGTACAGGATTTAAGTACATTAGGTACAATCTTAGAAGGAATAAGAAACAGCTCTTACTGTTTATATTTAAAAGAAAGGCTCCAGAAATCATTATTTGACTTTTTGTTGTTGTTGTTGTTAACTAGAAGGACAAAAGATTTTTTCCTTAGGTGTGTAATCTTTCTGAAGCCTTTCTGTTGTGGGTTGGGAGTCCTAACCCCAAGACCTCAGCATGTGCCCTTATTTGGTGATGGGGCTGGTGCAGATGTAACGCTGAGATGAGGTCATGCTGGAGTGGGTGGCCCTCATGCAGTGTGGACATCTGGACAGACGCACATAGGGAGAACACCATGGGAACACCAAGGCCTAGACTGGGGGAAACATCAAACCCAAGGGACACAAAGGGCCGGGGAGGAGAGGAAGCGTCTCATCATAGCCTGAGGACCAGCCCTGCCTACACCTGGACCTGATCCCAACCTCCAGCACTGAGACAACACATCTCCGCCAAGGCACCATCTGTGGCCCTTGATTACGGCGGCCCCAGGAAACTCAGACAGACTCCCACCCACAAGTGTGCAAAGCACAGGGGCCGCAAAAGATGCTCACCTGACCTTCACTCCAACGGCTGAGTCAGTTCTTGACTGCCAGGCTCACTGGCCCAAACATCACGTTTCCTAAGAAATAAATGATTATGACTGTCCCAGCACCATCTGTTTTATTTATTTCAGCTGGATATTTACAGAGAGTTGCTAATACAAAAATACAACGACCAGGTGGACTGAAAGTCAAAGCAATGCCACCCTCACTGCAAACCCTCCAGCGCCGTGAGCACCGCGTGCTTTTCCAAACGCTTCCTCAAAGGCTTAAAGAGTGTAAACACTTCCACGTGAGCACGAGCACACAGCGTCCGTGTGCGGGGCCAGGGCAGCTCAGTATCTGTACTTTGTCGAGTAGTCCTTGGGGGACACAACCAGGCCGCGGCCCTTGCGGGCGCCCCGGTACACCGTCTCGATGATGTCAATCATCTCCTGCTTGTCCTCCATGGCCCAGTTGATCTTGTTGTTGTTGCCGGTGCCCAGGTCGATCATGATGTGCTTGTTCCTGCAGAGGGAGACGCCCGCGCTGTGAAAGCCTGGCCCAAAAAGAATCCCACGAAAAAGCGCCTTGGGTTTTCCACCGTTAGAGCTCCTGCTGCACCTCAGTGAAGACAAGGACATGTGATCTAGAGGGCACAGCATTTAGGAGGAGACAGGAAACAAGCTAAGTGCTATTTAAAGAAATACACAAAGCTCCTTCTGCATTTGACCCACAGGGTAATAGAAGCGTCAAAGCACACAGTTTTAGCCCCTGGGAAAGCCGAACTGTTTTCCTAACTTACCTGAAGAAAGCAATGTATGAGTTTGTTGTGCTGTTCTTATGAGCACTTAGTGTAAATTCTACTAAAACTCCAACTGACTGAAATGAATGATACTTTGTATTTCCATGATTCTTCACAAACTTATCTTTCAAGAGGCTACTTTTTAAGATAAATTTATATGTACACTTTATAAAAATAAAGATATTAACCCATGTTGTACTGGCTGCACTGATTTTTATCAATTTAACGTTTCGCTTCTGCAAGGTTGTACATCTGGCTCCCAGCTGCTGCTCCCTGGGAAGTGCTCCATCCTGAGGTCGAGCTCTGGCCTCCTTTCAGCCAGAAGAGCTTCCAAAGGGCAAATGTGATATTACCCTCCTGCTGCAGGTACACTTCTAGGCATTGTTCCAAGTTCTCACTGGCCCAGAAATCGGTGCACCTGGACCCTCCCACTCGCCTCTCACCACCTGCCACTCCACCCCTCACCTGTCAGTCCCCTCATGTCCTCCCAGGTCCCCCCAAAAGCAAGCTCTTCTGCCCCTGTGCCCCGCCCATGCCTGCCCCCCCTACACGAAGTGGATCCTTCCCCGACTGACTGCCCAGAGAAGAGCCCAGCCTGCAATGCTGGCCTAATGAGGCCCCGAGACAGAACCCACTGAGCCGCCAGATTCTGACCTACAGGCCTTGACTCCTAAGTGGTGGTGTCTAGCCACCAGGTTGTGCACACTGTTACATACCCTGTGCACTCACTCCACCCAGACTGTCCTCACCAGCCGAGAAGCTCCACTTCTGGAGTACGGCCTAATGTCTACACTGCTGTTTACTCACTTTTGTAATAATGATAAACAGTAAGAAAATATGACAAGTAAAAACATCAAATGTGATTTCTTTCCAAATTAAATCTCCACAACAGAATTTCCTTTCACTCATGATGTCACTTAACTTTATTACACAAATATCATCAAGCGTATTTGCATCTCCATCAGACCCCCGTGTGCCTAACCAGCAGCCACTCCACGTTTCCCTGCCATGCAAAGCCTGCAAATCAGGAGTACAAGCTAATTTAAGGCAACGAGGGAAATTCTATTCCTGAAACCAATGACTGACTGACTAGGGTCCACAACAGGATTTTTCGGCTGATACCATAATCTTGCATTTACAAGCAAACTGCTTCAGTACAGGTTTCCCTCTTGGGTATCACAAAAGGACGCTAAGTCACGACACTGATGTCACATTTTAAAAGTGAGTGACTTTAAAACACATTTTCATCAACATTATATTTAGAGGTATCTTACAAGTCAATAAGGATATCTTCCATTTATTTACACTCCACCTAGGTTTTTGGGCAGTTTCAAATTCAAATTCAATTCAAAGGAGTAATTTGTTACTGAGTAAATGCTAAACTGGAATTGTTACTTTGAAAATTATTTAAAAGATAATATCGATTGCCTGGTAATACAAACCATATTATGATAAGACTATAATTAACTTCCTTCTAAATAAAAAAAATCTGAAGCTATTTTGATTACATGAAACCTCCAGATCACCTATTTAATTTAAATAACAACTTTAAGATAAGGGCACATACCTGAAGAAAAACATGACAGTACACGGATCGTATAACTCATACATTTTGTTGAAGTCAGGTACTTCTGTAATATCCACAAGATAAATTACTGCGAAATTTTTAACCTACAAGTAAAAGAGATTGGGAGAAAAAACTAAAATAACATATCAACTTTTTTACTCTGTAAAAACACATTAGAAAACAGAAACGAAAGAATCTGTGTATAACAGGACAATTTCCAAACTAACTCTCCAACGTTTTTTCTCAGCAGAGCTGACATTTGGAAGATAATTCAATACGATCAGGGTCCTAAACTACTGGCCAGTAACACCTCATTCAACATCGTTCGGAATAGCCATTTATGAGAACCCTGCATAAAACGTTCACAGTTAGATTATTCACTCTGAACCAGGAATACTCCATATGGACTTTTCCAACTTGCACTTTCACAAACACTGAGTTACGTGCATTAAATAACTGCTTTAAAACACAGCCTCACCCCTCCATCGTTTAGGTCTGAACACCTGCACATACCAGTGGACCAGCACCCAAGTCGTACTGTGTATAGCACATGTTCTTCCATTTCTTCCCTTAGTTACAAGTTCATCAGAGGACATTTGGAAAACCTAGAAAACTATAAATAAAACAAAACCTCCAATCCCAACACCCAGAGGTTATTGCTAAGAATGACATTTTTACTATATTCTTTCCCATTTGGGGGGGGTGTAAAATCTGTTTATACTGTTTTTTAACAAAATGCAGTTGTACAGTGATATCAGTTATTCACCTATGAACATTATTACCCTTACATTTATATATATACTTCATTAGCTGAATTGATACTAATAAAAATTTTAATCATTTATATTCATGAAAACTCAAAGAAAATAACAGAAGAATGGTAGAGTAGTGGCACTGCCATTTGATGAACTATTACACAGCCATAAAATGTATGTTTGGGCAGTATGCAGTTTATGTAAGAATGCTCATAATTACAGCAAGATACAAAGTGCTGTACTGTGATCACTATACAGTCTTCTAAATGTTCTCTGTTGCTGTCAATGATGAGTAAGAGAACCGTAGCTCACTTAGAAGTGAAACAAACAACTGACACTACAGGGCTTAATTTTTCTTCCCCTCCGTATAAGTTACATCATGATTCTTCAGGCAGTTGTGAAGCCTCCCAAGGCTGAGGCCACATGTGCTGTCTTTACTGATGTGTCCTCAGAGCCCACACAGTACCCAACACACACAAGGCACCAGTAAGTATTTATTGAACGAGTGAATTTTAACAATAAACCTGTATTTCAGAACTCAAAAAATGTACTGTTGTCACTAAAAATGTGTTTGTGGACAGTATGGACTTAATTATATAATCCCAAGTTCAAAGAGACCTGCATTAGGAAATGGGCTGGTCGACATCCTCCTCGGAGGAAGCGCCTGGACAAGGGTGCTCCTGCCCCTGCAGCCAGATGCTTGCAGTGGGGACAGGTCATGACCTCAGCCATGGTTCACCCCATTTGGGAGCACTGCGCACACAGCACCAACCTGCCTTCTTCTAATTCTGGGAACCCTCCCAGCCCCTTTCCTCCTAAAGGGGTGGCATGGATTCTCCTAAAGGGGTGGCGTGGATTCTGCCATGATGCCTTCCACATGGTCTCAACTATTTCTCCTGAGTGTTTCACATCCATTAATGAATCTGCAGTTAACTAAAACCCCTGTGTATTTTTTATATAAAACTGAAACAAGATAGGTGTCTACAATCTTTTCGCTATTTAAAAAATGTTCATTTTGGAAACATAGAAATGGAGTAGAAACACCATTGCTTTGTTTCCAACCCAGTATTTTTTAAAAGCTATATAATTAAAAAGAATATGACAGTCAAATAAAATCAACAGTGTATCAGTGTTTCAAAGTGAAAGTAAACGTTCCCCTTTCCCCAGATCCACGTGCCCTCGTGAGGAAATTTCATACGTTCTGCTTTTCTCCAGCTCTCCCCAGATTGTCAAATAAAGCTCTTAGAAAATCATCTCTAACAGCCAAACAATCTTCCATCCAGTGGAGAGAACGTTCCACTTTAAATTCCAAATCTCCATTTCCGAGCAAACTACGTGGAAGCACCTGCCTCAGGGGGCTGTCATGAGGCCCACACCAGGCATCCGTTTCCAGTCGGTCGTCATGGCTGGCCTGCGTGCTCAAAAGCCAGAGAGTACAGTCATTACCATGTTCTCCTTTCACTGCACATTGTGGTTATTTCCAATTTTGCCATCAATCACAGCAAAAGTCTCAGAGGCCCTAAAACTCTGGCCACTGAAGAGGCATGGTTACTGAGCATAAAGTACGACTACGCTTAATGCTTTGCATACGATGTCAAGCGGCTCTCCGGAAGGATATCAGTTTACTCCTAGCTGAATATTACTCTGAGCTTCTGCATCCACTAATAGGCAAACCTTTTTATCTCTGCTATGTCTACAAAATGACAGTACACTACTTTACTGTGTGGGTCTTTGGAGTTTATTTACCCATTGGAATTTCCTCATTTTTCAAGTTCTTTGCCCATTTACCCGCGGGAGTCTTATTTTTTTAAATGGTACTTTAAACTTACCTGCAGATGTTTATTGCATCTACAATAACATTTGCCTTCTATGTTTGCAGTAATTTTAACTGCTTGTTGGAAAGTATTTTTTTAAACCAAGAACCACATGTACAAATTTCACTTCTATTCTCAAGTTCGATTGTCTAAAATAGTAAATATCCTTTCCAACTCTGCTGCCGCACATTGTACAAGCACGTCGCTTCTTCAGCAAGTCAGCATCCACGCAGCCCAGCGGCCCTCCTGCAGGTCAGTGCAGCGTACAGCATGAGACTGGAGGCCCCACCCCCTGCATGGAGCTCCTCCATCAGCTAAAAACCCACTTGAACTCCTGGAAAAAATATTCTTGACTGTCAATTGGCACCATGTATTTCTGAAGGGTCAATTTTTACATTTTTAGGTAATTCATTTCAAACCCATCAAAAAACTGCATGATAACGTCTCAACTGTTTGCTCGGATTGGCTGTTGGTTTCTATGAGATTCCACATTTGAGCATAAATTTCCGCTGGTTTAACCGACTTTACGTGATCCTGAAGAATGACACCCTGAAGTCATTCCCAATTAGCTCCATGAATACATTTACATTATATACAACTGTATTAGAATGCATTACTGTGAGACAGTATCACTGAGTTTGCTTATTTTGAACTCTATCTGTATGGGCTTTTTAAACACACAGAAATTGAACACCCCACTCGTTCTCACCCACAGTGGGATTCAGGTAACAGTGAACCGCGGCAGAGTGTGTTCCTACAAAATGGCAAGGCAGCTGAGAAGCACACAAAATAGTCTCTTCAAAGCTGTGCACAGGACCAGCCACCAAGCAGGGAACTCTGTTTTTATGATCACTCTATCGAACTCCAGACATCTGTAAAATCTTCAAGCATAACTCTGTTTTCAGTACAGCTCAAAACTGATTGACCGTGAGGTGGGGTTGGTGCTGTCGAAGCATCAAGTCCATGAACCACCTTCTAGGAGAAGCAGTAGAATCAAGTCCAGCCTCAACATTGGAACTTTTACTCACTTTAAAACAGCTGGGGAATCCAAACAGGGCTCGTAACAAGATGAGGAAGATCCCCCACTATCTGCCATTTCTGCAGAGGGAGATTTTTAATAAACAGTTAAGTTGTTCTTGATACTGAAACCTTCAATTTCAAAAATTCCTGTTGAGCAACCCCAAAAAGGGCTTCCAGAATCACAGACCCATATTTTGCCCTTATACTAAGAAGAAAATAAAACATTGTTTTGTAATGTATATCAAGTTTCCATTTTGACTAACTATACTATACTATAGTATTAAAGTTTATTAAAGTAGAAATCCAAGTTTTGGACAAAAGAAAAGGAGTAACTTAAAAGACCAAAGTGAGTCCAATTGAACTGTTCTTACCGACAGGTTCAATACCAAAAAGAGCATGCCTGCTGGTTCGACAGAGATTTGGTCTCTGACGGATACAGAGGTATTCAAAAAGAAGTATTCGGGTAAAAGTCCCTAAAAACTCACATTAACACAAAATCTATCTCCTAGCCGAGAGCATCTTGCTGAGTTTGCTCAGACATGAAGAGCAAACGACCCTCACACCTCCAGCCACCCTAGCCCCATGCTGAGGGCGACAGGGTCTGCACACCACCCGGTGCTGATGCTCCCCCTGCAAGGCAGAATCCAGGACACACACCCTTCGTGGCTCCAGAGTGGACACAGCAGTGATTCACTTGCCAGAACAGAGTTTGTCCACCTGGACACTGCAGCCTAGTCCACGCAGAAACGACTCCCCGACTAGGAGGACCCCCATGTGAGAGCCCCACTCTCCTGAGTTCCACAGGCACCTCCTCAAGCTCCTTCAATAACTTGCTGTCCAAGAGGAAGAGGAGGGAAATGGCCACAATCACAGCACTCCTACTCTGACCCTGACCTTGCGGACAGGATTCTGAAAGTCACACGAGAATTCCACGGGCACTTCTTTAGAAAGCTACCTGGACCTCACCCCAGACCTGTAGAATCAGAACCTCTGAGATGCACCTTGGTAAGGTTCCAAGTGACCCTTCTGCTGACAGACACAGGACGGCCCCCAGCGTTCACAGTGAAACCACCCCCACCTCACTCCGCCTCGCCCGCCAAGTAGGAGACAGTGAAAGCTACTGACGGCAGACCGGACAGCGTTTCCTTTCCTAAACACAAAGCACATCCTTATACCTGCTACTCTTTACTCAAGTTGCTATTTTAATCCAGCCGATATTAACATCTCACATTCCTGCCAAAGAAAAGATGGCTCAGTTTCCTTATTTTTACTCTTCATCAAAATAAATGACCTCTCAAATTAGTATAGGATATTAATAAGTTAAATACCTTATTAACACCCTAATATGTTTGCCTTTTGCCCTAATGCTACAATTGCAAAAATCCAAATCAAAGTTATCTTAAAGTCCCCATGAAGAAATTACATAAAAAGAATTAAGCCCTGGTTATTCAAGTGCCCTCCAGTTGCACTTCACTGTCAGCAAACAAAAGCCACAGACAACGTGGTGTACTAATGTTAAGAGTTGGGAAAACTAGCTCTAACAAGTGCAATTCCACTTCCTCTCAATGTTTCCTGCATTTGAGTCGCTCTAAGATATAAATCAAAGTCACTCATAAAAAGTACGGTGGGGTAAAGAAAAAAAGAAAACCAACCAAAAGAAAAAGGAATAGATTTACTATGCTACCAACATAAATGTTCCGCTTTACGAATACAACAAACAAACATGTACCCGAAGAAAGGATCATCCTTTTAAATTAAGCTACTCAAAGTAAGCTCCAATGCTCCTGCCAGTCTGCAAATGTGTTTTGCTCTTGGCACTACAGAGATAAATTCTGAAAAACATCCTGTCAATAGAAATTACTAACTTATTTAGGGAGAGCGACCATGAACCTCTTAAAAATTTGAAAATCTATGGAAACTTCTCCCAGAAAAAGCCATAAGCTATTCTGACCAATTTCAGGGAGCACGTCCTCACATCTCTGTCCCTTTGTGAACCCTGCACCTTCTCTTTAACTGGTAAACGTGTTGCCTAACAGTCGTTTAAGACTTAAAATCATTTAAGAAGAATGAGTACAGCGCACACGTCTAAATCTCACTGTCAAATGGCAAAGCAAAAGCAATCCAACGTCATGAAAAGACCAAGCGGAGGTCATGACGCGACGTGAAGCGGGGCTGCGCTACCTTTTCAGCTATGCTGTACAAAACCTCGTCCATCTTCATACAAGTAGGGTCCCAGTCGTGTCCAAACCGAATGACGACCACGCGGTCTTCTTCTGAAAGGATGGCCTGATCCACCTGCCATCCATTGTGCAGGTGCGGGAGCATGTACGACATCTTGAGGCCGAAGGGTCTGCGAGCGGGGTGGCGGGAACCCAAGAGTCAGTTCCATCCAGCTCCACTGCAGCGCACCGGCGGGGCCTCACCCTACGGAGACCCCATCCCTCCTGGGCCTCACCCCACGGGGACCCCACCCCTCCCGGGCCTCACCCCACGGGGACCCCACCCGTCCCGGGCCTCACCAGTCGGTGTGCCCGGGAGAGGGGCCAGGCCCGGGTCCACCTTGTCCTCCCGACTCCGCCCCCGCCCCCGGCACGCCCCCGCCCCCGGCCCAGAACCCAGGGCGAAAGGACCCCCGGGCTCCCACACCCGCTGTCCCCTCCTCTCGCCGGGAGCCCTGCACGTACCTCCTCCGCCCACACTGGGCCCTCCCGCGTAGCCGTCCTTCCGGGCGAGGACGCGCGCCGGCGTGTGCGTGCGCGCGTCCGCAGTGCGTGAGCGCCGGCCTGTACGCGCGCGCCGTCGGCAGTGCGTGGGAGGTGGCAGGTGCGTGCGCGCGCCCGGCAGGGGTGGTGGAGTCGGGGCCGCGGCTGGACGTCTGCGGTGCGAGCGGCGGCGGGGCTGCGCCGCTTCAGACCTGCTCCCCGATCGGTGCCCCGGGACCCGGGGTGGGGGTGGGCAGAAGGGTACCGGTAAGACTCAGATGCCCACAAATAGTGTATTGAAATTAGTATTTTTAAACGTGTTTTGTTGTGGTAAAGCTCCGACGTGAACGGTCCAGCTCGGTGCTCGCACGTGGTCGTGCTGCCGCCCGCGCTCCAGGTGGTTCTTCCGTGGGAAGCTTTGTCGAGGTATCGTTCACATACCGTGAAGTGACTCACCCGTTACAGTGAGGTAGTTTCTCACAGAGTCGTGGAACCAACGCCACAGTCCGATTGTAGAAGACTTTCATAGCCCCCAAACCCCCTGCTTATAAGCGTTCAGCCCCGTTTCCCTCCATCCTTTGGCGCTGGCAACCCCCGCCTATGCCAGACACTTTGTGTAAGTCCTCTGTTCCCGACCTCCCACTGAGCATGCTCTTCTCGGGGCTCACCTGCACTGTAGACTCATCAGTACAGTTGACCTGGGACAACGGGGTTTGATCGATGCAGCCACTTACACGGGGACCACGTGGCCTGCAGGTGGTAGAGTCTACAGGAGGGAACGGGAATATGAAGGCCCACTGTAAAATTGTGCGTGGATTTTGAGTGCATGGAGGGTCATTGTTCAAGGATCAACTGTACTTAGTTCCTTTTTATTGGTCACTAATATTCTATTATGTGGATATACTGCATTTTATCTGTCCATCAGTTGACTAACATTAGGGTTGTTTCCACCTTTTGGCTATCATTAATAATGCTGCTATGAACATTTATGTACAAGTTTTTGTATAGATTCAAGTTTTCATTTCTCTTGGGTACATATACAGGTGGAATGGCAGAATCATACGGTAACTGTTTGACATTTTGAGGAATTGCCAAACTGTTTTCAGAAGTAGTACGATTCCGACAGCCATGTAGTGGGGTTGAATTTCTCCACTTCTTTGCCTACACTTATTTGTTGTCTTTTTAAAAAGATATCCTGGTAGGTGTGAAGTGATGTCTTATGATTTTTGACTTGCATTTCCCTAATGGCTAGTGATACAGAGCTTTTAATGTCCTTATTGGCCATTTGGAAAATGTCTGTTCAGTTCCTTGGCCACTTAAAAATGAATTAGTTGTCTTTTTATTTGTGAGTTGTAAGAGTTCTTTATTTTTCTGGATAGAAATCCATCATCAAATACATGATATGAAATATTTCCTCCAGTTTTGTGGACTGACTTCTTATTTTTTATTGATAATCATTTCAGCATAAAACTTTTAAATTTTGATTGAATCCCATGTATCTTTTTCCTTGTGTTGTTTGTGCTTTTGGTGTCATATCTAAGAATCATTGCCTGACTCAGAGTCATGAATATTTACTCCTGTTTTCTTCTAAGGGTTTTATAGTTTTAACTCTTACTTTTAGATCTATGATAATTTCAAGTTAATTTTTGTGTATGGTGTTTGGTAGGTGTCCGACTTTATTCTTTTGTATGTGGTTATCCAGATGCCCCAGCACTACTTATTGGAAAGATTATTCTTTCCTTATCAAATTGCTTTGGCACCCTTGTTGAAAATCAATTGACTTCATTTTCTCCTCTTTTTTGTACATATGTATTTAAAACTGGTTACGTGTTGGATTTATAAGAAAATCAACTGAATTTAAATATAAGCATTTATTTCTGTAGTCTCAACTTTATCCCACTGATCTGTAAGTCTAGCCTTATGTTTATACCACCCTGTCTTGATTAGTAGCTTTGTAGTAAGTTTTGAAATCAGTTAGTCTGAATCCTCTGACTTTGAGTTCAGAAAAGGCTTCCCTATGGATGTGATACTTAAATGGGGACCTGCAAGATGAGTGAGAACTTGGGGAAGAGCTGGGGTCGAGTCCTGGCAGCGTGGGAACAAGTCCAGGGCTAAGAGTGTGGCAGTTTGGGACAATTTGCAGTGGAAATGAGCATATGAGGGGTTTGCAGGATGGACAGGCCGGAAAATGGGGCCTCTGAGGCTGTACTCAGTTAGGATTTCAGACTTCACCACATGCATGAGACAAGCTGCTGAGGCCTTCACGCTGGGGGTTAACAGGTCAGATTTAACCCCTTCGAGCCCCTAGGCTGCCATGGACAGGAGAGGATTGCAGAGGGAGTGTGTAGAGAGAGGGAAGTTGGGAGATTAGCACCAGAGTAAGAAAAGCTGCTGCGTGAGCTCTGCAGAGAGGTCTGGGCTGGAGATGAACACTGGAGAGTTGTTTGGGTCGGTAGTGCCGTTTAGTCTGCTTGAAAGACAATAATAAGACCAGAGGTTTCCCCAGATAATATTTTTGACTAGGTAAGTAAACACAGGGTTGATTTTTAATTTATTTAGGGGAAAAACGAGTAAGTAACAACATAGGTGGTGTATGACTATGAAAAGTTGATGCAGAAAAAATGTGGGGCATGAGAGGATGGCTGTGTCGCACATCTCAGTCGAATCCCTGGGACACACCCCATCAATCGAGGGTCCTTGGCTTCACACAGGAGAGAATTCAAGAGTGAGCCACAGTAGACCAAAGGTGGATTTTGTTCAAAGAAATACACGCTCCATAGACGGAGTGCAGGCTGTCTCAGAAGAAAGAAAGAAGAAAGACCTAGGAGATACACGTTCCATAGGCACAATGCAGGTCATCTTACTCAGAAGGGAGAGCATGGGGTTGGCTAGGAAAAATGAGATCGGTGAGGAATTGTGGGGGTTGTTAGCTTTTATGCGCTTGGTAACTTCATATGCTAACAAGTGGGGGGATTATTCTAGTTACTTTGGGGAAGGGGCTGGGATTCCCAGGAATTGGGCCATCACCCACTTTCTGACTTTGTATGGTCAGCCTTGAAACTGCTGTGGCACCTATGGGAGTGCCATTTAGCAGCTACTGTATTTCAAGAAGCCTATGTTGAAGCTCAAGGCCTACTGGGGGTTGAGTCTTCCACTATCTTGGTGCTAATGGCTGTGTCATTCTTTAATGGCTATGCCCTGCCCCCTTCCCTACTGCCTCAAAATGACTGAATTTGTAACACGTGCACCCAGAACAGAAGAGAGACAAAGTGGGGGAGTGAACCCTTGGGGGGTGACTTAGAGCATGGTGGGGCAGTGCCACCGTCCTACAGGGAGGGCCTGTGTCACCTACCTCCCACCTTCCCAGACAAAAGCAGTCCTGACCTCAGGGTGAGACTTGCTTTTTACCAGGTGCCAGCATGGAGACCCTGCCCACCAGTGTAGTCCCCCACACCTTCCCCCACCCCCTTGACTTAAAACAATAAAACAGCCAATTGTTTTATAAGCAAAATGGGTTTATTCGAGAACAGCAAAAAGTTGCAATGTAGGACATGCCATCTATGGCAAACCACTGGCAAGTCCAGAGAACAGAGGAGAAACTTCAGAGAGGGCAAGGGGGCTTTGGGAGAGTACTGGCTCCCCACAGGCCAGCTGTTGCCTGACGGAGGAATT
The DNA here is from genome assembly GCF_036321535.1 of Camelus dromedarius. NCBI lineage: Eukaryota > Metazoa > Chordata > Mammalia > Artiodactyla > Camelidae > Camelus > Camelus dromedarius. Next base: position 27,707,508 of record NC_087463.1, read on the forward strand.
CCTCCTTCCAATACTGAGTTGATAGTAATGTTGCCAGTGGATGCAACCGGTGTTCCAGGTTCTTGTCCTGTCCCAGAAAGAATTCAGAGACAAGACGTAGCGGTTAAAAAAGTAGAGTGAGGTTTTATTAAAGGATGGATAATACACTCTCAAGGGGAGAGCAGGCAGGCTCAGGTGACGCTGCCCTCAGTTTCTTTGGCAAGGTAGTTACATAGGGTGTAAAAATGAATGGGTGGAATATTCATTGTGGAGGGAAGGGCTTGGGGTCGTATTTCCTGATTATCATCCCAACTCCACTTTCCCAAAGGGAGGAGGGATTTTTGTCCTTTTTTAGTCTGGATCAGAAGTGTCATGGCGTCGGTGCATGATGGGGACTTCTGATCTGCAAGGCTAATTTTATTGAAATGAGGGCATAATGTGCAAAAGGTTACATTTGGACACTGAAAATTCCAGCCTTTTTTTCGCCTTTATTTGTTGGTCTCCAGGCCAAAAGGTGTGGCCGCCTATCAGCCCAAATGTTCCTGCTTTTCTTTCTCTGCCCAAGGGACCCCTGGTGCTTACATGATGTATGGTTTCCAGTATTTGGCTTGTGCCCCTCCTTTCTGCCCAATTCCTGCCATTTGGTCTGTGTCCCCCTTTCTCTGCTCATAACTAGCTATCTGCCTACCTAACAGTAAGGGTGGGCCTCCAGTGGAGGCAGAGGGGGCAGGTGAGACCTTCCCCTTCTGGCCACAGATCCATCTTTTTTTTCTAACCTGTTATTTTTTGAATTATAGTATAGTCGATTTACAATGTCGTGTTAGTTTCTGGTGTACAGCATGGTGACTCAGTTATACATATATACACTCCTCATTCCCTCTTAAATGAGGTTTCTGTTTGTTTTTTTCACCCCCACACTGAGGCTGAGGCTGAGGCCAGCAACCTTCCCCACCACCCAGGTCCCCAAGTCCACCACCCAGCTCGGCTCTGAGAGAGGCTCCGTCCGCAGTCCTGCAGAGCAGCGGGGGGTGGGCCGGCAGGCGGGGCCTGGTCCCGCAGGCGGGGCTCGCAGAGGCTGCTGGGGCTGGGGGCATGGCTGGGGTGTGGCCTGGCAGGGGGCGTGGCCGGCGCCCTTTGACCTCCCGCCTTCCTGGTCAGGTTCGTGCCTGGGAGGCTGGGTCAGGTCCTTAAATCTTGAGTCTTTTTAAAAAGGTCAATGTGTCCCTAGGATGTTGCTTTGTGGGCGGGAGACTGGACCTCTGCCGCGTGGGTGTGACTGACCTCCGGCCTTACCTGGGACTGGTGGGTAGCATCAGAATTCTGAAAGTCATGTGGGCCTGCAGGGCACGATCCTAAAGGATTTAACAAGGAAAGTCCAGTGTTACTATTTATACCTGCCTTGTTGAAGAGAAGACTTAAGGCGGCTTCAGAGACTGCCAGAACCTAAAGGTATTCACTCTTTTTCTAAGCTCCAGGCAGTGGCAGATTAAGCTTTAAATGGATAAGATTCAGGTACCAACAGTAGATTTTATAGTTTATGGTTTAACCTCTTATATGAACGCAATTTTTTTAATTGACACCTGGTGCCTGGAGAAACCTCACATAAAGGGTGTAAACAGTGCAGTTTTCATTAATCCCAAAGCAGCAAACCCATCCTCACGGGCACGCCCTTTGGTGTATCTTTATCTTTTAGGTGGCCTCATGTAGTCATGAGTGCTTAGGTCACTTCCATCAAGTCCAGAATGTCATGCTGAGGGTGATAACTGATCAGAGGGGCTAACCATGGCATCATCTACCTCCTGTAAAGGAGGAATCTTTTTTCCAGGTTGTTTTTTGAGCCTCTTTGGCACAGAATCTGTACAGGGATCTGTAGATGACAGAGGACAAGCAGCTTTGGTTTTATACTCACGAAGAGGCAGAGGGCTACTGTGGGCGGCGAAACTTCAGAAGGTGTTGGAGGACAAGAGGACAGGGTGGCAGGGGGACTTGGCAGGATGATGTGGGAGTGTTGGGCTCACCTGTCAAATATTAAGAGAGGAACTGTCATGAGGAAATAGGATTTTAAGAAGTTTTATTGCATTGTATGAATTCAGCCTCCCTCTTTGGTGTAAGCTTGTTTCTAGACACTTGGGTAAATATCTAAATTGTTGTTCAGATTTAAACGTTAATAACTCCTGTTCGCTGAAAGCTTGCAGTTGGTGCTCCAGGCCCTGCAGGTTCCCTTCTACCGTCAGGGCCGCCGGGCACGGCTGTCTGCCTCCCTCCCCTTGTGCTGGAAGAGAGCGAGTTTCCGAGGGAAGCGCCGCCTGCAGAGCAGCGGGAGGCCAGCGCCAGCTCCTCCTTTGCACCTGGCCCCGCTTTGTCCTCTTTCCTGCCCTCTCCCCACCTTTTTTGTCTCTTTCTCTCTGTCCCCAAAACCAAACATTTGTATTGATTGCATTTGGTTTTTGTTTCTCGTTTTTGCTTTTTAAGTTGAAAATATTTTCTTTACTCCCCACTCCCTTGCCTGCCCTCACTTCTGCGAACTGAATTAGCTCTTGTGTACTTGTGTTATCTCCTCGCTCCTCCTGCCCCGCCGCCTCAGGGCCAGGTCAGGGTCTGCATGCCTCCCTCCTCACCTCACCCTCCTGAGTACTGCACAGGCGTCGGTCTTATTTGCCTTTGAAGGAAGAAGTTGGAAGTTCATTCTCCTTTACTTTTCTTTCTGGGTATCGATTTTACAGGGGCTTTACAAGAAAAAAATCCTGACTTTATAGCCTTGGATCTGTTGAAGGCGATTTCAACAAAGGTAATATGAGTTTTTTTTTTTTTAATTAAGCAATCATTTTGCAAGGAGGAAGCTGACTTTTAATTTATGTTTAGCTTTTCAAATTAAACAGCATGAGGAGAATGCACATAGCATTTGGAAAAGGTACATGTCTGAACTATCACTCTGTTAACAAAAACAGCTGTGAAATTTTTTTTAATTTAAAAATTTTTTATTTATTTTTTTGCCGGGGGAAGTATTTATTTATTTAGTTAGTCTTTCAGTGTAGGTACTGGGGATTAAACCCAGGGCCTTATGCATGCTAAGCGTGCTATCTACCACTTGAGTTATACCCTCCCCCTCAAAAGCTGTAAAATTTTTGATTTTTCCAAATTTCACACGTGGGTTTATCCTCTGACTTGGACAAACTGCCAGTGTCTAATAACACACCCAGTAATACTTTGTGGCATGTTCCTTTGTTGTCAGAATGTTCCCAGCCTAACCATCACGTTAATGCTGTCCATCCATGGACACCTGCAGAGACATGTCCACTGAGCTCTCTTTTCACAGAAATTAGGGGAGGAAAAGGCAATGTGACCTTAGGCTGCAATTATAAAACACTACCTGTTATCACTCAAGCTTCACCAAGAACCCAGGAAGGCTGGGGACCTCTGATCAGCCACAGAGCTGTGCCAGAGCCAAAGTCCTCATCTTTCGACCCTCCCACCACTGAGCACTGGGCTCAGCCCCAGCAGTCCACTGGGCTCAGGCTCCCTTCTCAGGAAGTTGTTGATGGTTGGTCCCCCTTCCTGTCTCAAGCTCCTTTGCTGGATTCTTGGCTGTGACTGGAGATGGTCAGGGTCTATGCCAGAGCAGAAGACAGAGACCAAGGATGGAGTGATCTCCTGAATCTTCCCGGTGCTCCCATCCCTGCTACACCCACTTCTCCCACCTGGGACTCTCCACCCTCTTCACAGTTGGAACAGCCATGACTCACTTGGAGGGTCTTGGATCTTTTCCACATACAACCACGGACAGGAACGGTGTAATCAGTGTGTGTCCTTGCTCTGTAACCAGTATTAAAGCAGTCAGAAATTGAGCCTCCTCTCTGGAAAAATAAACTAAGATCTTATTTGGAATGAAGCTCTTTTAATCTTTTATTCAATGTCCAAAACGTAAACACAAATTGTTTTTTAGCCAATTATGCTCTGAGCTTTGAACATATTTTAAACATTTCCAGCTAAGTTCATGACCCAAAGATAAAATGCATTCATTAGCCTCAACTCTTGAAAAGCAACCGGTTTTCTTTTTGGAGGAAAGCTATAAAATGTTAAAAATATCTTATTTTTAATTTGGAACAAGGAACATAAAACATTATTTAATCATTTGACAGACAATAACAAATGTCTTTTACTTTCACAGTAAAAAATGGTCAGTTTTATTTTAGTGGCTGAAAAGAACAAACATCTGTTATCTCCTAGGTCTTCAAGCCAGGAATCCAGATGTGGCTTCCCTGGGTGGTTCTGGCTCAGGGTCTTAGGAAACTTTAGTTAAGGCATTGGCCAGGGCCACGGTCATTGCAGGGCTCACCAGGCCGTTAGCTGGCCTCTGAGTTTTACTTCTCACTCACTTGGGCCTGGGCACAGGGCTGCACCCCAGCTTGGCACTGGGCTGCCCTAGGAGAGGGGACAGTGGGAGAGGGCAGTGAACTCCCTCGCTCCACTGTGTTCCCTTCACTAGACGCAGACTCCAGGGTGGGGGGGTCACACAAAGGCATGAGGACCTGAGTGGGGCTGGGAGGCTTCCCTCCCCCGCCCCCCTCACACACACACACACACACCCCCGCCGCAGGGCAGAAGTAAGGACCCAGGTGAGGTAGGGAGGAAAGTGGGCACGGTGCCAACATTGGTACCCGCAGAGCTCTGGGTCTGTTGTGTTCAGTTTTTATGGGAATGTATCCAGGAAGTAAAGTGAATTTGCCCTGTTGCCATTTAGAAAATCTAAAGAGTGATAGAATAACGTAGTGGTTATTCTCATGAAGACTCTTTGACAGCAGACACCGCTTTCAACTTTCTGCAGGCCATGGGCGATCAGGACCTACCTGGAGTTTTGGTGTCTGGGTTTAAAGGACCGCATGGTATATGTGAAGATCACGTGAGAGATCTGCAGAAACACTTTCACCTCATCACCATGGAAGAATTTTTGGAGAATAAAACACAACTAGCTCCGAAGATCCGCGCTGTGTTCGTCTGGGGCGGGAGGCCAGCTGTTGACCGGGAGCTCCTGCGTAGCCTGCCCTCCCTGAGGATCGTTGCCAGCGCGGGGGCCGGGCTGGACCACTTGGACCTGGCGCTCATTGCCAGCTCTGGCGTGAAGGTGGCCAGCACACCACATGCTGTTTCCAGCCCCACGGCAGACCTGGGGATGGCCTTGCTGCTGGCTGCAGCCCGGAGAGTAGTGGAAGGTAAGCAGCCATTGGAGATGCTGGTTTTCCGGAGATCAGGTGACATGTTCAATGCCACGCATGATACAATTTTATCTTCTGGCTCTGAGTTCCTCATACTGCCCTGCGGATCGGAGCCACTCTTAGTGGATTATAGCCCCCTCAGTGCCAAGCTCAGTGTCTGGGGCACGTGGCCTCTGTCTGATGCCCTGTTTCTCCCCACCGAGCTCCACTCACTACGCAGCAGTGGGTAACTGTGTGCATGAAGTAACTTCAGCACCACTGTGAAAAGGCCCCTGGGGTGATTCATTGGCCAGTCAGCATGCCACGCTACCAGGGGTGGAGGCCTACAAGCGAGTGGCGGAATCCCACCTCTCCACACACTGGACATCATCGCTGGGAGCATCTCCAGGAAGGCAGCAAAGTGATGCAGCGCTTCACACTGTCCTGACGGAGCCCCGGGGTGAAGCGGCTTGAGGAAGGAGGCAGCGGGAACCAGGCCAGTGCTGTTCCCGCTGCTGCTGGTTCACACTTGCACAGTCACACATGCACACACACACACACAGTCACATGCTCAGACATGCAAACATACACATGCACACACACTCACACATACACAGACACACACACACTGCAAAACCAAATTTTTACCAAAAATCCTCCCTGAATGCGAAAGAAGTTGTTATTTTAAAGCCTTCCACCAGGAGGCTCTGGTTTGTTACATCACTGCCGCGATGTCACAGGGCGGGTTGTGGGGTTTCCGTGTGTGCTGTGCACACTGCCCACTGCCCAATCTGCACCTTTTTAATTTCAGGTCATCAGTTGGCTGTTTCACCAGATACGGAGAAATTTTCTATAAACTGGATGGGTCAGGGAGTGACCGGGGCCACTCTGGGAATTATCGGCATGGGCAGCATCGGCTATAAGATTGCCCAGAGGGCCAGAGCGTTTGAAATGAAGATTTTGTACCACAATAGGAAACGGAGGTAAAATTCAGAAAATGGACTTGAAATTAACGAGCAGCACTTACACCATCCCTGCCTTAAACACGGCTTAGAGGTATTATGCCTCCACTTTTCATACACTTCCCCTGTTCTTTCTCTCCAAAGAGTAGGACTGATGATCAAGGCATTGTGGTTTTTTATGATTACCTTGAAAAAATTTCACCAGAAAGAAAAGAGATTTTTGGCTCACCTACAATTGTGCTTTTTTATTTGTAAAGTGATTTTTTGCTCTTGGGAGATGCTGTCCACACTCTACTACACACAACACACTGAGGTGTCCGCTCCCCCCCCATGGTACTCAGGCTGAGGCCCCCTTCCTCTGGCACTGCCAGCAGCACTCAGCCCAACACCTGGTCCTGTTGATTCCATCCAAACAACGACTCTCAAACCTCCTGTTCTCTCTCACTTCACCGTCGCCACCCATCACGCCTCAGGCCCCGTCCTTCCTCACTTGAAACACACACCCACTCCCAGACTTCCAGCCCCATCTGCAGACCAGCCAGAGGATGGCATGGTTCACAGCCTTTCAGTGGCTTCTGTTGCCGTAGTGTAGATTTCCATTCATGGAGGCGTGGTGAGCTGGGAGGCTGTCTCCCTTACAGTCACTGTGTTTGCTCAGTGGACAGTGGAGAGACTCGGGTAGTTGTCACAGCTCTCAGTGCGAGGAAGGCAGACGCAGCGGCCAGGGCTCTAGGTATGTGATGTGGGCGGGGCATTCACAGCGGCCAGCACATGGCCGTTCCTTGTTCCTCCAGGCCATCCCCTGGCCAAGACATGTTAGGAGAGAATTCATATAGTTTTATATTCCTTATCTGGAGGGCAGTAGTGGCTACCAGGGATACTGTGACCTCCTGGAGCTTGGAATTTCTGTTAAATAATCAGCTTTCTGGTGTGGCCAGAGCAGGAGGTAAGATTGGACCCAGAATAAAGCACACAATCCTGCCAGCACTGGACCCTTGGATCCGTCCTCTCTGTTGAGCAGACGGCACTCCTAGGCCCTCTCCTGTTTCTCTGTTTTTTCTGGAAACTTTGATGTGTTTGCCCACATTCAGCAATACTTGACATCATTGAAAGCATGTCTGACACACAAGTGGGCTTGTAGCAGACCCTGGGGGTTCACAGATGAGCGACAGGAAGCACATGACCTCAGGGGGCTCTCAGACTGGGGTGAAGCCACGCAGATGCTGAGGTCTCACCTTGGAGAACCCAGAGGCGTCCACAGGGTGTCTTGGGTGACCCCTGTCCTCTGGGCCCTCAGAAACTCCTCCTGGGGCAACTTGATGAATTTCTAACTGGAGAATGTGGTTTTTCTTCCTTATTCTCTTAATAGGAAATTGGAGGAGGAGGGAGCTGTTGGGGCCACTTACTGTGCGAGGCTGGATGACCTGCTTCAGTGGTCAGACTTTGTGATGCTGGCTGTGAGCCTGACACCCCAGACCCAGGGGCTGGTTGGGAGGCGGGAGCTGAGTCTGATGAAGCCCAGCGCCACTCTCATCAACATCGGCAGAGGTACCTGCCCCCTGCTGTGTGCTGAGGACCCTGCAGGAGAACCCCCCCCCCAATACCCCTCATCATTTCCAGTCAGCCGTTCCCCCGCATGGCCTGAAGGGTCCACGTAGACTGGGGGGTGTTGAGTTAAAGGGATTTTACTTTCTATTTAGGGATATTTCTGATTTTTATCTCCACATCCTTTTGAACCTCAAGTTAGCAACAGAGGGTAACATTCCACTGTGGCAGGTCTCACATCCAAGTTTGGATGTCTTCTTGTGGGGGGCATCACAGTTTGATCTCCCAGATAATTAAGCAGAATTTATGGGGATGAATTTTCTGAGCCTTCACTTTATTATTTGGTCATTTGACACTGGTGTAGAGCTTTGTGCATGTGTGCAGGAGGCAGTAGGCCCTGTGCTATAACCAGCGTTGGTGGGTTGCTGTGGCATCTATAAGAAGACAGGCAGAGCCCTCGACACACATGGGAGGGTTTGTGCTGACATCAGACATGCAGGCGGTTTGCCTTTGGGGGTCTCGGGCTGGAGCACCTGGCATGACCAACAATAGGTGACAACATCCACCTGTGTCTCTCATCTGTAAAACAAGGAGAGGAATGCTTGCCGTGGGTGCTCCCTGTCCTGCCAGGTGGGCGGCCGCTCACAGCCTGTCAGCTGGAAGGAGGCTCCTCGTAGGTCTCTGCAGGAAGGAGAGTGTCTCCTTCTCAGCTGCTGCTGCTCACCCTGATGTCTTGTATTTGAAATGCAGTTGTGGATCGTGTTTGTGACTGTTCCGGTTTTTAATGTGTATTTAAAACTACACATTCCTTAGCTGGGACCCTTTGGTGGTTTGGGAGGTGGTGCAGTGCAGTGAGAAGGCCCAGGCTGGTGTCAGACAGACCTGGGCTCGGATCCGGGGGAATGTGGTAGGAAAGTGTGACTTTGGGGAGCTTGTAACCTGTGAGCCTCAGTTTTCTTATCTGTAAAATGAGTGTTTCCTTTTCCTGGGTAAGTGGACGATTCAGCAAGACAGTGTCTATGAAGGGCTGAGCCTCTCTGGGCATGTGGCAGGCGCTTGACAGGACAAAGTTCACGTGCTCTGTCAGACTTCTGATGAGATCAGGATGTGTCTGAACAGTAGCTCATGCGACCAGAGCATCCTTCCCGTGGTTCCTACAGAGGAGGTGTCTCATCCATCCAGGTCCGTTAGTGGATCAGGACGCCCTGGTGGAAGCCCTTCAGACCGGGGTCATTAAAGCGGCAGCGCTGGATGTGACGTCCCCCGAACCCCTACCCAGGTAAGGAAGCCGACAGTTGCAGTTCTCCGGCTCCACGGGGCAGGTCTCAGAGTCACATGTTGTGATCGTGCAGGGTCTGGTGTTGTCCAGTTCTGCAGGTGTCAGGCGTCTGCCTCAACACCTCCATGGACAGGGTGCTTGGGGCCCTGGGGCCCAGATCGCAAGGATGGAGGCTGCACAGAACCGTCTTTTTCACGTCCTCCGGTTACCCACTGGCCCCAGTCTGCTCTATGGAGCATCGAAGGCCGACTTTGATCATTCTTCTACAGACCTGCATTATTTTAATCACTACATTTTATCTTGGTCTTTTTTTTTTTTTGAGGCTAAATATCTTCACATCCTTTACTTGTAGCCTGACTGATATCATTTACAGACACCTCATCATTATTACTGTGTTTCAGCACTTAGATTTTCAGGTCCTTTGAAAGTGTGCCCGTGAGACTGGCATCCAGGACCCGTGCTGTGGCTGGAGCCCTGGGGAGAGGGGGACAGAGCCGTGGCCACAGCCTGTATCTAGAGGGTCATTGCACTGTAGCTCATTGAGTTTTTAGTCAGCTAAAACTGGAATTGTTAGTCCCTCAATTGTTTTTAAGTGCATGTGTAGAATTTTACATTTACTTGTATTTAATTTCATTTGCTTGTGTGTTTTGACCCAGTGATCCAGCCTGTTGGGACATCTGGATCCGGCCACTCATTACACCAGCTGTTCTGACCTTTGATTCCCCCAACTTTGATTTCTATCCACTGAGCAAATTACTGTCAGCAGAATGCTTGACATTATAGCCAAATTTACTATCTAAGTGTATCAAGATTGACCATAGAACTTACAGACATTTCTGAGAAAAATAGCAATTTATTCAGAACAGAGTTTCTCATAATGTGGTCTGGAGACCCTTTCAGGGGGTCTGTGAAGTCAAAACTATTTTCTTTCTTTTCATTTTAAAGATCTAATTGGCTTTATTTAATAATTCATGAATCAGGCAGTACTCTAGCAGGTAGAGAGGAACTTACAAGTCAAAACTATTTTCATGATACTGTAAGATGTCACTTATTTCCACTCAAGTTTTGTCACAAGTGCACACTGGAGTCTTCTGGACACCCTGACAGCTAAGGGAATGTGCTCCTGTGCTGTATTAATTTTTTTTAGCATTTCTTATTGATTTATAATCATTTTACAATGTTGTGTCAAATTCCAGTTTTCTAATACAAAAAGTGTTGATAGATATACGAGAGCCACTAATCTACGATGAAAAAATAATCACGATATAAATTAAGAAGCATGACCATTTCTGACAGCCGTCAACTTACTCAGACACCTAGAAGTCATGTGATCACCCCTGTTGCCTTTTACTCACATGTCACAGGGCAAATACCAGGGTCACATCCCGAAGTCTAGTTTATCCTAACAGGTGATGCACTCCCCATGTCCCACATGAAATCATTTCTGTGGCCAAGAGCTTTAGCAATTTTCTCAAGAATAACAATCTTTAGATATCTATATTAATTTCTAATCTCTGTACTTATCAGATATGTTTCAGGTTTCATCTTGGTTTTTCAGGGAGACATTCTGATTCTGCTTACTATGAAAAAAATTATTTAAAAAGTAGGAAATCTAGGGTTATATTAGTCACACTACATAAATATTCTTTGCTTTACAAAAGGATTCACTACAGATTATTTTCAAAAGAAGAAGTTTATTTGCCAATAGTGCCAGGAGTCCCCAAGATCACCTTCAGGCATAATGGTTTGCTAGAAAGGTGTGCAGAACTCAGAAAAGTTTTCATACTCACAATTAGCTTATTACGTGAAAAGACATAGTTTAAAATCAGCAAAAGCAGAAAACTGATAGGGTGGTGTACAGGAGAACCAGGCCTGAACTTCCAGGTGTCCTCCCAGTGGAGCTGCGTGGGCAGCACTTACTGCCTCCAGCAATGATGAGTGACAACACATGTGATGTATCTCCAACCAGGGACACTCACCCGAGCCTTGGGAGCAAGGGTCAGGTATGCAGGCATGGAGTGCCCACATTTCTGACACTGGCTTCTTAGTCTCTAGCTGCTGCAGAGGTCAAACTGGCTACAGGTTGACCTAGAGCCTAGGCAAACCAAAACAGGCATTCACCACAAATTACACTGTAGTGTAAACTACCCAGCTCTGCCCAAGGCCCCAGGTATAAGAAGACACTCTTATCAGGCAGTATGTCTCCAGGGCTCCCAGGTTATCTCCCAGAGGCCAAAGGCCAGCCTTATCTTGGAATGTGCAGGGTTCTAGAGCTCTAAGCCTGCCTGTAAATTAATTATTTACTACACAGGCCACCCCCTGGCCCTGGGCCTAGGCTGTCTTATGGCAAAATGATCATATTTCTTGGAACACCTACATTTACTACAGTATTTTTGTGACAGATGCAGCAATAATATCAGTATGCCTGACATTCAGAGCAGCCAATGTGGAGCAGGGATAGATTTAAAGAAACAACTAAACCATTGTGTTTTTGCACTAGTTTGATTGTTCCCCACACCCCTTGATATACTACTATTTGTACCTTATGATGAACTTGTGTAGCACTATTTAGTATATAAATTCGCTATTTAGCTAAATCCAGTTTTCCCTCAGGCCAGTCATTTCCCATTGGTTTAACATCCCAAGGAGGCTTTAACTCAGTCTCTCAGCACCACTGATCTTCAACATCAGTATTATCATATGCTGTACTTACAGGAGGCGTCTTACGAACAATTCCAGCATTGCACCGTATTGCAGCAAGGTCATGGCACAATTCGGTTTCATCACATGACAAATCAGTAGCAGTTACAGAAGTATTTGCTATGCCTTCTCAACAGAACTGTATCTAGCCTGTGTACCAGATGACATTACGGCCAGGTGTTGGTACAACTGGCCATGATTCAGCTCCTTTTGGGTTCCGAGTCAGGACAAAGCCAGTCACCCTGTCTCAGTTCACACACTTGTACTGAGACTGGTTTCCATCACATGCTGTTATAAAGTGGGTCCCACCTCCTTCATGTGGGGAGGACAAGTGTTGTTCAGAACAGTTCCTATCCCTAATTGTGCCCCAGGATGTGTCTTATTTCAGTCATTCCTGGAGGTGAGGGCAGGTGTAGTGCATTGATAGGAATTACAGGTGCCTCCAGAGAGCTTCCATAGGCTTGGGGGTCGTCCACAAGATTCCCAAAGGTGTGTCCCTTGAGCCTCAGTAGCTAGGTTGGAGGATGGCTGCTGCATGGCTACTTTGGCTTCTGTCTGTATTAAAATGCTAAAGAGCCCTCTTGGGCCAGGTGACAGCACTTCCCCAACCCTGGGTTTCAGTATCATCCGTCATTCTGAGTCTGCCACTTCACTGAAACTTCATTATCTTTCCAGGCTGACTCCCATCCTTGGCCTTCTTCCTGGACGGGATCTCCCTCTAATCTGCCAACTCTAATTAATCAGTCTTTTCCCTCTGAAGGCCACTCCCATTAAAGGCATATTCAGCTTGTCCCATGGGGCCTGTCTCCCCGAGGCCCTTTTGTCTTGTGGGTCAGTGTCGTTTAGTCCAGCAGGCATGTTATGCCACTGTGTACTAATGGCCTGGGTGCAGTTAGGGTATGTGTTTTACACCCAGAAATGTTGGGTCACCTGTACCAGGGTCAGATAAGCAGTGGTCACACCTAGGTGTAATCTAGACTTCGCTACAAGACCTTCACCATCCCAGGGTAGGGGTATGAAACCAGAATATGAAATTAAAGAGGCCAAACGATTCTGAATAGTCTTCCCAAATAATCTGCGTTTCAGAGATCACCCTTTGCTCAAGTTGAAGAACGTCACTCTGACACCTCACATTGGAAGTGCAACTCATCAAGCCAGACGACAGATGATGGAGAGTCTGGTTGAAAGCATCCTGGCTTCTCTCAATGGCCTTCCTATTCCTAATGAAGTGCTACTTGAATGATTTTTGTGGGCTGAGAAGTCAGTGGGCTGAAAACATGGCAGAATAAATGGGAAAAGAACATGTACTTTATATATATTAGAGTCCCTTATATAGATTGGATTAATACTATTTCGATGAAAACCTTGAGGAATAGTAATAATTGTTACCACTTGTTGAGAGATTGCTAAATGCTTTCCTTCTTTTCATCCTCAAGGCAGCTGTATGAAGGAAGTTCTATTGTTATTCACGATGAAACTGAGCACAGAGAATTACTTCTGTAGAGCCCAAAAGTCTGCAAATACTTGATTCTGGATTAAAACCCTGTGGATTTTCCAGTGAGCTATGTTGCTATAAATCCTGTTAAATTCCGATCTTTTACTGGATTACATAGTCCGCTAGTACCCTAATCACTATTTGTTTCTATCATTAAAAAAAAAAAAAAAAGATTTTTGTGCACCTTCGATGTGCCAAGCCCTGTTCTAAGAGCTGGGGCTGCTACAGGAAAAAAGTCCCCACCCTCAAGGGGTTTACTTCCTACTGGGGAGAAGGCCGAACACGGCCAGGAGCTGTGTGCGCCAGTGCGGGATAGAAGAGGGTTCGGGGGTGCGCACGCCTCCTTTCTGGAGTAGTTTCGAAGCCGCTGTCTTTCCCCAGGTGGCCCGGTGAGGAAGTGAGCAAACGAACTGGCAGTGCAGACAGAAAAACCCGAGTCCCTCCCAGTCGTGCAGGCAGCAGGGGCTCTGCTCCAGGACACCCACCTTTCACATAAACTGCCCGGTTTAGACCTCTCACCCCTTGCTTTCTTCATCTGATATTTTGTAGTTAGGGAGCTGCAGCGCACGCTTCTCTCCTAGCTTCGTACGTTAGCGTAAACTGTGTTCCTCGCTCTGCAATCGCCACATCTAGGGGGTGCGTGCGCTTCACCACCGAGTCCCACACACCTTGCGCCCCCTAGCCCCTGGCTGAGCCCGGCTAGCTCTGGGAGAGCGACGGAGGCGTGGCCCGCCCGCCCAAACGCCATCAGGCCCCGCCCTCAGTACGTCACCAGGCTCGTCTCACTTGCCTGGCCCCGCCCACAGGCGTCCGATTCCGAGCCATCGGCCCCGCCTATCCCCCCACGTGTTGCGTGTCGCCCGGCCCCGCTCCGGCCTTTCCCGCACATCGCTCCGCCCCGCCGCTTCACGTCTCGCCTACCAGTCCTCTAGGCACTGGTCCTCTCGTCCGTCCCGTAGACCCCTGTGTCTCCCCGCGTGCACGTCGCCTCAAGTCCCATCGTGTCGCCCCGCCCCCAACCGTCCCACCTCGATCTCCCACTAACGTTGCTCCGCCCACGTCGCCCCGTCGCATGTCCCCCCCGCGCCACGTCGGTACGCTAACATCGCCCCGCCCCCGTCGCTCCACGTCGGCCGCCCCCACGTCACGTCGCCCCGCGGACGCCTCCCGCTAATGTCCGGTCGCTGGTCGCTGGCGGACATGTGGCCGGTTCTCCAAGAACTGTTGAGGGTCCACGCGGGGCTCGTTTTGGGCGGCGCCCGAGGCTTGCATAGCTCGCCGGTCTCCTGCCGCAAGAACCTGCTCAAGAAATTTGCTTCCAAGACCAAGTAATGCTCCCTGAGTGGGGGTTGGGGGCGCCGGGGTGGAGGCTCCGTGGGACAGGTTGCTGCGCGGGACGGGGTGCCCCGGAGTTGGGGGCTGCGGGGGCGGGGGGGGTTCCCTGGGACCGGGTAGCTCCACGGGACTGGGGGCCCCGAGGCAGGGGCTGCGCGGGGCGGGGATGCTCCCCGGGGCGAGGGCTGTGCGGGACGAGGGGCAGCGCGGGGCAGGTACTCCGCCTGGGCGTTACCCTGGAGCTCAAGCTTCCAGCCGAGTCCGTAAGGGCAGTCTTTGCCTGTTAGATTAATGGTTGTTGAAAGATTACCTGTAATTCCACCCGTCACGTCAACGTTTGCCGTTTTTTCCACCCAGCCGTTTTTCTGTTTTTTCATCCAGTTGTGATGTTAAAGTTTTAAGTGTTAAGTGTCCTAAAAGTTGTCATCATGTCCTAAACGGATATCGTGAACGTGTGAAGCAAAGTGCTGTGTACATTTGTAGTCCACCCTGGGTCCGAGGTTCCACAACCTCAGATTCAGCCAACCTTGGATTGAAACTATTTGGAAAACATTCCAGGAAGGTCTAAAAAGCAAAACCTGAATTTATGCTAGCAGCTACTTACATAGCATTTAGATTTTAAAGTGTACCAGAGGATGTGTGTAGATCATATGCAAACACTGTATGCCTCAGGTGTCCTCACATCTTGGTATCTGTGGGATTGGAACCAATTCCCTGCAGATACGGAGGGGAGACTGTATGTTGATTCTTGTTACTTAGAAGGGTTTCTAAGGAGAGTAGTTCTCATCAAGTAAAGAGAGAAAGAAGGGAAATATGTAAAGTGTTTCTTTGTATATTAACGTTTTCTATTTGGGGTTAACTTGAAGAGTAAAGAAGGCATGTCAGGATAGGTTTTTTAATGATGAGAGAAAAGTATAGTGAAATAAGTTGATTTCCATATCATTGTTAGTTCTATTGTAGGTATGTTTTTAATAGACCTTTTAAAAATAGTTTTAGATTTACCGAAAGATTAGCAAGACAGTACCGAGTTCCCATTAACTACACTCAGTTTCCCCGATGTTAGCATCTTAGGTTAGTGTGGCGTGTTTGTTACAATTGCTGAATGGATATTGATACCTTATTATTAATTAAAGTCCGTGCTTTATTTATGTTTACTTAGTCTTGCCCTCATGTCCTTTTCTGTTCCAGGATCCCATCCGGGGACCACATTACATTTAGTTGTCATCTTTTTAGGTTCCTCTTGACTATGGCAGTTTCTCAGATTGTCCCTGTTTTTGATGACCATGACAGCTTGAGGGGTACTGGTTAGCTATTTTGTAGGTTGCCCCTGTGTTGGGATTTGTGTGATTATATTGCGGTCTTGGTTTTGGGGAGGAAGTCCACCCCTGTGAAGTGCCGTTTTTGTCTTATATCCAAGGGGCATGCTGTCAACATGGCTTTTCAGTCTTGGTGTCAGTCTTAATCACTGTCTGAGGTCATCTGTGTCTCAGGTTTATCCACTGTAAAGTCCCCCTTCCCCATTCCATTCTGTCTTCTTTGCAGGGGAAGTCACCATATGCAGCCCACACCTAGGGAGTGGGGAGTTATATTTATGAATTACCTGGAATTCTGCATGGGAGATGTGTCTTTTCTCCATTTATTAATTAATTCCTATCAGTGTGGACTCCTGGTTATAATTTTGCTCAGATTGTTCCAGCTTTGGCCACTGGGAGCACTTTCAGATGGCTCCTCTGTCCCTTTGACACACCTCATCACTATGGAGTTTTGAAGTGGTTTTTAAATTGAAATGCTCTTCAGCACTGCCTTGCTTTCTGGCACTACAGCATGCCTTAGCCTTGAATCAGCCATTTCTCCAAGGAACTCTTGTTCCTTTGATTGGAAAGTGACATTAGAAACCACAATCTGAGAGCTTCTGTCATTGCTGCTGGTGTCTGTCTGTTTCGGAGGCCCTTTCAGCTGACCAGGCACAGAAGCGTGTTGACGCTGGTTTCTGTGTGTGCTTATCCGTACACACTCAACCTGTCACCACTGCAGCTGTGAAGCCACTAGGCTTCGTCTCTCACCCACTGGCACACGGGCCATCCTCCCTTCCTGCCCTGGCTTGTCTGCACAGAGAGGAGCCTGGCTCCCCACTTGCCCTCTGTTGCATGGTTGTTCCATCCCAGTGTTGACGTGTGGTGGTGTCGGTCCCTATACCCCGGGAAATGGCTTTATCAAGTAGAGGGCAGTTTGGTAGCTGTATTTTTAAGATTCTCCTTCTCTCCCTTTGGGAGTAGAAGTAGACCTTAGTCAAAATTACGAGCTTGAATTAAGACTCTCTTCTGTCTCTCTCCCACAACCTGTGCTGTCTGGACATCTGAATCTTTTAGACCCCCAGTAACACCATTTCTATGTCCAGGTTGAGCTCCTTAGAAACAGTTATGTTATGACAACCTCGAGTTAGCTTTTGTAACTTTTTCTTACTTGATCTGCCATCATTGTTCAGCGTCACTCTCACTTTCTCCCCCTAGGAAGAAGTTCTGGTATGAAGGTCCTTCCCTGGGCTCTCACTTGGTACGTACACAGAAGCAGCCACAGGCCTTTAGAGCCTTGATGGGCTTGAGGCTCCAAGAGTCGGCCACACCTGGCCTGGCCAGCCTTCCACTTCAGGACTGGGGGGCACAGGGTCTGTGGGTGGGACTGGATGCACTAGTAACATGGAATTTTTATCTTTAAGAAAAATTACAGTCAGGCTTCCCAGAATGTCACATGTATCATCAAACCCTAACGTGGTGATGTTCATTCAGCTTTCGCTGTGGTGTGTGTACAGTACGTGTGAATGTGTGGGTACATAGACGCAGCTTGTTTTGTTGCGTCTCCCAGAAGCTCTGGTTTTTATAAATTGAAGCTTGATGGCTGCCCTGCATTGGCAGGTAATGGTTAGTATTTTTTAGCAATAAAGTATTTTTTAAAATTATTATTATTTTTTAATGGAGGTACTGGGGATTGAACCCAGGACCTCATGCATGCTAAGCACACACTCTAATGCTGACCTGTACCCTCCCCCCCCAGGAATATAGTATTTTTAATTAAGGTATATACATTGTTTTTTAGATGTATTTCTATTGCATGTGTAATAGACTACAGTATAGGGTAACCACAGGGTGACCATAGCTTTTATGTACATTGAGAAACCAAAAAATTCATGTGACTCACTTGATTGCAGTGTTTGCTTTATTATAGTGGTCTGAAAGTGAACCTGCAGTGTCTCTAATGCTTGGTCTTTCTGTCTGCTTTTCTGCTTCTTGGAGACTTACAAGCCATCCCAGCTGGAATCCCTAGTGAAGAGCACCTCCAAGAGAGCCAGGAAGGAAGATCACATGCGCCTGAGGGCCCTGAACGGCCTCCTCCACAAAGCGCTGACGGGGTTTCTGTGTACCCCTGAAGTGAGCCAGGAGGTCTGCGACCTGAATGTGGAGCTCTCCAAGGTAGCCCGCTGGGGCCAGAGAGGACGGACAGCCTTGCTGAGGCCTCGGTCACAGTCCTTTGTGTCACCTAAAAGCAGAAAGGATGCTGGGTGTGGCCATTTAGGTCCTGAGGAGAGGAGGGTGCACTTGGGATGCCAGAGCAGAGGTCTCGCTGTGCACAGCGGTTGGGGGGGGGGGTGATGAGGTGGTGGGGGGGTTCCTTGCCCAGACAGCACCCAGAGCACCAGAGCCGTGAGTGCCAAAATAGGGCGTCCGAAGTCTTGGGGGTCAGATGGGCGGTGGACATGTCTGCCCTTGCCTCGTGTGAAGACAGAGGCGGCAGCTTCTGCTGCTGCTACCCCCAGAGTGGGAGCAGCCGAGGTTGAGGCATTTCTGTGAGCGGGGCTGGGGTCTGGTTGGGAGCTGCTTTCTTCACCATGCAAGCTTGGGCAGCAGGTGGCCTGTGGCTCTTGCGCTGGGTCACTAGCCCTGGCGGTGGGTGCCCAAAGCCACAACAGCCCAGGAGTTAGTGTTTCTCTGCGGACCTGTGCCCGGAAAGCCCACGTGAGTGGAGAGTGATACGGGTGGGGTTGGGGCTCAGGTCTCTCTGACTGCAGACTTCTCCGCCTGCCGAGTGTCCTGGAAGGCCAGTCTCTCTGCAGCTCAGAATGCACACACAGAGGCCGTGCTGCAGAGGAGCGCTGCACACATGAGGTGAGGCCTCCACTTGACCCTGACCCTCAGCCTGTTTGTCCAGTATTTCTGCCTTTAAGGAAAATTTGGGGAGCGTTTTCTTGGATTTCAGAGCAGAATTTACATTTTTCTGTCGGCCATAATCTAGGTCAGCAGTTCTCAGGGTTTGGTCCTGGGTCCCACGTCCTTTGTGCGGGGAGGTTGTGAGTTAAAGTTCTTATGGTGAGGTGTTGTCTTCTGTTTGCACTGAAGCCACAGGGGCGGGGCGGGCTGTGTCAGATGTCCTGGTGGTCGTTGTAGCTTCAGCCATGTGCTCTCAGTAAAAAGCTGTCAGCTTTGTTTAAGAACATCCTTGATGAATAAGCAGAAGTTACTAATTTTACTAAGTCTCGACCCTTGGGCACATCTATTTATTATTCTGTGTGGTGGGAAGTATACATGAAACTGATGATTGTCTTGGAAAAACACTGCAGTTGTGGATCGTGAACCAAAATGGACACTTCTTCACTTGAAAGAACAAGTGAAATGACCACCGTTACTCAGATGTGGGATTTGACATTTTCTCCAAAATTAGCAAAAAACCTGTCACGTCAGGGAAACCAACTGACCATGTTTGTTGCCAGTGATAAAATTCAAGCTTTCAATGAACATCAGGGTTTTGGAAAACGTGTATCCAGCACCGTGAATTTGACAGTCTTGCGGCAGAGAAGACCTCTTTGATGCGGGTGGTGGTGATGTAACATTTGGCTTCATTCTGAGAATCTGTGTGACTTGGTGAGGTTACAGAGTCATGCACGGGGAGAGGGCGGCTCAAAGGGAAGCCGACCAGTGGGTTCCAGTGTGCAGAGAGTGACATGTTCAGTGATCTGCCTGCAGATCTCACTTTGCTGCTGACTTTTAATAAATGACTATTTGTTGGGTTTTTGTGTAGCGTCAAAAATCCACACTTTTCTCAAGGGCTGTTCATATGCCCCCTTTTCAGTTACAGGTCTATGTGAGGCCCGATCTTCTTATGTTTTAAACAAAGTGATAGATCAGATTACACGCAGACAGAGATAAGAACCCAGCTGTCTTTGTTATGCTGGGTGTTGAAGAAGTTTGGAACTACATAAGCAGTGCGACTCTGCTTAGTTTTAAAATAATGTAGTGGTTATTTTTTACTGATTACTCAGTATCTGTGAACATGTAGTGGGTTTGTTATTTTAAGTGAATTAATATGTATGTATTTTTTAAATTCTCAGCTGTAACTTTTAGTGCAGTAGATATTGATGGATAGAACCCACATAAACAGAAGGTCTTTGTTGTTCTCAGTCACTTTTAAGAGTGTAAAGGCAGTCCTAAGACCAAGAATTTTGAGAACCACCGAGCTGGGTGATATTAAAGAGGTTACTTGGTTTTCTTGTCAGTCTTTAAAATGCAGAGACCCAACTGACGAGCGCTCACGTTGGGTTCCCCCTTCCCACCTCCCTCCGTTCTGTCCCTCCTTGGCCTCCCTGTCGCCATCCTTCCCTTTGGAAGGGACAGGTGTGGCATTTTCATAAGCCATCTCCTTCCCCACCTGCTGGCGATCACTGACACCATCACACTAACCCTGAGTCTCTAAAGTTGTATATTGAAGAATGGGCAATTAATTTCATTTTTGACATTTAACAGAAATAAAATGAGAGATTTCCAACAGGTATTGAGGTGACAGTATTGTTTTCTGATCAGTTTTTAGATAGTCAGAAAATTCAGTTGAACAGAATGTCCCTTTCCCAACTCTTTTTCTCCCCAAGGTTTAGTGTAAAGGTTTTTCCATAACTTTGCACCAAGGTCCGCTGTCACTGAGCAGACATGCCACGTGTCACAGCAGTCTTTTCACTGGATACCTCTGGCACCTGAACTTGCATGTACTGCATGACTGAAGGACACAAAGTTCATTTCTGCATCTGGCACCTGGGTAGTTGAGGACTGTCAGTCACACTTGACTGGTGAGTGTCCTCTGAACAGAGGGACGGAGCCCTGGCTTGTTGCTGGTGCCCGGACCACGGAGTCCACGGCCATGTTATGCTCAAGGGTGTGTCCAGATTCGGATAAGACTACTTACAAGGATTTGGTGATACATTTTTGTATCCCCTTCATAACATGGCATTGGCTAAAGAAGACTTTCTGATGTGATGAGCAGATCTCATGCCTCCTTGTGAGGTGACGTTTCTGTCACTGTCACCCTCCACTGAGTGTCACCTGTGACCTCTGTCTCCCCAGGCATCTTGTGATGTCCCAGCAGATCCTGAGGAACATGCCGCCGATTGTGTTTGTTCAGGACAAAAAATACGCAGCAGTAGCCGAGGTGAGCTTTCACATTATGACCTTTTTATGATGTAAACTTTCACATGAGTAAGATTTTAAATTTAATTTCTGAATATTCAAAAGATGATGTACACAGTGTTTGCAGGTAACACTCGGCAGGGTGCAAATGAAGAGTTAGGCTCCCTTGCCCTGTTCTTTGCCTGATTCCCTGGTAACCACTTCTGTGGCTTTAATTTTTGAGGGCTTGTCAGTAGAGCCCTAACGAGTGAACCAGCCCTCAGTCTCTCCTGTGCTTGCCTGCTCCTCCCACCTCCCGGGTTTCCCCCTGTCTGTGGCTGCTTCACACCGACAAGGCTGACACTTACCTTCTGTCCTGTAGCTGCAATTGTCATGATTATGTTCCTTGTTTTAGCTGTAGGTTAATTACAAAAGTTAAAACCTGTTAAAAAATATGTATTTTTTAATCTAGGTGATGGTTACTTGGTGGTTATTAAGGTATGTTATACCTTTAAAAATTGTACTGAAAACCCAGAAAGTGGCGTTTACAAGATTATGATGAGGGGGCTGTTATTCACTGTAGGACTAGGTAGTCTTTAGCTCCACAGAGGGGAAAGAATCTAATTACATTGTTGTCTTTTGTCATTTATTATACAAGCAATACCAAAAACATTATGCAGATAATAACATTTGTAGGTGTCTGGTTTTCCTTGCTAGAACGGGGAACAGAGGGGTGACAGTACACTGGTGCTTTCCAGTTCAGGTGGAGTTTAGGTCAGGCATGTGCCGTGCGGGTACTCGGCATGGAATTCACCGTGAGCATATGGGGTAGCTGGCAGATGGAGTCCCATCTGTCCAGCAGTGCGCCCTCTGGTTTCACTGTGCTGTGACTTGTCCCTGTCTCTGTAGAGGAAGAATTAATAGCCGAAAGTTCCTGCCTGGCTCTGTGGGTTTGGGTGGCTCTCTCTCTGGAGATCATGCCATTGGAAGCTCCCTCAGGCCCACCCGGCGTCTGCCCTGCCACGTAGTCAGGGTCAGCACCGTACTGAATAATCACAGGGAGTTGTGACGGTACTTTCAGCTTACTTTGCAGCCTCAGGATAGTCTTCAGGTCAGGTGACTGGACATGGGAAGCAGGAGCAGTAATAAGCTCTGTCCAGACTGAGCCCTGAGTAACTCAGCAATGTTGATGTTACCGCCAGTAAACACTCAGGGTTGCCGTTCTGGGATTCAGACTTGCATCTTCTCGACGACTAGTGACGCCGGGCGTCTTCCTTGTGCCCATGGTTGGTCCCTCTTTTGTGGCCAGTTCAGACCTTTGCCCGTTTTTTATAAGGTTTGCTTATCATCGAGCCATGCAGGTTCATTCCGTGCCTGGTACAGGGCCCTTGGCAAAATATGCGTTGTGAATAGTTTCTGTGGACTGGTTTTTCTCTGCTTCTGCTGCTTTTCACCTTTGTAGTTTTTTTTGGTACCTCAGTGGTTGGTGATGATGCTTCAGTTGCTGGGAGCGACGGGTCCTGTTTCTGGTCCAGGCTCTCCTGGGCTTGCAGAGAAGTGGCCCCTGCTGCGACATTGGGTCTCAGTGCACAGCCGGGCAGGACGATCCGCAGGCAGTCAGTACAGGCAGGTGGGGGTGGAGAGGCCTGTGGTGGCCCCGCTAAGGAGCAGCAGTCATTTCCAGCCTGGGTCCATCAGCCACCGTGGAGCTGGATTCACACGCCAGACTTTGTGACTCTCATGTTGCCATGCTGGGAGGCTTTTTAACCCAGACAAATTCTGTGGCAAAATTAAAGCATCTTACTAACGAGTAAGTGCTAGTAATTCAACTAATATTTAACTGGTTTCTTTGTAAGTTTGAAGTTTGACATTTACAAGTTTTAAGGGTAGTTTTCAAAAAGCCTCAATTCATTATCAGAGCAAATGTGATTAAGGTGACAGGTGTTGGAGCATCAGTGGAAGGACCCATGTGAAGCAGGGTGAGGCCTGCAGTCGCTGGCACAGGTGGCATGATGCCCGTGCTCACTGGCCCCAGGCTTGGACGTAGGTGTGGAGAGGCATGACTTGCCAGATTACCCTCTGTTCCTTTTCAGGTTGATCGGTTACTGGCAGTTGCTGATTTTGGACCCCGTGATGAAAAAGAAGAGTTGGTGCAAGATGACTTTAGGTAACACATGTGGATTTATGTTTCTGATTCTCTCGGACAGACACCCAGGTGTGGGATTGCTGGTTGGGGTGGGGGCCGCACTGTGCCCTTGGGTCTTGCCCTGGAGCCCCGCCGGTGCTGGCATCAGCAGGCCCCAGTGGCAGCCTGGTGGCACACCCAGCACCCCAGGAGGCTGTCGGGTGGCCTCAGTGGGCCTCCCAGCAGGGCTGAGCCTTGACTTCCAAGTGCTGGCCGTAGCTGCTCACCCTCGCCGTCCACTCGGCATGCTTGTCTTGGGCGCCTGCTGGGAGCCGGGCCGCGTCCTCACCACTGGGCACCTCTGTGAGCACATGGCAGAGTCTCTGAAACCTGTTTTCTGCTTGGAAGTAGCAAACATCAGCGTCGGCCTCTCAGACGATGACGTGAGGATCTGGGGCATGTGTGTAAGGGCCTACTCCCGCAGAGGGAACAGCTGTGGCGGGTTCTTGGCCTGTGTTCCATCAGGGCCTCAGGGAGGACCCACAGGAGCCGGCCTGCCTGGTACCTCTGAGCTGGAGCAAAGGCACTGGTCAGTGGGAAGGGGCAGGTGGAGACCCCTCCCGGAGCAGAGTTAGAGGACTCAGAGGTATGATGCGGCCAGGTTTGGGTTTTAAAAGGATTGCTCTGGTTTTGCTCTCAGAATAGCCTCTAACTCATCAAGTAGCCTGTGTGATGGATCTAAAAGACCCCACCCATACCTCTGTTTAACTGGCCTGGTGCACTGGCCACATTCCAGTGGGAAAAAAGGACAGTGTGTTTAATGACAGCACAGAACGGCTGCACTGGAAGTCTGCTGGCGAGTGGTTCTAGACTGCAGCACCCAGCCAAGCCAGCTCGTCCATCTCCCCAGTCTCCCTGGACAGATGTTGGGGTGTAGGGGTGTTTGTGCTTGGTGTGAAGACCATTGTTCCCCTGCAGGGACCCCAAGGCCTTGGATGCAGCATTGCCGTGTGATACCCCGGGCCCTGCCGTGCCCTCCAGTCTGTGTGGAATTGACCACGAGGCCCTCAACCAGCAGATCCTGGAGTACAAGAGGGGCCGGGGCCGGGGGGCCACCAGCCCAGCACGGCCAGAGCATGTGGCTGTGCTGATGAAGCAAGTGAGAAAGAGGAGGGCCCACCCCCCTGTGGACAATGACCTTTCTCCCAAGAGCTTCCTGTTGGGGCTGGAGGGTGAGGAGCCCCTGGACGGCAGAAGGGCCCTTCCTGAGGAGCACGGCCTGGGGTGCGAGTGGGGGCTCCCGGGAGCGGAGCAGGAACTGGAGGCAAAGGGAAAGGATCGAGGTGACTGTTAGGGGTCATGGAGGGAGAGGGTCTTGACCAGATGCCCGTGTGCACAGGGCAGGAACTGGCCTGGAAGCCCTCGTGTAGGGGTGGTCTGAGCCCTTTTCCTTGTGTTACTGTGAGAAGAGGCATGGGCTGTGGAAAGTGTAAATAGCTCTTGGATCCACGCAGTGCAGTCAGTCCTCGTTATCCGGGCTTTGTATTTGAAGGTTTGTCTGCTTACGTGTGACAGAGCAGGGCTTTGCAGCCACCCGGCCCTACCCCGCCATGCTGGAGCTGAATGACCTCTCTGCTCCATTTCCTGGTGGTCTGGATACTAATGGCATCTGTTCAGGGGTTGCTGGGAGGGTTGCAGGGTCACGTGTATGAAAGCACTTAGCAGAGCCTTGCATGCAGAGGGCCCTCATCTTGACGCCACCTTCCTAGGAATTTGGTTTCTGTGACAAGCTAAGGGAAGGAGGGGTAATTGACTCGTTGGTGGATGTGCGCATAACCTGCTTTGTGAGGCCATGCAGAGCCGGACGCAGGTGCTCCTGTTTGAAGCTGGTGGCCCTGCAGACGTGGCAGAATTGTGCACATGGCTGGGTTTTCATGTCCCGTGACATCCCAGACGACAGGAGCAGATCAGAGTCCTGCCTGTTTGAGGTAGAATGTGTTCATCAGTACCCTGGGGTGCCAGCGGTAAACCTGAAGAGGTTACGTGCGGACAGCTCTGAGTCCAGAAGTAAGTCCTGTTGGGAAGGCAGAGTAGGCAGTCCTCCACTCTTAGGGTTGAGCACACCTGTGTGGCTGTCTGCATTACTGTGGGTACCAGATGGCTCTGGATTTGAATAAAACTCGAACAGGAACCTGAAGAGACACAAATGGTTTTCATCCTGAAACGTGAAGCCTAGTGTGATTGTACAGAGCAGGCTCCTTTTAACCTCCTGTGCTGAGAGTCCCGAGCTGCCACTTGTCCCGAGGGCTGTAGGATCTAGGGGGAGATGGGGCTCAGGTACCCTGGGGTTGGGGTATGGAGGAGATGGAAAGAGGCAGCAAATCGTCACACAGCCTAAGGCCAGCGGCCAACAGAAGACCCATCAGGTCCCACTAAGGACTTTTTAGTCTCCAAGCACCCCTCCCCAGCAAGTCTCACTTGCAGTCCTCCAGCCCCACATGCTCAGATACAGTGCCTTGTTTTTCTGGATGCCTCCTGGGTGTTTCTGGTTCTCCTTTCTTGCCAGGCTGAAATCAAAACTCACACACACGCCCTTAGAGTCTGAAGAAAAGACGTCTCAGTTCTACGTGAAAATTCATAGCACTGCAGTGGCATTCATGTTAAAGAAAGCATATGTCTTCTATTTTTTAAAAAAAAGTTTGTTGGGGGGGAAGTAATTAGGTTTATTTATTTATTTATTTTCAGAGGAGGTACTAGGGGTTGAACCCAGGACCCTGTGCATGCCAAGCACGCACTCCACCACTTGAGCTTTACCCTCTCCCAAACGTGTATCTTCTGCTGCTTCCATTGGGAGGAGCAGAATTCCAGCTCTCCAAGATCTCAGGGCACCTTCCTTCCCATTGTAACCTCCCCCTCCACCCCCGTGCAGTGTGTGAGTGCAGCTGTCTCGATAGCCTCCCCTGCCACTGGACCTTGGTTTCTGAAACTTTGAATCTTGGTGAGACAAGGGTTGGGGGCAGGAACTCTGCAGATTGGCCCATCTCCTTCCAAGATTTTGGCCACACATGATATCAGGAGTGATAGTCCATTTGCCAGGTGCAGAGGGCAGATGGGAGGCACTGTCAGGTCCCCTGGGTGCTGCAGGTGCTTGAGGCCTCTCCTCTAGAAACATCCAAGCAGCAGCAGCTTGTACTCAGCTTCTTTCCCTGGAAAAACAGGCACTTTGCAGGACATGCTGGCGCAGGAAGCGGTTCTGACTCACGGCCTTTGGGCACCTCACTTTACCCTCCACAAGGTGCATGCAGGTGATCAGGCCAGGTAGGAGACTGCACTTGCCTTCACAGCTCTGAGGAACCTTTGGTGGAAGCTGGATGGGGACACCTCCTGCCACTTAACCCCAGTGATGTGCAGTCATTGTGAGGCTGCTGCTGAGATCAGAACCCAAGTGTTCTGGTAAATAAGGAAGCAATCTAGTTTCCATCTGTTTTTTAAAAATAAGTTTTCAGTGACTGAAGGGAGAAAATTGTAGCCTACAGTATTTCATTTAGTTCTGGATAACACTCCCCAGTTTTATAGAATGAGTGTCCCTGCAACACTGATTTCTGTAAGGATTTTCAGATTCCATTATGCATAGCGCATCTCAACACAGAGCATGAGGTTATTAGGTACGGGGTTTGAAAGGAAGAATGCATATAGAAGGGACTTTCAAATGTCCATTAAAGCCTCTTCAATCAGCCGTAAACATGAAATTCCCCTGTGTGCCTCCACTCTGCATGCAGATGGCTTGTTCACTGGCTCTGGAGAAGTGCTTGATGCAGGCTCTGCAGAGGTAAGTCAGAGAAATGCAGCAGGGAGATGCCTCTGCAGCTGGCACACCTTCCAGGGGCTGAGAACCTCATCAGAAGAGCAGCCGACTGTGTTCGTATCATGGTGACTGGCATGATGGTGGCAACCGCGTTGGATAGGCTGGTCTTTCCATCTGAATGAGTTGAATTCCGGATGTCAGTCCCTGCTCAGGCCCATGACTTGCAGATTGGCACTGGGCTGGTTGCCTGCATCACATGTCATTGGGGAAAGAGGGTTCAGGGGAGTCAGCACCCCCTGCAGCTCCCACACTCAACTACTGGGTCTTCTAGGCCAGTTTTATTAGAGTACGTTAATGTCGGTCACAAAGCAAGGAGTAATTGTGTCTGAGTGTATCTTGGTTACCAGAAAGGGAACCGCAGAGGAAGACCCAGTGAGAAATGACAAAAGATGCACCGCAGAGTCTTCCTGAATGCTACCTGTGTAAACTTGCAGAGCCTGACACTGTGCTACATATAACCTCTGTTGGGTGCCTGGGTGTTCATGTCTGTGTGAGTGCCCATATGCAAGCATGTGTGTGTGTCTGTGTGCCTTTGTGTGTGCTTGTGGGAGTGCCTGTGCACAACCAAGGTCTTATGGCACAACTTTCATAACAGGCATCCTTGCCTCGCCATTGCCACCAGTGTTTGTCTAGTGGGTTTGGCTCCATCTCAGGAAGCCTCAGACCCTAACCCATAAAAGTCGGAGAAAACAGGGCTTGAAGGTGGGGTCCTATATTGTTGCAAAACTGTAGAAACACACTGGAGGCTTCTACTCTTCCATAACAAAATAATAACTTTCAAGAATGTCCTGGTGAGCAGCAGTGTCTGGATCCCTCTCTGGGGCTGTGGTAACAACTAGGATCCAGACCTAGACAGAATGGCTACCCTGGCCCCTGGGTCTCATGAGGATCTGGCCCTTGTCCATTTGTGATAAGGTGGTGGGTGTGAAGGGTGTCTGAAAATTGGGAGAAGGATTTTGCTGATCTTCAGCAGAGACAACCTACAACAAGGGGATAAAACCTCCACAAAATGGCAAACTCTGGGAAAGGGAGAGAATCTGATTTCCAGAGTTACATGTTTCTGGATTCATATGTACAGTTTTCAACAACAACAACAACAACAAAGTCACAAGGCATACACAGAAACAGGAGAGTATGGCCTTTTCAAAAGAAAAAAAAATCAGAAACTGTTCCTGAAAAAAGATCTAATGGTAGAAAAATTAGACAGACTTGAAAACAGCTGTCTTAAAGATGTTCAAAGAACTAAAGGAAGATACAGAGAAAGCCGAGAAAGTGATAGGTGAACAAAATGGAAATATCCATAAAAAGAAACCATAAAGAAATCTGGAGCCTAAAGGTAAACTAACCGAGATGCAATAGTAGGATTCAAAGGCAGGTGTGAGGAGGCAGAAGAATCAGAAGACTTGAAGATAATGGAAATTATTAAGTCTGAGGAACACAAAAAAGATTGAAGAAAAGTTAATAGGGCCTAAGGGACCTGTGGGACTCCATGAAGAGAAGCAACATACGCATTCTGAGAGTTCCAGAGGTTGAAGAGAGAGAAAGGGCTAGAGAGAATATTTGAAGAAATAATGTCTGAAACTTGCCCAAATTTGATGAAACATCCAGAAAACTTGAGCTCACTAGACCTGTCCTGCAAGAGATACTCTAAGAGTCCTGCAAGCGAGATGAAAGGCCAGGAGACAGTAACTTGAAGCTGTGTGGAGGAATGAAGACCTCAGTCAGGGTTGTTAACACGGGGCAAGTATAACTTTTTAAGGCAAAAACAATGGTTCTTAGGTGCACTTTTTGTTTTCTATATTATTTAAAAGACTAATACATTAAAAAAATTATTAGTCTAAAGGCTAGTATTAGTGTAACTCCACATTTTGTTTTCTACATAATTTAAGAGACTAATGCATTTAAAAGAATTACTAGTGTATGCTTAGGGGCACACAGTGTATAAAGATGTATTTTTGTGATGTTGACCAACAGCCAGAAGGGGTGGGGTGGAGCTGTTAAATGAATGTTTTTGTGTTACTGAAATTAAGCTAGTATAAATTCAGATTAGAGTGTTATAACTGTGGAGTGTCAGATAAAATCCGCAAAGAAAATAGCTATAGAATATATATAAAAAGAAATGAGAAAGGAATTTAGATGTTTTGCTGTTAAAAAATCAACTTAAACACAAAAGATACTGATGCAGGAAATGAAGGACAAAAAAAGCTACAAGGCATATAGAAAACAAACAGCAAAATGACAGAAGTCTCTCCCTGTCTGTAGTTACTTTAAATGTAAATGGATTAAATTCCTCAGTGAAAAGACAGAGATTGAAACAATGAATAAAAAAAATTATCAAACTATATGCTGTCTTCAAGAGATTTACTTTATATCCAAATACATAAATAGATTGAAAGTGAAAAGATGTAAAAAAAATACTCCATGCAAACGGTAACCAAAGGGTAGCAGGGGTGAGTATAATAATATCAGATAAAAACTTATCTTAAAAAAAAAAAGATTACAAGAGACAAGGGAAGCAATTATATAAAAGTTTCAATGAAATAAGATATATAACAATTATGAATATTTAGGTACCTAATGACAGACCTTAAACATATATGAAGCAAAAACTGACAGAATTGAAGGAAGAAGTAGTCCCAAAATAAGAGTTGGAGACCTCAATACCCTCTCTCAGTAGTGGTTAGAACAGCCAGACAGAAGATAAGGAAATAGAGGGCTTAACACACTAAACCAAATAGATCTAAAAGACATACACGGAACACTCCACCCAACAGCAGGACACACACAGTCTCCAGTGCATGTGGGACATTTTACAGGATAGACCATATGTTGGGCCACAAATTAAGTCTCAATAGATTAAAAAACATAGCTATCATACAGCGTATCTTCTAAAACCAAATGAGATCAAGTAAGAAATCAATGACAAAATTGGAAAATTCACCAATTGGAAACTAAACACACTCTTAAAAAAAAAAACCAATGCATCAAAGGAGACTATAAGGGAAATTTGAAGATTCTTAGTGATGAATGAAAACACAACATGCCAAAGCTTACGGGACACTGTTTCACTTTATAGCTATAAACGCTTACATTAAAAAATAAAAAAGTTCTTGGAGTTGGGGAATAGCTCAGTGCTAGAGTTCATGCTTAGGATACAGGAGGTCCTAGGTTCAATCCCCAATACCTCCGTTGTTAAAAAAAGATGTAAAAAAATTTTTTTTGCAAATCAACAATGTAGCTTTACAATGTAAGGAATTAGAAAAATAAAGAACAGACAACCCAATGTTAGCAGAAGAAAAGAAAGAAGGATTAGAGCAGAGATAAAGGAAATAGAGAATAAAAAAACAGTAGACAATATCAATGAAACTAAATGTTGGTTCTTCAAAAAGGTTAGCAAAATTGACAAACTGAGCTAGATGAAGGACAAAAGACTCAAATTACTAAAATCAGAAATGAAAATGGAGAAATTACTACTGATTCTACAGAAACAAAGAGGATTTATGAGAGTACTATGAGCAGTTTCACACCAGCAGATTGGACAACGCTGCTGATATGGACAAATTCCTAGAAACAAAACCTACCAAGACTAAATCACGAAGGAATTAGAAAATCTATCTAGACCTGTAACTAGTAAGAAGATTGACTGAATAATGAAAAACCTTCCCACAAAGAAAAGCCCTGGACCTGATGGCTTCACTGGTTAATTCTACAAAACATTTAAAGAAAACTAATACCAACCCTTCTCAGACTTTCCCCCCCAAAATGAAGAGGGAACACTTCCCAGTTTATTGTAGGGGGCCAGCACAACCCAGATACCAAAGCCACACAAAGACACTACAAGGAAAAAAAAGAAAAACGCTAAAGACCAATATCCTTTATGAACATTGATGTAAAAATCCTCAACAAGATACTAACAAACATGAGTCAGCAGCATATTAAAAGGATTATACACCATAGTTAAGTGGGATTTATTCCTGGAATGCAAATGTGGTTCAACACAAAGTCAATCAGTCTTTTTCCCATCAACAGAATGATGGGAGAAACCACATGATCATCTCAAATGATGTGGAAAAAGCATTTGATAAAATTCAACACCCTTTCATGAAAAAACACTTAACAAAATAGGAATAGAAGATTACCTTAATATAATAAAATCTATATATGAAAAACGCACCTCAAACAATGTTAAACGGTGAAAGACTGAAAGCTTTTCCTCAAAGATCAGGAACAAGACAAGTATGCCTGCTTTCACCATTTCTATTCAACATAGTACTGGAAGTTCTAGCCAGACCAGTTAGGCAAGAAAAAGAAACGAGTCTTCCAAATTAGAAAGGAAAAAGCAAAATGATCTGTTTGCAGATGATATGATCTTATGTGTAGAATATCCTACAGACACCACAAAAAAGCTGTTACCTCTAATAAATGAATTCAGCAAAGTAGCAGGATTCAAAGTCAACACACACACAAAAAAGTTGCATTTCTATATATGAACAATGAATGATCTGAAAAGGATATTACGATAACAATTACATTTACAATAGTATCAAAAAGAACAAAATGTTTAGGAATTAACCAAAGAAGGAGAAAGACTTGTGCAATGAAAACTACAAAACATGCTGAAAAAACTTTAAAAAGACCTAAATAAATGGAAACATCCTGTATTCACTGATTGGAAGATTTACTGTTATTAAAACATCAATATTAGTCAAAGCACTCTATCTACAGGTTGATAGAGATGCAACCTCTATCAAAATCCCAATGAAATTTTTTGCAGAAATAATAAAACTCATCCTAAATTTCATAAGGAATCTCAAGGGATCCTGAATGGCCAACACATTCCAGAAAAAGAAGGAAAAAACCAAAGGTCTTAAAGTTCCAAATTTCAAAACGTTAGTATAAAACTAGTTTCAAAACAAAGTATAAAACTTTAGTAATCAAAACTGTGCTGCTGGCTTAAAGACAGACATATAGACCAATGAAACAGAATAGAGAGCCTAGAAATGAACCCTCATGTATGTGGCTGGATGATTTCTGACAAAGGCGCCAAGACCACTCAGAGGGGAAGGAGATAACTGATGCAGGGAAACTAGATATGCACGTGCAAAAGTATGACCTAGCACCAAATATAAATATTAACTCAAAAGATATCAAAGACCTAAATGTAAGACTTAACACTTATTATAAACTTAAAACAGGACTAAAGTGTCAGAACCCAGGATTTGGCAGTGGTTTCTTGGCTATGACACAGAAGGCACAGGCAGCAAAAGAACAAGTAGACAAATTGGACTTCACAAAAATCTTAAAGTTTTGTGCAAAGACATGTGAGCAAAAATTACTGCAAGCCATGT
Organism: Camelus dromedarius; assembly: GCF_036321535.1. Classification (NCBI taxonomy): domain Eukaryota; kingdom Metazoa; phylum Chordata; class Mammalia; order Artiodactyla; family Camelidae; genus Camelus; species Camelus dromedarius. The sequence goes on from NC_087463.1 coordinate 27,739,758, forward strand.
CAGTTAACAAAGAATGCTGAAGCCATCAAGTCATCAGCGGCTGCCGCCACCCCCCAGTGAAGACAAGCCTGCAGCGCGGCCTCTGCAGCCACTCACAATGGTGCACTCTGAGGGGACTCAGAGTAAGAAAGGACAAGACACTGGCCCTAGATAGCTAGGTGCTTGTCAAAGGAATGAATTCAAGGAGCCCAAATGTTTGCTTCCTCCCATACATAGAAAAGAGATAAACTCTTTAACTTGAGGTGTGTGGTTTTCTTTAGTTAACAAGTAATCTCTTAATGTTCCAACTACCTGGTATTTGTTGTAAAACTCCTATATATCCTGGCTCCTCCCCTACCTCTTCTGAGCAGTCCCTCAGAGCCATCAGAGAGGCTGTCATCCCAGGCTTGAGTCCTCAGAATTGTTCACTGAATAAAGCATAACTCTCAACTTTTAGGTTGTGCATTTATTTCAGTCAACAGACGCAACAAAGTAAAAAGGCAGTCAGTCCACAGAATGGGAGGTAACATTTGCAAATCATAAATCTAATAAGAAATCAATAGCTAGATTATGTAAAGAATGCCTACAACTCAATAACAAAACAAAAATCCAAAAACAGGCCAAGGACTTGAATAGAAACCTCTCCAAAGAAGGTGTACAGATGGCCGGTAACTACATGAAAGGATGCTCAACATCACTAATCATTAGGGAAACGGAGATCAAAACTATGAGACACCAACTCACAACCATTAGGTGCTATTTTAAAAGTAACAGAAAAGTACAAGGGTTGGTGAGGATATGGAGAAATCTGAACCCTTGTGCACTGTTGGTGGGAATGTAAAATGGTACCACTATGGAAAACAGTATGACAGTTCCTCAAACAGTTTTTAAAACTAGAATTACTGTATGATGCAGCAGTTCCACTTTGGGGCATAGACCCAAAGGAATTTAAAGCAAAGTCTCAAAATCATAGTAACATTATCCACAGTATCTAAAATAAGGAGGGAACTCAAATGTCCATCGGTAGATGAATGTATAAGCAAAAGGTGGTATGCCCATACAGTGGAATATTATTCAGCCTTAGAAGGGAAGGGAACTTTGCAATATGCTACAGCACTGATGAACCTTGAGGACAGTGTGCTAAGTAAGATAAGCTAGTGACAAAAACACAAGTACTGTATGATTCCACTTACATATGGTATTTAGTCGTCAAAATCTCAGAGGCAGAGTAGAATAGTGATTGCCAGGAGACAAGGGCAGGGAGCTGGGGATTTAGTTCTTAATTCTTACAGAATTTCAGTTTTACAAGATGAAGAGACATGGAAATGGATGGTGGTGATAGTTCCACAACAATGTGAATTATTTAATCCCACTAAACTGTACACTTAAAAATGGTTAAAATGGCATTTTTGATGTTATGTGTATGTTACCATAATAAAAAAAACTGAGAAAAAAACATGGAAAAAGTAAAATAGCTCACATACAAAGATTCAAGAAAGATACATTTTTATCTTATTTATATGTAAAACACCTCTGAAAAATACCTGCAGGTCCCTGATCCCTTGTCTGAAACCCTTAATGTTTAAGGCAACACACCATATCAAAACAGTAGCATCTCTGCAGTTAATTATTGAAATATTCACACTAAGTAGCTTAGGTAGAGGAAGGCCCCTGGGACACAAAGGAGGCAATGATGGTTGTAACAGCTACTTTCACCTCGGGCCTCCTGTGAACAATCTCGGTGCTCCTACCTCAGCCTGAGGATGCTGGTGCTGGCAGCCCCACGCAGCAGAAGAAGCTGCTACAGCTCTGGGTGCTTCAGTCACACCCCTCCCCACCCCCGGAACTGCTAGAAACCGGGAGGTCTGAAGTGTCCACCATTTGACTGAAGTTCCACTGTAGACGCTGCACACAGACACACTGACTCTGTTTGATGTTCTGCGGAGTTACCATGACAGACAGTGCGTGTCTTTGGAGGCAGGTGCTGAGATGCTTGTCCTGTGGGGAAAGAGGTGCACAGGGGTCAGTCTCTGAAAGGAAGAGCAGGAAGTAGCACTGGGGAGAGGGGAGGCTGGGATGGTGTCTCTTTATTGAAACCCATGGGTCCACACCCATGATACATCCAATTCCAGTCCAACGTTCCAGTTTCTCCCTTTCCATATTTCTAACTCCATTCTCTGACAGTGAGAAATGTGGCCGCCTTCCTCCCTGAGAAGCTGACTCCTGTTTCCAATCCCACTACATGTGGCCAGTCTCCTATCACGGCCGCCTCCTTTTCCACAGGAGCCTCAGTTCACCGCATGCTGAACTGCTCCACACACGGACACCCTCCTTACCCAACTTGGGTCTGACATCCCACACCAGGACAGCTGCTGTGAGGATACCTGGCTCTGAGCAGTATCAGTACCAAATTGTTTAGGTAGCCAAGCTGCATATATCTTTTGCTTTTGGGGGGGAGTTGAAACTTAGTTTTTAAAAATTACGGATATTTTCAATCATATACAAAAATAGAGAAAATACTATAATAGCAAATAGCATAAGGAAGCCTCACCACCTAGCTTCAGCAGCTGTCAACATCTTGCCATCTTTATTGCTACTGGATGAAGTTTAATATTGTGTTGTATTCAGCACCACCAAACCAGTTTTACAATAAATGTTAAAGGGACTTCTTTAAGCAAAAAAGAAAGGGCCACAACGAGAAATGTGAAAAATATAAAGAAAAACCTCATCAGTAAAGGCAAATATATACTTAAGACAGTAAGTCATATACACAAAATCTAGTAGGAAGGCTAAAAGACAAAAGTAGTAAAATCATCTGTATCCACAATAAGCAGCTAAGGGATGCACAGAACAATGAGATGTAAATTATAATGTTAAAATCAGTAATCGTGAGGGGAGGAAAGCATCAAGATGAAACAGCCACCTACTGAGAGGGAGGAGACACCTGCAAACGGTGGATCTGATAAGGGGCTAACACACAACATACAGAGAGACCGTACACAACGTCACAGCAAAAAACAGCCCAGTTAAAAAACAGACAGAGGACCTGAATAGACATTTTTCTAAAGAAGGTGTACCGATGGCCAACAGACACATGAAAAGATGCTCAACATCACTATTCATTAGGGAAACGCAAATTAAACCCACAGTGGAAAAAGCCCCGCAATGAGATGTCTCCTTACATCTGTCAGGATGGCTCTCATCAAGGAGACAACAAATAACAAGTTCTGGTGAGTATGTGGAGAAAAGGAACCCCTGTGCACTGTTGGTGGGAATGTAAATTAGTACCGCCACTATAAAATTCCTTTAAAAACTGGAAATGGAACTACCGTAAGATTCAGCAGTCATTTCTGGGTATTTACCTGAAGAAAACAAAAAACACTAATTTGAAAAAGTATATGCACCCTATGTTCACTGCAGCACTATTTACAACAGCCAAAATATAGAAGCAATGTAAATGCCCGTCAATGGCTAAGTGGATAAAGAAGATGTGGCGATACATACAAGACAATATTAGCCATTTAAAGAATGAAGTCCTGCCTTTTTTGACAACATGGATGGACCTAGAAGGTATTATGCTAAGTGAAATGAGTCAGACAGAGGAAGACAAGTATAGTATGATTTCACTTCTATGTGGAATCTAAAAAACAACACAAATGAACAAACGTAACTAAACAGAAACAGATTCATAGACACAGAGACCAAACTGGTGTTGCCAGCGGGAGGAGGGGTTGCAGGGAATAGGTGAGAGAGATTAAGAGCCAGAAACTTTCAGTTACAAAGTAGGTGAGTCAAGGTGATGAAATGTGCAGCAGTGGGAACACAGCCAGTGTTAACTGAAATAACTTTGTATGGTGGCAGATGGTAACTACACTTGTCATGGTGATAATTTTGTGCTGTGCACCTGGAACTAAATGTTGTGGGTCAGTTATTTTTCAGTTGAAAAAATTAGGCAAAACTAAAAAGGAAAAAAAATTTTTTTTTTGATTGGGTCTGAGGATTGACCATTTCGTGGGATTCAGAAAGAGCCGGGCAGAGGGCTCCTGGTTCTTGGTTCTCAGACGGAGTCCGCAAACGGATATTTTGTTTGCAGTCGTCAGTTCAGAGAAGACAGCAGAATCCGGCCAAAGCACCACAGACCCAGCTTCACGCCTGCGGGTTTCTAGCAGGTGGTCCAGGGTTGACTCCCTTTACTGTCACAAAAGGCAGGAGAAAACCATTTGCTAGATTTTCTTTTAAACAAGTAATTTATGTTTTTTCCCGTCAACCTTGCCACCATGTTCGGCTTTACTAACTTGCGGAACAACGTTGAGCGGTTTTCCCACCCAGAGCTGCTGAAGCCAGACGCACCTGGGCGGGAGCTGCGACCTCGCGGGCAGGAAACCCCGAGAGAAGGTTCCCCGCCGTCAGCCCTCACTGTCGCGGGTCAGAGACTCTTGTTCACGACCCCCGCCCTCCAACACCCCATCCAAGCTAAAGGGAAGGTCAGCTCCTCGGCTCAAAGCAGGTGGAAGGTGCTTGCAAACAGCTGGAGACCTTCGCTCCCGCCGGCACCCACCCGGGACGCGCGTGTCACGCTCGGTGGTACCCGCCAGTGGCTGCGGGAGGGGGACAGCCCGGGGATCGGGCGGGGCCGATAGCTGCGCTCACTCGGCCTGGCGAGAGGCTGCATCCCGCACACATCTCCCCACAGCTGCCACTGAACCCAGCCTCCGCCACATCCCGCACTAACCTCGCAGCCGCGCACCCGCCGCCCAGGCGCACCCACTGTGTCCGGCACCTGCGCGACCTCCAGGGTCTGCGCTGCAGGTGAAAAGGGCGGGGACGAAGGGCTGGAGCGAAGGTCGTCCACTGGGCTCGGCTGCTCCAGACCTCGGAGCTGGCAAGGCTTCAGGGTTCCGGCTATTTATTCCAAAATTGCAGCTGCGGAGCCGGGGGAAGCCCACCATCTCAAGGGCGGGCGGAGACGGAGCGGCGGGACCGGGGCGCCGAGGACCGCGGGCTCGAGGGACGCGGGCTGCTCCCCGGCCCGGAGGGAGAGAGGGAAGGGTGTGGGAGGCGGGAAGGAGGGGTGGGGGAGGTAAGAGGGGCAGGGGGATGCGGACCCCAAGGCCACACACAGCGTGTGCGTGTGCGTGTGCGCGCAACAGGTGTTCCCGGGGCTGGGACTGCAGTTGGGAGCGGCGGGGCCGGGGCGTGAGCTCCTCCAGTCTACCTCTGCCCCCGAACCGGACGAGAGGTTCGCCAGGGGAAGGGGTCGCCCAGGTCTCCAAGCCCTGAGCCTGGGTCGAGACGCAGGTGTCCAGGAAGTAACGTTGTTTCAATCACAGTGGGGAGAACACAGAGAAAAGATTTGGTAGACAAAATTCCAGGGTCGTTCAGTGGTGCCTGTGAACTTGTAAGGAACCCAGAAAATGAAGCTAAATTAGATATGGAGGAAGAGGACCAAGAATGAGATTCAGAAGGCTTCAGCGCGAACTTGGCTGACACTGGTTTGGGTAGTTAACATCTCTCTCCGACTCCCTCCTGGGTAGCACCGGGTGTGCACGCGTGGTGCCAGGCCCTGCGGGGTGTTGGAGGGTGGCTGGGAGGCCCGTGGGCACTCGTGCGGGAGAGTGGAAGGCCAGGGGCGGGCAGTCAGATGGCCTGTCTGCGCGCTGGTGTGGACTCGGCCCCCCCTTAATCTTGCTGAGCTGCAGTTTTCCTCATCTGTAAATGAGACAATAACAGCTCTATGATTTTTGAGAATTAAGGATTAATTCTCCTCTCCTACCTTATATAATAATTGTGTTTGTTTTTTAATTTGGGAATCATGTGTGTAAACCAATTTTAATTTTTATCTTTTACTTATTTACGTTATTTTGCTGCAAAAAGCTGTGTTGTTTCCATTTGGTTTGAGGCTGTAGAGAGGGCTCCTGGGTGGTTAAACAGCTGCCTAGTGGCTGCAGAGAGAGACTTCAGGCAGAAGCCCTGACACCAGGGGGACCCAGAGGGGCTGCTCGTGGCCACTGCGCTTCAGAGGCTCCTAGAGATGCTTGAGAGTGAGCCCTTCAGAAATATGCTGGCCCAGCCCAGCCGGGGAACAGCTGGTCTGCACAGGTGGTTGCCCATCTTCCTGATGAGTCTCACTTCCTCTCCAGGAAGAGATTCCCCAGGAAGTCACAGAGGTGGGGTCTGAGGGCAGAATTCAGGGCAGGCAAATCCGAAAGAGCCCGGTTCAGGTTCTTCTCCAGGCCCGTGGCGGCTTCCATAGCGGCCTGGGTCCCCCCCCCCCCCCCCCGAAGGCTTCGCTCCTCTGGGAAGAGGGCGTGCCTGCGCTGATTTTGCATCTTCGGGAGATGCTCTGTGCTCTCGGCTTCTCCTCCGCCAATTCCCGGGGAAAGGACCCCTCCCTCCCGAGACACATGGGAGAAACAGCGGCCTAGGAAGAGTGGGGTGTAGAGGGCCCACAGGTGCATTGGGACCAGGCGGTGAGGTGGCTGAGGTGAAGTAATTCTTAGGAACCTGGGAGCCAATGGTTGGTCGGCAATAAGGAGCTAAGCCCGGACATGCCGATGGGCTGGGTATGGGCCTCCTGCACACAGAGCCCAAGGACACCAGGTTTGTTAAGTTTCCATCAGTTGTTCTGATTTAGAGTCAAAAGTAAGTGGGCTGGACCCCAAGCTATAAAGGAACCCATTCTCTGTGTTTGATCCAAAGCTTAGCCTTCAAGTTGTTGAAGAACAACACAGGTTGATGTCATAGCCTCTCCAGGCACTCTCCCCAAAGTCAGGACTTTGACTGGAGAAGGGTGGCGCCCTAAGTATTGGAGTGGGAATCTTGGGTGGGTTCTGACGAATATGAAAAGCTTGAACCTCTGGCCCCACTGTACCTGCTGCCAGAATCCAGCACCCTCCTCCTGATGCAGGAAAACAGATGTGGGGTGTGAGAAGGGCTGTGTCTCAGACTTCGGTTGAGCCCCTGGGATATACCCCGCCAAGTGTGGGTCCTTGGCTTCGCGCAGGAAAGAATTTAAGAGCGAGCCACAGTTGAGTAAAGCAGATTTACTCAGAGAGCTACATTGCAAGGCAAGAGAAAGGCCACGAAGTGTGGGGGTTGGGTGCTCAGATTAAAAGTAGGTACACACTGCATAGACAGAATGTGGGCGGTCTCCAAAGAGGGGGGGAGGGAGAGAGAGAGGCAGTGAGGGGCAGTGTTGCCCATTTTTATGGGCTTTGGTAGCTTCATATGTAAACAAGAGGAAGGAGCAGTCTAGCTAGCCTGGGGAAGGGGCTGGGATTCCCAGGAAGTTGGCCATATCCCACTCTCTGACCTTTTGTGGCCAGCCTTGGGACTGCCATGGTGCCTGTGGGGGTGTTATTCATCATGTTATTATATTACAATGGCTGTATAATGAAGCTCCAGATCTGCTAGAAGTTAAATCTCACATCATCTTGAGCCTCAAGGCCCACTGCGGGTTGAATCTTTCACCATTTTGATGTTAATTGCTGTAGCATTCCTTGAATGGCTGTGCCCTGCCCCCTTCCTGTCTCACTCCCACCTGAGGAGACCAGCCTCCCCTTGTTGAAGACTTTGTAATGTTCTCAGTGAGGCAATTAGCTCTCAAGAGAATACCGTTCTCAAGACCCTCCAGACCCACTACCACAGTCAGACCCTGCACACCATGGGACGGTGGCCAGCAGGTGGCCAGCAGGAGGCCACCTTGTGGCCACACAAAGATCTGTGCTAGTTGTGATCAACAGGTATCTGTGTAAAATGTTTGCTAATGGATTTTGCTGATATTATACAGGGAGGAAAACAATGTTGGACTGACCTGAATTTATTAACACAGTGGACTTAAGCAGATATTCCAGGTTCAGTGTGTTAGCATGAGCAGCTGGGAGTGACTGTCACAATGTGCTTAGTTGGTTTACTGACAGCTGGAGTAATTGGTGGCCACATTAAGTAAATCTGAGATCCATAAGTTCCTTGATTTAATGTATGGTAAGGAATCTCTAGGATTAAGGAGTTAAAAATAATGGAATGGACAAGTCCAGTAAGACCCATTTACATGTTTTCTCCCTGGGTTCTGCTAGGAAGGCACTGAGACGGTCTTTTTCCCCAAGCATGGAGAAACACATCAGTTGAGGGAATACCAATATCCCTGAAGAGCTCACCTGCCCACTGGTGCTTGATGAGGGGGTGCTGCCGCACACGCCCAATTTGATGCCTATCTTGTCCCAGCCCGTGGGCCCAGGGCGAGTGTCTCTTGGCTGGCATCCCAGAGCCAAGCCCAGTGCGTGCTTTGTCCTTGAGAAGCAGGAACTCTGGAGACGGTAGTGACACTTTTCTGCACACACTAAATGGAGAAAAGATGAAAGTTTCTTTAAGATGCAGGTGAATGCCTTGTAAATCTAGGGAGCGGACACCATAGTGATGGTGTGTGCATGCATGTGCATGTGTGTGGTCACTGACAACCAGCAGCCCATGCGTCTCTACACACGCTAATCCTCTGCCTAGAAGACCTGTACCTTCCTCTCTGATGGTCTGAAGTGCCACGTCTTTTTCAAGGTTCAAGTCGGCCTCATCTTCTCCAATAAATTTTCCTATGCATCCGTTGTCCACCCTCCTCCCAGAAGATGTGTACAAGCACCTGTCAGAACATGACTGTTGTGTGTCAATAACACGGAGTCTCTTGCCTATCCCTCCAGCTGACTGCCTTCTCAAAGACAAGAACTATGCTCAATAGCTGCTGGTGAAAGCTTACCAAGACATAACAAGTCACTGCTACAAAGAGGTGAATAATTCAGCAAAATGCTGTTTTTTGGGGGGGTTTACTTTACTATTTGGGCAAAAGTTTCAGATATGACGTGTCCGAAATAGATTTATTGGAAACTAATAAACAGGGATGACTGCAAAGGCAATAAAAAGAGAATAAAGGAATAACAAACCCTGTTTTGTCCCTGTGACCTGCTTTCTACTAATGCAGACTTTGCATAAAGAGAAGCAGACCAAAGTCTGAATTTGCGCTTATAGAGTAGAAAACACGAGCAACATAGAAGTAACTTAGCCTCCTTCCTAATGTCATGTTAACTTCTGTGGTAAAATTTCTGGCATCAGTTGAGACAGAGAACTTGTTAAAGACTGACTTTCCCTGCCCCTCATGTGAGCGGTGTCTCCTCCTCCTGAAAAAATTGGCAAGTTGGGGAGCAACAGCATAATTTTAGTTCAAATACAGTTTTTAATTTATCAGTAATCATTCTACATGGGCTTCATGCACATCAGGAAACTGTAGACCTAAGAAAGTCCTTGTTTGTGCTTGAAACTGTCTTGGAAGCTGAGTGTGCAAAGCGTGTTGGAATGTTAGAAACAAGCACTGCATGTAGCAACAAAGGCACACGTGGATGATTCTGTTTTCTCTTACCAGTAGCCAACTGATCCAAAGAACAGGCAGTAATTGTTTTTTTATACTTTTTTTGGTGGGTATGAGGCAATTAGGTTTCATTGGTTCGTTCGTTTGTTTGTTTATTATTTTTAAACAGAGGAGTGTTTCTGTGATCAGTTTGTGGACTTTCTTCTTACTGGCTGGTTGGGAGGTAACAGGGAGATGTTTCAGGAACCTCAGTCATCGGCCTTCTGGTTCCCACCAGCCTGGGTTCTGGTGCTTCTGGTCAGCATACAGTCACCATGCTCCACCTGGGTGGGGGCGAGTCTTAGCTTCTCAGGACAACTCAGTTGGGGGGTGAGACTGTTATGTGTACCCCTTGAGGAAGAGCTAGGACTCTGTTTTATTGCTGAACGATTGTTTAAGCTAACTTTACTTTTCTGGATTGACTGTTTTTCCTTTGTTTCTGCATTCTCTCGCTTCTCTAATTGTTAAACATCTTGTGCCTGCCCTTTGGAACTCAGGGAAGGCCTAGAGATGAAAGCTTTTTCTATAAACAAAAACGGGGGATGTGGAGGGGCTTTTGTACCCAGGAGGGCCCCACAGGGTCCTAGTCAGTTTCAGTCACCCCTTTGCTAAGCCTCAATTCTGAAGGGAATGTGGGCAGGACAAGAAAGAGAATAAACTTTTGGATAGAGGAGTTAGTCATAAACTTGGCAGGGAACTCTGTTCTAGGGGAACTCGGTTTCAGGACCAAGCCCCTGTTGTCCCCTGTATACTTTTTTTAAATTGAAGTATAGTTGATTTGCAGTATTGTTTTAGTTTCTGGTGCACAGCATAGTGATTCAGCTTTATATATATATGTATGTATATATTCTCTTTCATTATATGTTTTTACAAGATATTGAATATAGATCCTTGAGCTCTACAGTAGGACCTTATTATTTACCTATTTTGTATATATTATCTGCTAATCCCAAACTCCTAATTTATCCCTCCCCACCTTCCCCCTTGGTATCCCTCCCCACCTTCCCCGCTTCCCTCTATGTATGTGAGTCTGTTTCTATTTTATAAGTAAGTTCACTTATGTCATTTTTTAGATTCCACATGTAAGTGAGATCATATATTTGTCTTTCTCTTTCTGGCTTACTTCACTTAGAATGACAATCTCTAGGTCCATCCATGAATAATGCCACCAAGTGGCATTATTTCATTTCTTTTTTATGGCTGAGTAGTATTCCATTGTATAAATATACCACATCTTCATTATCCAGTCATCTGTCAATGGACATTTAGGTTGTTTCCATGTCTTGGCTATTGTAAATAGTGCTTCTCTGAACATTGGGGTGCATGTATCTTTTCCAATTAGAGTTTTCTCCAGATATATGCTCTGGAGTGGGATTGCTGGATCATATGGTAAGTCTATTTTTAGTTTTTTAAGGAAGCTCCATACTGTAACAAATTACATTCCCACCAGCAGTGTAGGAGTGTTCCCTTTTCTCCACACCCACACCAGCATTTATCGTTTATAGACTTTTTAACGAAGGCCATTCTGACCTGCGTGAGGTGATGCCTCATTGTAGTTTTGATTTGCATTTCTCTGATAATTAGCAGTATCAAGCATCTTTTCATGTGCCTGTTTGCCATCTGTGTATCTTCATTGGACAAATGCCTGTTTAGGTCTTTTGCCCATTTTTTTTTTTTTTTTCATTTGGTTGCTTGTTTTTTTGTTTTTGAGTTGTATGCACTGTTTTTATATTCTGGAAGTTAAGCCCTTGTCAGTTGTGTCATTTGCAAATATCTTCTCCCAGTCTGTAGGTTGTCTTTTTGTTTTGTTTATGGTTTCCTTTGCTGTGCAAAAACTTAGGAGTTTAATTAGGTCCTGTTTGTTTATTTTTACTTTTATTTCTATTGTCTTGGTAGACTGATCTAGGAAAACTTTGCTGCAATTTTTGTCAGAGAATATTTTGTCTATGTTCTCTTCTAGGAGATTTGTGATGTCCCAGACAGTCATTGTTCAAAATTTAATGATCCATGTGATCTTTAGCACGTGTATTCTGCTATTGTTGAGTGGGTGTTCTGTATATGTCTGTCAGGGTTAATTGGTTTTTAACATTGCTCAAGTCCTCTGTTTCCCTATTGATCTCCTGTTTAGATGTCCTATCCTTTATTGAAAGTAGAGTGTTGAAGTCTCCAACTGCTATTGTAGAACTGTCTCTTTTCACCTCTAATTCCATCAATGTTTGCTTCATATGTTTTGACACTCCACCTTTTTAGTGCACGTATATTTATAACTTGTATCTTCTTGGTGAATAGATCTTTTTATCAAGATGTAATGCCCTTTTCCTCTCTTGTAACAATTTTTGACTTAAATCTACTATCTGATATTAATATAGCCACCCTGGCTTTTTGGTAACTATTTGCATGGAATATCTTTTTCCATCATTTCACTTTCAACTTATTTTTATCTTTGGGTCTAAAGTGAGTCTCCTGTAAACAGCACATAGTTAGATTATGTTTTAAAATCCATTCTACCAGTCTCTGCCTTTTAACTGATGAATTTAATCTATTTACATTTAAAGTGATTACTGACAATGAAGGACTTCTGCCAATTTGCTATTTGTTTTCTATATTTAGTATTATTATTGTCCTTTAATTCCTCCAATACTGCCTGCTTTTATATTGGATTGATTCTGGTTTCCTCTTTTTTTTTTCTAAATAATTTTTAGTTATTTTCTTGGTGGTTACTATGGGGATTAGAGGTAAATTCTAAATTTGTATGATGCTAGATTGAATAGAGACACACAGCGTCAACAGTGAATATTACCTCTGCTTCTGTACAATGTCATCTGCCCCCTTATGTTGTTGTTGTCACTAATTATATCTATGTATATTGTGTGCCCATTAACACGGATTTATAATGAATGTTTTACGTGTGTATCTCCTAAATCATATAGGAAACAAAAAGGAGTTGTAACCAGACAACAGGACGATACTAGCTTTTATATTTATTTATACATTTACCTTTAGCAGAGATTTTTATTTCTTTGTATGCCTTTATGTTACCGTCTAGGTTCCTTTCGTTTCACCATGAATTCTCTTAAACATGTCTTGTAGGGCAGGTCTACTTGTGATGGATTCTCTTAGCTTTTGTTTCTATGAATATGTCTTAATTTCTCATTCATTCATTTTGCTGGACATAAAATTCTTAGTTAACAAGTTTTTCTTCCAGTAATTTAATATATCATCCCACTGCCTACTGGCTTCATTGGCTTCTGATGAGAATTGGCTGTTAGTCTTGAGCCTGTGGCTCAAACTGGCCTCACAGACCGTGGGTCTGTGTTTCCCATGGACTGGCACCCTCTTGGACAGACTGCTTTGGGTGACCAGTGTCCCTCTGTCTCAAGCTTGTGTCCTGAGAGTCTGGCTTTGACCCAGAGACACCGTTCTCTCTGGTTTTCCACCTGCTGGGGTCAGTGGTCATGTAGGGGCTCGAGGCCCCAGTGCATGAGGGTCACACTCTTGCCTGATGCCACCAGCCCTCCTGGGTTGTCCTAAACTCCCTTCTCTCCAGGAGGATTCCTGCTTCTTATATGTTCTCTCATTATAACTACATGAGTTACAATGTGCCTCTCTCTCTCAGTGGCATCACTTCACCAAGGATGATTTGGGCCTTCAGTGGCCACTCTGGGGAACACCGGCTTGGGAAAAAAAAAAGTCCATTTGAGAGGCATTGAGAAAAGAAAGGGAATAAGATTTCCCAGGCCCAAATGGACAGCATTGTTGATTTGTACATAGAGCCTTCCAAATTAAATTCTTAATAAAAAATTATTTCACCAAAAGATTATTTGGCCAAAGCTAATGAACAACTCAACACACTTCAGCAACACCAACTAGACTCACTTCCCTAGGAAACCCCCACCTTACCCTGCAGTGTCTCCGCATGGGGTCTCCCCACCCCCTCCCTCCTGTCACTCTCCTCCCACACCTCCTCCACTCCTCCCGCCCTCTCCCTGTCCAAAGCCCCTGCCTTTTCGCAACAACTCTCCTAAAACCTCAAATTGGCAGTTACCTCTAAGGACATTTTTTCCTCCCATAACCCAGATATTCAGACAACTATAGAATTTAAACTGTGGACCCAAGCCAAATTAAGAACTATAATTAAGGATTTCTCTGAGCACAGAAAGGACCAGCAACAATTCATAGAATTTAGATTCTTTTGGATCCATATGACCCAGGGTTACCTGACCTATACTAACAGAACGTCAGATTTTAAATCCTGGATGGCAAGAGCTGTTTGGATTGACCTGGAGAGGGACCTACAGGACGCCTCTTTCCACAATAAACCTGAGGGTCCAAAAAAGGCCAGAAAAGTAAGTCAAAGTTTCCTAAAAGCCATACACAAAACATTTCTTGTAAAACTTAATTGGACTAAATTTATCACACAAACAAGGAAAGATGACACCGTAGGAGATGTTAAGGACATTCTGGAGTTAAAGAAGGTGCTGATATAACAGCAACCCCTTTTCATCTCGTCCTGTTGATGGAGTTAAACTGGAGACTGGAGGCCTAATTCAAAACCAGAAGTTAGGACAGGAAATAGCCCTTCACCTGAACTGCAGCTCCTGGCTTTAGAACAAAAATGAGACAGGACTCGAGCAGACCTGTGGCCCTGCAGACCAAACAGCCAGCTAGCCCCCCACCAACCATCTAGTGACAAGAACACGTGTAGATACTGTACGCAGAGGGGCCACTAGTACCCAGGTTGTCCCGTCTTAAGAAAGAAAGACAGACACAAAGGAAAATGTCTGATTCAGATCACTGAGGGCACTCCAAGGAGGGAACAGTGCTCTTAAACACTCAAGGTGAATTAACTCAATTGCCGTCCCTCGAGGTGATGGTCAGCCTCATCAGTTCCTGGTCCCAGTTCCTGGTCCAGACGGTGCTACTCGCCCTGTTAGACTCTGCTACCTTCAGGGCACACCACCACAGGTGGGAAGTATTTCAAGTGGCCCCCAGGTTTTCCAGATGTCTCAGCCATTAATTGTAAAGTTTGTGCCACTGACTAGGAAGGCATCCTCCCTGCTCTGCAGCACTGTGCCAGCAGACGCACTGGGGAAAGGCTTACTCTGCTGATGGAACTGGGAGAGGAAATGGACACCGTGGGGACGAGGCTTGCATCCCAGGGGACTCTTCTACTCAAAGTTGAGTTGTGTCTGCCCTGGGTATATCTTTGCCTCCCTCGTGGTGTTCATGCATGCAGACCCTGGGTAAGGATCTTGATGCAGTTCCCCACAGGGGTAAAAATTCCACTGACATAGGAAAAATAATTGGACCAGAACCTCTAAAAGTTCAACTAGACCCTACCAAACCATTCCTAAACTTCCCCAATATTCCTTGATGACAGAAGTGAAGGAAAGAGATCAACCTCTGGTTAAAGGCCTTATGTCCACAGGCTTCTCCCGCTCCATACCAGCCCTGACAACACTAAGCCCATCCTCAGCCAGCGGCAGCCCTCAGCCACTGCATCTACCCCACTGGTGTGCCCTGAGGGGAGTTCAGGACGGAGAAGACAGGATATGGCCCTACACAGGTAAAATGCATGTCAAAGGAATAATTTTAATGAGCCCAGACTCTTGCAACTTCCCTTGTACACAAAAACACTAAAATCATTAACTTGAGATTTCTGTTTTTTGTGATTAGCTGTAATTTTTTTGATGTTCAACTACATGGGTTTTTTTTCAGCAAAAACTTCTGTATATCCTGGCTCTTTCCTCACTTCTTCTGAACAGTTCCTCAGAGCTATCTGAAAGGCTGTCTTCCAGGCTATATTCCTTAGTAAAGTCCCCAAATAAAGTATCACTTGCAACTTTTAGATTGTGAATTTTTTTTTTTTCAACTGACATGCACTGCACAGTGTGTGACTTGATTGCTTGATAAGAAAGTTGGGATACTTCAGGTTGGAAACAATCACTTTTTAGCAACTGTAAGGGCTGCAGCTTTTTGGCAAGGAAATGCTTCAACCTATCCTGAAAATACACATATGATAACTGAGACATACTCAAATCCCAAGGAAGTCCTGCAGAGTCCATCCAAGGTACTCAGAGGGCACTGGAGGCCTCAGTTCCCGGCCATGTCCCGCTGGGATGGTTAGCTTTATGTCTGAACCTGACTGGCTACAGTGTCAGATTAAATGTCATTTCTGGGTGTGTCTGTGAGTGTATCAGCCTTTGAATTGGTAGACTCAGTACAGCTGGTTGCCCTCTCGGCTGTGGGCGGGCACCATCCAGTCCCTGAGTGGCTGAGCAGAACAAAAGGAGAAGAAAGGAGATGTTTGCCCCCTTTTCCTCCTGCCTGCCTGCTGAACTGGGTGCCTGCCTTCTCCTGCTCTGGGAATTGACATCAGCGGGACTTAGACTGGACGTTCCACGCTGGCTTTCCTGGGTTTCCAGTCCATGGACAGAAGACTGTGGGACTTCTCAGCCTCCGTAATTGTGTGAGCCCATTCCGCATAATAAATCTGCTTGTGACTTTGCTTACGGGCCTCTCTCTCAAATAAAGACCAATTATTACAATCTATTGACCAGCTTTTAGGTAATTATGAACTTGAATTTAACAACCTTCATAGAGCAATGGGCCAAATGCCTGCCACCTGAAAGAGACCAAGATCAGGGCTCTGGGCTGTTGACGCTTGGAAAGGCTACCTTCCTCGGGAGCGTTCGTCGCTCATAGTAACACTCACTGTGTACCTGCTCCACCAAGGACGTTCTCCCTCAGTGTCCTCTAAGCTCTGTGAAAGCAGGGATTGAGTTTCTTCTGTTTTCTGCTCATCACTGTCTCCTTGGCATCTAGTACACACACAAATAAACACAGAACAAAGGCAAGAGAGGCCAGAACACACGATGGTTGTCCACAGAGAATATTGTCTCCCCTAACGTAGAAATTTCGGTGGATCTGGATTAACCTTAGCAGTTAATTTTTATCACAGATGTACGTGTACAGTTGTCTCTGTGTGCAGAACAATCAAGGTTGCCAAACACAGCTGGAGAGCTTGCCTTGGGCCCTGGAAGTGAAGGAAGCTGGGAAGGTGGGAGCTGAACTCCAGCCCACTCTCCTCGCCTAGTCTGCTCCCTGCTGTGGAGCTTTGTCTGCCCGAAGGAAGGGACGCTTTTTTTTAAACACAGAAGTCACTTTTATCTGGAAGCTGCATGCACCGGAAGGGCTCCTCCTCCTGTGGGCTGACACAGCAGGTTGTGGGGCCAGGCTAAGACTTTTCCCGGTTTTGCGGTCACCCAGGTTGCTCTCTTTAGGGTGGACAATTATTTTACAAAAGCTGATGCCGATTACAGGAGGAACCAGATGAGAGAGCAGGAACGGTTCAGCACAGTGTCTTTAACCCAACAGAACGACTAAAACTGAGCGCCTGTTCTCCCAGTGACATCAGGTGTGCTGTGACGTGCCCAGCGTGTACGTCCTCAGGCCTAACCTATGAGTCTGAGTGATGTGATGACTGAGTCCCACTGGGTTATTGCTTGTTCCTCCTGTCGGGGGTGTGGGACAGTCCTTTCAACAGCAAAACTGTTGTGGTGGTTTTAAATGTCATTTGTCACATACCTATGCTGAAGTGTTTAGGGACATAGTAGACCAATGTCTGCAGTTTCCTTTGAATGCATTAAAAAAAAGGTGGATCGAGAGATGAATTGTTGGAGAGCTGGGTGACCCAGCAAATAGAGCACAATCGTTTACTGCACGATCTAGGTGATGGCGTTCACTGTGTATTTATTTCAACTTTCCTGTATGTTCAAAATTTTTCATAATAAGATGTTGGGAGAAAACTTAATTCATTCAACATTTATTAAAATTTTATTATATTTGTCAAAATATTTATTATAGTGTATTTACTGAAGTAACCTAGACATCAGGGTTACACTGCTGATAAGAAGACACGGTCCCTGTTGGTGCAGCACTCCCTGAGAGGCAGATATGTTATCAGATAAGGACAAAACAGCACAGTGAGTGCAGCGATAGCTACACACAGATGCTTTGGGAACATCAAGAAGAACCTGCCACATTTGGCCATGTTTTTGTGTGTGGTGGTAGTGGTGGTGGTCAGGGAGGTCTTCCTGGAAGAGAGGTCAGCAGAACTCAGTCTTGAATGGCAACAGAATAGAAATTAGTTCAGGTAGTGAGGAAGGAAAGAATTCCATGAACAAACCTGTAGCATTTGCCGGGGCAGGAGATGGGCTGGGACCAGTCAGCTCTGGAGAGCTTGTGTTCCTTGCTGACAAGCTGGGCTTGCTCCTATAGGGATAGAAATAGCTGAAGGTAACAAGGTGATTGACAGGGTGCGATTTGCTTTTAGCTGGACCTCTAGATGGCTGACTGGAGAGTGCACCTGCGGGGCCAGACCTGGAGGTCAGGTGGGCACCTGTGCAGGTGTTCTGGTCAGAAGCTGCACACATGGTAGGAGGGCTGCAGGTGAGGGAACAGATCTGAGGGGCATTTTACGTAGAGTTGGGGAACTGGAGATGGGAAACATGAAGGACAGGCAAGCACATTGCTCACTGCTAGAGGGGTTGTGCAGGAGGGATGATGGACTCAGCTTGAACATTTTGAATGTGAGGTGTCTGTGGGACACCCAAGAGGAGCTGCCCAATTGGCAGCCAGAAGAATAAAACTGAAACTTAGGAAAGAGGTACATAGGCTGATTTGGCATTAAAATAATGGACTTTGAGTCTGCAGTTGAGATTAACAAGGGAGAGTATGCAGAGTACGTAACCAAAGGCACGGGGTTTCCAATACCTGGAACAGTGTTTGCCTCACAGGAAGTAGTGATGAATGTGAATGAAAGTGGGCAGAACCCTGGGACAGACATTCAAGGATGGGCTGAGGAAGGGAAGCTGATACAGGTGCCAGGACCAACCAGAGTGTAGAGAAGATTAAAGGGCATGTTTGACAGGGAAGGGCTTCAGGAAAGGGAGGAGGGTACAAATAAAAGATGGGGACTAAAATTTGTTCTTGGGTTCAACAGGTGTAGGTGCAGCCACTATGGAGGACAGTATGGAGGTCCTTAAAAAACTAAAAACAGACTTACCCTATGACCCAGCAATCCCACTCGTGGGCATATATCTGGAGAAAACTATAATTCAAAAAGACACATGCACCCCAATGTTCACAGCAGCACTATTTACAATAGCCAAGACATGGAAGTAATCCAAATGTCTGTCAACAGATGACTGGATAAAAAAGATGTGGTGTGTACACACACACACACACACACACACAGGAATATTACTCAGTCATAAAAAAGAATGAAATAATGCCATTTACAGCAACATAGGTGGATCTGGAGATCATCATACTAAGTGAAGTAAGTCAGACAGAGAAAAATATCATATAAAATCACTTATATGTGGAATCTAAAAAAAAATACAAATCTTATTTACACACCAAAAACAGATTCACAAACATAGAAAACAAACTATGGTTACTGAAAGGTAAAGGGCAGGGGAGGAATAAATTAGGAGCTGGGGATTAACAGACACATACTACTATGTGTGAAATAAATAAGGATGTACTGTATGGCACAGGGAACTGTATTCAATTTCTTGTAATAATATATGATGGAAAAGAATCTGAAAAAAAAAAAGTATGTATATGTATAACTGAATCGCTTTGCTGTATGCCTGAAACTAACATTGTAAATCAACTACCCTTCAATAAAATTTTTTTTAGAAAACAGTTGGGAAGTCATTGGTGACCAAGGCACTTCTGCAGAGTGGTGAGTATCACGGGACAAGATGGCACAAGGGTGAGGAGAGGAGGCAGCAGAGAGATTTGAGGGAATGTGACACACTGCCCTTACTGGAGCACCTTGGTCTGGATCAAGGACAATGGGAGGGCTTTAACTTTTTATCACACCCATAATTTCTTGAAAAATGATACATACTTACTGTTGTGATTTGTTATCAAATTAAATCACAGTTCATAAATAAATAGAGGGAGCAAACTCTACTTCAATTATGACTGTATTCCTGTGGTCAAGTAACACCAGCCCAGCGTTTAACACAATTTTTAAAGTAATTCAGACATTTATTTAATGACTGCTATGTTTTTAGTCGCTGGGCTAGCCTGAGCAGAAGGTACCAGTAGAAAGAGAGAAGCTGAAACCATTGGAGAAGGATGCCTGGACAATCAGATGGCTGGCAGGGCAAACAAGGCCCCAGGAAGAAGGGACTGGCCGTGAGCGTAAGCAGAAACATCACGATGGCTGCTGAGGAAAACGGAGCGCGCATCGGGGCGAGGAGATCAAGGGAGACCAATTGTCGGGGTCCAGCAATAAAGAGGAGACGTGGTCTTTTGCGGGAAAGGAAGTTGATTAGGGGCAGGTGTTGCTCCGGCAGCTCCAACAAAGTGAAAAAGGTCTGGAATAGTCACTGAGGAGCGGGAACAGGGCAGGAACCTGATGAATTAGTCGTTGTTTGCACACACGCAACAGGCTTCTCATCAAAGCGCAAGCTCCCTGAGGGCGATGTGGCCCTTCTCTGCCCTCTTGGGCACTTGACTCAAGGGATGAAGACCAGAAGGCATTTTGAAAGCTCCTACTTGATGTTTCTATTCATTTTGAGAACTATGTATTATTGACTCACCATTTTAAAAAACGTGGGCAAAAGTGAACTTTTAGGCCATTTAAGAGTTTTTACAAAAAATTAGAATTCTCAAGAAAAGGTGTGACATTAATTTTAGAAAATAATTTTGAAGTCAGGAGACCCTATACAATTAGTTCTTCAAGATGTGTCAATCAAGGGCATACTTGTCAAACTTTTGATAGTCCAAGTTCTATCCTCCAATGGCGGGGCAGGATTCTCCTCATAGCTGGTTTCCTATTGGCTCTGAGATGTGGGCGGGGTCAGCCATTTCTGGTTCTGCCACTAGCTCCACCCCATCCCATGCAAATGAAGTCAAAGCTTTGGTGAATCCACGTGATTGGTCACGTGGGGGTGCGACAACTCGCTCCACCCCCTCCATTGACGTCATCACCTACTCAAACTCTCACGAGAGTTTGCACAGATGCTGGTCAGAGGTTAGCAGGCCAGTCCACTGTGGCAGGAGGGGGTCGGGTAGGGACTCTAACACTGGACCCCCATTCCCATTGCTGAGTCTCCAGTCCAGCTTAAGTCAGGGGCCCCAGGGGACCTGTGGGGCAGTGCCCAGGGGTCCCATGCACACTCTCCCCCCATTGGCTGTCTGCACTGGCATGCAAATGAGGGCGCGCGTCACTTCCGGAGGCCAATCGAGCGCCATTTTCTCTTTCTGGCCGAGCTGGGAGGAGGGGACGGGGTCGTGCGGGGTGGGCGCGCGCCGAGCGGGGGTCCCGCCGCGCGGGGCGGAGGTGGGAGGACGCGGGGCCCCGGCGGGCGCGGCGAGAGCGGCGGGGACGGGGCGGCGCTGCGGGCGCCCAGAGGTAGGTAAGACCCCGGCCCGGCCCGCGGCGACGCCCCCGGCCCGGCCCGGCCCGGCCCGCCAAGTGTCGGCGGCCCCGCCCCGCCCCGCCCCGCCCACACCCCACACCCCGCGGCCGCCTCACGAATCCCGCGACGTTCTCGGGGCGCGGGGTTCGCGGCCCGAGGGTGCCCGTCGTCCCTCCGCGTCACGTGGGGGCCGGGGGTGGGGAGGGGCGGGGAAGGGGCCCGGGGGCGGGGCGGGCGGCGCGGGAGGGGAGTCCGGGGCGGGACGGCGACGATGTGGGACGGGGCAGGCCGGGCCGCGGAGGGCAGTCGGGCGAGGGCCGGGGGACGGGACGGGGCGGGACAGGGACCGGAGGGCCGCCCGCGGCCCCGCGCTGCTCCCCGAGCCGCCCCGAGCGACGCGGGCCGGGCGGATGAGCGCCCCCTTCTCTGCCCGTGGCGGGTATTTTTCCGGAGGAGTGGACAGCAGATAGCAAACCCCTGTTCTTCCATCATCGAGCTTTTGATGTGACGTGAAGATTTTAACTTTCCTTCGCCATTGCTTACTGCGTTGACGGATTGTGTGCAACGTTTCTGCTAACCATTGGCCCCAGAACGGCAGAAACTGTAACTACCAGTTCCTACAGTGCACAGTTGCAGAATGATAAATAATTCAGTACTTAAAGTATATTTTCTTTGAATTTCAATTGGATACTTGTCTGAATACTCTTCAAGCTCGTTATAATTGAATAGAATGGGTAGTCGCAGCCTCTTGAGACCTGAAGGGCTCTTCTGTGCGGAGCTGATTTACAATGCAGATAGACCGGAGGCGGAAGACCCTAGACCCGCCGAGGAGGGCGTGGAGTCTGGGCGGCAGTTGGGGTTGTGGCGGGCATTTTGGGGGAGAGGACCACGTAAAAAGTAGTTGTGGAAAGTGCATGCTCGCCTTTGGTTGGAAGTCAAGTAATGCGCTTATTTAGCACTGTTACTGGAGAGTTGGTCGTATTATGAACGAACTTTGGTATTTCGGTTGGAGTTGAGATTTTGTTGAGCCAGTGGTCTTCAGGCATGGAAGTGACAAATCTGTATGTAGGAAGGGACCTGCTGCTTGTCTTGGAGGATGAACTGGAGTGGGAGGGACACGTTCAGTCGTCTGAGCAGCGGTTAGGGTGTGGGAGCTGGATTTAGGGTTAGGAATTGACGGTTGTGCGAGATGAGGGTAGAGGTGTGGCAAGATACTAAGCTGAAGAGATCCTGGACACCTTTCTAGTTTGAATCCAGGTTTTCAATATGCTATCGGTGAATTTACGGCGATGGTCACTTCCAGGGGCTGCACCCCAGCATTCTGCTGTGGCCTCCACTCTGACTGGCACTCACCTGTTAGGGCAGTGTGTTACAGGTGAGAAGACTGAAAGGCGGTGAGCTGCTGAAGGCCACACGTCTGGGAAGCGACCTTTTTGTGTTTGAACCCAGACCCTCTTGAATCTTTCTTTCGTGCATTATACAAATATTATGTGTTTTTAAAGTTGCTTTAAAAAATCCTGTATTCCAATAAATGGGACATTTCATTTAGGTTTTTAGAGTTAGATAATAGCAGAGTCACTGTCTTATGTTCTAAGTGCTTTTCTTGTATTAAACTGTTCATCCTCAAAGCTGCTTCACAGAGGAGGCTCCCTGTGCTCTCTGTTTTACTGGAAGGAACTGAGGCTCCGGGATTAAGTAATTTATCAACGATCACACGGCTAATAAACTGGAGCTGATGTGAACCGAGGCCTTGCAGCTCCAGAATCCTTGCTTGTGAGGACTGTGCAGGGTTGCTTCTCATGTGAAACCTTTGTAGGACTTAGGTTTCACTGAAACTCAAAAGAAAGGTCTGTGGCTTTAAAAGTATTATTTATTACTTGAATGACTTTCTTTTTTGTAGTGTATTTTTACATTAATGGAATGTTCTTAACTGATCATGATACTAAAAAGCAACAAAAGAAACCCTTTAAGTGCCCCTTGGGAGATAATATTTTCTTGTGCACATCAGTGGAATTTTTGGTAGTTCCACACACTGAAATTTACTGTGAACTGAGGTTGATAAATCAGTGCAGCTGTGTTAGCATCCTGTTTCCTAATGGTGAAAATACAGATTTAACTGAGTACTGGGAGTATATGGAGAATGGCATCAGTAGAAGATCTCTTAAGTGTGAGAACATTGACAGGTATCTTTCCTAGTTAATCTACTGGGCCTTTTGTATGGAATCCTCCATCTCTTAGAATGCATAAATTATGGTAAAAGTCAGCTTCTTTCCCCAAAAGTGATTGGCAACAGTAGACCAAAGGTCTTGAAAGAATTGTTTTAAGGTTATGGAATGTCTGTGATTTACCTATGTTTTATTTTTTGTTATCTTTACTTCTGGAAAACAGCTTGCAAACTGTTAAAAAAAAAAAAAAAGGGAAACTTAAAAAAAATTAAGAATGGATCTTGTTTTTTTAGGGGAGGGGCACAATAACAATGATGAGAGAATGGGAGCACTTAGATTTGAGAATAAAAAGCTCCTCTTCTCCGAATTCAAAAAGATAACCTCCTTGACCCTCCTTCCAAGCCTTAAACTGGTGACTCCAGAGCCCTTTCAGACTTGCCCAGTCACTGGCAGCCTCTTTTTCAGCGCCTCCCTCCTGCAGTCAGCCAGTTAGTAGCAGCCTCCAGGAACCAGCCTGTGACAATCAGCCAGTCCCTAACCTGCTTCCGAGAGGCCACCATTCCCTTTTTCTCCATGCTTCTCAAATCTCTTTGATAAGATCTGCACTTGCTGTGTGAGGCTAGATTTCGTTGCAAGCAACAAATTTAGCGTCTTTGTTTTAGATGTATGTGGATGATGGTCTGATGGTCTTAACCTTGGATGATTCTGTTTATCAGCCAGCTGTGGGGAAAGACCCCCAAAGGATGGAGAGGGTAGTGGAACTTCAAGGAGGAAATGACAGCAAAGTGCTGGAGGGCATCAAACATCAAACACATTTTTGTTGGACTTGGTCTGGCCAAAGAAGCCAATCTGGGCTTGAAAGTGACCTTATGCTTAATTTTTAGGAATGCCATCATGTGGTTCGACAGCTCCTCTGTTAGGTTATATTATACTACTACTGTGTTATATTATAGCTTAGTTATTATTACAGTGTCTCTTAATTGAACTTGTCTGCCAGACTTTTGTGGATTACTCTTTTCCCCTTGGTTATTAATGAGTAGTTTGTGGGGAGGTGCTTGGAAACCATGTAAAATACACCATTCCTCACTAAACTTTCAATTTATTTAATTATTTGTTACCATGGACTTAAGTTTATTTTCTGCCACGTTTTATTTTTCTGTCAGTTGGTGGACATTTGAGTTGTTTCCACTTTTTGGCTATTATGAGTAATGCTGCTGTGAACATTCTTGTACAGGGTTTTGTTTGGATGCATGTTTTTAATGTGTCTAGGATAGAATCTCTGGTTCATATGGTACTTACATGTTTAGTCTGTTGAGGACCTACCAGACTTTCTCAAACTGCTGTACCATTTTACATTGCTGTCAGCAATGGGTAAGAGACCCAGTTTCTCCCCATCACTGCCAGCACTTGTTTATTTGTTTTTGTTTTTTTTTAGTTATAGCCATGCTAATAGCTGTGAAGTAGTATCTTATGGTGGTTTTGATTTGTATTTCTCCGTGACTCATGTTGTTTAACATCTTTTTATGTGCTTAATGGCCATTTGTATATGTCTTTGGAGAAGTATCCAGATCCTTTGCCCGTTTTTAAGTTAGGTTATTTCTTTTGATTATTGACTTACAAGAGTTCTTTATGTATTCTGGGTATGAATTTCTTATCAGAAATACAGTTTGCAAATACTTTCATTTTGTGGATTCTTTTTTCGCTTTTTGGATGTTTTTCTTTGAAGCCACATAGGTTTTTCATTTTGATGAAGTCCAGCTTCCCTGTTTTTTTCTTTTCTTGCTATT
This sequence comes from Camelus dromedarius, assembly GCF_036321535.1. Classification (NCBI taxonomy): domain Eukaryota; kingdom Metazoa; phylum Chordata; class Mammalia; order Artiodactyla; family Camelidae; genus Camelus; species Camelus dromedarius. Next base: position 27,764,524 of record NC_087463.1, read on the forward strand.
GCTTTTTGGTGTCATATCTAAGAATCCATTGCCAAATCTGAGGTCATGAAGATTTATGCCTGTTCTAATAGTTATAAAGTTTTAGTTGTGTATGGAGGTGTATAATCCATTTCGAGTTAATTTTTATGTCTGTTATAAGGAAAGAGTCCAACTTAATTCTTTTGCATGTGGATATCTAATTGTTTCAGAATAATTTGTTGAAAATTACTCTGTTTTACCAACCCTGTTTAAAAAATTTTATGTCTATACATATATTATATATATATATATGCACTTATTACAGTTTTGTTTTCTTCCCTTTTAAGAACAATTTCAAAAATGTTTCAAATTCCTGTGGAGAATCTTGACAACATCAGGAAGGTACGAAAAAAGGTGAAAAGCATTCTTGTGGATATTGGACTTGACAGCTGCAAGGAGTTGCTGAAGGTAAGAGGGCGTAAGTAACAGATTAAGAGAAGACAGTAATCCTGGAGATGCTGGGTTGGTGAGATTTGAACTGGGAGTTTTGAAGAATGGGTGAGATGCCTCAGAAAGGAAATTGCTGACACTTGAAATGAGGCAGGAGAGAAGAATTTTTTTTTTGAATTGAAGTACAGTCAGTTACAATGTGTCAATTTCTGGTGTACAGCACAATGTCCCAGTCATGCGTATACATACATATATTCATTTTCATATCTATCGACAGATGACTGGATAAAGAAGTTGTGGTATATTTAAACAATGGAATACTACTTAGCCATAAAAAAGAACAAAATAATGCCATTTGCAGAATTTGTTTTTATTCATGTCTTTCTGACTTAAATGGGATGCTTTAATCTGGTCCAGTTGTTAAAGTTACTTTTAGGAGGGAATTTTTATAGTAATTAATTGCAAAATGTATTTGTTTTTGATCTTTGAGGAGACCGTGTTGAATTATTTATATTATTTTAGCAGAAGATCCTAACTCAATTTCCCGGTGTTGTTAAAGTAATCAGTAAACGGGGATGTGTACTTGATATGATAGGGTTGTTTGTTTTGTTTTTTCTGATTTGTGCATTTAACACTTGCTGTCTTACAGACGTTTAAAAATTATGGTCACAGTCACACTATTGATAAGTTATGTTCTCATGTAATTTTATCTTTTCTTGTAACTTGAGAATATATGGCTGGCATATGTAGGAGAGAAATAAAAATTGTTAGATAAGGTTTGCTCTGAAGTTTTATAACCACTTACAATTCTGTGCATGTTTGATGCATAACTGTCGAAATAGGGACCGTGTCTGCTTTGAATTTTTCAGACTTGTGAAGAATTCGATTCAAAATATTATTGGCCTGGGAAGAGTTTAGTTTCTTAATTTTCAAATCTCAGACTTTGAACTAGATTGACTATTTATAAAAAGGCATTCTGATACTGAAAGATTAATAATTACTAGGATTCTCATTATTAGTCAGAACTGATTTTTGCTCTAAAGTAAAATTTCTGGAAGACTTCAGATAGTTCTTTGCTCAGATGTTACCACCCCAGAGAGATCTTCCCTCTAAAATGCTGCCCTCTCCACTATATTTCTGTTCTCTTACCTGCTCTGTTTTTCTTCAAGGCTTCGACCACAAGGCTGGTGTTACTTGTTTATCTGTGTCCCTCACTGGAATGTAAGAAGGCATGGGCCACATTGTTTTGTTGTCTACTCTATTACCTGTACGTGCTTAACAAATACACGTGTTTTTTAACAAATATTTTTTAAATGAATGAATGAAAGTAAAACCCAAATATAGAAATAATTTTAATAATAGACTGTGCCTGAAAGTCTGTTTGGAAATAGGATGAGGGAGATACTGAAGTGGAAACCCTTAGATGCTCAAGAACCGTATTCAAGACCGAGGCCCCTCAGTGTTCTTGTAGTTCTGTCTTTAAGTCATGGTTGACGCACGAGGAGGGAAGCAGGGTGATTATTTGTTGTTGTTTTTGCTGGGGGTGCAGGGGCTTGAGCCCAAGCCCTCATGCATGCTAAACACGCACTCTACCACTGAGCTATGCCCTCCCCCCGCTGCCCTCCAAGGGTAGTTATTTGGAGACAAGTTTGAGAAGGTAGATTGCAAACCCACAGTCCGTTAATAATAGATAAGTATGTGAGTTTAAGTACTATTTGTAGAGAATGTAAAAATAAGAGACTAAGAGCACAGTATGTGTAGACTGAGGAAATTTCAAATGATAATGTATGGGAAACTTTTGGGATAGTGCCTGGCACGCGGTCACCCTGAAGGAGCAGCAGTGCCCTAAGCGAGGACCCTGCCACTCTCGGGTCCTGGGGGCAACTTTCAGTTTTGTACTGGCTGGTGCCAGTGGGGTGACCTCGGGCAGATCGTTTCTCCCTGGGCCTCAGTGTCCTCATGCTGGTCAGAGAGAGGGAATTACCACTGCTGGGGCTGAGACAGACTTGGAACATCATCGTGAGGAAGAGGGAAAGACCACCTCTAGCTGGGCAGGCTAAAGCAGCCTCTGTGGAGGAGGTGAGATTTGAACTGTTTTTGTTTTTAAAGATAGGCTAGGACTCAACAGTGGAATTAGAGTGTTTTAGTAACATGGAATTTAGAACCACAACCCAGTTGATTAACCCCCATCAAACCAGGCTGAGTGAATTCAGTGCTTAAAAAAAATTATTCTGCTTGGAAATAATAACTCACAGAAAAGTTACAAGAATGAAAGTAGTACAGGGGACACCCTTCACCCTTTACCCAGATTTACCAATTGTTAACATTTTCTCCCGTTTACTTAACATTTGCCTGCTCTTGCTTGTGCTGTGTATTTTTCCCTGAGCCACTTAAGAATAAGTTGCATATTTCATGACCCTCATTACCTAAATACTTCAAGTGTGTTTTCTAAGAATAACAATAGTCTCTTCTATTGCCGCAGGATGGTTACCAGCTTAGGTCATTTATAGCGTTTTTCCTGTCAGTGTGGACCCAGTCTAGGATCAGGTATTGCCTTTGGTTATCATGTCCTTTGGTCTCCTTTAATGTGAATTCAGTTTTTAAATGAAATTCTGTTATAAAATGTGTTTTGTTTTATTTTTAGATGAAATGTCAGTAACTTTCATCCTGGGGTCGTGTTTTTGACATGACGTAGAACTGAACATTTCTCAGTAACTTGCTGTCTTAGTCAGCCTGAGAATGTGTTTACTGATCTGAATTTGTTCAAGACTTCACTTTTTCTTTCTGAGACTATACTGACACAGATACGCACATACTTCACAAGGGAGAATTAAGAGATTAGAATGGCATACAGCTATTAAGTTAGATTAAGTATCGGGTTAAACTTTAATAATTTTTTGGTGGGGGAATTTTTGTTTTTATCAATATATAGTTGGTCCTATATTTTGCAAAACTTTTGAAAATTCAAGCCATGTAACAATCATTATAGAAAAATTAGAAAATATACACAGAAACATAGAGAACAAAATGACTTGTTTTTAAGCCATTACTGCAGAATATCCATCATTAACCTTGTTATAGCTTTCCGGATTTTTGGAAATGGGACATGATGTAACTATAAGATACTGTACTAGCTTTGCTTTGTCTTGTCACTGAATCTCATATTAAGAACTTTTTTCCATGTCAAATGCATTTATTCTTAATCCATCGTAGTATCTAGAGTTCCTTGGTTTCAGGCAAGGAAAACCAACACTGAACAAGTCAAGCAAGAGGGAATTTCTTGGAAGTCTGGGGGCTTACAGAGAGTCCGTGCTGGGAACACCTGTCTGTGGTCCTTCCGTTTCCTCTCCCAGCGCTTCTGATTTCACAGGATAACTCACTCTGCCTTCTCTGATTTCCAGAGTGTGTATGATTCCACTCATCCTAAGAGTTAGGACCTCAAATCGTAGACCCTACAGTTCTTGTCAAAAGCCTGGCTGAGAAGTGAACCTTAGGGAAAAGAGGCTCTTCTAAGAACCTTATCTCCTTTTCTAAAAATAGATCTAAACCCTGCTACTCCTCATAGTCTCTTAAGGAATTTTTTTTAAGAAGTTAACATTTCATCAGGTAAATTAAGAACTGGCTGCATCATTTGCAGGGCTCTGTACAAAATGAAAATATGGGGCCCTGGGCAGGCCCCATAGGCCCGCTGTCCCAACCCACAGGAGATGGGTGACTCCCAAGAGGTTGCTACCTCTCTGCCAGGATGCTTGTGGTACCTGGATCCAGGGTGGGTTTAAGGCCTGAGGTGTGCTGCCAACACAGCGCTGGGCAGGTTAGCACCTTGCCTCTTCCTCTCCCTGACTCTGTGCCAGTCTCCCACCAGGGCAGCTAAGGAATGTGGACCCCTGACAACTTGGTTACTTTCGCAGGTGGTAGACAAGAGTCTAGGGTTGCTTGTAGCATGCAAGGGGAGGTTGGTGGCTGTGGGGGACAGAGCAGGAACAGAATCTGTCCCAGAAGCACTGTCCCGGGCATGAGCAGGAAAGCCCCTGACACATGCCCCAGTGTCCTGTCAGACTTCACTGTATAAAACAAATTCGAAGATTAAATTATTAACGCTTTCAATATAGTTACAATGGAGGCTAAACCCCAGCACCAGCCCTTCCTAGCACAGGGCTCTGGGCAGCCGCCTTGGTTGGTTGCAGTGCCTTCATCGGTCTTTTCTAAGAGCCTCCCAGTTTTTTGGTTTTTTTTTCCAAAATAATTCAGTGTATTTAACTTCATATGTTAGAAATATTATTTCAGTATATAATCGATATAAAGTAAGTAATGAAATGTTTTATCCTCTTTTAAATCTTTCAAGTGTATTTAGAATTTTTTAGTTACAGTAAAATGGGCATAGACAAAATTTGCCATTTTAAGCATTTTTAAGTGTACATTTTGGTAGCATTAATTACATTCATACTGTTTTGCACCTAGATATTCATCACCTCAAACAGAACACTGTCGCCATTAAGTAATAACTCCCCATCCCTCACCTCGGCCCCTGAGAGCCTCTGCTTTCTGTCTCTGCGGATTTGCTAGTTAAAGATACTTCATATGAGCGGAATCATGTAATGTTGGCCCTTTTGTGACTGGCTTGTTTCACTTAGATTAATGGTTTCAGGGTTCATCCATGTTGTACCCCATGTCAAAATGTTGTTCCTTTTTATGGCTAAATAATATTCCATTACACGAATATACCACATTTTATCAGTTCGTCTGCTGAGACACGCTTGGGCTGATTCTACCTTGTGGCTGTTGTGAATCATGCTGTAGTGAACTTGGCTTACAAGTATCTGTTTGGGCCCCTGTTTTCAATTTTGGGATATTTGCCTCAGAGCATTGCTGGGTCATGTAGCAGTTGTTTAGCTTTTTGAGCAACCACCAAACGGTTTCCACAGTGGCTGCACCTTGTCTGTTCCCACCAGCCAGGCCTGCGGGACCCAGTTTACCCACAGCCGTGCCCAGGCCCATTCTTTTCCTCCACTGTCCTCTTTTCTCTCCTCTCTCTTCCTTTCCCTCCTTCTCCTGCCACTGTGGCCGCTGTGGTGGAGAGCATCTTTTCATGTGCTCATTGGCTGTTCGTGCGTCTTTAGAGATTTATATTCAAGTCTTTTGCCCACTTTTAAACTGGGTTGTTTGTCTTTCTGTTGTTGAGTTGTAGTTTTTATATTTCTGGATGTTAAACTCTGATTAGATTTGTAGGTATCTTCTCCCATTCTGTAGGTTTCTTTTTACTTTCTTAATATCTTTCAATGCACTAAAGTTTAAAATTTTGATGGTATCCAATTTATCTGTTTTTGTGTTTGCAGTGCTTTTTATGTCATATCTAAGAACCCGTTGCCAAATCCAAGTCAAGAAGATCTGTGTTTTCTTCTAAGAGTTTTATGGTTGTAGTTCTTTTTGTTTAGATTATTGATCTGTTTTGGGGTTAATTTTGTATGTGGTATGAGGCAGGGGTCCAGCTTCATTCTTCTGCATGTGGAAATCCAGTTGTCTAGGCACCGTATATTTATTTGTATTTTTTGAGGTGCTGTCAGTTTACCATGTTGTGCAGATTTCTGGCACACAGCATAGTGCGTCAGTCATACATGAACATACATATGTTCGTTTCCATATTCCTTTTCACTGTAGGCTACTGCAGGGTATTGAATATTGTTCCCTGTGCTGTGCAGTATGAACTTGTTGCTTATCTGTTTTATGTGTAGTAGTTAGTATCCACACATCTCGCACTCCCGGTTCATCCCTCCCCACTCCCTCCCCCATAACCATAAGTCTCTGCAGTGAGCTCATACTGCTCCTGCTCTTTTCAGTTATCTTCATCTTTCTGTGTCATTAAATGTTCGTCTTCTCTAATACCCAGACCATATTCTGATTTCTCCTGTCTCCCCCCAATATTTTTCACACTCACTTTGTCTGAACCAGGATTCTGTTTGGACCCATTCCATCTGGTTGTGGGGTCTCATTCTGCCTCCCTCTCTGTCTTCCTGCCCCTCCCTGCTGTGTGAGCCCCACAGCTAAAGCCCCCAATTTGTGGCCTGCCTCCCAGCCCTCTGCTCCACAGTGCTCACTGCTGGTGGAAGATAGGTTCTGCTCCTGCAGTTTCTCTCTTGGAGAAGTTATTTGTGGGAGTCTCGTGTAAAACTGTGATGTTAGCGTGGACTGTTGCAGCTGTTTTCCCAGGTCTGCTGCTGGGAAGGAGCTCTGTCCTAGTTTGCCCTGGACTGAGTTTTCATTTCGCTTTTCCTGCATAGATTTCTTAGGTACCAAGTAACCCCATCAGGTTCCAGTTAAATATTTCTGTATCTTCAGGTTCCAGTTAAATATTTGTGTCTTCTGAAATTACATAATGATTTCTCTTGTTTTCTTTATTTTTAAAAGGACCTTAAAGGCTTTGATCCAGGAGAGAAGTACTTTTATAACACATCATGGGGAGATATTTCTCTCTGGGAACCTTCTGGAAAGAAAGTGGTATGAATTTTTAATTTTGATTTTCATGTTTACTCACAAGTTGGGGGTAAGGGTCAGTTTAGTTCTGAGGAACGTGATATGTATTTGAGCTGCAGAGAGTGAGTGGGAGAGGAGGTGTGGTGTCAATGTTCAGGGGAGGAGAAGGAAAAACAAAGATAAATGTTTGTAATGTAGGGTTATTGATGCTTTGAGTGTTTTCTGCACATGAAGTTGGTAAATTGATGTAGTGAAATTGATGTAAGAAGGGCCTCTGGTTTATATGACTCTTCTGAGTATAAAGAAATGTTATGTTGCTAAGTTGATACAATGGAAGTACATCCTGCTTTCAGAAACTGAAATAAAAAGTATGGGTCTTTGAATCAAGTGCTATTTATAATAATTTGAAATCTTAAGCTTAAGCAGATTCAAGCTAAAATATATGACACACTGCCAAATTCTCCTTACTGAAATGCTTTCTTCTGGAAAACCTTTCCTCCCGCCCTGCCACTAGATTAGCACATTCATCACATCAGACTCGCCGGGTCCCAGATTTGATGACACTGTCTCCCTGCACCACCATGCTTCGGCCTCCACTGCGTTTGTCCAAAATACGTTGGCCTTGGGAATTTTGACTTTAAAGAAGATTCCTGTAACTAGTCAGTCGTTTTTTTGTTAAAATTTTATTTAAAAGCATTTCTATTGTCAGCTCGTCCTCCTGAGCCCCACTGTTCTGCGTCTCTTACCCTCCTTGACCTGGCATGCCCCTCTCTACCAACAGACACGAGATTCCTTAAAACTGCTTCGATTTAGTGATTCTCCTCAGAACAGCTGATGGCTTTTCAAATATGCCTTGTTCTGAAGACCTTGGCTTTATGAATAGTTTCTTGGGCTTCACTGATTTTTCTCATCTGAATTCTTAAAAGATCCTGTAATGTAATATGCACTATAATATATAATTATGTGCTTTACATCAAGAAACATTTTTTGAATTCCTGCTTCAACATAGGTAAAACTTTCAGAGTAGTTGATAAAAAGAGGTGAAAGTTAGAGTTCCTTTACTCATGGAGTTTATGTTTTTGTTGGGGTGAATAAGCCTGGCATAAAATGTTAAATAACAATATGAAATAGCAGAGATTGAGGTTGTGAAATAGAGACCATATTCAGAAAGAAACTCGCTGTTGTCTGGTGTGGTGGAGGCTGTGTTGTCTGCTAGTTTTAGTACCTTACTGCTCTTCTTCCAGTAGGTAGCCCTCCTGCTCTAATTTGTCTGTGGGAGACAGGGTGTATGAACGGGACAGTTTCAGGCCCCGTGGCAGAAACGTGTGCTTCTGCTGTGGAGAAGCAAGGTGTGTTGGACTTGCGGGTTTGGGATGGAGACGGTTCAGCTAGGTCAGGTGGTGGAGCCCAGTGGCTGTGGGACCGGAGGATGCAGCCTTGGTCTGCAGGGGAGACGGCAGACGGCTGGGGGGACAGGAATTCTACCAGCACCCAGAACCGTGACTCCACTTCTTTTCTGCTTCTCTCCTTGGTTATTTTTTCTTCTTCTGATACAGGGAACCAGCGTCTCACTAGGATTGTTTCTGACTGATCACTGTCTTAGGACTTCCACGACAGGGTTTTGTGTGACCCTTGGCTTGCACTTCTGGGCACGTGCCTGGATGTGGGATAGCTGGGTCGTAGATGGTAAATAAGGACGGATTTATCTCTGCAACAGACTGCCAGCCTGGTTTCCAGAGTGGCTGCACCCTTGCACTTCCCCACCAGGGATGTGAGTCCTGGCTGCCCTGTGTCCTCACCAGGCTTAATATTGTCAGGGTTTTTTTGTTTATGGACTTACTGCTTGTTTTCCATTTTAATAGGCGTGTAGTGGTGTCTTCTCTGGCTTTGTTTGTGTTTCCCCAATGACTGATGGTGTTGAGCACCTTTCCGTGTGTTTATTTGGCATTTGGGTCCCTTATTTAAAGTACTCAGTGCTCAGATGTTGTGCCCATTCTCTAAAAAACTGGGTCACTTGTTTTCTTACTGAGACATGAACATGTCCACAACATGTATTCTGGACACAAGTCCTTTACTAGATACGTGGTTTGCAAATACTGTCTCCTGGTCTTTTTACTTTTTAACGGTGCCTTTCAAAGAGAAGAAGATTTCTTACATTGATGAAATCCAGTTTATCATTTTTTTCTGTTATGGTGTCATGGGTAAAAAATCTTTTCCTTAACACAGAGATCTGTTCAGTACTAACAGATAGTAACATGCAGTTGTTAGTAAGTGATGTTGACTCTCTGAGTGTAGTTTTCATTAAGGATCTGGTTTTCCAATGCAGTATTTCATTGAGTATAACATGCACCATTTTAAAATGAACCACTAATGAAACTAAAGCAATACTTTCCTTAAACTGTGTTGTACCATTGAACTGTCAGTTGTAAGTTGTTCCCAGATTTCAGAGATGCTAAAATACATGTTAAAAAGTGTGTCGGAGTCAGTGAAAAAAATTTTTTTTTTTAAATCTATGATCGGTGGTTGGCTGTTCCCCTACGTTTATTGTAGACCCTCCCAGAAGTGCCAGAACCTGGGATTTCTAATTGCTGAGAAGCCAGTGGTAGCATGTTGTTGAGTGTGCTCAGGTGATTTCTGTGACCTGTGCATGACCAGGAGAGAGAAAGGGCGACAGAACCCACAGGCGGGGAGCGTGTGTGTGTGCGTGTGAGGAGAGTGACATGGGGGTGCAGCCCGGGGCGGGCGCAGTCGGAAGGGGTGTTGCAGAGTGAGCAGATGTCTGTCCGTGTATCCTGTCTGGGCCTGCCTCCCTCCTTTGTGAAACTGGGCCTGTGTTTTCTGCTGCACCAGCTCTGGGCTCTGGAGGCTGCCCCAGGACCAGAGCTGCTCTGCTTTCAGGTCATCACCGACCGGCAAGAGTTCTGGGAATCAGGCAGATTTTAATCCTCAGTTGACCTGCTGCTGTGTCCGTGGTGTTCCTGGGCCCCAGCTTGTTGAATTCCCACGTTTGCCTGACAGCGAAACACTATGTTGTCAGAGTTGTAGCCTGTGGCCTGAAACTTACTCAGGATTATTCCCAGTAAGTTTAGGCACAGTCCGTCTTTCTTCGCTGCCTACCACGTGGTTTATTGAACACTTGAATGTGCTGAGCACTGTCCATGTCTCCTGCCTTCTCCAGGAGTCTGGGAAATAAAAGACAGCTGTGATGGGTTTAATTTGCAAGTTTGGTTATATGTAGATACATTCCAGAAGCTTTAGAATTTGGAGTAAAAACAACATTGGAGCTAAGAGAAATGGGATGGGAAAGGGAGAAAATAAAGTTCTCATCCAGAGAATTAAGTGAGTTTATTTTAATTGATGCAGTTAATTGAAAGTGTAGGACTAAGTAATGCGATTTGTGGTTTAATGAATGGCTTGGGAACAGAGTTCAGGAAACTCGATATTCAGACCAAACTCTGTGTTTGTATAGCCTTCATTCTGAGAACAGTTGTTAAATTTTTAAACATTAGAGAAGGAAAAAAATGAAAATCCTGCTTTATGACACGTGAACATTTGAATTAGGATTTATAGTGTTGTTTACCCATTATCTGTGGGTGCTTTTCCCTTCCAGCAAGCACAGTGCTAGTGGCCACAGAGGCTGCTGGTTGTCCACAAACCCTAAAATATTTATTCTCTGGCCCTTTAAGGAAAAACGTATTTTGGCTTTAAAAAACATTGTTCTCTGAGGAGTGACAGCGTTAAATAATCTAGCAAGTTAGAAGAAAAAGAATTGCGTACTTGTGAGCTGTAGAAGGTGTGGCATCTGATAGTTCTGTTAAACCATGCTTGATTTTCTTTTCTTTTAACAGAGATACCGAACAAAACCATACTGTTGTAGCCTCTGTAAATATTCCACAAAAGTGCTTACTTCATTCAAAAATCATTTACATCGTTATCACGAAGATGAAATTGACCAAGAGCTGGTGATCCCTTGCCCAAACTGTGTGTTTTCCTCTCAACCCAAAGTTGTGGGAAGACACTTCAGAATGTTTCATGCACCTGTTCGGAAAGTCCAGAACTACACAGTGAATATTTTAGGTGAAACTAAATCGTCTAGGAGTGATGTGATAAGTTTTACGTGTTTAAAATGTAACTTTTCAAACACTCTGTACTACAGCATGAAGAAGCATGTGCTGGTAGCCCATTTTCACTATTTAATTAACTCCTACTTTGGCCTGAGAACTGAGGAATTGGGTGAGCAACCGAAAGCTGACGATACCCTTTGTACGGAGAAGATGCCCCCTTCTGACAGATATTACTGTAAAAAATGCAGTGCCAACGCCAGCAGCCAGGATGCTTTAATGTATCACATTCTGACCTCGGATGTGCACAGGGATTTGGAGAACAAGCTCAGGTCCGTGATCTCAGAGCACATCAAGAAGCCTGGGCTCCTGAAGCAGATGCACATTGCGCCCAAGCCAGCTGCACACACGGCTGCCCCTGCCAGCGGCAGCGCTGTGGGCGCCTCGGCCACGCCTCCGTGCTTCCGCCTTGCCTTGCCGCAGGCCAGTCAGAGCCAGACCTCAGGACAGCCAGTTCAGGGTGCAGCCCCGCCGGCGACCGTGGCCTCGGGTGCTTCTGGAAGCCTCACCCACTCTCCGCCAGCCGTTGCCCAGTCCCACGTGACTCTGGTCTCCAGTCCTCTGCCCGTGGGCCAGAACAGCCTCGCTCTGCCACCCTCGACGCCACAGCCTGTCTTTCTCTCCCACGGAGTCCCGCTTAGTCAAGCAGCAAACTCTCCTGTGTTGCCCTTGAGTAAGCCAGTTGGACCCATAAATAAGTCTGTTGGAACCGGTGTCCTTCCCATAAACCAGACCATCCGCCCAGGGGTTTTGCCCCTCAACCAGCCTGTTGGGCCCGTAAGCAGACCAGTGGGGCCTGGAGTTCTTTCGGTAAATAGGCCCGTTGGGTCTGGTGTCCTTCCTGTCAATCCCTCTGTCACCCCTGGGGTGCTTCAGGCGGTCTCACCAGGGGTGATTTCTGTGAGTCGGACGGTCCCATCAGGAGTGCTTCCTGCAGGACAGATGACCCCTGCTGGGGTCATCCCTTCGGGACAGGCAGCAACTTCCGGGGTCCTCCCTGCTGGCCAGATGGTTCAGTCGGGGGTTCTCCCCATCGGCCAGACGGCTCCATCAGGGATGCTCCCCACTGGGCTGACGGTCCCACCACGGGTTCTCCCTCCTGGCCAGACAGTCCCCCTGCGGGTTCTCCCTGCCGGCCAGGTGGTCCCACCAGGGCTCCTTCCTCCCAACCAGACGGTCTCATCAGGTGTTCTCCCGGTGACCCAGGGTGTTAACTCTGGTGTTCTTCAGCTCAGCCAGCCTGTTGTGTCAGGGGTTCTTCCTGTGGGCCAGCCAGTGAGGCCAGGGGTCCTGCAGCTTAATCAGGCTGTGAACACCAGCATTCTGCCTGCAAATCAGCCTGTCAGACCCGGTGCTTCACAAAACACCACTTTCCTGACATCAGGCTCCATCCTCAGACAACTGATACCCACAGGAAAACAAGTGAATGGGATTCCCACGTACACACTCGCCCCGGTTTCTGTCACTTTGCCTGTGCCACCTGGGGGTGTTGCCACTGTTGCCCCTCCCCAGATGCCCATCCAGCTGCTGCAGTCGGGCACAGCTGCACAGATGGCCAGTTCCGTGGCCAGCATGCCCTCCCCGCCAGTGGTGGTGAATGCCGCTCAGAATGTGTTGGTTCAGGCCTCTTCATCGGTGTCAGAGTCAAATCAGGCACTCAAGCAGGCGAAGCAGTGGAAGACCTGCCCAGTGTGCAACGAGCTCTTCCCTTCCAATGTCTACCAGGTCCACATGGAAGTGGCGCACAAGCACAGTGAGTCCAAGTCTGCTGAAAAACTGGAGCCGGAGAAGCTGGCGGCGTGCGCACCATTTCTGAAGTGGATGCGGGAGAAGACGGTGCGGTGTCTGTCCTGCAAGTGCTTAGTCTCGGAGGAGGAGCTCATCCACCACCTGCTGATGCACGGCCTGGGCTGCTTGTTCTGCCCGTCCACCTTCCATGACATCAGAGGCCTTTCGGAGCACAGTAGGACCATGCACCTGGGGAAGAAGAAATTGCCCGTGGATTACAGTAACAAAGGCTTTCAGCTGGATATTGATGCCAACGGCAACCTGCTGTTCCCCCACCTCGACTTCATTACCATCTTGCCCAAGGAGGAGCTGGGGGAGCGGGAAGTCTACTTGGCAGTCCTGGCTGGGATACACTCCAAGTCGCTGGTGCCTGTATACATCAAGGTGCGGCCCCAGACCGAGGGCGCCTCTGGGAGGCCCGGCAGACAGGCCCTGACCTGCCCCTTTTGCTTTGGCACCTTTGTGACGGCAGAAGCGTACGAGCTGCACCTGAAGGAGAGGCACCACATCACGCCCACAGTCCACACGCTTCTGAAGTCGCCGGCGTTCAAGTGCATCCACTGCTGTGGGGTCTACACGGGCAACATGACCCTGGCCGCCATCGCCATCCACCTGCTGCGCTGTCGGAGTGCTCCGAAGGACAGCAGCTCCGATGTCCAGGTCCAGCCGAGCTTCATCGAGAACAGTGAGCTGCTTTTAGTCAACGGTGAGGTGATCCAGGACTCCAGTTTTTCTGTGAAGAGAAAGCTGCCTGATGGCCACTTTGGGGCAGAAGACCAGAGGGACGGCGAGGAGAGGCCTCCTGTCACACATGCTGCCACAGACCCGGCTCCAGAAAAGGGGACGGGTGTTGTGCCTTGTAAAAGACAGAGGAATGAAAGCCGGACGGAGGGGCCACTTGTTAGTGACGATGCTCTTCAGATTTTAGCATTAGACCCTAAGAAATATGAAGACCGTTCTTATGAAGAAAAAAAGCAGTTTCTTAGAGATTATTTTCACAAGAGACCATATCCTAGTAGAAAGGAAATAGAGCTGTTATCCTCACTCTTATGGGTGTGGAAAATTGATGTGGCTTCATTCTTTGGAAAAAGAAGATACATTTGCATGAAAGCAATAAAAAATCACAAGCCTTCTGTACTTTTAGGCTTTGATATGTCTGAACTTAAAAATGTTAAACACAGATTGAACTTTGAGTATGAACCACAAAACTTGTAAAAAAAAAAATAGGAAATTAAAGTACTGATAATTAGTAGTTTTTTCAATTGAGATTTAAAAAACTTATTTTCTTCACTGTATGTTGAACTAATCAATTCAGTGGTCTTTATGCTGCTCTTCAGATTTATTTCAGGTGCTCGGAAAGACTTCTGTATAAAGAAGTGAATAGTTCTTTCAAATTTGTTGTTTCCTGCAGTTTGATTTTATAACAATTATTTTTCGTTATTTTTGTCATGTAAATTAAATCTTTTAATATTTCATGCACGCCTTGTTTTCCCAGTACTGTCAGTATCGTACGAGAAAAACTGAAATCTATATGTTTGTTTTTCATTTAAGGAAGTTTCAGCTTGTTTCAGAATACTTGATTAATTGCAAATTAAAACATTAACCTCCCTCAGTTAACAGCAAATGATACAGTAAAAGTTTAGAGATGTGAGTATAAACCCCTGTGATGTGTGGTTCCTTAAAGATGCACTGCATTAACTTAAGCTGATTTCTTCTTTGTAAAGTATTTGCTTATTAGATTGTAATTTTGATTTACAGCTTTTCAGGTTTGTCCTGACAGCTGTTTTTGATTATAACTCAGAAAACCAAATGTTTTCATTTGTTAAAAATACACCAGACCTGAAGTCTGGTATTTAAGCTCATAAGTCAAAAGTCATTTTGCAACTAAAGTAATTCTGTAGGTGCAGAAATACGTTTCAGTGTAAACTTTCCCCCTCTTTTTGATACGGTGGTAAGTCTTTTCTCCATTCAAAGAAAACAATGAATCTTTAGTGCCTTTAGAACTGAAAACACACACACAAGCTCTTCCCCTAACCTAACTGTTCATAAACCAGTACAAGGGAAGGACTGTGTTGCTCAGGAATAAAGTATTGACCCCTGAGTGTGGATACTAACTGGAATTTAAACACAGGTGTTCAGGGGATGAGGTGAAATGACCAGACCAAGAGCTAATCTCGTGGTCGGTGTATTAATAACTCTGACAGTGTCCTAGACAGTTTCCTGTGGGCTTTCCCATAGCCCAGTTGTCCAGGTTAGTGGGATGAGATATTGCTAAGGAACTCAAGTGTATTACTGTCCTTTGGACAGCCTAAGCCTTGGCCTTTTCACACAGTATAAAATAACTGAAAGCACCAGAACCGCTAAGGGAGACCAGCCAGTTATACCTGAAGTTGTTAAGTCGTATTGCTTTTGACTGAGAGCAGGGCCTCTGTGCAGCCTCCTCAGCAGATAGGACCGTCTCTGGGAAGTAAGATAATGTTACCATATGGGCTTTTAAAATATAACACTTGCATGTCGTTGCTGTAATGTGCATTTCTGAGGCAGTCGTGAAGCTGGTGTGTGATTGTTGGTGTGCTCTCCTGTAAATTCAGAGCTTGTTCACTTTTTTTTTTTTTTTACCTATTGTTTTCAGAATGTCTATTTTGAATTAAAATTTGTTATACCACTGCATGTAGAACTGTTTAATTTTTTTAACGGTTAAAATGTCACAGTGATTCAAGAATATAAACGTGGAAATAATCATGTTTATTTTCTAAAAAACATTGTCATTGTGAAAATAAGCATAACCCCAAAGGGCTGACTAATTACAGGGTCACAAAATAGATGTAGCTGGACTTGTCGTGTCTAACGGTGGCCCCGGCCATCAAAGAGAGGTCGGATGGCTGGAAGTGGCCTTTCTCCAGGCTGTGTCTGTCCCACCAGCGCACCTGCCGCTGTCCACTTGCTCTTGTCATGCACTGAACTAGGGGTTCTGCTGGCGTTTGGGGCCTGATTGTTCTTTGTTGGGGTGACCATCCTGTCCACTGCAGGACTGGAGCAGCATCTCGGGTCTCTACCCTCCACGTCATTGGCACCTCCACCCTGACCCAGTGCTGCAACCAGATGTCCCCGGCCACGTGTCCCGGGGGCAAGTCAGCCCTGAGGAGAACCACTGTGATGCAGGAGCTCTGATTCCTAATTGTATTTCAGCAGTAGTTCAGCTTTTGATGTCAAACCCTTTTATATTATGCTGGTTACTCTAGTTACTAAACAAAACTGTTTTAGGCTTAAAGATCAAAATTTGATATAAATTGAAGCGTCAAAATGTACATGTGGGTGTTCTTGTAAAGAATGAGTAAACTTATTTGAAAATGAAAAACTACAGATTAATAGTTGAGTGGTGGACGTTTTTAAGCTATCATTTAAAAGATGATTAGAAGTTGAGAAGGGGAGGAGGCTTTTATGGTGGCTGCAAAAAGTGTGCTTGGAAAATGTTTACCTAGTTAGCAACAACTTTAAAAATACTACATATTCGAGGTCTGTTTGGTTGAAGACAAATGAGAATGGAACTTACTATTTTAGCTTGAGTGCTGTTACTCTTTTTTGGGATGTGTTATTTTTTAATGACTAGAACCCACTTCATTGACAGTGAACAATGAGTGAGATGATAATTCAGGAGCCCCAGAAAGCTGCCTGTTCAGAGTGATGGGATGAGCACGTGGCCACCCCCACCTTCGCTCATTTCCCTTTTGATCATTGCTCCCCTACCTGTGCAGCATGCTGCTTCCAGAGGGGACGACTCCTTCAGATCACAATCTGTCCTGGAGCCTTGGTAACTTAGCTGAGAAGCATGTCTTTGATTTCACGTCATCCTAAGGCCCGTGAATATTTTCTCTGAGGAGCTGCAGGTGAGGTAGGTAGAAGGGCAGGGTGTGGCCCCCACAGCACCAGACCAGAAGTGTGGGAAGCAGGTGACTCCTCGGGGCAGCGGGAGTACCAGCCTCCAGGGTCTGTCTGGGCCATGGGGCCGGCGCGAGGCCAGGCTGATAGCAGGCAGGTGCTGCAGGGACAGCATGGGTCCCACGACAGTTCCGGCACCACAGTGGCAGGAGGCTGCAGTGTAGATGGTGTCCCCACCCTTCCGTCCTTCCTGCTCATCAATGAGATCAAGCAAAACAGCTGGTCAGTGAAGAAGCCAGACCAGCCCCGAAAAGGACAAGGGCCAGAAGACCCTTATCCACATGCCACCAGGAGACCGTGACGCTCACTGTGTCGCCACCCCAGCAGAGGGGCTCCTCCAGGAGCCGCTGGTCCAGGTGGCTGTGGGGAAAGGGCTGCTGCTCACACAAGACCTGTCAGCTGGCCTCCCAGGTGTTGGGGACCTAGCATCCTCTCCCTCAAGCTCAGGCTGTGTGTTTCTGGTTCTTCATTCAGTGCTGAAGTGAGACCTCTGGGAATTCCATGCTGTGCTGTAGTTGGTATCTCCCACCTTCGATTTGGCTTGCAGGACACAGGTGTTCCCTGAGGCCGGTCAGCATAGGAAGTGCACCCAGGGCTGCGGGTCCAGGGAGGGCAGGCGCCCACCTCTTGTTACCCTTTACCAACAGCCCTTTACATTTGGTGATTGACTCAGTGCTTACTCTGTCTGCACTGGGAGCTGATGTACATTTTAACTCAACAGTCTTACAAAGTGAATGGTAGTGTTCCCTTTGCCTACAAGGAAACAGACGTGGAGAGGTTAGTAAGCTGCCCACGGCAGGGAGCTGGGGAGGTGGAAAGAGCTGGGGTGGTAACGGGGGCCTAGCTTCATGCTTTTAGCTGATCTGATACCTTCCTCTGTTCATGTAGGTCCCTATTTAAGCCTTGTAATAATCCCGTGATGTGGGTACATTTTAACCTGCATTTTACAGATGACGAAATGGGTTCCAAGATAGAGTGACCAGCTGCCCCAATTTGCTCAGGACTGAGGGATTTCTCTGAACTTTTAATGCTAGGAACATCCAGGCGAGTTGGTCACCCTGCTCAGAGTTCACTTGGCGTCCTGGTTGAGTTAGAACAACAATAAAAGAAATACAGATGTGCTATTTAGATATTTTCAGATGTCTCCCCATGCTACTAAACAGAGTCCCTACTAAACTTCTATCAACTGGAATAAAAGTTTCATCCATCAGGTACTGCAAGAAAAGTTTTCTTTAGTTTTAAAACTTAAGCTTTATTTCATTCTCTTATTGATTATAATTTTAATGTTCTCAAACCAATTATCTTTTCGTGGGTGATGAGAGGAAATATCTAAACATGTTCTGGAATTTGTTCTGGAATTTGTATTTTCTGTTATGTAGTTATTAGAGCTCAGCTTTAGAATTTTTCTGATTTTTGGTAATTTGTCCTAATTACTAGTCTTGAAAAATTTTAAGTTTAAAAATCATTTTAGCAATAAAGATGTTACAGAGGGAAATGCTTCATATTAAGTGAATGTGCCCTAAGAACATAATACTTGTAACAGTGCCCAGTAGTTACTTTCTTTCATATTCTAAACTCAGGAGTTTCTAAACATTGATGAAAGTTAAAGTTGCCAACCTGCTTTCAAGTAACTAACTGGAGTGACTATGTACATCAACCAGACAACTTACACCAAAGAAGGGGGTGCAGAACTGATGCAGGGACTTCCGCAATGCGCCGGGGAGACCCAACTCAGCCCCTGCAGGTGGCTGGCTCCCCACTCCAGTCACCGCACTCCAAGGATGCTAACAGAGCCCTTTGAACTGTATCCGGCTTTAAGGTGAGTGCTCTTCGCCTCACTCGCTAGAGAAGCAACAGCCCCACACCAGAACTCACATGCCGCCACATGGTTCTTGGTGCCCTGTTTCCTTGTCACCATATTTCACGACTGACCTTGTTTTTATTCACAAGTGGTGGTGGTGACCATCTTGGTCCAATAACTTAGAAGTAAGCAGAACAGACATGTCCCAACACCCAGTACCGCAGAATTTTCTGTCTCCTAGCTGTGGACGTTGCCAATTTTTTTGCTTCTATATAACATTCTGTGTTAAATGATTTGATGACTAAAGGTGAAGCTGAGATACTAAAAATAGGTGTGTTTTTACTGACAACATGGCATCAATTCAGTATTTTATGTAAAATTTTTTTTTATTTTGTGGGGGAGGTAATCAGGTTTGTTTGTTTGTTTATTTATTTAAATGGGCAGTACTGAGGACTGAACCCAGGACCTTGTGCATGCTAGGCACGTACTCTGCCACTGAGCTATACCCTCCCCGCCAATTAAGTATTTTAGAAATGAAAATGAAAAACTTGGTAAATTCAAGGTCTATTAGGTAACAGATTAGATTGACTGGGGATGTTACCCTGTCTACAAGTTCTTATCTATTTGAGTCCCACGTAGAAATGAATCTTTTAAGTACATCTTTAGCTGTTTGGAACTGCACACTGTTGTCCAAATGAAACATCTTATTTCCAGGATCAAAATACTCACAGCCTTCTGAAAAAGGCTACACTCTATGCAGTATGTATCTCTCTAAATAAATCTACCTGTATTAAAAAAAAAAGCTGACCCATAATATCAGGGGTGAGGTGTGATTTAAAGGTTATCCCTAATCTGCTTTCTCAACACTTGAGAGGTTCTGCATACGAACTGTTTAACCTTGCTCTGTGCCATCTGAGAACCGCCACCAAGCTCTGGTCTTGCTCTGCCGGTTTTTCCACTTGCAATGTGGGGAGTGGGGAGAGGAGATCCCTTCTGTGCTTCATCAGAAGTGGCCTCAGTGTAATCACGTGTTTTACCTTCAGTGCACTAGAAACAGAGGTGGATCTTTGCCACTTCCTGAACGGTTAGCTGGCAAGTGGCCTACTGGCAGTGACCTGTGTAAGAACAGGTCTGCTCTCCTACAGGGTTGCCACAGTGGCTACAAAAAGAGGCTAGACACCCAGCATCTTGTAATAACCTGCAATGGAATATAATCTGCAAAAAAACCCTGATCACTATGCTGTACACTGACACTAACACAATGTTGTAAATCAACTATACATCAATTAAAAAGAAAACTGGACAGATTCAAAGCATTCAGAAAATAGTATATTCCTGCAGGTGACCACAACGGTCTTTCTGCTTCCTAATATAAAGTCTGCCTCAATCCAGATCGTTTGGATGTGCAACTCCGACTGCTTAGATTATCGTACAAGTCTTGAGATCGTCTCTCCCCAGCCCCTTCCACGCACCCTCGGTAGTCAGATGGGGGTAAGCGGTGTGCGGGAAGACGGTGCTGGCATGACTAGTTTTCTGTGAGTTAGAAGTTAATATTCATTTATTAGAAAGATTAAGCTGCTCCCTACAAGTGGTGCTGTTGTGACCTCCCAGCACTGACCTCTCACTGCTGAACCGCTGTGTGTGTGCCTGCAGCAGCAGCAGCAGCGACACCATTTCCTAAGTACTTCTCTGCAGGGATGATGCTGCAGACCTCTCTTCTGAAAGCAGTCGAGGGTCCCTGGACCAGACTTCCCTGGGTTTGTGCTACACACGCTTGTCTGCCTGTCTGAGCTCATATCAGTTTGGATGTCATGTGCAGCAGTACGAAGATGCTAATGGAAAAGGGCAACTTATGTCCCAGTGAAGTGCTCAGTTGCTGAGTTATTTGTATCATCCTGAGTTCATCTGAATCCTTTAGAACATGTGAGGGGGCTGCACCTGCCTCGTTTCAGTAGCTCTAGGGTAAGGGTGAGGAGCACTTCCATGCACAAGGTGTGTGGAGTCACTGCAAATCTAAAATCTAAAAGAAAAGGGTGAGGCTAAAACTAGTTACTCTGACGACATAATTTGGATCAATGTGGTTTCATTACTGTATTTCATATTTTGGTTTCTAAACTTTGTCAGAATGAGTTGTTCATGTTGGACTCTTTGAGTTCAGTGGCTCAGCCCTCAACCCCGGGGGCTCCTGGAGTTTACACAGCATATGTGACTTGGGTCTGTGTTTCCTCTGCTTCACGCCCTCCCCCCCAACGTGTTTTCATATTTTCACTAGATCCCACAAGTCAGTTGGTGTTACATTGCCACAGGCTGAAAGCAGGAACCGCCCTAGAGATTTACATCCTAACACTCATTCCTTGCCAGGTGCAAATTACAAAGTCATAGCCTGAAGTGAAAAGACAGTAAATAGATCAAATAGCTTTTTTTTTCTGTTGGAAATTTGGTTGTCATCTGAATATTTGGATAGACTAGTTAAAAATCCAGATATCTTGGTAATTTAAATATACGACTACATGTTAGTGTTTAAATCACAGTAGTGTTTGAGATACAAACCAAATACAACATATCTACAAACTCATCAACTCTCATTAGAGGGTCTTCAAGACTCCTGTCCGAAGCTTTGCTCTGTAATAAAGAAACATTAGGATTAACTAAATTTGTGCATAATCTTTGAATGCAAAATTTTAAAAAGTTTTTAATGACTCTGCAAATACCATTGGTTGTTAACTTGATAATTTGAATTGCAAAACTATTTCCACATGAACTGCCTGTGATTTTAAATTGATAGCAGTTGCTTAATAGAAGTAACCATTAACTCCATTTGATTAAGTTCTGTAACTTATTTCCATTATTGCCATTTGCAAAACCTGACAGGAACAGTGGAGCAAGGGTTGGGATGCTTTCTGACTTGTGTTAATTTTGAAGCATCCGTATTCAAACTCCTCATCTCGTGCAGCTACAAAGGCAACACAGTCACTAAAGATGGCAGCCAGTGCGGCTGGAGGCGGGCACACGGAGCCACCCTGATACCTCGTTCATCAGTCTGTCAGCAGCTGACAGCCACCGTGGTGTGACCCAGCGTGAATCCAGCACCTGCCCCTGTTGACCAAGAAACACACCTTCCTAAGCCACTTCCTTAACAGAGGTTTGTGCAGCTTTGTACCTTCTAAGTTTATGGTGATAAATGAGGCTTTCCTCAAAGGCAAGTTTAGAGAGTTCCAGTAAGAAATAGGTGTGATTCTTTTCATGTTTCAATGGAAAATGCTTCTAGAGAGTGTGTACCATGCATCTGCATAGCACCTGCACTCTGCTCACCTGCGTCTCTGGTTGGTCCTGTGGGGCAGGAGGTGAGGCTTCTCTTCTCACGGTGAGCAAACTGGCCCAGAGGGTCCGTGACTTTTCTTAGCTGTGTGACACACTGGTTGGCAGAGCCACACTGGGTTACCGACCTGCTGCCCAGCACGCGCTACCTCGTCATGAAGACAAGTCTTTAAGGAACAATGTTTTAACTGCATGACAACAAATGACCTCAATGAGAGAGAAATGCAGATGGCGCAGAAGCAACATAAGTGTAGCTGAGAATGCTCAGGGGTCCCCCAGCTGCAGGGAGGAGGCCAGCCACCCTGGAGACACCTGGATGGGGTTCTTGGTGCAGGAACCCAGCAGGCCTGGCGCTTCAAACCGGCGCGGTTCCCACAGTAAGGGAATGGCAGTGACTCGACTTGAGCTCGGCTTGCAGAGTCTCCAACGGTGTTCTTCAGCGAGGGGAGGGCAGACCGCCCTGCAGAGATAAAGGAGAGTGAGAAAGCGGCCCTTTCAAAGCTGGACAGTCCTGAGGCCCGAGTGAACCACGAGCTGCTAAACCGTTGCCGACGTGGTTGCAGAATCCCTGCCGGAGATCCTGATGCCAGCAAACCTTCACGTGCTCTTCAGTGAGGCTGGGCTGTTCCCGGGGCGCCCTTGAACAGGGCTGTGCGGCTCGCAGGAAAGGTCAGGCCAGACCACGTCTGAAAGCGTGTGCGTGAGCATGCGGGTCCGTGGCCCGGAGCCCGCCTGCTGTTGCACCGCGGCCTTGCCTGTTTCAGGGTCAGAGGAAATTCAGGTCTCTGGCTCTGCAGAAGCCCGCAACGTTACCCCTCCTTTCGGCACAGTCCTCTGGCTCTTCTGTGCCTCACGCGGCCCAGTGCTGAGCACCCCTCTGGGTGCCTGGGGCACCTTTCCCCTGACGCCGTGGGTGCTCTTCCAAGGTAGGTGATAAAACTTCCCTAATCGCTGTGCCAGCTGGGCTTGTGCTGAGGTCGGCGTGAAAGCATTTGTTCTTTAAAACCCCGAGAATGTAAGTGTCACATGAGTCCTGTCTTTGTTGCAGGGGGCTGGAGTTCATTCTTTGCTTTTCCTTTGGGAACTGAATTCTGCATTCAGTTAGAAAACACCACGTTCAAGTTATCGCTTGTCCCCAGACCTCACTGCCTTCACCTTTCCCGCTGGAACACTCCAAAGCCATGCTTAAATTGGGTACTCCTTTCATTCCCTGGACCAAGGACCAGTGTGAGCATCTTAGAGTCATTGTTGAGAAATTAGTGTAATCTGGCCTTTAAGGTCTATTCAAACACAGACCCCAAAACTCTTGGTCCTGAAGTGTTATCACAGGTAACCAGGGTGTGTGCGGAGAATGCTTGTACACAGGCCCCCCAGGGAGAGAGGAGCCCGGATGAGCAGGTCAGACTTAACGGCCACAGTTTGTGCTTGTTTCCTTCCCCCGTTTCTAAAAGTTGTGTTAGAATGCATGTAACATAAAATTTACCATCTCAACCATTCTTCAGGTTTTTAAAAAATATTTTTAATTTAATTTAAATTTTTTTTGTGTGGGGGAAGGTCATTGGGTTTATTTTTTAAAGGGGAGGTGCTGGGGATTGAGCCCAGGACCTTGTGCACGCTAAGCACAGGCTCCACCACTGAGCCAGACCTTCATCTTAACCGTCTTACGGTGTGCGGCTCAGTGGCAGTAAATGCACTCACACTGTTGTGCGACCTTCACCACCATACACCCACACAACTCTCCCAGCTTCCCAAACTGAACTTCTGTCTTATTCAGACTAACTCCCAAATTTCCCCTCCCCTGGCCCCTGGCGCCCAGCAGTCTGCTTCCTGTCTCTGATTTTGTTGACCCCAGGGACGGCCTGTAAGTGGAATCACACAGTACTTGCATTTTGTGACTGGCTCGTTTCACTGAGCATCATGTCCTCCAGGTTCATCCAAGTTGGAGCAGGTGTCAGAATTTCCTTCCTCTTAAACGCTGAATAATACTCCGCTGTGCGTATTCCCACTTTTTGTTTATCCACTCATCCTTCGATGGACACTGGGGTTACTTCCATGGTGTAGCTACTGTGAGCAGCAAAGCTGCCATGAACAAGGTGCACGGATGCTCCTAGTTAATTCCCGGGACGTCGGGGCTCCATGCCCCTCTGGGAAGTGCGTCCTGAGAGGAGGGCGGGCAGGGACGCCCTGCCTCACCTGGTGCGAGTCCTGGCACGATTTCCTTCTTCGTGTTTTCCTGTGCTTTACAAATTTTCTAAACTCAACGTGTGCTTATTTCGCTCTCTGCAAATACAAGTGGTGTGTCATCCAACTGTGGTGTGCTACCGGCTGGAGAAGTGATTAAATCCAGCTGACCCACAAATAGTGAGATCACAGTATTGGCCTTTCTCCCTCTGGCTTGGTTCACTCAGCACGACGCCCTCAGAGTCCATCTGTGTTGTTGCAAATGGTGGGAGTTTATTCTCTGTATGGCTTTGTTCTCTTTATAGCATTCCACTGTGTGTGTGTATTTATTTATGTAAATATATGTTAATGAAAATTATATATATATCTTGGGCCTGTGAATATGTGCTTTATATACTTGGGAGCGCCCACGTTGGGTGCATGAGTATTTACAAATGTTACACCTCTTGCGGACTGGCCCCTGCATTGTCTTCTAGTGCCCTTTTTGTCTCTTATTACAGACTGTTCTACAGAAGTCTCCTTTGCCTGATGGAAGCACAGCTGCCACAGTTTTCTTTTGGTTTCTACTTGCGAGGAGCACCTTTTCCTAACCCTTCGTTTCCAGTCTGGGTGTGCTCTTAGGTCTGACGTGTAGCCGCACAGAGGTGGGTCTTGTTTTCTGTAACCCATTCAGCTCCTCTGCCTTTTGACTGAAAAGTTTAGTCTGTTTAAATGTGGAGTGATTATCGACAGGCGTGCACTTCTCGCCTTGCTGGTTTCTGGCCGTTGGGGCTCTCCTGCTTCCTTCTCCTCGGCTTGCTCTTTCCCTTTGCGGTGTGACGACTCTCTTCAGCGGTGTCACTGGATTGCTTCCTCATTGTTTTTGTGTGTCTACTACAGGTCTTTGCTTCGCGGTGATTGCGAGGCTTACAGCTAGCAATCCGCATTGATAACGTTCTGCTTTACGCTGATGACAACTGAAGTTTGAACAC
This sequence comes from Camelus dromedarius, assembly GCF_036321535.1. Classification (NCBI taxonomy): domain Eukaryota; kingdom Metazoa; phylum Chordata; class Mammalia; order Artiodactyla; family Camelidae; genus Camelus; species Camelus dromedarius. The sequence goes on from NC_087463.1 coordinate 27,789,522, forward strand.
ATTCTAAAGCTGTGTGTTTTCACTTGTCCCCCCAACACTGTGTGTTGTTGAAGTCACATTTTATTACCTTTTATCTTCTGTATCTCTTAATATTATTGCAGTTACAGTTATTTTTACTACTTTCCTACTAGCTTTATGTGATTAACCCGCCACCTTTACTGTACATTTACTTTTATCAGTAAGAGGTATCCTTTGATGCTTTCTTCTTACTAATTTGCACACTTCTTTTCAGCTTAAAGTGTCCATTAAACATTTCTTGTTAAGGCTGGTTTAGTGGTGGTGAATGCTGTTAGCTTTCGTTTGTCCAGAAAACTCTCTCTTTCAATTCTGAATGGTAACTTGGCCAGGTAGAGCACTCTTGGTTGAAAATTCTTTTCCTTTTAGCACTTTGAATGCACTGTGATACTCCCTACTGGTCTGCAAAGTCTGCTGAGGCTACCATGGGGCTCTCGTGTACGTGACAAGCTATTTTTCTCTTGCTTTTTTTTGAAGTATAGTTGATTTATGATATTGCATTAGTTTCAGGTATACAGCATAGTGAATCGGTATTTTTATAGATTATACTCCATCAAAGGTTATTGCAGAGCAGTGGCTGCAGTTCCCATCCTTGTTGCGTGTCTGTTTCATGCACGGTAGTTTCTGTATCTTAATCCCTTACCCCGCTGTGCCCCTCCCCACCCCCACCAGGCAGCCACCAGTTTGTTTCCTATATCTGCGAGTCTGTTTGTTTTTCTATATACATTCATTAGTTTTATTTTTTGGATTCCACACATAAATGACACCACATGGTATTTGTCTTTCTCTGTCTGATTCATTTCAACACACATAACATTCTCTAGGTCCATCCATGTTGCTGCAAATGGCAGTATTTCATTTTTTTCTTATGGCTGAGTTGTATTCCATTTTATCTGTCTATCTCTCTGTATCTATTTATCTATCTAATCTCACGTCTTCTTTATCCATTTATCTCTTGGTGGACACTTAGGTTGCTTCTGTAACTTGCCTATTTTAAGTAATGCTGCAGTGAACATTGGGGTGCATGTATCTTTTCGAGTTAGTGTTTTCATTTTTTCCAGATGATACCCAGGAGCGGAATTGCTGGGTCATATGAAGCAAAACTCACGTGAAAAGGGCTCTTCCCCAGCACATTAGCTTGGGGTCAAGCGGTTTCGGGTCAAGGGATGTATTTACTTTCAAAGCTCCGTAGAGGAGGGAGTGTGGGAAATGGCACTTGTTTCCTGGGCTGGGGAGACCAATGTGGAATCATTTTGTTTGCTTTTTATTAACATAACAGTTAATGCTTGGAAATGTTGTTCAGTGATTAAATGTTCTCAATCCCTGAAAGCTCTCTTTTTATGAAGATACAGAGAAAACAAGATATGTGAGGAACTGTAAGTGGGGAAAAGAATTTGAATATTGACCTGGGATGTCTTCAGGGTAAAAAATATTTAGGAGACTGACATTAGAGGCAGAAAGGAGGAGGTGTAGTGTTGGAATAAAAGGTAATTCACACAACAGTATTTCTGAACATTAGAAAATACTTTTTGCAGGTTATCATCTGATATGAAATTAGGATCTCAATACCAGTACTTTCCAGGTATCTTTGCAACTTGCCACAAGACCCCACCCTGTCTGTGGCCACTTTGTGTAAAACTGTGAGATACTACATAACTTGTCTCCTTATCAGCTGAAGGGCTGGCTCTCGTGGGCAGTGTCACAGGCTCTGGGGCTGGCAGTGTGCGTTGTGACTAGGTCAGGGGACGGGTGTTCGCCAGGTGCGGGCACCTGCATATCTGACTCCGTCATGGAGCTAACTCAGAGCGTGCATCCAGCTTCAGTGACTGCCTGCACTCCAACTCACAGGCTGTGACAGTGACTGTCTATCCGCTTGAGTTTCCCTAACCCTAAGTCGGTAAGGTGATGTGCGGGTAAGGCTGTGGTTATCTGTGCCTGTTTCTTCCAGGAATCACTGGTGTTCGCTGCTGTCACCATGGTGTTTGTAAGTTACTGAAAGAGTGGTCCATGATGCTGCATATTATACACTGAGTAATGTCAGTGATAAAATGTCAATGGAAATTTCACAAACCAGGCTGTATTTTGAAAAAGCTGTATAGTAAGTATTCAGAAAAGTTTTTTCAAAAGGACTGCAAAAGAAGGTTCTGGACCTAAGACATCTATCTCCTATCAAATAAGTGGTTATTTGAAATGACCTACTACCTGCTTGAGTTTGAGGCCATTTTCTCTGTAAAATGGGGACAGTACCACTTGCTTCATGGAGAGTGCGTGAGGATTAAGTGAAACATGAGAGGCACTTGGTAACTATCAGAGGGTTTCATCCTGAGGAGGAAGCTCACCCCTGCTCAGCATGGACAGTGACATTCTCCTTGTATTTAGAACAGAACTGGAAAATATTAAAAGCAAAGAAAAAGGTTTTATTCTTTGATATATAAAAACAAGAAAACTTTAATGTGTATACAACATGGTTTTTTGTTTGTTTTTTTGTTTTTTAATAAGAAGAAAATGGCAGAAATATAGACCTGGGTAGAAAAATACACTAAAGCAGCTGTTTGAAACAATTCATAACTCCTAACATTATGAATAGCACACAAATCTCAGCATAAGACTTTTTTTCTTTAAAAATTATTCACATTTGTATAACAACTTAAAACATGGTAAGAAATATAACTTTCCTCAGTAACACACCGGTTTATTTGACAAGATCATTCAATAACCAGCAATAACTTAGTAAAAGAACATTTCCTTTGTGATAGTAACTTAGCATTAGAGTTTTGTTTCTATAATACTTGTGATAGTAAAAAAAGCACTGCGGACTCCTGAGGTGCCAGAAATATTTGTACAGTTCATTGGAGCCCGTGATTTTGGAGGTCCTAGACCTCAAAGGGGGAGCATCTTTGGTCTTCCCTGTTCTTGGGACTGTAACAGTGATCCTGGCATACAAATGAGAAAAACAAAGGCACAGGAGACCACAACTACTCAGTAAAAGCTATTTCTGCCCAATAAATAGTTTCAAAAAGAGAAATCACTTGCTTCCCACCTATCAGGAAAATGAAAACGTTGAGATGACTGTTTTCATTGTGTTACCAGCCTGACAGCCATGAGGTCAGGACAGTTCTGCCACTGACCAGCAGGGGGTGCAAGACCACAGGAGAAGTGGCTGCACAGTCTCCCAAAGGGCAGCCTACAGAAATACTTCTATCTGCATTTATGTGAACGCTGTTTTGGGTTAAAGTTTAGTTCTCATAGTGTAAGTTTAACAGTGTCTCCTTGACATTGGATTCAAACAGAAAATACATTGGATCAACATGAATGAACCTTTAAAATGACTACGTTTGTAAATATAGCTAGAGTATCAAAGGGACGTGACGATGAATTTAATCTGTGTCAAAAATCTTTACATTCCATGTGACTTACTATTTAAAAACAAAGATACCAGAACTTACATATCCCAATGGCTGTGAGCCTTCAAAAGCCCATGTCGGACCTGTGCTAGGCTTGGCCATCGTTTCTGGTGGGGCCATTTCAAAACTGCCCCTGGAGTCACGATGCACAGGCAAAGAAAGTCTGTGTCCCAGAGTAAATACTGGCCTTTGATCACAGATGGTCCTGGTGAGTGTTACCTTCCCCTCCAGCAGAGCTGGCTGCCTCCCCTCTTTAAATTCACCCTCAGAGGCTGGACAGGGCACCGCTGGTGGCCTCACAAAGCTGTCCGCAGGGGGAAGTCCACTGCATGAGGTTGGGGAGTTCCACACCCACTTGTCTATTTGAAACAGGACTAAAATGCCGTGAAAATCTGAATTCATCTTCAACAGTCATACCTATTACAGGCTTGCGTGCATTTGCTCTTAAAAGCCAGGTTCTCCTTCCTGCCCTAAACCATCAGCAGAATCTGTGCAAGTTGGCAGGAAGCACAGTGAAATCGTGAATTTGACTATTAAAAAAAAGCAATTTTAAAGCTTCATTTAAAAAAGTATATTTTTTAAATTTAAAAAGTCAGAGGCTTTCTACCACTTTACAAAGGTGCTGGCCTGCCCCCGGCCCAGTAAGACTGTGCATGTGTGTGTTCTTTATATTCTGTGGAGGAATTCTATAAAAATACAGTATTTTTCCTATCTGTAAGTTGAAATAAAGAGTAGGGTTGTGGGAGAAAAGGGAGGGATAAATACAAACAAAAAGGAGAAGTGAAGTGTACAATTCTAATTTTAAAATTGGAATAAAAATTTAAAAGCATTTCCCCTTGGGAAACTGACCTGTCTGATGCCTGCCCCTACAGGGTGACCGCCGGCCCATGCTCCTCCACCCCTCCCGGGGGCAGGGCCAGGCTGTGGCGGGGGTCGGACCGGAGGGAGCTGAGCAGCCGGTGGACGCTGCCCTCCCGCCCAGGGCTGTGCAGCCCGGGCGTCAGGCCAGCGCCGTTGACCCGAGCGAGGCTGCCCAGCGTTGGCCTGGGGACCAGCCGGGGCTCCAGGACGCCCTCGAGGACCACGTCGGGCTCCTCGTCGCTCTCCATCTCATCGGTGGGCAAGTTCTGCAGGACATGGGCCGCTGGCAGGCTGTGGCGGCTGGCTGTGCTGTCCGAGGAGCGGCCGGAACTGCCGGACACACGGCCGCAGCGCACCACGTTGTTCCGCTGGTTGGCTGGCTTGACCGTGACGATGAGGTTGTGACTGTTGGCGATCATCATGTCCGTGACCTGGTCCAGCGTCTTCCCAGCCACCTCGATCCCGTTCACCTCCAGGACCTCATCGTCCACGGCCAGCAGCCCGGTGCTCTCAGCCAGGCCGCCAGGCACCATGCGGGAGATGAAGATGCCTGGCACCTTCTCCAGCCCCTGCGGGGCCACGCGCATGCTCGTGCCGTCGCGGATGTAGAAGCCCAGTGGCTTCTGGCAGCCGTGCCGGTACAGCCTCACGCGGCGGTGCGTCTCGGGGAGGATGTCCACGTCGATGATGGAGGACACGGGGCGGAAGTCGTGCGGCAGGCCGATGTGCAGGTGCGTGCGCCGGCGAGGGCCGTCCTCCCGCAGGGCCAGTGGGCGCCGCCGCCTGGACAGAGATCCTGCCCCGAAGCTGCAGTGCTCGGCCTCTTCTGGAAGAGAGCAGAGGGGACGGTCAGAGGACAGGCTGCGGGAGCACCAGGGAAGCACACATAAAACAGCTCCCACCACCTGGAGCCTGAGGCTGGCCATCCTGGTAAATCCCCCTTTCTGCTGCTTACCCTCCCACTGCTTCTCTGACTTGCAGTGACCCCAGAGAAGTCTGAGGCTTTGAGCCCACAACCAAATCATGTGCAGAACTTACTGAAACACATCTCATGCATATGCCTGAGAGCTAAACGACCAATCCATTTTGTCACAGTTCACTCTTTGGGGAAGTCTCAGCCTCCAGGATGATATGCAAACACACTGGAGTAACTTTCTGAGTTGTTCTGCTGAGCCCAGGGCAATCCTGGCATTGGCTGAGCTGGCCCAACCGTGTTCACCAGGCAACTGCTTGATGCCAAGTTGAAGCACAATCACCTCCCTAAAATCAGCTCTCTAGAACTCTCCAAACTGCGCCCCAGGCAACCAACAAAATGATTTCCAGAGTTGCCATATTGTTCATCTCCAGAGTTCAATAAAAAATTCACAAGACATACAAAGAAATGAGAATATGACCTATTCAAAGGAAAACAGTAACAGAAGCTGTCCCTGAAACAACCTGGTGGCACATTTACTTGAAAAAGACTTTAAAACAATGGCCTAAGACATGCTCAAAAAAAGTAACAACAACAACAACAACAACAACAAGATGTGCAGAAAGTCAAGAAAGCAATGTGTGAACAAAATAAAAATATCAATAGACAGAAAATCTAAAAGGAAGCCAAATGCTGAAAAGTACAACTGAAATTAAAAATTCACCAGGAGCATTCAAAGGCAGATCTGAGCTGGCAGAAGAAGGAGCCAGTGAACTTGAAGACAGGACAATGTCTGAGGAACAAAAAGAAAAAAATATCAAAGAAAAGTGAACAGAGCCTAGGAAACCACTGGGACGCCATTAAGCAAAGCAATACACATGAAGCGACAGTCTCAGAAGGAGAAGAGGAGGGACTGTTCGAATAAATGATGCCGGAAAACTTCCCAGATTTGATGAAACGTACAAATGTAAACATCAGGGCTCATCAGACTCTATGTGAGATGAACCCAAAAAGACCCAAACCAGAACACAGTATAATCAGACTTGATAAAGACATGATGTGATCTCATATTCTCCAGGGCAGAAGCAGTAATTTGCAAGGAGGCTGGGTCAGACCCACCTGCTGATCTTGGAGAGGCTCCTGGAGCTCCCCTGTGGACACAGACACCAGTGGCAGCTATCTTGGGGAAACCCATTGTACCACATGGGCAGTGATGCTAGCAGGTACCATTGTGGAATCCTCCCTCTGCTTTATTAGCCTTGGAATCCAGCCCTGCCCCAGCCCAATAGCTTGTAGGCACTGGTACTGGGAGGCCTCAGGACAAGCAACTAGCTGGGTGGGGACACAGCCCACAAACCAGCAGGTAGGCTGTCTTAAGACTCCTTGAGCCCACAGCCACCCCTGCAGAGGGCCCTGTCCACCAGAGGGCCCAGGCCTGGCAGCATACACCAGTGCACTGGCACTAGACCTGGGACCCCAGGACCCTAGGCAGAGACCCTAGGACCCAGCTCCACCTACCAGTGGGTAGGTACCAGACTGGAACCACTGCAGCCAGCAGTCTGCCATGGTAAGATGCAGCCCACCCACTAGCAGAGCAACACCAACTCTGGGACACCTAGGGACTCCTTGGTCAGGAAATGCGTCTTAGAATCACCTCTGGTCTGAGAACCCACTGGCCTCAGCTTTACAGGACCAGCTGACCAGCTGCAAACGAAGGCAGCCTGATGGACACAGACTTGCCCCCCACTCACAGCCACACTTTCTCCCAGGCACCGCACTCCTGAAAGACACACAGGAAGCAGGTCCGGCAGGCGAGGTCAGGCCGGCGGGGACACCTCGAGGCCAGCCTCACGTGACCTGAGGCTGCTACCAAGACACAGGCTGGAGTGGTTCGGTGAGGCCAGAGGCCCCTGGCTGTTCTCTGGGAAGACACCTGACTGTGTTCACCAGGTGGTGAGGGACCATGTGGTTCCTGATGAAAAGGCTTCGCACGTTTGTGTTTTAATTGGCAGACGGCAGACTGCTTCTCTCTTTGCAGTTGTTGTGTCGGGAACGAGATGACAGAAATAAGAACTGTTTATGGTAGCAGCACAGTCTGCTCACGCTATACCAGACAACACCAGGAAGGCGCACACCTGCATGTCCCCCACCTCTGCCTGTGCAGAGCTCTCCAGGGCCTGGGGCGCGGCGGGTTGGGGGTGGTCTTGCCTTGTCAGGAGCACTCGTCAGACTGAGAGTGAGGGTCCCAGACCAGTGTGCTGGAGAGAGGGTCCTGTTCTGCTCTGCTGAGCCATGTTCTGAAGCACCTCTGGGCACTGGGTTAGGGGCTGATCCTCAGCTGGGAGGAGGGAGACTTGTGCCAGGAAATGTGGGAAGCACTGCCTGCTGGGGTTGCTGAGGAGAGGCAGACTGGTCTCAGAGGGGAGGGCTGGTGGGCCATGAGGACAGCTTCAGCAGGAGAAAGGGTGGGGCTGGGGCCGAGCAGGGGGGATGGGAAGAAGCAAGGAGACAGGGCAGCTCCTCTGGCTCTGGCCTCTCTGCTCCCAGAGGCTGCAAGCCCCCTGGGGATCCTATTTTACACAAATCTTGGGACAGGCACTTGGAAGTCCAACTTGGAAAATAGACAAAGTTATATAAAAGTAACTTAAAATTTTTTAAATTTGAAATTTTCAGATTTGGAAAGTGTAGAATCATGAGGGTATCCATGGTTATTCCCCATGTTATAAATATGTTAACTTGTGGGTGGACAGTATCCCCTTTCAAGTGCATTGCTTTTTGGTAATTCACTAGAAATTTGATATTAAATTGAACATTTAATTAAAAAATTCATTAAAAACTTTGTAAATTGAGAAAACTATTAAAAATGCTTAGAAAAACAATCTCAGGGTTCGTAAAGATTAGCAACCCCCCCTTGCCAAAACCCCAAGCCCTCTAATCATGAAGGATAGGAAAAAAATGCCTTAAAATATAAAAGGCTGCAAATCATCACATGGGACACGCACCAGGCCCATGCTACCTTAGTGAGGGCAAACGTTTTATTGTGGATGTCAGCAAACTGATTCTAAAGTTCATACAGAAAAACAACAGGACCCAGAACAGCCAATGAAACATCAAAGGAAAGGAACACAGTTGGAAGCCTGACACTGCCCGGCTTCCACACTCACCACGAGGTAAGACAGTGTGGTGCTGGTGAAAGGACAGAGAAATGGATCAACAGGACAGAGAGCCCAGCAACAGACCCACACAAACCCAGTCAACTGGCCTTTGACAAGGAGCAAAGGTACTTCGGTGGTGGAAGCACAGTCCTGTCAACGAGCGGTGCTGGGACAGCAGGACACATCTGCATGCAGAAAGTGAACCCGGTCACAGACCCCGCACCCCTCACAAGAACTAGCTCAAGACGAGCCACAGACCTGAATGTAAACGCAAAACTGTAAAACTCCCAGATAACAGGGGTGAAAGTCTAGGTTAGTGACAAGTTTTAATCACAGCTCCAAAAGCGTAATCCATGAAAGGAAAAGGACATAAACGGGACTTTATTAGAATGGAAACTTCTGTGAAAGACACGGTTAAGAGGACAACAACAACAAAAGAGACGGGCCACAGACTGGGGGAAGTATTTGCAGAGCACATGTTTGATAAAGGTCTTGTATCTAAAATACACAAAGAACTCTTAAAACTCAACAAGAAAATAAAACAATTAAAAATGGGCAAAAGGTGTGAACAGACACTTCACCAAAGAAGATACGCACATGACTAAATAAGCACATAAAGAGACTCCACATCGTGTCATCAGGGAAATGCGAACTAAAGCAGCAATGAGACACCACCGCACACCTACAAGAACACCCCAAATCCAGAGCACTGACAACACCAACTGCTGGTGAGGACGTGGAGCCGCAGGAACGCCCATCCCTGCTCGGGGGAATGCCGAATGCTGCAGCCACTTTGGAAGACAGCTTGGGGGTCTCATAACAGCAAACACATTCCCACCATGTGGTCCAGCGATCGCACTCCTTGGCATTTACCCAAAAGAGCTGGGAACTTATGTCCACACTAAATCCTGCAGGCAGATCTTACCCCTGCTTTATTTGTAATTGCCAAAACTTGGAAGGGACCAAGATGTCCTTCAGCAGGTGAGTGGACCAACTGTGGTGCATCCAGACAACGGAGAATCACTCAGCACGAAAACAAGAAGAGCTCTCAAGATGTGAAAAGAATGGAGGCAGTTAGTCTACTGCTAAGTGAAAGAAACCAGTCTGCAAAGGCTGTGTGCTGTGTGATTCCAGCTACACGGCATTCTGGAAAGGCAATAAAAAGATCAGTGGTCGCTCGGGATGGAGTTGGGGGTGTGGCACGGAGAGCAACAGAGCACAGAGGATTTTTAGGGCAGTGAATATACTCTGTATGATATCATATGATGGACACGTGTCATTATGCATTTGGTAAAACCCACAGAACACCCACAATACCAAGAGTGAACCCTGATGTAAACTATGGGCTTTAATTAACAGCAGTGTCTAAACACTGGCCCGTCAGGTTTAACAAATGTGCCGAGTTCGTTTGTTAGCAGTTAGGGGAAAGAGGGTATATGGGAATACTTTGTACTTTCTGCTCAATTTTTCTATAAACCTAAAACTGCTCTGAAAAATAAAGTCTGTTAAGTTTTAAAAATGCCTTAAAGCACAAAGGTTAGAAATCCTTAGGTGGTCTGCACACAAAACAAACGACTTAGCATGACTGACCATTTTCTTTAAAAGTCAGGAGGGTATCAGTGGTTGAAAAACTGTAGAACCGGCTAGAACTGTCTGCCTGTGGCCCTCGCAGGCCCAACTTGAGGGTCAGTCCTGGTGGGCCGGCCCGGCGAGCTACCCCGGACACAGACCCCAGCGCTGGGGCTCTCAGCCTGGCAGGCCCAGGGTGGTCCTGTGAGGAGACCCTGGGCTGAGGGGACCTCGGTTTGCCCCAGAGGCTGGTCACTCACTCACTACCACCTGCCCACTCTGTGCCCACAGACCCTTGGCCACAACTGTGACCACAGGACAGACAAAACCTCCACATCACAGAGCCCACGGCCCAACCTTGGGGTCAGAAGGACCTGCGGCCAACAGCAATTTCCAGCGTATGTGCCAGGAAGAAAACGGGGATGGTCTGGAGTTCTGTCAGGGGCAGAGGGGCTATGATGTGGTGGAACAGGCCTGCAGCCCGAGCAGCGCCAAGAAACTGAAAACCACTTTTCTGTCTCCTTAAACGGGTGCAAGTTAAAGGTCTGTTTTCCTTTTAAAATAGCACACACAAGGTAGGTGGAGGGGCCACCAGGAGAGATGGAGACTGCAGGATCCAGCTGTCACTAGTCACCCTCTTACTCTCTCTTCTCCCGCAGAGAATTCACAACTGACCTTGCCCACCCTTCGCTACTTCCGCACTTTGAAGGCTGCTCGCTGACACACCTGACCTGAGGAGGGCCCAGGGATGAAGCCCAGGACAAAGGGTGTCCTGGATGGGTCAGGAGGCCTTCTGCTCTGAAACCCTGACAAGCCTATTCCTGCCTGCGTGCGGAGGTTGGGGGTTATGTGGTGCCTGAACCTGGTCTCCTCCAGGGAAAGGGGAAGACACAGGCTCACAGGACGCCTGGCCTGCTGCACTCCCTGTGCCGGCCTAGCCTGGCCACCCCCTGCCTCCCATGAGGCCCCGAGAAGCTGCGTCTGGGAACTGGGAACATCACAGAAGGAAGAACAGGAAAGGGATTCTGGCAGGAGGTGGGAGGAGGCAGGAGAACACACCCCTCAGTCCCAGTGACGCGCACGCACCACTCAGCATGGGAAGCTCACACAGGACGGCTTTAATCAGCCATCGGCCCGGCTGTGTGAAAGCACCTCTTCCTGTCTCAGCTTGTCCCAGGCTGGCTGAGACCAAGCGGCTCCCCTTCCCATAATTAAACAAACATGCAGACACATACAAAAAACATTCTGGAGCTGCACCACTGGGTCAAAACACAAGTCAGAACAGATTTTATTCTTAAAGACACTAGAAATGCCAACATTTTAAAAGTCTGCCACATATGTTGAAGAACAAAATGTGCCAGATATTAAATAGAATCCAAAACTCCTGCAGTCTTTTCTCTCCCTGTAAACTTTGTCCTGACGCCTGAAGACCTGTCCTTGTTCCACTGTCCTGGCCCCTACATAAGCTCACTCCCGGGGGCTGCCCTCCAGGTGTCCAGCTCTCTCCTCTCCCAGCTCATCTGGTTTGCCTTGCTGAAGGCCCTCGGACCCGAGGCCACTCCCACCAGCCTTCCTCAAAGCCAGGTTAGAATTTCCCCATCTTTCCCAAGAGGGCAGCCCCCCGTTTGCTGAACCCTCTCGAGGAAGGGTGTCTGGGTGGGATGGCTCCACAGGGCACCCTGGGGCCACGCATCTTGGGAACCGGCTGTGTGGTGCCAGATGTCGGTCCTGGCTTTGTGGTTGCTTTTTATCAGGGCTGGTTCCAGATTCAAAGGAGGCTTAAAGATCATTTTAAAGAAATGACTGAAAATGAATGTGGAATCAGGCACAGGGCAGTGAGCCTTTAGGACCTTCTGACAGTAAACGGCTCCAGTGATCACAGAAACCTGTAGCTGGGGATCCGAAAACCCCAGGGCTGGGCCCATCGCCCGTTAGTCGTGTCAGTCTGTCTTTTCCCGCCGCTGGCGGCCCAGCTCACTCAGGCATCAGGGACTGGGGTGGGGCTGGGCTGGGCTCAGGCCAGTCGCGGCTCCTCCTGGACCCCATCACTGAGGGCAAAGTGCATTCCAGTCCTTCCTGGGAGGGAGGCTGGGCTGTGTCTTCAGGGCGTGACCCCCCCACCCCATAGACACAGACAGAGGTCTCTGTCCTGCATGCCCGCCTCTGCTGCAGATCCACAGCAGCATCTTTGGAGGGTTCAGCATGGACGCTCGGCACATGTCAAAGTGTATCTGAGTTACCCTGGCAGGGAAGCCCTGGTTGTCCGGGGTCACTGAGGCCCACCTGGGGGACAAGGGGAGGCAGGGCCATGCTGAGGACAGCACAGATGGCACCAGCCACAGCGACCCCGCAGACTGGTGGCAGGAGGCTTGGAAGGTGGGCACCCGAGGCAGGGCCTGAGTGTCACACTAGGTCCCTGGGGTGGGGCCTCCTCAGTGGCTGAGAGCTGCCACGTCCCAGGGTGGGAGAGTCCCCGGGTCCCTGTTTTTAATTAGCACAGAGGTATCTTCTATGCTTATTTTCTGTTCCTAGTCACTGTTTTTTTCATTTTTTAATTTTTTGCCTCCTTCCTCAACCACAGAGCTGCCAGCTGCCCACCTGCCCACCTGCCCACCTGCCTCCCCCCTGGCTTCATCAGGACAGGCTCTGCTCCTGTACCTCACCCAGAGGCTGGTTCTCGGTGACAAAGCTGCAGACGGTGATCAGCAGGGCCAGTGGCCTTTGACCAGCTTCCCAGCATCTCTGCTCCACACCAGGGTCGGGTTGCGGGGGGGGGGGGGCAGCAGCCGCAGGGCAGCTCTAGCCCCTCTCCCCAAAGCTGGGCTGAGTGACAAAGTTTCCTTATAATCACATCTGTGGATCCAGCCTCTTTAGTAAAAATCTTCAGTTCTTTATTATTGGCAGTACTAACTCATTTGTAACCCATCTTGAAGTGGACGAGAACCCCGGGTCCTGTATCTGCCAAGTAAGTGACTGGTCCAGAAGGGTACTGTGAGGTACTCAGGTAAGGAACAGCCCTCTGCAGGTAGGCTGAGACACACCTGCCTGCTAGGTGTGCACAGAGAGCCAAAGGAACCTGAAAACAGACAGGGACACAGATATCCATCAGGTGCTCATAAGCTGGGAGGAAGGGGGCAGCTCTGGCTTGTCACAGACGGAGAGGAGGCAGGACCACACAATCAGGGACTCACTGGGGAGAAAACCTCACTAGTGAGCTTGCCAGTCCTCCAGCCCTCCTTCCCTCTTGCTTTAAAATACATTCTTTCAAAATAAACTCTTCAGAGCCAAACAGGTGCTTAACAACAAGCTTTCCTTTGACAAAAAACACAGCAAAGTACAGTCGTTCCTCAGTATCCAAGGGGCGCTGGCTCCAGGGCCCCTGTGGACACTCAAATCCATGATACTCGAGCCCCTTGTATGAAACAACCCAGCGCAGTCAGCCCTCTGTGTCCGCGGATGTGGAAGCCGTGGGTACGCACGGTCGACTGTACTAGTTCCCCCTCGGCAGTGTTTTCTGTAACTTTTAAACAACGTTGTGTTTCTGCTAATACAGGAAGAAAAGAAGCCTAGGCATGGAATTCTTAGCTAACTCACGAGCCTGTTTATGGAACGCCACTCCCCCCCACCCCCCAAATCCAGGGCAAGGAGTGTGTGTCGCTGGTCCTGACACACAAGGAGACATAAGGAAAAGGAGCAGAAGAGAATTTAAATTCTCATTGGAAGCATTTACGAAACATCTTGTTTTGATTCTGGTTCTCTACTTACCCTTTTATTAAAAAAGTTAGCCCAAATCATACATATTCATTATAGAAAAAATGGAAGCAAAAAACAATAAAACCCCCCAAACTTCACTGTAACTTCACTGCTAGGTCAGCAGTGTCACCACTGCAGTGTTCTTCTTCCCACTGGAATTGTCTCAGGAAAGACGCAGGCTGTGCCCACCTGCTCCCTGCAAACCCCTAGCTGGTCAGCCCCAGGCCACACTCTTCCCTTCAGACAGGTGAGTGTGGACACAGCTAGAGGACATTCCACACACCACCCACCCAAGAAAATCTCTAAGACAGAGGAGCTTCCAGGCCCCATCCCAGCCCCAGCCCACAGGAAGGCGGTCAGCAGGCAGCAGGTCCATGAAACAGGCACCGCCCAGCTGCTTACTTCACCAGACCACGTTTGTTCCCTGTGCATTTGGTGTAAAAAAGGTTTAGAAAATTGAGATAAAATTCTTGTAACAAAAAATTCACCATTTAAAAACATATGTTTTTAGTATATTCCCATTGCTGTGGAAACATCACCGCTACCTAATTCCAGAACATTCTGCCACCCCAAAAAGAAACACCGCACTTTGAAATGCCCTCCTTCCTCCAGCCCTGAGCAAATACTAACGCGCCTTCTGTCTCTACAGATTTGCCAGTTCTGGACACTTCACATAAGTGGAATCGTACAGTATGTGGCCTTCCGTGCCTGCCTTTTTTCACTGAACATAGTTTCAAGTTCATCTATGCTGTAGCATTTACCAGTGTGTCATCTCTTTCTATGGCTGAATAACATTCCATTGTATGGATGGACCACATTTTTTAAAATCCGCGCATCCTCAATGGACACTTGAGTTGTTTCCAGTTTGTGGCTATTGTGAATAATGCCGCTATGAACGTTTTTGTGTGGACATATATGTTCATTTCACTTGGGTAGATACCTAGGTGTGAAACTGCCGGGTAATTCTACATTTAACTTTGAGGAAATGCCGAAGTGTCTTTCACAGTGGCTTCACTATTTTATGTTCCTATCAGCAATGCCTGAAGGTTCCAGTTTCTCCACATTTGTTTTCATCTGTCTTTCATTTTTTCATGTGGTTATTGGCCATCTGCATATCTTCTTTAGAGAAATGTCTACTCAGATCCTTTGCCCATTTTAACTGGTCTTTTTATTGTTGGTGAGAGTGTTCTTTGTAGTCTAGATACAAGTCCCTTATAAGATACATGACTTGAAAATACTCTTCTATTCCATGACTTCTCACTTCATTTTCTTGATAGTGTCCCTTGACACACAAAAGCTTTGTTTCAATGAAGTCCAATTTATCTATTTTTTCTTTTGTGGCTTGTGCTTTTGGTATTATATTTAGGAAACCATTGCCTAACCCAAAGTCACATCCCTGTGCATTTCTAAGTAAAGCAGCAAACAAAAGTAGCTCTGGCCCTGGTTTTAAAAACCAGAAACATAAGTCACACCCTGTGTGTGGGATCTGGTCTTAGGAGCCCTTTCCTGTTCGCCCTGGAGAAGAGGTCCAGCACAAAATAACAGGCGTTAATAGAAGCCGTCTGGAACCAGCATGCTGTGAACAAGGACTACTCAGCCATGCAAAGTAGAAAGCTCTAAGTTAAGAAGTTAAGTACCGAGTTCAGCTCCCAGTTCCTCAACTTCACATGAGGGTGACGCACGCCAGGAGATATGCTGCTGGAAAAGTCTACCATGGAGAAGACAAGACTCAGACCAACATTCGTTTTATCCTGTTAAAAGTTTCCTTAAACAACAGACTTTCTTGAAAGCACCTCAAAGTAAAAATAAAGTCAACTCTGAAACACCTTTCTCTGTCAAAAGGAAGCCATGCCCAAGTCCTGGGAGGTGTTTGGACTGCTTCCTGAAGGGTTTGCTGAGATGCTTTCAAAGCCCAGGGTGAAGAAAGCTGGGCCGCACCCAAAATTCTCCACTGAGGTTCTGGGTCCAGGTTGCTGGCAGGACCACTGAGGCCAGTGACAAGTGAAGCTTTACTGCTTCTGGATGTGGGAGAACATGGCCTATGGTCCAGCACAGTTAGCCCGGGGCGAACTGTTTGCCACTTCTGAGCCAGTCTCAACCTCTCCCAGGGTTCCAGAGCAAGAAGGCAAAGATGCCTGCAGAGAGGAAGCCCAAACCATCCTCTCCAAACCTCAGGCGGCCCACCGGGGCCCATCCTCCCCAGGTCCACAGACAACAGCAGACACAGTGGTCTGGGAGCCACTCTAGATGACTTTCCTGAGTCCCAGAGAGGCCAGGTCAGCTGAGAACCCCACTTCTTAGAGGCTGAGCTGGGTTGGAGCTTCTCACCCCTTCTTCCTTGTTCCCCTGGCCCCTGAGGCCCAGGGACCCTCCCTTTGACAGACGGGGAAACTGAAGCTGGTGGCAGGAGGGAGTGTGTGCCCCTGTGCAGACGCAAAGGCAGCGCTGTGAAACCTCACCATCTTCTGCTCATTCATCCATTTAAACAACATGCAGAGAAAGTGCTCAGCGCATGCTGGGAGCAGAACAGTAAGTGGATTGGATCACATGGATTAAATACACAAAACAGGAAGAAAATGCCCTAGTAATCCTGCCCTTCCCTAATAACAGTCCAGTGCACACTTTTCCAGACTGTTTAGCACAACGAAGACGTATGCGTTAGGGGGCTTCTCCAGAGAAATGGGTCTCATAGGGTATAAACAGACAACCCCGGAGGAAGCTGATGATGGGACCTGGCTCTGGTGGTTACGGAGGCCAGAAGCCCCATGATCTGCTGCCGAGGCTGGAGGCCCCGGAGCTGCGGTGTCCGCGGGCAGGGAAAGGCAGGTGCTCCAGCTCCGGGAGAAAGGACTGCCCTTCTCTCGCCTCTGGCTCCACTTGGGCCCTCAGCCAACTTGAGCCCTGCTGCGAGGTGAGCACGCTGCTTCACTCAGAGCACGATTTAAACG
Source organism: Camelus dromedarius (assembly GCF_036321535.1). NCBI lineage: Eukaryota > Metazoa > Chordata > Mammalia > Artiodactyla > Camelidae > Camelus > Camelus dromedarius. Next base: position 27,806,140 of record NC_087463.1, read on the forward strand.
CCCAGACTCTTCTGGAAACCCTTCATGGACGCACCCAGAAATAACGTTTCATCAGCTCTTTGGGCCTCCCTTACCCATGAAGCTGACACATAAAACTAACCACCACAATTCCAAAGCCAGATAATACATAAAACACTTTAAAAAATATTCAATAAGCAAACAAACAAACAGACAAACACATTTTAAAAAGCCTGCAGTGCTGACAAGAGGACGCCTCTCTCCCTTCCTCGGCCCCAGTCCCTCCTCACACACGTGGGGCCACGTCCACTGCAAAACAGCCTTAAGGTTTCATGCCCTTCTGCTTGGGAAGGAGTGAACGCACAACGGACCTGGGCAGACAGTTAATAAGGAACAGGCTGAGTCATGGGAGAGGCAGGGCCAACCACCCAACTCCTGCATTTTTGCAGAAGCCATGAAGGGGGGCCGATCACAAAGGGCCAATTGGAACTTGCCATTCCAGCCTCAAGCCCATGTGGGAGGACTTCTTGCCAAACCTCCCGGCCTGGTGCCCACAGCCAGGCCCATGGGGAGGGCCTGGGAGGACTGCAGACGTATCTTTAACTAGAGGGGAACATTTTCACTTGTAATCCGGGAGCTGAAATCACTCAGGTGTGTCTCGATGAAGCTGCCTCAGACACATGGCGGGGCTGTGGCAGGATGAAGTCATCCCCCTGCAAGCAGGCTTGCACGCCCCGAACCACAGCAACAGGTCTCCCGCCCCCTCGGCCGGCGAGAACATTTCTTTCCTCGTCAGGATGGTGTCCTGCCCTCAGCAGGTCACGGACCCCCAACACCACTCAGAAGGGCTGACAGGGTGGGAGCCCCCAAAGAATGCCCTGCTTCCCCCTCCCCATGTCCCCTTGCAGGGCCTGCTCTGGAGTCTCCTGCCTCTCGGCCCACTTTGATTCAGCCTTAGGTGCTGCACCAACTGTGGCACCCTGGGCAGCCACTCCACCCCAAGGCCACGTTTTCTCACTGGGGAAGTGAACACAGTGACAAACACCAATGCTGTGTGTTACCTGAGTGTTCAGTGGCTACTGGTGGTCACTGCCACCATGTGCAGCACTCAACGCCCAGACACTGTCCTGTGAGAGCAAACAGGCTGGGTTCCACAAACTCCCAGATGAGCCAAAGCTGCTGGCATTTTGGTTAGGAGCGCAACTGACAGGTGTTCCCGTGGTCTGAGGACAAAGGAAGCTGCCCTGTGGCTCTGAGAGGCAGCAGGTGCAGGGCCCCATCTCAGGGCCTCTGAGAAGGCATGACAAGGTGACAGCAAGGGGTGTGTGCCTGACTGGCGGAGCTGTCCTCTCCCAAGCGGGGGGCAGAGAGGAGGGTTAAGGGCCCCACACGTAAGTGACGTGAGGCCTGGCCTGGTGGCCCTCGCTCTGCTTGAAGGTGCAGTCCCGGCAGCCCTGCTGACCCGAGCTCCTGTGGGGCAGCTCCCAGCAGGGCCGATGGTGCAGTGCTCAGCTGGACTCTCACCCGCACAGGCTCCTGGCAGCCCTGTGAGTGGGGGACGGTCTGCGCCCTGGTGGCTCTGGCACTGCTGGGCGCCTGCAGAAACATGGATGACAGGCCGTCCCCAGACTGGCCTGGCCAGCCTCTGGGTGGCCTGGACTCGGCGCCCTTATCTTCCTCAAGCCCCTTCGTGATGTTAACCTGCAGCAGAGCTGGAACCACCCCCATGGCCGGGCACACAGCTGCCCCCAGAAGTTTTCAGAAGAACCATCTCATATTAAACGTACCTGTCTTTGTCCCACCACAGTGATGGGGTGCTCAGTGTGACGCGGACTCTCATCTCTGCAAGCGGCAGGCCTGGGCCAGCTCCTGTCTCTCACACTCTCCACATGCCTGAGACCCCAGGAGACAGCCTTTCCTGGGGAGGCCAGACCCTCGGCCTGTGAGCACAGCCTCTTCTCTCATTACAGCACAGCAAATGACACCCCATGCAGGGAACAGCCTTGATGTACCCCAGAGGTTCCTGGCCCCCAGGGGACATGTGGCGATGGAGGAGACATTTGTGGTTGGGGGTGCTACTGGCAATTTGTGGGTGAGGGCCAGGGGTGCCAAAAATACCCCACAATGCATAGGATGAGCAAAGAGTTACCTGGCCTGAGTGTCAGTAGTGCTGAGGGTGAGAACACCTGCCATGCACTGTCTCCAGCAGGTGGAAGGTGGCCTCTGCAGAGCCAGGTTGCCAAGGCCTGACTGAAACGTACTCAGTAACTGCTACGTAAGAACGTGGGTCACACGAGAGAGCCAGCCTGGGCTGGTGGGAGGGGAAGGCATGTCCCAGAGGTTCTATCTGTGTTCAGGGAGCTCAAAGGACCAGCCCTGGCCCTGACATCAGGGCCTGCAGTGCAGACCCAGCACATCACAGGTCAGACCCGGGGAGGCAGCCTCTGGGCTCTGTGCTGGCCCCTCGTTTCCTGGTCCTGAGGCCTCCATGCCCCGCGCTGGCCACGTGCTACACACGCCTGAGGTGGACAGCAGGCTCGGGGTGCATATATGCGTCACACACACCTGGGCACTAGGAACTGGCTGAAATACCACTGTGTGCATGCGTCCAGGAAGCCCGCAGGCCCCTGGTGACATGCGGGCTCAGAGAAGAAATGGGTGCCCGCCCTTCTCCCCAGAGCACAGGTGGGTGCCCCCTCCCCACACTCCCTGAGGTGTGGTCCTTGCCGCCTCCACTCACGGCTCCCTGCTGTCAGGACCGCAGATGGAGAAAGGGCCAGAGGGCGACCAGGCTGCTGGTGTGGGGCGGGAGCAGGCGCAGAATCCATATGATGGAGGAGACGGTGTGGACCAGCAGACAGCCCCGCCATCCATGGACCTGGGACCCAGGTGGGGTGGGGGAGGCAAACCTGGATGCTGTCTGTGGATGACAAGCTGGCACAGCTGAGTGACCAATATGTCACTGTCCTGTGCCCATGCTGCACCCCATCCTCCTGGGGAACCAAGCAGGGGCGGCGTTTGGGACACCCATGAGCTGGACCATCCTCTGAGGACCCACTCCCAGATGTGCTGTGTTCAGACTGGGGATGTGGAGACTCCTGGAGGAGGTACCCTCCCACCTCTGGGCCTTCAGGGAGCTGAGACAGGGGCACCGGCCTGTGGAGGGGAGGGAAGCAGCCCGGGTCTGCTGAGCAGGCTGGTCCACGGAGCTGTCCCAGTGAGCTGGACATGCGCATCAGACCGGCCCAGCCTAACAGCACTTGCATGTTACCAGGCCCTGGGATCACACACAGGCTGTGATGGGAGGCCCTCTGTGTCTGCACTGTGACAGTCACCTTTGACCTTGAGCCTCTGCGTCCCTCCCCCAAAATACCCGGGCTGCCTTAGCCACCTCTGCTGAGGGCCTCAGGGAAGGGGCAGCCCCTCGCAGCCCTGGCTCCCCCCGTCCCTAAGGTCTCCACCAGAGCAGACACTCACCCGACAGGTAAGGGTGAGGGGCCAAGGAATAGGTTCTGTGTCCCATTCTAGACTCTGGAACTGCATTTAGAGAACCATTAGCTCTTCTACTGATAATAAACACATTTATCTGTCTTTGTTAATGGCTGAGGAATCAATCTTCCGTGTATTGTCACCTCAACTTTGAACTTATTTCCAATAATACTGGAAAATACTAAACACTAAAACTTTATTCACACTTCAAGGTAATGTTTTTGGCCAATGTGTTCTGAGAACAAACTACATAAGGATAGCTTCCACAGGAAAAAAGGCACTAATCCACCACTTTTTCCAATTTTCTAGAAATCACCTGGGACATTCTGACGTCTGCTCCACATCAGACAGGGCACGGTCTCAGCGCTGCCAAAGCTTGGCTGAGCTCTTTAATAAGAGGTTACAAATAGTGTTTGGGCAGGAGACCTTTTAACCCCATGCCACAGCTCTACTTTGTAGTTCTGGGTGTAGGACTGAAGTCCCTCCTGCAGCTCCCTCTGCCCCGAGCAGCCGGGCCTCCAGTCTGTGCGGGGGGGTCACAGGGGCCCACCCCTGGAGGAGGCGGGCGGCGCTTGGGGGCTGCACCTCAGCCCACCCTCAGGAGCCCCGTCTGAAGGACCACCTGCAGGGAAGCAGGTAGGAACCGGAGCTGGCCCCAGACGGACGGCGGCGAGACAGAGTGAATGCGCCCGGGGAAAGCCGCAGGCAGGCAGAGCGGAGGAGCATGCTGCTCTTCCTACTGGTTCTTCTGAAAACAGAAACTAAAATACCCAGAAGACAGAAGATGCCAGCATCCTCCTTCCTCTGCAGTCAGACAACTCTCACTGGTCCTATGGGCGCACAGCAGTCACAGGGGCAGGGCGGGGTGAACACGGGGAACTCAGCTCAGAGCTGAGCAAGCCCCAGGCACCAGGGCAGCGCGTCTGCGTAGGAACCTTGTGTCTGCCTCTGCAGGCATTCCTGGGCTTGAGACCTGCAAGTTCCAGAGACCACCAAGATTGGAATTTAGCAAAACCAGGTATGATGACCTTTATACATCAAAACCAGCCTTAACGTCCTTTTATACAACTTTTAAATAAAAAAGAATGGAAAAAACAACAAAATAAGTGCTCTAAATAGAGCTGTGGTATGAAGCTTCAATTCCTTAACTCAGGAAATCAACTCAGATGTCCTAGTCTGAGCTGACAGCACATGGCACTTAAGGAAACCACAAGAACAGACACAGACTGAACACGGAATTCCAATGACACGTGCACCGCGAATGCTGACGCTGCTAAAAGTGCTGTAACTCTTGTTTCCATGGACTTTCTTTTTATAAATGTGTTAGTGGTCAAGCAGCTCTATTCCCTTTGGTTCTTTTTATGAACAAGATGAAATTAAGAACCCAACACCAGATGCATTTGCCTCTGATATAAAAAAGAAACACTAGGCTTTCTGATGAAGAACATTCACAAGAAATCTACCACAAACCTCATACTCAGGCTGACAGGCTGGGTGCTTCCTTCCAAGATCAGGGCTTGCTCTTCTGCCCAGCCCTGCACTGGAGTGTCTGGCCAGGACAACTAGGCAAGAAGAAGAGAGAAGAGGCATCCATCCAGGGGGAGAAGAAATGCACCCACCTGCAGAAGAGGGGTTGCTGGGTCGCCTGGTCACACTGTTAACCTTCAGAGGGACGGCCGAACGGAACACACACGTCCACACAGACACTTGCACACGGAAGCTCTCAGCAGCCAAAGGTGGGAGCAACCCAAGAGTCTGTTCACTGAGGAATGGGTAAAAAAATGTGGTCCATCCACGCAATGGAATATTAGTCAGCCATAAAGAAGAATAAAGTTCTGACATAGGACACAACATGGATGGATCTTGAGAACATGATGCCAAATGGAAGAAGTCAGACAGCAGGGGCCACATATGACATGATTCCATTCATGTGAAATGTCCAGACTGGCAAATCTGGAGAGACAGGAAGCAGATTAGTGGTTGTCAGGGGCTGCGGAAAACCTACTTACTGGGTTCAGGGTTTCTTTTGGGGGTGATGAAAATGTTCTAAAATTGATTGTGGTGATGGTTGCACAATTCTGTGCACATCTTAAAAAACACTGAGTTGCACACTTTAAATGTGTGAATTATATGATATGTGAGTTATATCTCAATAACGTTTTTATTAAAACAAATAAATAAGATGGTTCCTTCCAGCTTCGGGAGAAAGAAGAAATGCTAGGTCCCACAGATCTCCTGGGCCGGTGTGCTCTCCTGGCTGCTGGGCCCTCGGAATGCCTTCTAGGAGCAAGAGACCTGCGAGAGATCTAGAGTTTTCCTGCTTCTAACCTACTCCCCTTCCCTCAGTTAGAATAAAGTCAACACTGATGCGTTACAGCCTGAACGTTTGCCTTCACCGTGCTATCTGGTGCACACCGTGCTTCACCCCGAGCAGCTCCCGGACGAGGCTCCGTAAGTCACAGCTGAACCACTTCGTGATGCTTTCATGAACATGGCAGACATTCATTTTTGTTGAGGGCTCTTTTCCTCCTGACGGTTTTGGATTGCTTCTCTTTTCGTTACAAAGCTTTCCGTCCTTCCGGACTCCGTGCAAGTCACTAAGGAGGCAACAGTGAGGACCATAGGCTTTGCAGAAAGAAGGAGCAGCAATTTGAGGGGTGATCCTAAATGTCTGCCTCCATCGTCAGTCCCCGGGAACAAAGGTGAGTGAGAGGGACGTGCTCATCACTGCAGCTTCAGCGACGCTTCACACAAAGAGGACTCGCTGCTCAGAAGCTCTCTGCAATTTGCCAAAATTATTTCATCAACTCTAATAGCTCCTTTATCAGATAAGCAACTGGTAAGACAAATTTTCCTTATTTTGTAGAAGACACAGATTCAAGAGGTGACACAGTCCAGAGCCACCATTGGAAAACAGGGGACTAGGGCCTCCTTCACTCCGAATTCCCACTGCAGCGAAGTTCTGCCCCCTTGGGCAGCCAGAGAGACTGTGACCACTCCTCGCGCCCATGGAAAGCAGCTTTCATGTGGCCTTGCTCCCCCGGCCCCTGCCAACCACCTCAGTAAAGTCCTTTGGGACGGCCGAGTGAGCTCTCATTCCCGCTGTCCTGGTGGGAAGACAGAGGGAGAACGAGGCTTGCTCCCCGGCTACTTCCTCACGTTGTCTGCGCTGGAGGTGGCCTGGTAAGGGCATGGTGGGGCTCAGGATCTGACATGAGACAGCGTGTGTGTCTAAATGAGGCCATCTCGTCCTACAGGTCCTGCTTCAGACTCAGGAGACTCTTCTTTCTGGTGCATTATCAGAAAATCTTGTCGTCTGCGGTGGCCCACTTCAGGTGTGTGGCCTGGGCATTTTCCAGAGACTTACCTTGATTAATGAAAGTCTGTTAAATGCTGGTCTGCTTCCCCAAGGTGAGTAATGAGTTCCCTTCAGCATACAGGTGGAAAGGTACAGCGTCTCTACTTACAAATCCATTTTGAATGGCCAATTACATCATCAGAAAGAGATTTAAGGTTTAATGTGTCAGGAAGAAGTGATTTTAAAACTAATTTTAATAGAAGTAAATTAACTCTCACTGACTTTCCTAGCTAGCTAAACTTGGAGCCAAAGTTACCTAAATGCCAGGAGGCAAAATTATTGCAGGCAAATAACCAAAGACCCTTGGACACAATGGAACATGCACACGCATGCACACGCCAACCCTTGGCTGCTGCTCCCAGTCGTATCTGTGCTCAGAAGCATTTCATTGAATAGCTGCTACTCTCTCCTCTGCTTTAAAGTAACAGAGAAAATTTTATCCTCAACCCCTAAAATCTGCTTCATGCCCAATGTCTTCTAATTTTTCCTAGTCTTCAGAACCATCTCAAGAAATGGAGGAAGAATCCAATGGGAGTTACTCTAAGGCCTTGAAGCACAATTAGGCTTCTTCCCAAGGTACGGCTGCCTGGATGACCAGCTCAGGACACAGGAATGTCCCAGGCTCCAACCTGGCTCTGCCTCTGGAAGGGGCCGGCAGCACCGGGTCCTGCTCAGTGGGCTCCTTCCTGGAGAGCATCTGCCATGGGGCTGGGCGTAACTGTCCTTCAGTCGTGCCCCAGCGTGTAAGGGACTTGTGTTCCACGGGACGGACACCGGAGGTGGGCGGTGTGAGAACCACGCACTCCTTGGCCTAATGACCAGCTTCTCAAGGGGAACCCCTGTGCAGCAACACACCCAGGGAGTACTGGGCAGTGGCTGGTCAGGTGCTACAGGGGTCAAGGGAACAGCGCGCCCAGACCTTCGCTCTAGATGCTCAAACGTCAGGACCACGCCCACCGCGCCACCTCCCTCATCCTGCCCCACAGCTTGCATCACACCTCTAGCCAGGGGCCAGGAGAATGCTAATCAGCTAATGCTCACAACATGCCCCAGGCACTGTTCTGAAGATTCCAAATATTTAATCCTCCCAAACCAAGGCTTAACAGAGGTGGAAACTGAGGCACAAGAGAGCTGAAGAAACTTTCCCAAGGCGATGTAGCTGGTGGGGTAATCACTATCACGTCCGAGGACCATGACTAACTCAGGAAACAGAGAATGCAGGCGGTTCTAAGGGAGGCAGATTGAAAAAACTCAAAGTTCTGGGAGCCGATCTCGACAAGAAGCTTAACTCAGCACCGGAAGTGAGATGGCTTGGACTCAAAGCCTCTCACTCTGCAGGACCTCCACCCTTCCTGAGTCTGCACCACAGTGTAATGAAGCCACAGATCTGGACTCAGTAACTACTGAGAAGGGGGTAGGAGCAGGCCATCATGTGGGCCCATCTCATCGCTGGGCATCCAAGGAGTGGGGCTTGTGTCTCTCCCAGGTACAACACCTTCCAGTGCTCCAGGACCCAGAGGCACAGATGCCAGTGGTTTCGAGGGTCCGAGCAGCCCCTCCCACCACCCTCAACTCCACCAACTCCAACCGAGGCTACCGTGCTGGCCCACAGTCCAGACACAACAGGACATCCCCGACAATAACAAAAGACCCCTGGTCTCGTCTCACCAGCCCTACCGCACTGTGCTGGCAGCCACAGCTGGCTCAGTGCCTCCCCCACCAAGTCCTTCCCAGCCCCTCTGCCTCGTGGAAGCCCAAGGAAGAGCTCTCTCCATTTCCCACCCTCTCACACTTCATCTTTTTCATGATGTAGGAGAAAGGATTTGGGGTAAAGCACATGAACCCCCCCAATTTCCAATGAGAACATGGGACACAGCCTTCACAGGGCCTCTCGGGAGCCTGTCTCAGAAGGACTGCCTCCTGGCCATTGGCTCAGTCCTGGTTTTGCCAGGGGCAGAATGGAGGTCGGGCATTTCTGAAACGCCAGCTTGTCTGACACGTGGTCAGATCTGGTGGGTCTGCCTGCAGTGCACAGTGGGCTTCTGAATACAAAGCAACTTCAGTTGCTGAGCAGAGGGTGTGGGAAAAGCAGCCTCCATCCCATCAGAGAGAAAGAGGGGCACTCACTGGCTTTCCTTCTGCTGAGATGCCACTTAAAGCCTCACGGGCCACCATCACCTCCAGGAGGAGTGAGGCCATCCACGTGTCCCCCTCCCAGCCTGGCTCTGCTGCCCAGGGCTGTGATTCAGCCTCTGTTTACGGGACACTGCAGTGGTTACCAAAGGGGACAACTGTAATTGAAACAGCCGAAAATAACTGTTGGCAGAAAACCCCATACTTAGAGTAGACCTCCTTCAGCAACTCCCACAGCCGCACTCAGCCGTGCGGGGCTGGCCAGCACCCGGGACCAGCCGCCTTCTCTCTGCTCAGAGGAGACCACAGAAGCTCCACAAAGAGGCCTGGGCGGGTATCAGCCAGGTCCTCGGCCCTTCCTGACTCAGCCGAGGGCCATTGTCTTCGTGCCTTCCCCAGGCGCTACAAGCCTCACAGCACCCCAGCAGCTGGGTCCACACAACCCCAGCAGCCGGGTCCACACAACCCCAGCAGCCGGGTCCACACAACCCCGCCGGCCGGGTCCACACAACCCCAGCAGCCGGGTCCACACAACCCCGCCGGCCGGGTCCACACAACCCCAGCAGCCGGGTCCACACAACCCCGCCGGCCGGGTCCACACAACCCCACTGGCCGGGTCCACACAACCCCACCGGCTGGGTCCACACAAACACAGCAGCTGGCCCTTTCTAAGTAGAGGCTGCTGGGCAAACGTCTCTGTTCCCGTGAGTCTACAGGGAAGACGGCCAGCGTCAGCTGTCTTCCTCACTAACAGGTCCTTAGCACAAATCCCAGTGAGTGGTCCACTGGAACCTGCATGTTCCCCTCACCCTGCACGGCACTCAGGGTAGGGCCCCTGCCCTGGGTCTTCCACTGACACACCATGAAGACCCTTCGAGAGACACACGTCACGGGGGCCTCAGTCCATTAGACAGACATCGCCTTCAGAGCAGAGTGAAAAACTCATCTCGTGTTAAGTGCTGGGCGGAGGCGAAAGCTAAGGGAAGTGCTGCTTCAAGAAGGCGTTTTCAAGGGCTGGACTGAGAGATCACGTGGGCTGTGAGCTACTGCCGTAGTGTTCTCTCATTAATGTGTCCAATTCAGCATTCACAGGGGTGTGCAACCATCACCACCGCCTAATTCCAGAACATTTTCACCACCCCGAAAGGAAACCCCAAATCCATTAACAGACTCCCACCCCCAAACCCAAGGCTGTGACTTTCACTAGAGCCTGTTTATGCAAATACACGCAAATATGAACACAGACTATTAATCTCTTGTTTTGTTACAGTGGATAAGGTATCATACACACAATTTTGCACCCTGTGTTTTCCACTTAATACGTATTGAAGACCCTGAATTTTAAGAGCTAAACAAGTCACCCTCCTGCTGTTTCTGAGAAGCTGCCCAGGACACCAGCAACAATCTGAGTCAGGAAAGGGTCCTGACAGCAGGATGGTCCAGAACGGGCAAACCAAAGCGGGTGGAGAACCATAGGGTGTGTCTTTCTCCTAGCCAAAGGAATTTGTGGTCCATCCACGGGCACTTCCATCTACGGACACTTCCTGGGTTTCCCCCTTAGGTGAACGGAAACTCCAGCCTGTGAGCTGGATTTGTGCAAGTGCCGAGTTCTCTGTAGATTGCTCAGGAGATGCACCACCGTGGGAGGAAACACAAACCTGGAAGCCATGTCACCTCTCTGGGACTCAGGTTCATCCTCTGTAATGGCTCCAAGGTCGAGGTGACACCAGCAGACAACGTGCCCTCTGCTTGGGCACCTGTTCCCAAAGGCAAGCATGCTCTTTGGTGGTCTCTGAAGCTGTCCTCTCCACTGAGGTGGCACAGGGGATAGGCAGGGGCCATTTGGGGCAGATGTGTATAGGACCCCTGCCTAGGGGCCTCCACCAAATGTCTACCTCAAGTGAAGCCCACCCCAGAGCAAGCCAATGCCGAGTGGAGAGAAAACCCCAGCTGGGCTGGTTGTGAGGCCACAATGAAAGGGCGCCATGCTGTGCACCACCGCCAAGACAGGCTGGGCCAAAGGAGGACAGGGACGGCATGGCCAGCCCCGCTGTTCCCCTGCTGTTCTCTGTCAGCAGAGCCTTCCGGTTTCATTGGCCGTAGGGAGGGAGCCGTGGGGGCTGGGCTGTCAGGGTGCTCCCCTCACCTGTGTCTGCGAGGCTGACGGAGAGGCTTGGCGGAAGCAGAGTTGCAGCACCTTAGTCGCCGCCCTGGCAGAGGAAGTCCCAGAGCTGTTTCAACGCCGAGACACACATCACAGAGACGCTGTGCTTCCCAGCCTGGCCGCTCCACAGCTCAGGGGGTCCCAAGCAGGTGGAAGACAAACTTAGAGTGGCTGACCCGTCTGAGTCACTGCTGATGCCCTGACGTGTCCAGAGGATCTGGAGTAATTTAGCCTGAGACTCACCACACGCAATCTGAAGCCCAGGAAGCATGGCCCACCGCCAGCCTCTGGTCCTGCAGTGGTCAGTGCATGGGAACCAGACAGATGAGGGTCAGCTGTGGACACAGCCCCCAGGGAAGGTCTGGAGTCTCTGTGGGGACATGATGACTCCACTGGCAAGTGCGATTATTTCCTAAGTGATTTGCTTTTTGAAAAAGTATAACTCCTCACCCTTTGATTTGAAATTCTAACAAGACCATAGACATGGATCAGTTATAAACGTGCCCCATGGGCACTTTATATAGGAATTTATACTTTACATGGACAGAGGTACTTGTGGCAGTTTGACTTTAACTCACCAAAACACATGTTTTAATGGGTACAGTTTCAGCTGGGAGATGAAAAATTTGAGGAGACAGATGGCGTTTGCACAACAGTGTGAATGCACTGAACTGCACGCTCAAAACTGGTTAAAAGGGAAATTCGTGTTACATACGTGTGACCACAGTGAAAGCAGCCTTTACCGTTAACTGATGTGCACTGCAGTGACAGGTGGGCCAGGCACAGAACCCCCACCCCAGCCTGTCTCCACTCTGTGGCTCTGGGGGGCTCTGGAGTGCGGCCGGGCAGGGCTCCAGGGGTGCATCCTGCATTCATGCCCCCGCAGAAAAACTTAGGAGTAAATAGCTCCAAATCCAACTGTCAGATGCATCCTAATTCTCTGTTTGCATTTGTTAAATATTGCAAAATGGTTGGAGGTGTTATGAGGACCTGGGTGCAGGTGGAGTACATTGCGCATGGTGGCCTCTGTGCTGAATCATTTTCCCACAGGAGAGGATGGAAAATATAGAGATACAGGGCAAAAACAGGAAGACAAGTCACTGTGCAAGAGGAAATCCAAATCTTGCTTACGTTTCTGGAAAAGAAAAAAGTTCACAGTGGAAATTTTTATCTCTGGACTCCAAACTAGTACAGGTGCATTATTTGTACAATGAATTACTTTACACTAGGGCACTGCTGAAGTTTACTGTATTCTTAACTAGGATTCTCCCGTCTGTGGAAAAATAATATGGTTGTAATGTGGGCCACTGAGTCAGTTCCAGTTCCACAGCTGACTGTTCTGAGCTGGCACATGTCACATCACTACAGGGAAGTGTCTGAATGTCACTTTCTCTACATCCTCTATTGAAAGCTGCCAGATAAGCCCTCAGCCGGGCTATTTTAAATACATTTCAAACAACTTTATTGAGAAATATGTTTGGAATGTTGAAGCTTTCTTGGAGCTTCAGCCTCATCACGCACAAAGATACAACTTGGTCTGTTGCGATAGCCACAGATAATCTGAGTCCTTGGTCAACAGTCAGCTGTTAGGTGAGCACTTGTTTCTGAGAGCAGAAGGAATGTGTGTGTTCTGGGGCAGTGTGCACGAGTCACTGGAGAACCTGACTCGGACCTTCACCCCAGGGGTTCTGGTTCTCGGGTTGGGGTGAGCCCCAGAATCTGCATCCCACAGGCCCCTGACCTCCCTGGGGTTCTGATGAAGGTGGTCCCAGGCCACATGGGAGTTACTTCTAAGGGGTCCTCAAGAAAGATGGTAACAGTGGTGAATCTCAGGAAGGGATGGACGTAAAGAGAAACAAGAAGGCTATAACTGAGCCAGGGAATGACATAAACTAACACAGACGCCGAAATGTGTCTGCTGTCCTGAGGAGCCACGATGCCCTTCAGTGAAAACCGTGATGAGGACCACTGAAGTTGCTGTGCGGCCTGAGCTGCACGGCAGGGTCAGTCCAGCTGCTGGACGAGTGTCCAGGCAGAGGAAGGTGGTGGGCAGGAAAGCAGCTCCGCCCACCCAGCAGAGCCACAGAGCCACAGAGGCACACACAGCAGGCGGAACACAGAGGAACAGTCGGTGGTGCTGGAAGACAGGCCAGAGTACGGGATGCAAGGAGGAAAGAAGAGTCAAAAGCGATCAACCAATCAAGTAAGCATCTCCAGAGTGGGTTTCAGGGCCTCGGATGAAGACGGCACCAAATAATTTCACACAGGGCTTTGGAAGTCACCCTTCCAAACCAGAGCATCCCTTTCGCTCCAGCTGCCTGACTGGGAACCCCCCTCCTCTTCACTGATGAGTTCTGCTGAGGCCAGGCTGCAGCAGAAGCCCACCTGGATGTCCACTGGCTCTTGGTCTCCACAGACGTCCTCTGCACTTAGGAGCCCTTTTAACCAGAAATGGCCACACAGAGCTGCTGGACTCTCACGAGAGTGTCCTTGAGCGTCTCCGGCCGGTGTGCTCTCCTGGAGGCAGCACCGAGACCCAGTCTCCTCCCTGGGGGGCTTCCACGGGCCCCCACCAACTGCAGGCTCTCCCCCAGCTGTCTTCATTCTGTCCTCAAAAGACTTTCCTCCCAATGGAATGGCATTTAATTAGATTCAAAATGGCTAGTGGCAGGAATGTGAACAGCTTCCCCAGCCCCGTGACTCAAGGACCACAAGGTGTAGATCAGACGGGCCAGCCTTTGGCTAAGAGGAAATATTTCACTGTTATGAGTATCCTGGAGCTCCTCTCTAACAAAAGTGCCTCAAATACAAAATGTTTAAGAGAACCCAATTTAAGATGAACTATTTCTCACCTACACAAAAGATTTTAAGCCAGCCACTTTATAAACATGCTAAAAAAAGTCTCAACACAAGGCAGCTGGAATATAGATTTCCCATGAGATGTTCAGGTCTTAGTGATACCTTGAGGGGCTTCTCCTACATGTCCCCTCCTCTCATCTGCAGGCCCTGCATGGGATCTGTCACCAGACAGTATCCTCAGCCAGGAGCCGCCTAGCGTCATCACCAGCTCATTAGTGAGCCCCTGCTGTTTGCAAGTGGGGAAACACAATCCCCAGGCTCTCATGGAGCTCAGAGTGCACAGTCACCTCCCACCATTCCCTCCTATCACACGTTCAGCCTGGTGCTTCTAACCTGAGCTGCCCAACTTTCGCGTCCCCCAGGACCTTGCACTCACTTTTCAGTCTGGCACCCCCTCTTCACAAGGCCCTCCCAGACTCTCTGTCTAAAGCAGTTCTTCCCAGTCCCCACAGCACAATCCCCTGGGTGGTTGCTGTTTTCCCAGCAGGATGTGGGGCTGCAGGTCCCTTGAGAGGGCAAGAACCATGACCTGCCCTTGAACCCCCAGGACTTGGCAATGCCAGGCACACAGCACACGCCCATCAGCAAGGTGAGCCTCTAACTGACTGTCCAGCCTCTGCTCAGTGACAGGGGACCAGCTGGAGGGGTGGAAATACGGCCATGCAAACCATTATGAATGACGGCCTCGAAGCTGCATCTCTAGTGGGGTCTATATTTTATAGTGCAGGGTTAGGGCTGGATGACCCAGGTACCATCATCCCGGTCAAAGGGGAATGAAGCAAGGACCTGACTTCTGGAGGCTCCAAAACCTCTGTGTTGACACCTGTGGATCCCGTCCCCAACAAAGGCCAGGAAAGCTAAGACTTAACCCTCTGCTTACAAAGGCCCAAGGGGGCTGGCACTTCTCGATCTGAGGGCCTTCACAGACATTTAATAAAATATAACGCCAGATTGTAACTCCACCCAGGCACAGGGCCCTCCCAAACTGCACACCTGCTGTGGGGACACTCGGCACAACAGGCTTCCAGAGATAAAGGCGCAGAGTCTGACCTCATGGAGAGCGTGGCCCAGGACTCTGTGGGTCACCCTCTAGCCACAGAGAAAGCAGGTGCGGCAGGCGATCTGAAAAGTCTCCCTGTGGGCCACCACCCACAGCAGCGCCTCTGCCAGTTCACATGGAGCTTCTGCTTAAACCTCCCCGTGGTTCTCCATCAGACTCAGCACACCCTGCACACCCCGTGGGACTCGGCCTGTTTCTGGGGCTGTGCTGCAGGCCCCCACACGCCCCCCCAGGAGAATCTGCAGAGAGCAGGAACAGGGCCCAACCTGCTTGTCACAGCATGTGAGGGGTCGTGAGATTTAGTGGGTCCAGTCAGGAAGGACTGTTTGCAGGCCTGAGTGGTCAAGTGGGCCCCAGGGCTTTGCTTCCTTGGGAGGTTGGGGTGAGGGTGCAGTGTTTATAGGCAGGAACATTCAGGAAGGCTGAAGAATCGTTCCCTTCTAAAAACAGGTGACATCACATAACCCTAACCCCCACCCCCACCCCCGGACACAGAGACACAGCCTTGTTATGTTATCTGGAGTGTGCTGCTTTATGTTTCAAAAGATTATTTGAAGAGAAATCCTGCTAGCACGGGCAGCCTGACAACAAGGATTATCAGCTTAAATGTGAAAAGAACGCCCCAAACCGTGCCTGGGGGCTTGGCCTTTGCTCTCATCGAACTAGAAGTCCTTGAGCTTGTCCTCACAGAAAATGGGCCTAGACATGTGTGACAATCATCACACAGGAGCCCGTCTGATGAGACAAGACAAGAAGCAACAAGACGACCGTGTCTGGCCACAGTCTTTCGGCCTCCGTGGAAGCAGACTGCTTCGGCAGGTGCAACCCACCCACGTGCCAGGGCTCTCCCCAGGAGCTCAGATGCTGTAGGTCTGCAGCTCCCACCCAGCGAGGCCAGGCTGTGAGGTGCTCCCTGAACCTAGGATGAGCTGGCGCAGGATGATCAGCTCACGGGGCAGATTCCAGCTGAGGCCCCTGACTCACGGGGTCCTAGCAGGAGGGCAGCCCCTTACCTGACCCTGCCAGCCAGACCCTCACTGGCCTTCACTAGCATTCAAGAGGGTAAATCCAAAGCTCACAGCTTCTATGCCACACAAGGACAGTCTTTAAAAGTGCATTTTAAAAAGGCCCAATTCAAATGTCATTCTAATGCTCTGCTAAAGAGAGGTTCACTGGCAAAAAAATATACCTTAGTTCAAATTATGCAAGCCTTTAATCCAGCAAGAACATTTCTACCAATTAATCCTGAATCTGACATGTACATAAAAACATACCACACGGTTTATTATAATGAAAAATTGGAACAGTTTAAATATCAATTGATATGGGATTGGTTACATTTTGTTACATTCATACAACTGATATTTTCCGTTAAAAAGATGGTGTACATCTATATAATCCACAAGGAGTCAAAAATATGATGCTGGGTTGAAATGAGCTCGACCCTGTTTATGGAAAACTATGTCCAACTAATTGTATCTATAACAAGAGGTCTGGATGGGCTCACCAAACTGCTAACAGTGGTCACCTCGGGGGTACAGTTGTTTATTTCCTTGTTGCTTGAATTTTCTTGTACCAATATGTAATAAGCAGAAAAAACTCTTCTTTTAAACGTAAGTTTTATGAAGAGCTTCACGACATAGGGTATGTTACTGACAAGAAGGATTTTAAAACACGTCCCAGCTATTAACACACTGTGGGCTTGAATGGGTGGAAGCAGAATCCAGTTCCATCTGTGTAAACATCACCGTTTGTACGCGAGGTGTCCTGTGGGATGGAGGACAAATCCTCCCTCGTTCTGCCCCGCCCCTCCCCCAGGCTCATGGAGGGAAGGCGCAGGCCTGGTGACAGGTGAGGTGAGCTGTGTCCAGGGCGCCCTGGCTGTCCGACCGCGCCCACACGGGATGACTAGTCTCTCCAGGACAAGCCCCCGGATTCTTCTGGGTGGTGGGCGGCTCCGCTTTGTGTGCTTCTTCATGAGCTGCATCAGCACATTCTCTCCCCATCCACTCCTACTCCAGGGGGGAACACGGGCTTCAGGCATTTTGTTTTCTGCATGCTCCCACGGTAGAGCAGTGGGAGAGTTTTGCTCTTTTTCACAATTGGAAAGAAAAGAGGAAAATCTCCAAACACACAAACTTCCAGGAATCAGTGGCAATTAAAAAAGCAAACGTCTCATGAAAAAGTTCCCATAGCAGAGGGGTGTTTAACTGCAGGTTCTATGCCTGCTCCTGTAAACATGGGCACAGAGATGAAGCTAATTCAGCAAAACTGTATCTTTAAACTGCCCTCAACACACAGCCTCAAAACCTTGGACATTATCTGAAGAAAGAGAATAAAATGGGGAGGGAAATACAGAAATTCAGTTTTGGCAGCTTAAAATGTTAGACACACTGAGTGCTTCCTGCTAAGCAGTGAATCCCGAACTTAGAAACTGAACATACCTCCTGCTACCTAATGAAGAATCCAAGAAAAGCAATTATAAGAATTTATATGTCTGATACTTTAAGATTCTGTCCATGCCTATAACCAAATTCTCAATGATTCAATATGTTATCTTTGAAGAACATCCCTTAACTACTTTTTCTGGCAACTCACTTAAGTGACATCACCAGCAAACACCCCCTACACCTCCTTACCCTGCCTCAGTCATGCAACTTCTGAAAAATTAAAAAGTTTACAAATATGTCTCCCTCATTCTAGGAACCCAGAAGAATGCTAGAATGGCAGGAGTGGTTGACAGATACCTGCAAATGAACAACATTTATGTTTATTTTAAAAGTAAATAGTTGAGAGTCCTCTAATTGTGCTGGAAATCTTTTGGTATAATCGAGTCTTCATCAAGCCTCCTACTACACTCTGAACTGCCCCTTACCCCAGGGACAGAAAGTAACTGAAATTCCACTAGGGTTCCACCTCTGGTCCTAGGCTGGGACCTGGGAGGGGTTAAAGGCCCATCTCTTAAATGATAAGAGTGGAGGGCATGCCAGTACCCCCTAGTTAGGGTTTATTTGATGGGTAAGTGGAGACAAGTGAGTGTCTGCACTTCCTGTGTATTCTGCTAAAAGCAGAGTTTTTAGTTCAGTGTCTTTGCTGGTCTCACCCTGCATTCCCCTGACTTGGGCCTGCATCCCCCGCATTCCTGCATCCTGGGAGAGGAAAGGAGCTGGCAGGGCACAGAGTGACTTGTGATCCAGGTTCCCTGACTGTGACTACTTCATTCTGGTCACTGTTGTTCTTCTCACTTAAAGGCATAATGACGCCTGTTATTCACCCAAAGGGAAACCCCCACAACTTGTAACAGTTGGCAGCCCCGGCGAGAGGAGTGAAGAAGTCTAGTAAACGCAGAAGGAAAGAAGCCTGAAGGTGTGAAGGCCAAGGGCGTGGTCCTCTGCTGCATGTGGTCAGAAATGCCATGTAATGTGTGAGGAAAACATCCCCTGACTGGGTCCTAGGAGGATCAGATCCAAGTCATTGCTGGCCTGTTGTCTGAGCTCCCAAACGCAGACTGTCTACAATGTGGTTCTTAACCCTGAGCCCCAAGAACTCTCAGCAATCCAGTAATGCTCAGGAACTCCTCAGAATAACGTTCTTCAAGGCATTAAGTAAGAGACATGGGTTACAAAAGAAAGAAAGTACTTTGTAGACTATGATCAAAATACTAAGGCAAATGTGTGATACAATACCACATGAGCTTTCCCACTAATGCATTAAATAACAGTCTGTACTGTGTTAAATGATATTCAAGATCTCTAGCTACAAGTAACACACGACATGGTAACAGAGTCGCAGGTCCTGCTAACGTCACCGTGCCTGCCATTTACATTCCTAATCAGTTCAAGGATGGGACAGAGTCGCCTCCTGCACCAGAAGCCAACTCGGGTGTCCTGAGTGCTGTCTGGAGTTTCGGGGCCAACACACTAGGACGCCATGCGCTGCTCACAGCTGGGGCCACTGAGCAAAGCACAGAAGTTCCTATCACCAGGGGAGGGAATGACTTTTTTTTACATTTGACAAACAAATTAATTAATAAGTCAAAGCATTTACACAGACTGAAGATGATGGAATTTTGGAAATAAGGCTGAAGACAAGACCAGAGGACCTCACTTAGGGCCAGGACTCAGAACATGAGAGTCTGTTCTGAATCTCCTACTTAACATTTTTAACAGATTTAATGGGATATAATTTACATACTATAAAGTTCACCCATTTAAAGAGTATAATTCAATGGTTATTAGTATATTTACAGAACTGTGCAACTAGCACGATGACCAGATTCCAGAATACCCCATTGTCCAGTGAAGAAACTCCGTACCTCCCAGCCTCCCTCCCCCCACATTCATGAATTTACTTTCTGTCTCTATGGATTTGCCCATTCTGGACTTTTCACATACAGTTGATTCTAATTAATTCAATGCAGCTATGTTTTATAAAGTCTCCATGGACACTGAATTATTGAAAACCGAACCACGGCTTCCAGGAAATATACGATTAGGGGTGAGCCTCTGATCACAACATTTTCATCCACCAATCAATACATAAACTTGTGTTAATGTGTTTCTGATTAGGACACCTCACTTCGTAGAAATTACTGATGCATTAACACTGAACTCATGGCCAAGAGCATTTTCTAAGTAAAGCACATCACATCCATCTTGCACTTAGGGAAACTCTACAGCACTCTGGCACTATGCTTGGGGGTAATTTTAAACAGTGAAATTATACATGCATACGCATGCATGCACACAGAGGGACGACAGCAGAGCAGGCAGCACCCGGGACGTCTCCCCACCCAGACAACAACTGCACGGACAGAATCTGTGCTGTAACTAACTCTGGGGTCGGCTGCAGGCTTGCAGGTTCCAGGCGAAGAACAGTCGACTTTGGTCCATGTCGGGTCTCAGCACAGGGACAGCTACCCGCCCACCCCAGCCGCATAGCAGGAGGCTGTGCATGTGGGTCTGGAGCAGCCTGCAGGAACCAGGGGGGCAGAAAGGACCCTGTCCTCCAAATATCAGGGGTCTGTGCTCTGATGCTGATTGTGGCTTCTGACCACAGAGGTGCAGCCAAAGGGGCAGGTGCCCACTGCTGCTACACTTCCCCCTACTGCTCCGACCCCTCCCAAACAGGCGGAAGTGCCTTTCTATACCCTCTTTCCCCCTTCTTTTCCCCTTTCATGAGTCAGACGTTAAAAACTAGAACATTGAAGAACTGCATATAAAGGACAAATTAGAAAGTGACTGCACATGCCCAGGAAAGTGTCAGAAGAGACCCGAGAAGTCATTAATTTTACACCTCTTGCTGATACTTGACAGACAGTCTACAATAATTTTTAAAAATAACCAATAACAGCAAACCCTGGGGAAGGGGTAGAATCTGGTTTTCAGAGTTGCCAAGTTATTAGTTCCAAATGTCCAGTGTTCAACAACAACAACAAAAAATCACAAAGCATACAAAGAAACAGACAGGTATGGCCCATTAAAAGGAAAAAAATGATTCAAAAGAATCTGTCCCTGAAAAAGACTTAATGGCAGATATATTAGACAAAGAGTTAAAAAAAAAACAGTCCTAAAAATGCACAAAGAATTTTAGAAAGATGTGGAGAAAGTCAAGAAAATGAAGTATAAACAAAATGGAAATATCAATAAAGATACAGAAAATCTAAAAAGAAACCGAAAAGATATTCTGGAGCTGAAAAGTAATGGAGCTGAAGTGGACAAATTCTTAGAAACACAAAACCTACCAAGACTAAATAAAAAGAAAAAGAAAATCTTAAAATCTCCTAACAAAGAAAGGCCCTGGTCCTGATGACTTCACTCGTAAATTATACCAAATATTTAAAGAATTAATACCAATCCTTCTCAAACTTTCCCCCAAATTGAAGAGGGAACTCTTCCCACCTTCTTCCAGGAGACCAGCATAACCCTGATACCAAAGCCAGACAAAGACACTACAAGAAAAGAGAAATACGGGCCAAAATTCCTTATGAGCATTGATGCAAAATATTCAACAAAATACTAGGATACAGACTTCAGCAGCAAAGTGAGAGACTTATTACACGTGGTACTTAAGAGTTGTCAAAGCCATAGAGACAGAAGGTAGGATGGTGGCTCCTGGTGGCTGGGGGAGAGGAAATGAGGAATTGGGGTTTAAAAGGTAGAGTGATTCAATCTTACAAGATGAAAACAGTTATGGGAATGGATGGTGGTGACGGCTGCACAACGGGAACGTACCTAATGCCGCTGACCTGTGCACTTCAAAATGTTTATGATGGTAAATTCTGTCATATGTATTTTAATAGTTCTTTTAAAAAAGTGCAAGGATGTGGGCGAGCGGCACTAAGCGATGGTGAAGAGCGCCCCGCTCACCATGCGAGCCCACACAGGCAGGCCAGGCTCACCTTCCCCGCCTCAGCCAGCCCGACCTGAGCAGGTCTTGGTGGAGGTGAGGGGGCTCTGGGCCCTGACCTGGGGTTACCGGTGAACTGCAGTGAGCGCACAAATGCAGACTCGCTCACAGTGAGGTCAGCTGAGTGGCCTCTTCCAACTGGCTCCCTCCCCAGGTTCGCCCGTCCTGCAGCCTGGTTCCTTCAGTACCTCATTCCTCCTAATGGACACAGCGTGTTGCATCTACTTTCTGCCGTGGAAGCATGTTTTCCATACCTTAGTGTGTCGGTGAGGGGTTTCTACATCTGTACTCATCAGAGATGTTGGTCTGTAGTTTCATTGTGACGTCTATGTGTGGTTTTGGGGGAGGAGAATAGTAAGTGGCAAACAAAATCATTTTCCTAAACATCACTGTGGGTTTCTCTCAACATCTATGGGAAGAATGAGTTTCCATTTGATAGTGACAGTCTCCTCTTACAATATACATCCAAGCACAGGAAATCATTAAAGAAATGACAGGGTGGGTGTGGCTACGGAGAAGTCATGAAAATGGCATTACGTGACCAACAGCTTCGAACCTATGTTGTAGGACAAGGAAGTGGGACTTCAGTGTCACCCCTGGGGGCACCTCAGCTCTGCCCCGCCCAGGATGGCACCCCTGTCCACGCAGTCAGCAAGTCTTTCCTGAGCACGGAGGGCATCAGGATGGCTCCACGGAAACACCACTGCGCCTGCTTCTCCCTCTGATGCAGCCTTCACAGCCACAGTCCATTGCGGACAGTGAGGCAAGAGCCCCAGTTTCCCAGTGATGGGCTCTGTGAATGCTGGGAACATTTTCCTCTCTAAGCCTGACAACAGCCTGAGGTAGGCTCTCCCATTCTACAGATGACAAGAGTGGGGTTCAGTCAGTCACAGAGCAGAGGGAAACTGCTGAGGGCAGCATCTGAAATCAGCTCTTTGCTGCCATGTAACAGAGAAAGGCAGGGGCTGGAGGTGACACGCTCACACTTAAAACACAAGAGGGTTAGACATCCTAAGCTAGCTAGTTAAACTCTGAGCTATTTCTCTGAGGCCAAGGGAAAGAAGAAAAGTAAGTAATGAAGACATGATACAGGGCCCAAGCCAGCAAGCTGAGCCTGGGAGCCACTGAGTGCTGGGGGAAGCTAGCCCATCCACACAGCTTCCTGTCTCACCTGGGCTTCAGTGAACCGACAGCACAGGGGGCCAAGTGTCACTAGGGCTGGCCTCTTAAAGGGCAAAGAGTGCCAGCTTCAGTGCCTTCAGCTCCAGCTCCACAGCGGAACAGAGCCCGGCTTCCTGCACGACACGTGACAAGTGATGAAGCCTGTGTGCACACCTGTCTCTCACACAGGGCTGCACAGCCTGGCTCATGCTCCCGCACCTTGTGAGGAAACACCACAACCTGGGATGGCCAGGGCAGAGCTGTGGGCTCTGGACCACAGGCCAGCCCTGAGAGCAGCCCAGGGGAGCACAGTAAAGGGGCTAGAGAATGGGCAAAGGGGACGTGTACCAGGGAGGCCTTCCTGAGGGTGGTACGTGAAGAGCACCTGGACGATGTGAGGGGCATGCGTTCCAAGCAAGGACAGAAGGTGTGGCCACAGCAGAGGGAAGGGCAGCAGACCAGGGAGGCAGAGCCAGGGGCTGTGCAGGGGCTGAGGAGGGTCCCGATGCCCCGGCCACTCCATAGGAAAGTGAAAGCCAGCTCCCCCAGGCCACTGTGAGGAAGTGACAGCTGTGTTGACATTTTAGTACCACCAGCAGGACACCAGGCTCAGCGAGGGCTGCAGATGCAAGCTCTCTGATCTACTGCCAGAGAACTGCTCTGAAGGGAGGTCAGTGGGTCCCTGCTGTGCCCTCCCCACGCAGCCCCCTCCATCACCACGAACAAGAGGACAGGAACAGCCAGCTCACAGCACTGGCCGCCGAGCACTCAGCGTCCGCAGCCTCCCCACCTCAGGACAACCTGACGGGCGGGTGCCTTGGGAACACCATCACGCAAAGGAGGGCTGGGGAAGGCGTGAGAACCAGGCACCTGGCCCCATGCCCCGCCTCCTGCCTCCTCACACTTACCAAGCCTGGCTTGGGGCTCCCACATCTGGGGGCCTCTATCCAGCACGCTGCCACTTCCAGTCTCTGTGAAGCTGCCCACTCCCCGAGAGACCAAGGCTGACCTCCCTCTGCCCAACACGATGAAGGTGCACGGCAGTGGTATGCGTGCTGCAGCTTTGCAAGTGTCCCTCCGCCAGCCTGCTCCCCAAGGTGGTCGGTGCCACTGTGGGCACAGAGGTTCACTCCGGGAGGGGGACAGTCAGGGCCACATCAATCATAAAATGCCTTTTCCAAATGCCAAGCCTCACCTGCAAGTGGTTCTTTTCTTCAGTATGTTTTAGAATTGCTAAGGTTCTCCCAAGCTTAGAGACAGAAAACAAAGCTGACACGCAGACTCCACAGCAGGGTGCCCCCCCTTCCAGCCACTAAACTGTGTTGGTGACATATTTTCACGTGAAATGGTATTGTTGTTACTTACAGCAAAGCTAGGCCTTCAGAGCTGAAAGTTAACCACACTTATAATCTAAAGCTAACATTTTTTTCCAACCCTAAAAAGACAGTGGAAAACATACACTAACAAACTTGAATTTCATTCTTGGGTTACTGGCTAATGTTTCCAGTTAAAATACTGAAAATATTGGTATTATTTTTTCCTCAGTATTTAAAACTCATAAGTCAAACTATTTAAGGTGGAAAGTGTAGTTTAAACATTGTTAAGCCTTTCTAAGAAATTAGTGTTGACCAAATGAATGTTAATTTCTTTACTCTCCCGCTACCGGCTAGAAAACAACTGCGTGGTTCTGAAAACTGTGCTTGTTTTTGAAGTGACTGCTGAGCAGAAGCAGCAGCTCGGCCCATGGTACCTCGTCTCTGGATGAAGACCCTGAGCAGGGGGCTCGGCCCCCGGGTACCTCGTCTCTAGATGAAGACCCTGAGCAGGGGGCTTGGCCCCCGGGTACCTCGTCTCTGGATGAAGACCCTGAGCAGGGGGCTCGGCCCCTGGGTACCTCGTCTCTGGATGAAGACCCTGAGCAGGGGGCTGGCGCTGGACACGGCCTTGCAGAAGTTGTCATCATTGTTGATGGGCAGCAGGTCACCGTGCACGTCTGCGTAGCCGATGGCCACCTCGGTGTTGGAGATGTGGTGCGTGTGCACAACCAGCTTGTAGAAGTCTTCAAACTTCCCGGGCTTTTGACGGTCCAAGGAGAACCTTCGGAACTCAGCTCCAAACTACAATGCAACAGACAGGGGGTACATGAACAGCAGGGAAGGGGAGCTAGAAATAAGGCATGGCTTGTTTGCGTAACAAAGACGTGTTTGTTGAGCCTCCGGAGGCCTGGGACACAGCAGCAAACAGCGTCCCTATCCTCAGGGACCCTGCATGAGCACACGAGGGAACAACTCACTCAGCATGGACCCATGTCCCGAGGACAGGACAGGGGCTGGAGCTCAGGTTCTGGGGGAAAAAGCAAAGTCAAAATTAATGGGAAGTATCAGATGGGATGAAGCAGGAGTGTGTGATGGCCCTCACCTCGTCTGGGGACTGGCACGGATATCCGGGCTGGGGAGCAGCCTCTGCGCAACGCCAGGGCAGCGTCAGGCACTCAGAGGTGCTGGGGAAGTCAGGGCCAGCTGCGACTTCTGGACTCTCTCCTGAGGGCAAAGTTCTTGTGACTGGGAAGGACTGGGAACGTCCTGTGGCAATTTTACTTTTAAGGAAGGAAATGACTTGGTATGATTTGCATTTAAAGAAGACCGATGGATGCACTTCAAAAGATTAGGAAGTAGAAGCAAAATTAAAAGAAGGAAAGACCTTGGTGACAAGGATGCTTCACAAATTTCAGGGAGATGGGAGCACGGGTTCTGGATGGGCCACAAAGCAGAGCAGGTCTCTCTTCAAAATAGACGCTATTCACTCTCCTGCTCTGGAAAACAGGCAGGGCCCACCTCTCCCTCGGTGGCCCCCGGCCCTGGCTCACATGCCCACAGAGCTGCCTGCAGACCTCTAGAGGACCTGCCCAGAGAGGACCTCACACCAGGCTCAACCGTCCAGCAGCCTGAGGACACCACTGCTGAGTGTCTGGCCCGAGGGCTCTGGCTTAGGACATGCTGTTGTTCTGCACTTGGCACTAGGCACCTTTATCATCAGGCAGGACACACTCTGCTCTTCTATATACTGAAAACTAGCAACACTGGTTCTAAAACACACAAACGTGAAACACCTAATGTTTACGCAAAGCTAGTAGTTACGTCACCTGGACGTCATGTCAACCAGCCAAGGGCAATTCAACTTAAACCATACAAGGGTGAGTGGTTCTCAAATCTGCAGGGGTGTCAGAATCATCCAGAGAGGCCCTAAATTCCAGATGGCTAATCCAGAATGCAGCCAAGAATCTGCATTCTTAACTTGTTCCCTGGAGAAGCTGATGCTGCTGATCTGGGGAACAAACACATAAAACCACTTATTTTAAGGGAATCGGTCAGTCTCCAGACCTCAACTTATACAGACCTCTGAGAACCAGTGTCTCAGATCCCATTTCCCTTCTAAAAAGCAAGAGGAGTCAAACTCCTCGCCATCTTGCACAGCCCCAGGAATAGAAAACCAAGACTCACAGCAGTGGGACAATCCAATGGACTTGCTTGGGAATAGCCATCTTTAGTGACTAATCAAAACTTCTGAAACCTGCCTCGCACGTGCTGGGGCCCAGGGGGCCGCTCCTCCTCCCCTGCGGTTGTCAGAGGTGCCTCCCCTCGAGGCAGGGTCCCAGTCCCTGTTACTCAGAGACAAGCATTAGTCCAGAAGCCCTTCCCAGTACTTACTCCAAGAACCACCCCCGGCAGCTCACGGTGAGCACCGCAGCATCTCTCTTACACACGGGGGTTACATCCTGGGGATACAGAACTTCCCAAGACACAAAAGATCAAACCAACAACATAAGTTTAATGCGGCTTTTTTTCCATCAGTTATCCAATCATATCACCAGTGTTTATTCAATAGCAGTCAGCCTTCATCTTTCCCATCTCGTATCTGACACAGGCTAACGTCCAGAGCACTTAGTTTTTGTCACTATACGGCTTTTCACTAAATACATAAAAAGTTTACCTATGTCTTAGGAAACTAGTAAGAGTATTTTTGGCTTTTTAATATAATTCTTAGATGAATATTCCCCTCAACTGAACATGACACAGTTTGACCCAAGGGACACTGGACACCTCAAACTAGACTTATGCCACATCCTACATTTTAAGTAATGAGAAACAGTATGCGTTAAATAACTTAGTTCTGCAATGTTTTGGTCCTAACTGCATTTGGTAATTAATCTAAGATGCATCTTAATTTGTTTCTTAGTTCTTTTAATAAGTTTCCTCAAAATACATGTGAATTTGAAGTGAAAATGAATTCTGACTTTTACCTGACAATGCAAGTTCCATTTGTGTTTCATAAAGAGGCTGGCTTTGTCAGTCCAGCTATATGTTGAATATGCTTCATATGTTGAATGAATTCCAAAGTTGGACGGAGGTGTGAAATGTGATATGATAAAAGCATTTTTCCAAAATTTTTATTGTGGCAAAATGTACATAAAATTTGCCGTCTTAACCAGTCTTAAGTGTACAGGTCAGGGGCATTAAGTACTTTCACGTTGCTGTGCAGCCATCACCACCATCCACCTGCCTTAACTCTTTACCTGGTAAACCTGAAACGCTGCCCATTAAGCAATGCCTCCCTATTCCCAATCCCAAGACCCTGGAAACCACCACTGTGCTTTCTGTCTGTGATTCTGACATCTCTAAGTACCTCCTGTAAATGAAAACACACATTGTGGTCTTTTTGTAACTGGCTTATTTCCCTTGTCATATGTGTATGTGTGTAGCTATAAATCCCTTATGAGATATGTGATTTGCATATGCTTTCTCCCATTCTGTAGGTTGCCTTTTACTCTGTGGATTTGGGCCCTTTTAAGGAGAAATGTTACATCTGTAACCAGGGTGCTGGGAGGGAAGGATGGACTTTGTGATACAGTTCTGTGACTTGGCACAACAATGCAAGTTTTTCTTAAAACTTTCCTCAGGAAGTAGGAAGTGTCATCTAAAATCAGTGACAGAGACAAGAGACGACCTCCCAGAGTAGGGCAGCTCCCTGTGGGGTGTTTTGTGGGTTTGATTGTGGGATAACAGGTGAAGGAGTGAAGCTCAGTGGTCACTATTGTTATGAGCTCTGCCGCAGGAAACACATCCACAGTGAGACACTGAACATCTTAGTGCTGCTTTGATGTTGGTTCAGGCATGTTCATAGGGATGCCTGACCCTAATGCAGTAGTCTTCACGTGTCACATACCCCGTAAAGAATTATGGAAAACTACCACTATGAAAAGAATAATATGCTTTTAAGTTGGCATCTAAATTGTTTATAATAAAAATAAATAGTTGCAAAGGATATAATTTCCAGTATGCTATAAATATTTCATTTAAAAATAAATATTTTATCATATGATCTTTTAAATATAGTCAACGAAATCTAAATGCCATAGTAATTTGATACTACCATGATGCATTTTTAAATAGAATGAACAAGCTCTTTTATAACAATCAGAAATTCAACAAGGCTCCTTTTTCTCTTTGATCTCTTGTTTCCAGTACACTGCCCCAAGAGAATTTAATCCAGGTATTTTATCCTAATAATTTAAGTTTGATTACCCTATTGGTCTTCTCTACAACAAAAATAGATAAGTTGAAGTTAAACATTTTTTCCCAAGGCTCTCTTTGTTAAAAATATTTCTAAGTTGTTTCTAATGAATATAGAGTTTTAGTTTTGAAAGGTGGAAAGAGTTCTGGATTGAATGCACAACAACGTGAATAATTAACACTGCTAAACTATACACTCAAAAAATGGCAAAGACGGTAAGTTTTATGTGTATTTTACCACATTTATAAATCAAGAAATGTACAATATATAAAAATAGATTTTTACAGCAGAAAGTTTCTAGACTGTCATTACAATTATTAAATCATAATTGGAACAAAGTTACAAAACTTGACAAATAATTATTAGCCTTCCAAAATAAACATTTTAAAAATCTGTAGTTTAATGAAAAATGTTTAAAAGTGTTTACTGCTCAATGAAGCAAGGGTAGCATCAGTTCTTCTGCTGTTTCTCATTGTTGTGATGTCAGCACTGAGAAGCCTTTTCACATAAATGAGGCAGGAGTGAAGGGCTCTGGAGGCGTGAAGATGCTCAGCCCTGTGACTCCCACCGAGTCACGTGCCAGAAATAAGTAATCCTGGAGTGGTCTATCATCAGAATGATTTCTAACAATCGTTAGCTGACAGTTCAGTTAGGATAGCTTTCAAGTTTGTTGAAAACAAAGAATTGGAAACCACGTGAATTGTGAGATTTGTTGCCCGGTCAGGACAGCCATCCACTTTTTCAGTTACTGGTAACTACACCAAGAATTATGTGACAACGAATTGTGCTGGGTAATTCCTTCATTTAGTGGCAACTTGTTTGATCTAATACAATGGGGAAGTAAAAATATAAAATTAGCACCACATGCCAATATGCTTTTAAAAATAAAATGCTTTTGTCCCTTATCAAAGCTGCAGCTGCTTCCACATAGCTACTGTGGTTGAAAAGGAGCCCAGAGTGACATTTTTCCTTGATGGTCGCTGTTCTGTTTACTGTAACTGATCTGCAACATTTCAGGAAAAGACAGCTATTGTACCTGTCATTTCTCAGCTATAGCCAGAGGCCCTTATTAAAACTGAAACATTTCCAGAGGCCAGCAGAAATGTTCCACTGCAGTGCCAGATGGAGAGTCCAGGGTGACTGAAGTTGGTACTTCTGGTGAGTGAAGACTCGTCATGACAGTGATGGAACACTGGAGTCTCAAGACCTGGTTCCCCCTGGGTTTTACTGACAGTGCCTTATACTAAGGGATACCAGCTTGTTCCTGGAGCTGAGCCTCTAGAATAAGTAAAGCTGACTTCATCTGTAATTGTGCATCTGCAGAGTTGGGGGAGAAACACTATGGGAAGAGACAACAGGCTCTTTTAAGTGGAAACGTGACTTTTTTGGGCCGATGTTCATGCCTGGCATATAAGTGACCAATAAAAAACTCCTGCATGTAAAAAAAAAAAAATAATGAAATTTTTTTTCTTAATGAAGTCGGGCCCTTACTTAACACCATTACAAATATGAACTCAAAACGGATCTAGGATGAAATGTAAGACTTAAAACTATAAAATTCTTAGACAAAAACATAGGGCAAAAGTTTCAGGACATTGGGTTTGGAAATGCTTTCTCCATATGATACCAAAGGCAAAGGTAACAAAAGAAAAAATAGACATTGAACTTCAGAAATTATAAATTTTGTGTATTAAAAGACACTATCCAGAGTAAAAAGGCTTTAAACAAGGATACAGTTGTCCCTCTGTATCAGAATCCTCAGAATCCTAAGAAGCTCAAGTCCCTTATATAAAATGGCACAGTATTTGACTATAACCTTCATACATCCCACTCCTGTATGCTTAAACTCTAGATTACATATAATACCTAATACAATGTATATGCTATGTAACTAGTTGTAAATACAATGTAAATAGTTGCTGGTACACAGCTAATTTGTTTTACTTTTTGGAACTTTACAGAATTTTCTTCTGAATATTTTCTATCCATATTTGGTTGAATCCACAGAAACAGAACCTGAAGATGATGAAGGCAGACCGTATTCAGAATATATGAAGAATTCCTAAGCAAAGTGTGGTATATATATACAATGGCATGTTATTCAGTCTTAAAAAGGAAAAATCTGGCATTTGCTATATAACATGGGTGAACCTTGAGGACATTATGCTCAGTGAAATAAGCCAGTCACAAAAGACAAATACTGTATGATTCCACTCATACGAGGTATTTAGAGTTGTCAAAATCATAAAGACAGAAAGTGGAATAATGATCACCAGCAGTGAGGAAGAGGGAGAATGAGTAGTTATTGTTTAATAAGCACAGAGTTTCAGAGGATGGGTGGTGGTGATGGCTGTACAGCAATGTGACCTAACATCGCTGAACTGCACACTTAAAAATGCTTAAGATGGTAAATTTTAGGTTCTGTATATTTTAACACAATTAAAAAAACCCCTAGGGTTCCTTGTCAAAATGTCTAATTCTAGATATGGGTCAAGAAATTTACATGAGCCTCTAAATCTCACTCTTCTAGGAAGCAAGGAATTATCAAAGACTACCAGGGTCATATCAAAAGGACTCAGGAACTAGCTGGAATCATCTCCCACAGCTGAAGATGGGACCGTCTGCACATGTGGTCATCAATAAGGGTAGTAATTGCTGTGGACTGGCACACATCCAATGTGTATATAAATGCATTTGTTTCTAGTGTATGGACTAGAACACACCCAATGTATATAAATGCACTTGTTTATAGTGATAAACAAAGTTTTATTTTTCACTTTTTGGAGGATGTTAGGGAACCAAACCACTACTTTGAAAATCAATAAATAAAAGGAAAGAATCAAGCACTTTTCCAAAAGTAACATCACTCACTATTGGGAAATTCACAGATGTACTATCCTCATTTCCCAAAGCTTGCAGATAAATAAACTGTCATTCCATTATTATTTTGATAATATTTTTTTGTATTTCATAGCTGACTTCACCTACAACTGGATAGTAAAAATGGAGGGGTTCACCTCGTTACATTTTTTAAAGTTAACTCGTATATGAAATAAGGAAGCCAGAAAGCAAAAGTGAATTGACTTCTAAATGAAATTCACTTTTCTTTTCTTTAAAATATTAAATAAGTAATCAAATGGTCATTAGGAATTAGGAAACAAACTATCTATCTATCTGTCTATCTATCTGTCTTGACTCTCCCCTCAGGAAGAGGGGATACTTCTGACAAATGCTTGTTGAATGAATAATACCTAGAACCTAGTTGCTATAAAAGTAATGTGTTACAGAGTAAACTATGTTACTGATAAAGTTCTTGGTCAAGAAGCAAGGAGACAAAAAGAATGCTAGAAACCCAAGATAACTAGGAACTTGGGAAGCGCAAGTTACCTGCTGTTCTAAGAGTTAATCTTGAAGTACTTCTGAAACAGTGAAGTAATGATGGGCAAAGATCCACTCCTCTATAAAAGCAATGAGAATACTGGCAAAAATGGTCAAAAATCAACCTTTTGAGAAATCTGGAAAATAATCAAAAGTTTACAAGCAATAATCCAAGGTGTGTTTATTCCAGAAAAACACTTGAATCTCAGAACGGCAAGCTTTGTGGTGTTTTAACTTTCTATCCCTCATTCCTCAGCTTTGAAAACCAGCAGCCTAACAGCTTTAGGGGGCAGAACCAATGTGGAGCTCACCAAAAGCCCCATAGCCACAGAAGTGTCATCATTAAACCGCTCACAGGTCTCTGGAAAAGCCCTGTTCACAGGGTTTGTCTTAATTTGACTTGCGTCAGAGCTCAGCCATTGGGAAAAGCTCTCTCCTCAGGGCATTTGTTAAGAATAATCAGCAGGGATTGTTTAATTATTAAAGGCTATATGATAAAAGGTTTATTTTTAAGTGGAATTTTTACAACATGATGGAAATTACATCCTTCGTAACTATACTTATTATAAGAATACTTAGATGTAAACTTCAAAATATATTATCCCCTCTACGGAGATAATTCTCAAAAGTCTATTTAATAGGGGGCTGAAACGTTTGAAGGTTACTGCATCAGGGTATAGAGATCTCTATGAAAGTACCTGAATCAAGGTACCAGCCGGAACAAAAAAGAATTGGACAAATAAAATTTAAAAGAAGCTGGGGATTCCTACCTGTTAGGATGACTACTACCAAAAACCAGAAAATAATTTTTGGTGAGGAGATGGAGAAAATGGAACCCTTGTGTACTGTTGTTAGGAATGTAAAATTATACATTCATTGTAGAAAATAGTATGGAGGTTCCATAAAAAATTGAAATAGAATACCATATGGCCCAGCAATTCCAATTCTGAGTATATACCCAAAATAATTGAAAGCAGGGTCTCAAAAGACATATTTGTATACTCATGTTCACAGCAGCATATTCACAGTGGCTTAAGCATGGAATGGCTGCTAATGGGTATGGGTTTCTTTCCGGGGTGAAGAAATTGTTCCAAAATTAAATAATGGTAATGACTGCAAAACTCTGTGAATATACTAAAAACTACCAAATTTGTACTTTAAAGGTGTGAGTTTTATTTCATATGAATTATAGCTTCCAGAGTTGCTATTTTAAAATTTCACCTCAAAGAATAATTTTTTTTAAACGGCCAACTGAAGTCTGCCTGGAAGCTGTGTTCAGAACCATGGAAACCCCAGGAGGTGGTGGTGGACTGGTGCAGAGGGAGACTCTGCTTTTGCTCCAGGCAGACATGCGACCCCAGGGGCCAAGGGTGCAAGCACACGTCAGTTCAGAAGATGAAGACTCACAAGGACTCAGGGAAGCCCACCCCCACCCCTACCTCTGCTGGCCCTCGCAGAGGAGCAACAGGATGTGAGACTTAGTCCAAGCTGGTAGGGCGAGCTTTTCCAGTCGAATTGGTCCAACAGTGTTGAACTGGCAGGGAAGATCGAGGGCAGGCACTCTGAACAGGGTAGAACTTGCCTCCCCTTCACACGCCCATCTCCACCCTGACCCCAGACTGCAAAAGGCCTTCAGTCCCTCTTCGCCAACTGAGAAACTAAAGCTTTACCTGAACGATGTTTCTGGAGCCATAAAGCTCTGGCAATATACATGTATTTTCATCTTCAATGTCATGTGACTCCAAGGTTAATTTAGTACCATCACCACAATCATTTCTTTCTTTCCAGGTTAAAAACATTAAAAATGTAAAATTCTCTTTTTCTTGTTACCTAAGGTCTCTCTACAGTTATCTATATGTTTAAACAGATCCACTCTGTATAGAGACATATTTAACTCAGAGCATGAAGGGCTCATTTGGTGTGCACTGTGAGTCCTGTTAGCTGTCTTCCTGTCCACAGCTAAGCAGTAAGTGTCCCAACTGGAAGCGCCCTTCCAGTGCTGAGGGGCGCAGAGTCAGACAGCTACCTGATCTCAGGCTGGGAACCAGACCACATCTCCTGACTGGCTCCGCGTCCCGTCTGCAGCTCCCAGCTGCCGCCACTCCAAGACAACCGCAAAGTGCGTTCTTTTACAGCTGAAAATACGGTCCTCAGGTCCACAGTTCATCTTAAACTCACTCAACTACTATTTACACGCAAACTCTTACATGGCACGTTTTTGATGATTAAGGCACTATCCCCAAAGAAGCTGCGGCACCACCTCTGAGTCTGAGTAAAACAGCCGCCACACTCCTGCTTGTTGCTCCAGTGTCCGAGGGAAGGGGAGGAAAGTTGTACACAGTGTTGTCTTCTCACGCTGTGGTCTTGCTAACTCGGGGGCTCCTGGGGCCTGAACCCTGTGTGATGTCCCTCCACAACCCCAGGAGGGCCAATAAATCACTGTTTCCCTCACTTGGGGAAAGGCTGTGAGAGGCAGAGACACACACGTGGCTGCATCTCTATAGCTACTTGGGGGCAGGAAACACACATTACTGTTACTTCAAGACCCCTGGGAGGGATGGACTCTCCCCTTCAGAGATGTAGCCAGCTTGAAATCCAGAGGTGAAAATGCTCTCAATGTCTTCACCACAGTGTCTGACTCAACCACCCTCCACCCCCAGCTCACCTCCCCTTTCAGGCTGCTTTTCACAAAAAAGGGGAATCGAACCTGAAGGTCAAAGGTCTGTAACTGCTCCCAGCTCGGGGAGGGGGTGTAGACAGGGTAGGGGACTCCAAGCTCGTGGTGAGCAGGGACACACCTTCTCCAGGGCAGGCACCCCAAGGCAGCTCCTCTGCTGAGGAGCGCAGTGTGGCTTTCTCAACACGCCGTCTCTCACAAGAGCATTCCCTTGACGTCTGCCCAGACATATGGAAGCTCCCCGTCACCTTCCAGGCAAAAGGAGCACGTTCGTGTGAAATCTGGGTCTGTGTCCTGCTCACCCCTGCACCTGGACAGCTGCAGGCCAGGAGCCAGCTGCCACCTCCCCTCCATGTGGGGGACCGTACCACAGGCAGAGAAGTCTGTTTCGTCCCATAGCAACACCCGCTGTTATTCCAGACCAGTGAGGGAAGTGAGGTCAGGACTTGTGGGTGGGGAGGCAGTGGCTCAGGCCCCCAAACCATGGAAAACAGGATACGAATATTACTTTCGTCTCCAAATTCCTCTAGCACAGTGGACCCTCTAAAGACGCAGCTTCAGACGCCCTCAGTTCTCTTCCACAGCCCTTACCCAGGGGCCTCACACCCCAGAAGAGGCCACTTCAGGGGGAACTTTCTGGACCTGCATGTCAGTATCCCACGTCCCAATTCAGAAGCAAAGATGCAGAGAGATCTGCTGTGTGGACTGGCCGACATACACTCCAGCTTTCGACACACACACTGATGTGATAAAATGGAAAATAAACCTACCCGCTCACAGGCAGGACCTGAGGAGCAGCAAAGAAACTCCCAAAGGACAAGGGTGTGACTCACCGGCACCCTCGGCTGTGCGAGAGGGGAGCTGAGGGCAACACAGGCAAACCCCAGAGTGAAGGCCACACGGGCTCCGGGCCCCACAGCCCAGCACAGTCATGGCGGCTGTGTGGCCTTCCTTCCACACATGCAACTCACGTAATTCTCAGAGGGGTGCTTTTTCACCTTCGTCAAAGAGACTGTGGCACGTGCTGTCCTGTGACCCGTCGAGCAGCACCAGGCCCATCCTTGCTCCCCTCGCCTCCCAGCTTCTCCCACGACGCATGGCCCTCCAGAAGGGCCCACCAGCTGGGAGCAGAGGAAGCCGAGGAAGAGAGAAAGCAGCTCAAACCACAGAACTGAAGGGAGGACCGGCAAGCCCTTCATTCCTCTCAGACAAATTCCTGCTTTGTCTTGATTTATTAATCAACCAACACTTAACACGCTGTTGTTCAAGGCCTTGAGGAACTCCCGAGTCCTCAGACATCTGAAATCAGCTGCTCCACCCACATCCGGTCAAGTCCAGGGTTGGAGCCTGCACACCTAGTCGAGAACAGCCACACCAGGTTGTGCGTTAGACTGACCAGGACACCCCCGGCCAGCTCCCTGCAGCATTGCAAACGGCTAGTGCAAGTGTGCTGAAGAGGAACTCATGCAGGAGGCTGTGCCCACCAAACTCCAGAAACAAGCAGACCTCCACCCACAGACAGATGCACAGTGGAATACTCTGCATCCATTAAAAAAACAGGTCTCCAGGCGCACACAACATGTGCAGACCCTACGGACAGTGTGCACCGTGACATGGCGTCCGAGAACAAGCACATTCATCTTTGGTGACAGAGACCCTGATGGTGCTTACACCGGGGGTGGGCTCTGACTCACAGGGCATGAAGGAGCCTTCCTGGATGCTGGAATGCTCCACACCTACCTGGACGTGCATAGTGTTCGTCCAGGTGCACAAACATGTAAAGTTTCATCAAGCACCACACACACTGAATTCACACGGGAGAGACCCCATGGTGTTAACAGTTTCCTGAAAAGGCAGCTGCTTGAGGCTTGAGGCCTGGCAGAGCTTCCTGGGTGAGAGCAGGAAAGGATCGGGTTGCAAGAAACTCAGCCTCGGACCGGGAGGGAGAAAGTAAGACTTTAACAGGGCCAGGCCAAGCAGGAGGGCCTGGGTGGTTTTCAGACTCTATGCAACAAAAGCTTTTTTTTATTCCCACAAGTAAAATGTGACCTACATACCCCAAAAGACAGAGCAGATGCTCTGGCTGGGGATGGTGAGAAGAGCCCACCCCTTTGGGGACACAGCCTTGGGGAGAGACAGAGAGATGGTTGGTGGGGTGCGGGAGACACATCCCTGACCCCAGGAACCTGGGAAGGACTGAACTTAGGGGATGGAGAAAGGAGGCACCAAAAGTAACTGATGTCACAGCTGTAACAGTGAGTGCCCCGTCCCACGGGTAACACGGGGCTGCCTGAGTGGCTCTGGAGGAGGGAGCGTGTGTGGCCTATGGGGTTACCAGGGAGGGTATGAGCACTGTTTGTGGAGATGCCCAGGAGCCAGGCCCCTGAAGCTCTTGGCCTACAGGGTGGCACTAAGGAGATAAGGGGACACTAGCAGCAGCAGAAGCAGCAACGTGGACTTACAGACCAGCTTCCTGGGAGCTTTCAAGGTTTCCCCTTTTTGTTTAGCTCATCGTCTACCCACTTCTTTCCCTCCCTCCCCATGGCACTAGCAGGCAGGGAACAAGGCCCCTAACCCCTCTCAGAGATGCCCTGGGAAAAAGTCATTGCTGAATCCACTTTTGGTCACCTTCCTCAAAAAGCAGTTCTTTTCCAAAGTATCCTAACAGACCACTTCTGAGCTAGGAGCTGTCAGGAAGCTCCAGTTGTTCCTGATCTGAATTCAATGCCACTAACGTTTCTTGGGTACCTACTGCATGCGAAGCACTGCTCTTCACATTTCCGAGGCTGAGATTTTCCTTGGAGTGGACTACTGAGCAATGCAGTACCATGAGGAGGACTGAAGAGACCTCGGATGAGGAGAAGTGGTGCCCAGAGCCCAGCTGCTTCTGGCGGCAAGGAGGGGAGAGGATCTGTGACTCATCGCAAAGCAACCCCCGAGGCTCCACTGTTGCTGATGCCAGAGAACAGATGAGAGTGGCTTCTGGGTGTCTGGGTGCTGTGGCTGGCCTTGCTGGGTGGGCAGGGTAGCCAGGATGCACCCAGAATCTCTGGGCTCAAGACTGAAGCTGGATTTGGTGATACTTTGGACATCAGCATGCAGGACCCCTGCATCCACCCACCCCCACCTGTCCACGTGGGACTGACCATCATGGCACTATACATTTTTAAGGTGGGGGTACTGTCTATCTCATTTACCTTTGTACCTAAGCACTAGGCCCATGCCTGGCACACAGTAGGTACTCAGTAAATGAATACATGAATGGATGAATGGATGGTGGAATCAGACTTTTATGAACAACTACTGAATAGAGGACTTCCCTCAAGGCCACACAGCTTAAACCTGCTCTAGAGATGGAGGAAAAATTAACCTTCCTCCCCCAAAGCACTTAGGCCTTACCCTACCAAGCTCTCAATCCAGGGAGCTCGTGGGGGTCTGTCTCATTCCACACTGGGTGAGCTGGGACCCCCTGCATCAATACCCAGACCTGGATTTCAGGGCTTGTCAGAGAGGAGGAGGCAGGAGCCCTCCTCCATCGGTGGCCACAGGCAGCTTGTGTTAACGAGCACGGAGCCTGGAGCCAAACGGCCCAGGCTCTCTGACCCGGGGCAGCTCAGTGAAAGCGTCTGGATTTCAGTGTTCTCTCATGCATAGTGGGGGCGATGACAGAAAACATCCTGGAGGGCTGTGATGGGGATTAAGGAACTATTATTTGTAATTGCAGTTTATTTAGAACAGTGTCTGGCATACATACACACATACATATATATATGCATATGTATAAAACAAGTTTTAAGAAACAGTTCTGAATGCAACCTACACAGAGCACAGTGTCCAGTCTGGGCCATCTCTACTCCCTCAGTATGTTCAGGAGCCCAGTGCGTTCTGCTTAGAGGAGGGTACGGGGTGCGTGCTGGGGCTAAAAAGGGGCCCAGCACCTCCCATTGCTCCCCGGGTTCACTGCGAGGAGAACTCACCGGGAGGAGGTGAGGAGCCAGTAAACACATGAACAGACAGCTGAATAAAGGCACCACCATCGTCAGGGATGCTTCTGCTGTCCTCAGCCCAAGCTCCCCCTTGCTTGCCTCGAGAAGTCCAGGAGGCCCCTTCATGGGAAAAGGTCACGATGCCTCTTCCTTTTCACGAATTGCTGATTCTGGATGTGACAAACATCAGAGCTTCTGACACCTTGAAGCAACCTCGAATGGTCGCATCGCCCAGTCCCTGACACGCCTTCCTATCCCTAAAGTTGGAGGAATCCTCTCTCTGAAATGTCACGGCTCCCAGGAAAAGGCTTGACCCCTCGCTAACTAGGGTGCCTCGGGAAGGCTCATAGGACTTCCTGCTTCTCACAGGTCACAGACCCAGGAGACGTAGGTACGGACACCGTGGGTGCCCACCTGGGTCCTTGATGAACATCTTCTCTAGAGGCAACTTCCCAAATCAAGTCACCTAACCTGTTTAAACACAGACATGCACAGATACAACAAAACCAGAATCTTAAAAGGGTGTAGCCGACACACACAGGTGAGTCAAACCATGTCAGGCGGTTCTCAACTGGCCCACAGGAGGCAAGTGCCCAACCACCCCATGGGGAGGGCCTGGCCTGGGCTCCAGCCCACCAGATGGAAGGGCGTGGCCAGGCAGCCAACAGCCTCAGCCAGAGATAAGATCCGGGACCAGAGGAAACACGCGGACTGAACACACGGTCACCTCAGCACCATCTGCACTGACTGGAAAATCTCCTGCAGACAAGCAGAGCCATAACCATAAAAAATAAGAACACCAACCAAGGAAGGATGCAGGAAAGAAACAGGAAGCTAAACATAGCTAACAAATATAAGAATTTTCTATTCAGAAATAACCCAAGAATACAAATTAAAACAATAAAATTTCACTAATCTAATTGGGAAAGAACAAGAAAATACCCAGTGCCAGAGGCAGGTAGGAGGAGGGAGAGATGGATGGACAGACATGAAGCAGGGCATACACATCTATAGAAGAGACTTTCTGGAAGAAAATTCAGCAATGTGTATTCAAAGCCTTAAAAATGTGCATACTTTTCACTCAGCAATTTCACTTCCAGGAATCTGTCCTAAAGAAATAATAAAAGTTCTGCAGTGAATTAAGAGAATCAGGACTCTATGCACTTTAAATGATATATATAATCTATAAGTAATCTTTATATAAAATTTAAATATAAAGATGTTATTCACATTGTTTACTCTAGAAAAAAAGTTGGAAATAACTCAGAAGGAACACTGGTTAGATTAATTATACTTTACACATAGGATATACGTGTACTATGTAGGAATACAATGCAGCCATTTCAAATATAGGTTTTCTAAAAATACGAATGATATGAGAAAACAGTTACAATACACTGTTAGGCTGAAGGGGAAAGCAGGCTCTGGGTAACACATCTATAAAATATGACACTGATTCTGTAAAACAAGACGTCTGCATATATATCTGCAAATAAAGGAGAACTGAATAGAAGCTCATCTTTAGATGTGAGAATTACCCCCTTTTGTGTCTGTTATGGGTTCTCCATTTTCTACAATGGCAATGCATTTGTTTAGAGTCCAAAAAAAACCTCCAGCATTATCTAAACAGAGCAGCATAAACTGGATTAAAATTTTCAGTAGTGTTACTGTCCCCCAAACACAATGGACACAACAAACCCTGGAAGTTTAAACATAGTCCTCAGTCCCTGTCTCCAGCATCGTGACAAGGGCCATAAGATGAGAGTAACACAGGAAGAGGTCAGAGGGTGGAGAAAGCTCGGCCTGGAGAAGGCGTCGGATGGGCTTTGAAGGAGAGGGTCATCAGGATAGGGCACATTCTTACAGAAAACATTTAAGGTGGGGGAGAGCCACATAACCAGGGGCCCAGAGGTCAAAGAGGGCACGGATGAGACCTGAGTGGTAAAGAGACCAGGACAACAGAGACCTTGTTTAACGCAGGGGCCTCCAGCCAGAGGCTGGGGGCTCAGGGTACAGCACACTGCTCTACCTAGAGTAACTGTGTTTCTTTAGACTTTTTCAGGCATATGCAGATGCTGGGAGGACTGACAAAATACTAATGTAGTTAAAGTCACTGCAGAGTTCACAATGGCACTGTGTAGCTTTCTGTCTTCTCCTCAAATGACCAGTCTTCTCCAATTACTCTGCCCCATGTAGGACACCCACCACCCCCAGCACTGGCCTTCCTGTTGTCCCTCTGATGGGCCAAGACTTGTTCCCCTTGGCCTGAAACATGCTCCTCCAGATTTCTGCACAGCCCCTCCCCACTGCAGGTCTTATGGGAAGAGAGGCAGAAGTCAGAGTGAGTGTGAAGTGAGAGCTGGGAGGCCAGAAGTGCATGCTGCTGGCTGTGGGTGGGACCAAGGAATCACAGGTATTTCAGCAGAAATGTCTCAGGAAGAGTAAGGGGCTACAGGATGAGGAGGGCCACCAGGTCCAGACAATGTCTCCAGGGCTTTGGGAACTGAGCAGCTGTGGCAGACAGCTAATGCAAAAGTTCTGAGGATCAGAGGCGATTTTCAGACCCAATATCCTGGAAGAACACAGAACCCTGATCTGCTGTGCTTAACTGTTACAGCTGTGGGTGCCCTGCAGTTTAAAAGTGCTTTCACCTTCATTACCTCATTTGGTCCTGGGAGGTAAGCAGAAGTAGGCAGTGGCCATTTTACAGAGAAAATAACTGAGGCTCAGAAAAGTTAAATAACTTGCCTGAAAGCTCAACCTGGTCGGTGGCTGACCAGCTGGACTCAGCTCCCGGGCACCATTTTCTCCACATACAAACCGAGGTGTTTTGGCGCTACACTTAGACTGAATAAAGACATCACTGTCATAAAGCTTTGCCTCCTGTATTTTGACAACAGCAACCCTGTAGGGATGGACTCCACGGCTGCAAGTATCAACTCAGGGGGTCAGCAGGAAGGCGTGTACAGAGGGAAGAGTCACATGGACCCTCTGGACAAACGGTAAGGGAAGCCCTGTTGTCTGAAAGGGTGTGTGTGTGTGTGTGTGTGTGTGTGTGTGTGTGTGTGTGTGTGTGTGTGTGTGTGTGTGTGTGTGTGTGTCTGTGTGTGTGTGTGTGTGTCTGTGTGTGTGTGTGTCTGTGTGTGTGTGTCTAACCAGCCAGCCCAGCAGGGCCCAGGTTGCTGTGGCCTTCCAGGGGTGCTCTCAAATTCACCTAAATCTCTGGCTGTCCCACTGCCTCCAGGGGAGCATTCACTGCATCTGAGCTTGAACCCAGGGTCAGGGAGTGGAGGAGGTGGGGCAGCCTGAGGCAACCTGCTAGGCCAACAGAACACCCACAGCCCCCAGTCCCTGAGGAGAGGCAAAAGCAAAAGGCAGACCCTTCCTCTCCAGCCCCAGCGGTCCACACGCTGCCGACAGTCCAGACTGCAGGACAGGACCTGGTGAGGGCACTTCCTCCAGTGCTGTCCCTCTGCAATTGTGCATCTGGTCAGGCAGCTGCAAGCCACACATGGCCACTGAGCACAGGGATGCGGCCAGTGAGAGTCACAATAGTGTGTGACGTTAATGTGAGCCAACTTACACTTAGAAGTGAGTGGCCACTAGGAAAGGGCAGCAGGAGGTCCCCTTGTGATAGAAGCATTCTGTCTGGTGACTGTGCTGGGCCCACGGATGTGCACGCGACAAAAGTGCAAGACCTAAAAACACCCGCGAGCGACTGCAGTGAGGTCCTGGATGTGACTGTGATACAAGGGCGTTTCCGTATTCTTTCTCACAACTGCCTGTTAATCTATAATGGTCTCAAAATAAAAAATTAAAATAAAATGAAACACTTCCTGTGCTCAGTGGGCACTGCAGAAGCCAGTGAGCTCTAAAAAGCCACATTCTCACTGAGCTAAAGAAACCTCGACTACCTGGCACTCCCACTCATGCTCGTCGGCTCTTCCCCTCACACACCTTACAGCAGGCACCTGTGACTTGGGGGCGTGGGGGCTAAAAGAGGGGTGAGTGCAGGGCGAGGGTCACAGAATTAGCATTCGGGGAAATTAGATATGAAGGGTTTAAAAAAAAGGACTGTCCGATAAAATGGTGAGGAAATTCCTCAACTCAGCTGCAGTGGAGTTTCTGCAGAGAACCGCCCCCATCCTCGGAGGAAGCCCTGGAAATCCTAAACCAAAGGACCCCCGCTTGGCTGGCAGGGCAACCCAGGCAGGAGGGCCTCTGGACTCTTCTTCTCAGACACCCGGCCAGGGCACACCCACCCCATGACCCAAGTGTGCATGGAGTTGGAGGTCAGAGCCCACTCTCCGGTCTGGCTGCTCTCCCACCACTCAAGTGCCTCTCTCTTGCTTTACCGGGGCGGCAGGGGGGTGGGGTGGGCAGGGGGCGCAGAGAGAAAGGGCCAGAGCGGGCTCCCAGGCAACAGTCAGCTCAAGGGCCCCCTCCTCCAGGACCCTGAACGACTGCAGCTCCTCCTCTGCCGTGGGGTCCACCACCGGGACCCTCGCAGACAAAAGCGTCTGCGGTGAAGAAGCCACCCCCGCAAAGGGCAGGAGCGCCAGATCCTATCAGCCAATTACCTAAACGCGCAGCTACCCGCAAGTTCAGGCACGCTTGGGCCAGGGCGCGGGCAGCGGGAGGGGCCGCCCGTCTGTCGCGCCCGGGGAATCTGGGCCTGGGGCGCGCCGAGAGGCTCAGGGGCTGGTACGCAGGGCGGGCCTGGGGCTGGGGTCTGGGCTCGAGGTTGGGGACCCGCTGCTCGTCTCCCCCTCACCGATTGCGAGGCTCCTCCGCAGCGACGGAGGCGGCGCGGTCAGGGCCCTCCCTCGCCCTGGCTCCCGAGGCCCCTCCATGGCCCCAAATCCGAGCAGCCCTCAGGTCGCCCCGGAAACGTCGCCCCTCCACCGTGCGGCGCGCCGGGTCGCCTCCGGCTTGTGGAACAAAAGAGCCTCTCCCGCGAAGGGTCCGGCGGCAGCACGGCCCTCTGAACGCCGGGGCTCCAGCTGGATCCTATGGGGCTGCCGGGCTTTGTGTGCGCGCAGGGGCGGGAAGGACTGCCGGACCCCTGTACATCCCATGGACGGCGCCGCGCTCCAAAGTTGTCGCCCGCGCCGGTCCCTCTCGCACCGCCCAATCCCCTGCGGGCGCCCATTCATTCGCAGGTTGGGGGGCGCAGACCGCCGGCCCCCGACTCACCTTGCTCTTGACTTCCACCGCGCTGCAGTCGTAGAAGCGCAGGGTCTGAGACTTGTGGAAACTCCGGTTCATGGTTCCGGACCCGCTCAGCCTCGTCTTCGCCCTCGCTTCTCGCTACGG
Organism: Camelus dromedarius; assembly: GCF_036321535.1. Taxonomy (NCBI): domain Eukaryota; kingdom Metazoa; phylum Chordata; class Mammalia; order Artiodactyla; family Camelidae; genus Camelus; species Camelus dromedarius. Next base: position 27,849,658 of record NC_087463.1, read on the forward strand.
GGGCTGCAGAAGGACCCTGGGTGCGGCGCCCCCCGCCGCGGCCCCGGCCCCGGCCCGCGCTCGCTCCGCCGCCGGGCTGCTTAAGTGCAGCGGCCAGAGCTGGGCTGGCCGCGCGCCTTGGGGACTCCAGGGGCCGCGCACGGGAGGAGCGGGGGACGCCGGCGCGCGCCGCCCCGAGGTCCCGCCCCCTAAGCCCCTAGGACCCACGTCCCGCCCGGTGCCCAGAGGATCCGCCTCCAGTCCCCGCCCCGCGCCCAGAGGGCCCGGCCTCACGCCCCGCCCCTCGAACCGAGGACCGGCCCCGCGCCCCGAGCACTCGTCCTCCTAGGACCCGCCCCACGAACCCCAAGGAGTCACGTCCCGCCCTGCGTCCCGAGGACCCGCCCCTGATGTCCCGCCCTGCTCCCCGAGGACCCGCCCCACACCGGAAAAGCCCGGCCCACGTCCCTAGGACCGCCCCACCAGCCCCAAGGACCCGCCTCACGTCCTTATGATCCACCCCGCGGGCTTCAAGGACCAGCCCTGTGCCCCGAGTACTCACCCAACTCCTTGCTGACCTGTCCGCAGAGCTCTGCGGACCCGGTCCCCGAGAACACGGAGCCATTCCTTGCCCGGCACCTCAAGGATCCTCCCGCGGACCCGCCCCCGAAGACGCGGCTAGGTGCGCGCTTCTGTCTGCAAAATCCGGAGCGGGGAAGGGAAGCAGCGCCGACCTGCCCAGCGCGCTTCATTCCCACCTTGGCGCCCGCACTTTTTCTCCCTTGCTCGCTCCCGCCGGGGTTTTGTTTGCCTCCACCCCTTGCCAGGGAAGGGACCTGATTTTGGCTGATTTTTAACTTTGTCGTAGATGATAGGGGAATCACCGGAGGCCTGACACCTTGGGCCCACCTGTCCGTACAGCTGCCAGCTGGTAGATGGTCCGGGCAAAGGTTCCGCAGGGAGGCAAACCCCTAGGGCATAGCTTAGCACAGGTAAAGGTAAAAGGGATACGGAGAGGGTCAGAAGCACCTCTAGGCCTGTCTGATGAGAAAGAAGACTTATGCCGAGGCTGGTAGAGAAAGGAGTATGTCAGCAGCAAGAAGGCTTCAGCTGTTAGCACTGTGGTCAGTGCTTACCATCTGGAGAGCTCTGGGAGCGGGGTTGCCAAAACCCAAATCCTTTCCCCTGAGGAATTTGTAATGAATCTAAGAACCCAGGACAAATAGGGGTTTTAAAAGTATTACAAATTATACTATATGAATTTGCCGGAGGCCCAGGATATATTGAGAAAGACTGTGTCTGTGAATGGGGTCACCTAAAAGAAATGAGTAGGATGGAAGGTTGGAGAGCGACCAGTTCACACTATGAGAGTGTGAGCCCTTTGACCTTCTGGGTCCAACCCACTTTATTTATTTCTACCAGTTAAAAAGTGTTAATTTTACTTCAATAAGTGTGTCCAGTCCTTTGCATTAAAAAATTCCTAGCTGACACATCAAAATCAATAATCCATGAAACTCCCTTGGATGCCTCACTGGGTGGGACCTGGCTGGGGAAGATGGAGACACTGGGTGGCTCAGATCTGAGGGGAGCTGCCTGATGGCTCTGTCTCTGTTCTTATTCTGTCCAGGGAGAAGAAAACCTCAGGACAATGAAAGGAGGACCCAGGGGAAGGGGCCCCTGGGTGGCCAATTGGTTTGTTTGTATTTTCTTTACTTTAGGGTCCATTCTGTTAACATAGTAGCTTTATTAGGAAATCACTCGTATCTTCTAGGTTTCCAGTTAATGCAATCGGTTTCTCTTACTTAACTTTTAATTTCCCCTCTCTAGTTACGTACAGAACTGTCACATTTAATGAACAAGTATTGGTACTTCATCATTAACTGAGATCCGTGTTTTATTGAAGTTCCATTTATTCTGCCTTTTCTGTCCCAGGATCCCATCCAGAGCACCACATGTAGTCATGATATCTGTTTAGCCAATCTGAGTTTAGGCAGTTAGGCTTAGGGTTAGGGTCGTGGCTAAGGTCAAGGTCAGGGTCATGGAAAATGTCAGGGTCAAAGTCAGGGCTAGGGTTAGGGCTTAGGGTTAGGCAGCTGAGAGCAGAGCTGGCTGCTGGGTGCAGGTTGGGCAGTGTCTCCTCTCCCTCAGCTCAGTGTTATCTCACAGGCTCCACAGGGACCCTACACTGTCACCAGGAAACCACACACTGGCTGGATCGTGCAGGCCGAAGGCAGCCCCTAGATGGGCGGGGAGGCAAGGCTACAGCACCCTGGCTGGACAGGCCCTGGTTGGCCAGGACCACAGCAGGCTGGGCAGGTGTCTGGGTGTCTGAACCTCTGAGCCACACACCCCTCAGTTGGAATCACCCTGCGGGTCTGGAGGTACCTAATGAGATGAGAACGAGGTCCAGCAGAACTCATCCACAGAGGGGCTGGGAGCAGTGGGCAGGGAGGCCCAGAGCAGGAGGCACAGCCACTGCGAGCAGGAGCTGTGGACCAGCTAGGCCGAGGCCTCTGAGGCCTCCCATCTCGAGGTCTCGCTCCCACTGCACTGTGGCTCAGGGCCCCGCCTGTCATGCCCACCCTTTGGATGTGGATGGTCCTCACAGTGCACCACTGCAGGAGCACGTATTCCTCCCATCACTGACGGAGCTGGACTTACTGGTTTGCTTCTGAATGTCTTGCCAGCACCCCAGTGAGGCGAGTCTGATGGTGCACTGGGATCCACAAACTTAGATTAGATCCTCTAAAGAGAAGAAATGAAACTGGAACCTCAGCCTTTGAAGGAAACCAACACTTCAAAAGCAAAAATAAACGAGTGGGACTATGTCAGACTAAAAAGCTTCTGCACAACAAAGAAAATCATCAACAGAATGAAAAGACAACCTACAGAATGGGAAAAGATATTTGCAAGTCATATGTCCAGTAAGGGGTTAATATCTAAAATATGTAAAGAATGCATACAACTCAACAACAAAAGAGCAAACAACCCAATTAAAAAACGTCTAGAGGATCTGAATAGACATTTTCCCAAAGAAGACTTACATATGGCTAACAGGCACAGGAAAAGACATTTAACATCAGTAATTATTAGGGAATGCAAGTCAAAACCACAATGAGACAGCATCTCACACCTGTCAGAATGGTTCTTATCAAAAAGACAAGAAATAACAAGCACTGGTAAGAATGTGGAGAAAAGGGAACCATTGTACACTATTGGTGGGAATGTAAATTGGTGCAGCTGCTATGGAAAACAGTATGGAGAGTCCTCAAAAATTTAAGAATAGAACTATCATACGGTCCAGCAATTCCACTCCTGGGTATTTATCCAAAGAAAACAATAACACTAATTAGAAAAGATACATGCATCCCTATGTTCACTGCAGCGTTGTGTACAACAGACAAGATATGGAAGCAACCTGAGTGTCCATCAATAGAAGAATGGATAAAGAAGATGTGGTGTATGTATACATACACACAATGGAATACTACTCTGCCATAAAAAAGAATGAAGTCTTTCCATTTGCAACAACATGAATGGACCATGAGGACATTACGCTAAGTGAAATAAGTCAGACAGAGAAAGACAAATACTGAGTGATTTCACTCACATGTGGAATATAAACAAACAAAATCATGAACAAACCAAACCAAATGAAAGCAAACAGGTAGATACAGAGTAGTGGTTATCAGAGGGGAAGGGGTGGGAAAAGGGAGATGTGGGTGAAGGGGATGAACTGTATGGTGATGAAGGAAAATATACTTCTGGTGGTGCGCTCACTGTAGTGTATACAAAAGTACAACTATAGTGTTGTACACATGAAGACATAAGGTGTTATAAACCAAAGTAACCTCAATGAGAAAAAGTTTTTTTTAAAAAGATGAGAGGAAAAGTGATTCTTTGCATTCCAAGGACTGCAGCTTTGGACAGCCCACTCAGGGCCTCCAAGGAACCCCAATTTATTCCAGCATAATTGAGGCTGACTGTCCCCTGGACAGAAATTGGGCAAGTGCATGGATGTGCTCAGAGCCTGCACTCGGGTTAGGGTTAGGGGTTCACCAGGGAGGCTTTCCTAGGTCACCACCCACACCCACCACCTGCTTGTCCACTTCCAGCTCAGGCCCAGAAAGGGCCCCATGGGCCACAAGACCCATGGCTCTGCCTGGTCCCTCTCCTGTGTCCCCTGCAGGGCCAACAGGAACCCACACCTGCCTGAGGCAGTCTGTCTGCTCTGTCCTGAGGAGGTCTCTGTGGCATCAGGTAGAAGAAACAGGAGCCACCCTCACACAGCAGAGCAGCCAGCACCCAACTGCTGACCTGGTCACTCTGGGTGGGCCCAGGTGGGGTTCAGGGTCCTGCAGCATCTCCTGGTTCTCACCTCATCCCAGCACTGCCCATGGGTGAGTTGCTAAACAACTCTGTGCCGGCAGCAAAAAGAGGATGCTTGTTCACACACCCCTCCCAGAGCATGGGGCTTAGGTGGGCAGGCCCCTCCTAGGATATGGAGCTCACCTAGGCAGGCACCCAGCAGCCCACGGGGCTCACATGGGCAGACCCCTCTCAGAACCAGGAGTCAGCACCCTAGCAAGGGTGCTGGGGACTCTCAGGGCCCCAGTGGACGTCCTTTCCTGCAGACAGCCCAGCCAAAGTGAGGAAATCTTTGGGGATTACAGGTGGGAGTCACGGTCTCATTTCTGGTTCATGAAGGCCATGTTGGGATGGGATGTGAGATGCACCATGGGAGCAGGAGCTTTGTCAGGGCCTGATGGAGGAGCTGGGCACAAGATCGGATTGGGCCACCATCAAGTCTGTGGCTGTAGAGTGGCATCATTGTGGGGACTGGCCATAGACTCCAGAGGAGGAGCTGACAGTCACTGGAGCACAAGGAAACTGGGGGACTGGGAGGCCCCAGGTGTCTGGGCTCAGCAACCAGGGGAGGCGGGGCTGCCTCCTGGGGTGTGGGGAGCAGCAGGCTCACAGTTTTGTGAGGGGCCTGTTAGCCCTAAGGTGGGAGGGGGATGCAGGGTTTGGAGAGATGCGCCTGGCCTGGGGGACGGGTCCAGGGAGGAAGGAGAGAGCCCAGGTGGGGGCAGGTGAGTTACAGCAGACTCCATGCAGGGGACTGTGGTCCTGATGGAAGCAGCTCAGCCAGAGAGCAGTGGCTGTCAGGTGCTCAGCTTCACTCTCCTGTTCCTATGTAAAGGCACTGTGTCAGAGTTTGAAACATTGCCAGGGGACCCCCTGAGTCCAGTTTTGCCCTGGCTTCATCCAAGGGGCTCAAGTGGAAAACAAACCACCGCAGGCCCTGCCCATGTCCCCACAGGGAATGGACCCCATCAGGGCACTGGGCTCACAGACTTCAGGAGACCACGGCCCTCAGGGCTGGTCTCCTCCTTGCTGGCACCTGCTGGTCAGAGGCCCAGGTGCCCTGTCCTGGCTCTACCCTCTAGGGCCTGGATTCTGGGACAGCTTGGGGGTAGGGCAAGACCCTCACACTCCTTTATCTGCCTGAGGGTGAGAATGTCTTAAAGGCTGCATTGGCAGATTTTGGAGGTCTGAATGTTTCCAGCAGGTATGGGGAGAAAGAAGGGGTGTGAGGTTCCTACATCGGTAGGGCTTTCCCAGGGCAAAGAGCTGTGCCTTCCCCTCCCAGTCCATTCCCCACACCATCCATCCAGGAAGCTCAGATCCAGGAGCACGAGGGCCAAGGCTCTCCCTTTGCTTGTCTGTGATTCCCATTCCCACAGCGAGGAGCCTGGCTTCCACTGTCTGCCCTTTATCAACCAAATTCTCTGTTGCTGGTTACATGCACAGTGGTTTCAGAATTGTTAACTATTACACCCCGGAAAGCACTTTATAACAGAAAGCCCACAGTTTAACAATGGTCCATTCTGCCTTTGCAAAAGAAGTCTGTTCAGTTCCAAAGTGAACTTAGGTCAACACCTGTTGCCCCACTATCAACTGTTTTTTCCACCCGTTTCTAATACACTTCATAGATTATGTGTCACACTGTGTGTTCCATCCTGCGACCCTGCTACATCCTAAACAACTAAGTTTGAATAGATTATGATTGACCTTTGGGCTGTACAAATGTGTGGGTGTAGACATACGCATAGTGACAGGTTTCCATCCTAAAGTAAGACATGGAACACTTCAGCCCCCCCACCCCCACTGCATGATCTGCTCATGTATGTAGCTTTGCCTTTTCCATGATTGTCATCAGTGGGGTCCTACTGTGTGCAGCCTCCTCAGACTGGGTTCTTTCACTTAGTAACATACAAGTGAGACTTACCCGTGTCTTTCCGTGGGTTGATGGTTTAATGTCTATTGTTGAGGAGAATTCCATTGCATGTATACAGGAGGAAAACTAGTTTTCCCTCTATCCTCCTAGGCTCTTGGATGAGACCTCCCAGCCCCTAATAAGACAGATTACCGGGAGAAAAACAAACAAGTTTAATAACATGCATATCTCCTGTATACAGGGGAGAAACCCAGGAACACTGACTCCCTTCCTGAAATAGCCCAAAACATCACCTTAAATATGACCTTCAGCTGAAAACAAAAGCAAGGCCTCAGGGAGGGAGGAAGTCATTTACGACAGGTTACCATGAAAGCTCAGTAAAGAAGGGTGTAAGGTTTAAAGTTTGCGTCTCCATTCACTTCATTCCATATGGCTTCCTATTAATTGTTTCTAAGTATTTGGAGAAGTTACAGATATTTGGCTCTATCTCAGTTTGAATTTCCAGTTTAAAGGACTGAGCAGAGCCGCTGTCAGGGTGGGGCCTCAGCTGGCTGTGAGGGTGGCCGGGTCCACGCTTTCCCATTGGCTGGCCAGGCCCGGAGCCCGCCTCCCCCAGCTGCGGCGGGAACGTGCGTGGGTTCTGCCTGAGGATCTGGCGTCCTGCGCAGCTGCCTGGAGCCCGTCTCCTCTGGACCTGCTGGGGCTTCAGGACAACAGGGGGTTATGTCCATGCTGACAGGAGCCCAGTCTCCTCAGGACCCAACAGGAGGTGCTGCACTGGGGGAAGGTGAGGAGGAAGGAAAAGTAAGGGAAAGTGAGGAGAAGCTTCCCGTGAGGGGCTGACTGCTGAGGGGAGGCCCTCCTCAGAGGCCCCGGGGGAGGAAGGGCTGGATGCGGGAAGCTGTGGGTTTTAGTCAGGTTTTGTGTGTGGTGCAGACAGTGTGCCATGTCCTTCTTTGCCATGTGGTGTCCAGTTTTCCCAGCACCATTCATCGAGGGGACTGTCCTTTCCCCAGTACAGCTTCCTGGCTCCTTTCTTGTGAATTAACTGACCACATCCCCTTAGGTTTATTTGCAGACTCTCTCTGGTCCATGTCCCTGTTGTGCCAACTCCACACCTTTTTGGTGACTGTGCTTTTGTAATGCCATGTGAAGTCAGGGAGGGAGATGCCTCCAGCCTGTTTCCCTTTTGTAGAATCTCTTTGGCTGTTGAGGGTCCTTTGTGTTTCCACACGAATGTTGGGATTCTTTGTTCTGTTTCTGTGAATAATGCCGCAGAAGTTTGTTTTATTTTATTGAAGCATAGTCAATTCATGATGTTCTGTTATTTTCTGGTTTAGGGCATAATGATTTGACGAGGTTTACTTTGAGTTTGAGCACTGCCTTGGGTAGAATGGGCATTTTAACAATATCAATTCATTCTGTCCGTGAGCAGAGGGTATCCTTCCATTTATTTGTGTCTGTTCAGTTTCTTTCCTCAGTGTGTTTGAATTTTCAGTGTACAGGTCTTTCGCACCCTTGGTTAAATTTATTCCTAGGTATTTTTTTTTGGAAGTAGTTGTAAATGGGATTTTTTAAAATGTCCCTTTCTGATGTTTCATTATTAATGTATAGAAAGACAACTGGTTTTTGTGTGATGACTTCGTACCTTGTAGCTTAACTGAAATGATTTATTAGTTCTAAGAGTTTTTTGATGGTTTGATGTGGAAAACTAGAAATCAGAAATCACCTTGTTTGGACTCCATCCAGGTCATCCACAGCACCTAAAACACAATGGCTCCTAATTTTCCCACAGTGCCTCTAAGTTACATGTGGACTCCTGCAAGGGCGATGAGCATCAGCACTTTGGGTGAACTGGATCGCATTAAGGGTTGGCCTCTATAAGGAAATCTGATGTCTTCTCTGCTTTTTTTTTTTGGTGTGGTGTTGACATGGTTGTTTTCAAAAGTAATTTCATTTCTCATAAAGTTTTCTTATAAAGTTCCGTATAAAATACTTTAAACAGCATTACGCAGTACTCACATTTGCCACCTCACGTAAAATATTCCAGTGGGTCTTACCTAACACTGGGATACTCCCCCAGGGAACCAGCACATAAACCCCAAATGAAGAAATTGTATGGTTCACCTTGTAACCCCATCCATAGGCCCACTTCAGCCTTCCCGTTGCCCCAACTTATGGAAATCCCTTTTTTCCATCCTTGCCAGGTTTCTTTTTTCTGAAACTTACTGACAGTTTCCCTCTTTTTCAAAATCTTAATGGATTTAAAGCACAAGATGAATACTTTCTGGGTGGCCTCTTCTGTGTGTCTCCTTTCACTTAGAATGTTTTCAATCTTTATCCAAGTTGAATCATTAATGATACATTCACATTTTTCATTGTCATTAAATATACAGAACATAACACTTACCATTTAAACCATTTAACTATGCAGGTCTATGGTATTAACTAAATTCACATTGTTGTACAGATACCTGACCATCCATCTCCAGAACTTACTCATTTTCCCCAAGTGAAGCCCCGTGTCCAGTGAACATTGACTCCCCTCAGCCCCTGGCAGTGACACTCTTTCTATCTCTGCATTTGACTTCTCTGGATGCCTTGTATAAAGGGAATCATGTAATATTTGTCTTTCTTTGTCTGGCTTATTTCACTTAGCATAGTGACTTCAATATTTATCCATGTTGTAGCATGCGTCATAATTTCCTTAGTTTTTAAGGCTGTGTAGTATCCCATTGTGCATATACCACATGTAGTTTATCCATTCACCCGCTGATGGACAGGTGAGTTGTTTCCACCTTTTGCTGTTGTGATTAGTGCTGCCATGGGTATGGGTGTACCCATTTCTATTCCAGTTCCTGCTTTCAAATATTTTGAACATATATCCTGAAGTGGAATTGATGGATCACGTCAACCCCATGTGTGAGTTTTTGAGGAACTCCTATATGGTTCTCCACCCTGGCTGCACCATTTTACTCCTTCATATGGCAGAATAACATGGCAGTTTATGGATATACCCTATTTGTTTATCTGTTTAGCCTTTGATGGACATTTCAATTGTTCTACCTTTTGGGCCATTGTGAATAGTGCTGCTGTGAATATTTGTGTAACTTTTTTTGTTTGAACACCTGTTTTTAATGTTTTGGGGTCTATGTCTAAAAGTGAAGTTGTTGAACCATAAGGTAACCATATTTCTTATCTTTTTGAGGAAATTACAAACTGGAAACATGGGCTGTACCATTTTCCAATTTTTCAAGTATTGTTTAAAAGTTTCAATTTCTCTACATTTTGGCCAATATTTGTTGTTTTTAGTTTTCTTGATTGTAGGGATTCTAGTTTGCTTGAAAAGGCATTATGCTATTAATTTACATTTCCATCAGGTCTGATTTTTTAACATCTTTTCATGTGCTTCTTGATTGTTTGTCTTTTCTGGAGAAGGGTCTATTAAAAAATACTTAATTTTATTCATTTATTGGTGTTTTTCTTTTTGATTTTTATTAAGTAGAATTATTACTGTTGACTGCACATATACAGTATATTGCATGTAAATACATATATACAATATACTGTAGATTTTTTTTTTTTTAGTTTGCATGTAGAGAAGGGTCTATTTAAGTCCTTTTACCATGTTAAAAATTGGGTTTGTTTTGTCTTTTTATGAGTTGTTAAAGTTCTTGATATATTCTTGACAAAATTATTTTCAAATATATAATGTGCAAATATTTTCTTTGATTTTGTGTGTTGTCTTTTCAGTTTCTGGATAGAATCTTTGATGTACAAAAGTCTTTAATTTTGAGGAAAGGCAATTTATTTTTTCTTAACTTGCTTGTGTTTGTTATCAGATTTAAAAAAATGGCTAAATCCAAGTTCATGATGACTTATCCCCATTGTTTCTTTGAGAGTTTATACAGCTTCCCTCCCCATCTGTGAGGTATTGGTTCCAGGAAACCCTCTGGATACTAAATATCTGTCAGTGTTCAAATCCATTATATAAAATGGTGTAGTATTTGCGAATAATCTAAGTACTTCTTCCTGTATACTTAAAATCATCTCTAGATCACTTATAATAAATAATACAATGTAAATGATATGTAAATAATTGTGAAGAAAATATAATGTTATTTAAATCGTTTCTGGCATGCCACAAATTCAAGTTTTTCTTTATGGAAAGTTCTCAAATTATTATTATTATTTTTTATCTGAAGGTGACTGATTCTGCAAATGTGGAATCAGCAGGTGAGGTCTGATTATCACTGTACCACTCTTCAAATTTAAGCTTTTTATGTAACGAGTTAATTTTGCATGTGGTATCAAGCAAGGATCCAATTTCATTTCTCTTGGAAATGAAAAAAATTTCACTGGATAGACAATTGCCTGGCACCGTTTGTTGAAAACACAATCTCCCCCCCCCCCCCAATCTAATGTTGCCCACTGTGGTAAAAAAAAAAAAAAAAAACAACAAAAACCAGTCAGTGCATGTGTCTTTTCACATTAGAGTGTTGCTCTGGATACATGCCCAGCAGTGGGATCTTGGACTTTTCTTGCTTCTGACCTAAACAGAAGGAGGTCACTATGTGGAACTTACACTTCAGGAGAGGGGGCTTTAGCTCCACCTCCTTGATGGATGTCATAGATTATTAAGAAATCTTCTGCATAGGAGTTTTCTATTCAATCCCATTTATTAAAATAAAAAAAATACTATGTCATCATTTAACTTCACCATTGTGGACCCCTGGATAGTTATTTTAATCTTTTGGTTATAAACCAGCACTACAGGTTTGGTTGCTCTGTTCATTCCTGCTTTGGCCATTGAGAACTCTTTCATTGGCTCCTGTTTCCTTTGAGATCATTCCATATTTTGGGGGTTTTTCTCCCCTGGTACTTCCTTACTTTCTGATACAAGATTCAAGATGATCCTGGCTCACATATTGACTGTCTCAGTCCTAGTATAAGCCATTTCTTCAAAGAGTCCTGATTCCTTTTATTAGAGAATGGTATTAAGAACTTACACATAGAAGGAAAATGCACTCAGATGCCAGTGCAAGGAAATGTGTGCATGTGTTCCCACCTTAGTGTATGTTGTTGCTCAGGGAGCACCACCCCCCCCATTTGCCACAACCACATAGTGTTTTAAATTTAAGTTACTTAGAAATGGCCAAAGCAAGAGGGACACTCTGACCCCAGTCTATCTCCCTAAAAGCAGGAAATAAGTCTCACATGAAAGGTTCAGAGGGACATATAAATGTAAGTTGTAGCTTCTTTAATTTACCACCCCAAGCCCAGACTGTTTAGATTCTTCACTGGGTACCCAGAAGCTACATTTCTTTGGGCTGTCAATTCCTAACAAATTTATAGTTTTCTAGATGTATAAAATCTGCCTGTTTTCACTACTTCTTACTTCCCATTTCTATGAGACTTTTGTGTGTAGGATTTAAAATGTCTTTTCCTCCTGTGGCTCTGTCTTGTGTTAGTTTTATTATTAGTCCAGCCACAAGAAGTCAAGAGGGAGAGAGAGTGAAAATTTCCCCCTTCCCAATAGTATACACTCCTAATTGTAAAGATTTCTATATGGAAATGTCTGTATTCAAATTAAGCAGAAGACGGGTTTATACTGATGCCTCCAACTTGATCCATTATATGGACAGTGTACCCCCCCCACTTATCTGTAACTCCCAGTCAGACAATAGAATCCTGGTTCCCACCATCTTCCACCCATTCAGTTCATTTCTCATTCTGCTCCAGATGAGTGGTTTTAACGTTCTTAGTTCCTGCCCCTGTGGGATGGATCTTACAGATCCCAGTGTTTACGTGCAGTATGCTTTCCCTGTAGTCTGCACGTTCCATTCATTCCTGCAGTCACTGAGGCTGGCACCTTCTGCTCCACCAGCAGCAGTGAGTGTTTTCACACATCTCTAATACAGAGCCTGTGTTACATCCTGCATTCCATCCTGTGACACTGCTGCTTACTCGATCACTTAACTGACTTGTTGGGTCATACAGACCTATGGGTTTAGACAAGTGCATAATGGCAAATGTCCACCACGAAGTATCATATGGAACATTTAAAACTCCCACATGAGCTGTTTACCATCTCTTAGTTTTCCCTTTCCCTGAATTTCACATAAATTGGGTCACATAGTGCATAGGTAGCCTCTCCAGACTGATTCTTTCTCTTTTTGAAGGAAAATCACATGGACTTGGTAGTGACAAGAGAGCTCTGTCCAATGGAGCCAGGATCCCATTCAGAACTTGTGACCTATTGTATCACATCTCAGCCTGAATCAAATCCTGAGTTTAGACCTGACAAAGCCACCCAGGACATCTGCCAGAAACTTATCTGTCTGCCAGAAACCTACCTACTTATTGTACTCTTGGCTGCAAGTAATTCAGGGCATACTGATCACTTGAGTTTCTAAGCCATTATGAATAGACCTCCTGTGCATTACTTGATGTTCATTTTTGTTTGAACAGTTTTTCAAAGCAGTTGTTTAAATTCAAGAGATGATTTTTTTTTTTTTTGGATTCCAAGTTGAGACTGTTTGGCTTTGGAAGAAACTGCCAAACTGTCTTCCAAAGTTGGCCGCACCTGTCTTCCACCAGGACCTTGAATGTATTTTTGTATGATTGTTTTCTACCTGTATACCTTCTTTAGCCAGATGTTTGTTTCTATCTTTACTCATTTTAATGGGGTTGTTTGTTCTAGATTTTATTGGTATAACTTGAGTACAAATCCTTCATCAGATGCGCATTTTGCAAATACTTTCTCCTAGTGTGTGGTCTCTCTTTTGCCTTTATGAATAAGACCTTTCACAGAGTAGAAGTCTATAGTTCTATAAAGTCCATGTCATTAATTTTGTGTTGATGTGTAGATAGGCATTTGTTGTTGTGAGTTAAAACTCATCACCAGACCCAAGGCCTTACAGATTTTCTCCCTTTTCCTTTTAAGATTTGTATAGTTTTGTCATTTAAATTTGTCTATACGCAATCTTGAGTGAATTTTGCTATCAGTTGTCTATGTTCTCTTCATTCTATACGTTTTTTAATTAATTGCTCCTTAACCAGTTTTTGAGACAGCATAGTGAGCGATTTGACTGTGTTTCACTTTGGATTTCCAAAGGCACTATGTAGAGCAGAACTGCATTCAGGATGAGGTCTCTGGGCTTTGTGAACTCAGCGTCCCCTGAACTTTTTTTTTTTTTTTTTATGGTCCACAGCGGGGTGCCAAATCCACCTCTGACCCACAGGGCACAGGTGCATTCTGCCCATGGACTTGGCCCCTTGCACAGCCGACAGGGGCTTGGTCTGTTCAGGACTGTCAGGGCTTTGTCTTCTAGACAGTGGGGCTGTGTCCATGCTGTCATGGTCTGAGTTTTCTTGGGCATTGCTGTGAAAAAGCACAATAAGAGGAAAAAAAAGGCCAAGTGGGGAGAAGCTTCCTGTGTGCAGCTGACTGTTTGGGGGAGTTCTGTCTTCAGTGGAACTTCAGAAAGAGGTTGATGTGGAAAACTGGGGTTTTAGTTAGTTTTGTGTGCAGTGGAGATGGTGACCAGTGATGTTCTTTGGTGCATGGTGTCCCATTTTCCTGGCAATGTTTATGGAGGGGAATGTCCCTCCATCTTTGTATGTCCTTGGCCCCATTTTCATGAATTAACTGGCCACAGTCATGCGGGTTTATCTCTGGGCTCTTTATGCTGTTACCCTTGTCTGTGTGTCTGTGTTTGTGCCAGTTCCTCACTGTTGTGGTTACTACAGCTCCTTGATACAGTTTGATGCTAGGGAGGGATATGCCTCCAGGTGTGTCCTTCTTTCTCAGAACTCCCCTGGCTGTTCAGGGTCCTTAGTTGTTCTATATTAATAGCAGGGTTGTTATTTCCATTTCAATGAAACATATCATTGAACATTATATTGATGTTGCAGTGAATTTGTTGATAGTTTTGGGTAGAATCAATAATTTAATATTAGTAATTCTTCCAATCCATGAGTACAGAGTATTTTTCTGTTTATTTGTGTCTTTAACTTCTTACTCAATGCTGTATAGTATTTTGAGTACAGGTCTTTCACATCCTTGGTTAAATTTGTTCCTAGTTTTTTTCTTCTTTTTGATACAATTATAAATGTGATTGTTTCCTTAAATTTTCCTTCTGATGGGTTATTATTAGTGTATAGAAATGCAACTGATTTTTGTACATTGATTTCAAATTGAACTTCACTGAATTTATTTGTTTTAACAACTGTTTGTTAAGTGTTGTGGAAAATTGTAATGTTAAAATCTCACTGGTTCTCCTGCATCCCAGGTCGTGCACAGGATCCAAGACTCAGTGGCTAGTGGTATACTCATCCCACAATGCCTCTTAATAACAAGTGGATTCCTACAAGGGCGATGAGCATCACAACTCTGGCTGACCTTGGTCTGGGTGAGCCTTGGCTTCTATAGCAAGGTTTGATGTCTGTCTTATCAGCTTCTCTGCCGTGGTATTGATATGGTTGTTTTGAAAAGTAATGGGCTTTCCAGTAATTTCTATGATGGTAAACACTACTCACATTTGCCGCTTTATACAAAATACTGTAGGGTGTTTTACCCCAAACAGGGGTAGTCTCCTGAGGAGCCGTCATATAACCCACCAGTGAAGAAGCCGTATGGCTTCCACATTATTGTGTGACCTGCTGGCCCCCTTCAGCTGTCACCGCTTGGTCCAGCTGCTGGTTCTCTGTTTCTGGGTTTGTTACTGAGACTCTCACTTTGACAGCCTTGATGGATGTAAAGCACACACGATGACCATGTGATCTGGGGGAACTTTTCTTTACGGCTCTTTTCGCTAGGGATCTTTTCAGTGTTTATTAATGTTGTAAATTGTATCAGTTCTACATTCCTACATGATTTTCACTGTGATTAAAAATACATATGACACTTTTAACTGAAATCATTTCAAGTACACATTTCTGTGGTGTTAACTACCTTCCCATAATTGTACAAACAAATTCAAGAACTTGTGTGCCTACTTTAAGCATGGGAGATGCCCAGGAAATTGAGTAATTCCCTGAAATGGCCCAAGACATTACCCGAAATACCATCTTTATCTAACACCAAAAGAAAGGAAGGTTGTAGGTTTAAATCTTAGCCTTCTCTATTGATTTTTTTTTTTTTGAGATTTAGTCTTTCTTTTATTCCTGGTACAAAAAGGGAGATTACTTTTCAAATGGAGATTTCCCTTATAAATGTAAATTTGCCTCACAAAAGGCAGTATTGACTTGGATTTCATAGAGTCTCATGTGTCTTATTTTTTTAAGAAATCTGCCCATTGTAATCTTCATGCCAAAGAGATATATTTTAGGGTGTCATTTGCCCTCTTTCCATGGGTGTACCCTAACTTGCTTATGTATTCATGCACGGAAGGACATCCTCATCATTTAAAGTTTTTAGCCATTATGAGTAGAGTTGCTGTGTATAATTGCATGCTAGTTTTTGTTTGGACACTTCATCAAAGCAATTGTCTAAATACTAGAGGTGCAATGTTGGATTCTCAGGTGAGCATTGACTAGCTTTGGAAAAAACTGCACAACTGTCTTTCAAAGTAGCCACAGATGCATTCCACCTGCAGTGAGGGAGAGTTCATTTTTCTTCATCTTCTGTCAATCACAAGTAATGTCATTTTTTGGAGTTTAGTGGTTCTAATGAGCGTGCAGTGTTACATCATCATTGTTTTAATTTGCAGTTTCCTACTGGTATATGATTTTTGAGAACATTTTAATAAGCTTATCTACTATCTGTGTGTTTTCTTTGGAGAGGTGTTTGTTAAGATCTTTACCTATTTTTATTGGGGTTGTTTGTTGTAAAGTTCTTAGGGTAATTTGAGTCCAAATCCTTAATCAGTTATGTGTTTTGTAAATTTATGTTTCTCAGTATGTGTCTTGTCTTTAGGTTTTCTGAATAAGGTCATAAACAGAGTTTAAATTTTTAATTTTTTAAATTCCATGATTTAAATTTTACTTCTATGGATAGACTTGGGGATTTTTGTAAAAGTTCATCACCTAGACAAGGTTATGTCGATTTCCTTACATGTTTTCTTTTAGAATAATTCCAGATGTGCATTTTATAGTTGTCTATGGACAATTTAGAGTACATTTTGGTGTGAGTGGTAAAACCTGAGTGGTTGTGGCCCGCAGTTCCCAGCAGGTGAGTGGATGGCGCTGTTCTCTGACCCTCAAGGTGCATGTGTCTCACTGAGTGGGCTGGCTCCTATGGGAACTTGGCTCCTTGCGGGGCTGGTGGAGGCTGGGTCTCTTCAGGACCCACCGTGGCTTCAGCTTCAGGACAACACTCGACCAACCAAGTCCACCCAGACAGGAGCCAGACGTCTTCAAGAATCACCAGGAGGCATCACTGTGGGAGTAAAAGGTGAGGGAAAAGTGGGGAGAGGCTTCCTGTGTGTGATTGCAACTAAAGAGGTCCATTTTCAGAGGATCCAGCAGGGGCTTGATGTGGAAAAATTTCAGATTTACTTGATTTTGTATCTAGTGTTGACAGTGTCTAGTGTAATTTTGGGGGGTACGGTGTCCCATGTTGTTGGCACCGTTTATTGAGGGGACTGTCCTTTTCCCATTTTGTGTTCTGGGCTCTTTTGCCATGGACTAACTGACAACATAAAGATGGGCTTATTCCTGTGCTCCCTGTTCTGCTCCTCTGGTCCATGTGCCTGTTTTTGTGCCAATATCTTACTGTATCTCTGCTGGGGACTGTGGCTTCCTAACATCGTGTGAAGCCAGGGAGGGAGATGCCTCTGACTGAGTTCTCCCTTCTCAAGGTTGCTCAGGCTACTCCAGGTTCTTTTTTGTTCTGTACAAATGGTAGGATTTCTTGTTTTCTGTTTCTGTGAAAAAAATGCCATTTGGTAGAGTTTGGT
The DNA here is from genome assembly GCF_036321535.1 of Camelus dromedarius. Classification (NCBI taxonomy): domain Eukaryota; kingdom Metazoa; phylum Chordata; class Mammalia; order Artiodactyla; family Camelidae; genus Camelus; species Camelus dromedarius. Next base: position 27,866,779 of record NC_087463.1, read on the forward strand.
AGAGTTTGCAGTTGATGTGTGCACTGCTTAGGCTTCGTGAATGTTACAGTAATGTTCTTCTAGTGCATGAGCACAGCTTTATTTTGTGTGTGTGTCCTCTTCAATTTCTTTATCAGTGTTTTCTAACTTTCCATGTGCAGGCCTTTCACATCCTTGGTTCATTTTATTCCTAGGTTTTATTTTATTTTATTTTTGGTACAATTGTTAAATGGAATTGCTTTATTAATTTCTCTTTCTGAAACTTCTTTATTAGTGTCAATAGAAAGTCAATCGATTTTTGTATATTGATATTGTATCATGTAACTTTACTAAAGGTATTTATTACTTTTTTACAGTTTTTTTTTTTTTTTGGTGTGTTGATGTGGAAAAGTATAATTCAAAATTGCCACTTTTTTTTTAAATCACATCCAAGTCCTTCACAACAACCAAGACACAGTGGCTTATGATATTATCTTAAGGTGTCTCTTAATAATATGTAGATTCCTGCAAGGGCAATCAGCTTAACCATTTTGGATCAACTGGAACTGGAGAAGGCTTGGGCTCTATAGTGAAGTTTAATGTTTTCTCTGCTTTCCTGTTATGATTTTGATATGGTTGATTTAAAAAAAATTATTTACTTTCCAATACTTTTAAGCATACAGAATATGTGCAGTAGCAGTACAGTGTACTCTTCATCTGTAAGCTCAGGTTTCTCACTCATCACTGATGTAGCACGTATGCCACTTCTCATGACAATCTCTAGTGTGTTTTTGCCTTGAGTAGAGACACTCTCTCTGTGTCACCACATAACATCCAAATGAGGATTCATTATGGTTCTCACTTCATAATGCAGTCCACAGGCTCAGTTCCACTGTCGGCACCTGCTCCAGCTGTACGGCAATGGGTTTTCCCAATCTGATCCAGTGGTGTTTTTTTTTTTTTTTTTTTCTTTTCCTGGAACTGTTCTCGAGACTTTCCCTTATTTCCCCAACCTTGATCGAATTAAAGTGAGTATGATCCGGCTGGCCTTTTCTGTATG